>NC_052158.1:69271469-69871469 GCF_902713615.1 Scyliorhinus canicula | reverse complement strand
CGCCCCCGATGGTGACGATCTTTGGGGTGTTGGAAGTCCAGGAGGGGAAGGGGGCCAATGTCATGGCCTTGGTCTCTCTGATCGCCCAGCAATGTATTCTCTTAGGTTGGATGTCGGCTGCACCATTGGGGACTGCGGCGTGGTTGTGGGATTTCTATGTGGTCATCAGGTTGGAGAAGATTAAGTTTGCCCTCAGGGGCTGGAGGAGGAGTTCCTAGTATAGTAGATGCTATTTCTATCCATGTTTGAGGATTTGTTTGTCACGGGGGGAGGGTGGGGGGAGAGGAGGAGGAGGGGGGGGGGGGGGGTTGGGGATTAAAAGGGCGAAAATCAGTAAGGGAATCAAGGATTATGGGGATAAGGCGGGAAAGTGAAGTTGATGATTACCAATTGGGCACCAATATCCTGGGGGGGAGATTTGTTAGTGCTCTTTGGGGGGGTTTAAACTGATTCAGCAGGGGCATGGGAACCTGGATTGTAGTTTTGGGGTACGGGAGATTGAGAGTATAGAGGTCAGGAGCACAGATTTGACTTCGCAGGAGGGTGCCAGTGTTCAGGTAGGTGGTTTGAAGTGTGTCTACTTCAATGCCAGGAGTATATGAAATAAGGTAGGGGAACTGGCAGCATGGGTTGGTACCTGGGACTTCAACGTTGTGGCCATTTCAGAGACATGGATAGAGCAGGGACAGGAATGGTTGTTGCAGGTTCCGGGGTTTAGGTGTTTTAGTAAGCTCAGAGAAGGGGGCAAAAGAGGGGAAGGTGTGGCGCTGCTAGTCAAGGACAGTATTAGGGTGGCGGAAAGGATGCTAGATGGGGACTCTTCTTCTGAGGTAGTATGGGCTGAGGTTAGAAACAGGAAAGGAGAGGTCACCCTGTTGGGAGTTTTCTATAGGCCACCTAATAGTTCTAGGGATGTAGAGGAAAAGATGGCGAAGATGATTCTGGAAAAGAGCGAAAGTAACAGGGTAGTTGTTATGGGAGACTTTAACTTTCCAAATATTGACTGGAAAAGATATAGTTCGAGTACATTAGATGGGTCATTCTTTGTACAATGTGTGCAGGAGTGTTTCCTGACACAATATGTTGACAGGCCAACAAGAGGCGAGGCCACATTGGATTTGGTTTTGGGTAATGAACCAGGCCAGGTGTTAGATCTGGAGGTAGGTGAGCACTTTGGAAACAGTGACCACAATTCAGTGACCTTTACGTTAGTGATGGAAAGGGATAAGTATACCCCGCAGGGCAAGAGTTATAGCTGGGGGAAGGGCAATTATGATGCCATTAGACATGACTTAGGATGTGTTGGTTGGAGAAGTAGGCTGCAAGGGTTGGGCACACTGGATATGTGGAGCTTGTTCAAGGAACAGCTATTGCATGTTCTTGATAAGTACGTACCAGTCAGACAGGGAGGAAGGGGTCGAGCGAGGGAACCGTGGTTTACCAAAGAAGTGGAATCTCTTGTTAAGAGGAAGAAGGAGGCCTATGTGAAGATGAGGCGTGAAGTTTCAGTTGGGGCACTTGATATTTACAAGGAAGCGAGGAAGGATCTAAAGAGAGAGCTGAGACGAGCAAGGAGGGGACATGAGAAGTCTTTGGCAGGTAGGATCAAGGAAAACCCAAAAGCTTTCTATAGGTATGTCAGGAATAAAAGAATGACTAGGGTAAGAGTAGGGCCAGTCAAGGACAGTGGTGGGAAGTTGTGTGTGGAGGCTGAGGAGATAAGCGAGATACTAAATGAATACTTTTCGTCAGTATTCACTCAAGAAAAAGATAATATTGTGGAGGAGAATGCTGAGACCCAGGCTATTAGAATAGATGGCATTGAGGTGCGTAGGGAAGAAGTGTTGGCAATTCTGGACAAGGTGAAAATAGATAAGTCCCCGGGGCCGGATGGGATTTATCCTAGGATTCTCTGGGAAGCCAGGGAAGAGATTGCTGAGCCTTTGGCTTTGATTTTTAGGTCATCATTGGCTACAGGAATAGTGCCAGAGGACTGGAGGATAGCAAATGTGGTCCCTTTGTTCAAGAAGGGGAGTAGAGATAACCCCGGTAACTATAGGCTGGTGAGCCTAACGTCTCTGGTGGGTAAAGTCTTGGAGAGGATTATAAAAGATACGATTTATAATCATCTAGATAGGAATAATATGATTAGGGACAGTCAGCATGGTTTTGTGAAGGGTAGGTCATGCCTCACAAACCTTATCGAGTTCTTTGAGAAGGTGACTGAACAGGTAGACGAGGGTAGAGCAGTTGATGTGGTGTATATGGATTTCAGTAAAGCGTTTGATAAGGTTCCCCACGGTCGTCTATTGCAGAAAATACGGAGGCTGGGGATTGAGGGTGATTTAGAGATGTGGATCAGAAATTGGCTAGTTGAAAGAAGACAGAGAGTGGTAGTTGATGGGAAATGTTCAGAATGGAGTTCAGTTACGAGTGGCGTACCACAAGGATCTGTTCTGGGGCCGTTGCTGTTTGTCATTTTTATAAATGACCTAGAGGAGGGCGCAGAAGGATGGGTGAGTAAATTTACAGACGACACTAAAGTCGGTGGAGTTGTAGACAGTGCGGAAGGATGTTGCAGGTTACAGAGGGACATAGATAAGCTGCAGAGCTGGGCTGAGAGGTGGCAAATGGAGTTTAATGTGGAGAAGTGTGAGGTGATTCACTTTGGAAAGAATAACAGAAATGCGGAATATTTGGCTAATGGTAAAATTCTTGGTAGTGTGGATGAGCAGAGGGATCTCGGTGTCCATGTACATAGATCCCTGAAAGTTGCCACCCAGGTTGATAGGGTTGTGAAGAAGGCCTATGGTGTGTTGGCCTTTATTGGTAGAGGGATTGAGTTCCGGAGCCATGAGGTCATGTTGCAGTAGTACAAAACTCTAGTACGGCCGCATTTGGAGTATTGCGTACAGTTCTGGTCGCCTCATTATAGGAAGGACGTGGAAGCTTTGGAACGGGTGCAGAGGAGATTTACCAGGATGTTGCCTGGTATGGAGGGAAAATCTTATGAGGAAAGGCTGATGGACTTGAGGTTGTTTTCGTTAGAGAGAAGAAGGTTAAGAGGTGATTTAATAGAGGCATACAAAATGATCAGAGGGTTAGATAGGGTGGACAGCGAGAGCCTTCTCCCGCAGATGGAGGTGGCTAGCACGAGGGGACATAGCCTTAAATTGAGGGGTAATAGATATAGGACAGAGGTCAGAGGTGGGTTTTTTACGCAAAGAGTGGTGAGGCCGTGGAATGCCCTACCTGCAACAGTAGTGAACACGCCAACATTGAGGGCATTAAAAAATTTATTGGATAAGCATATGGATGATAAGGGCATAGTGTAGGTTAGATGGCCTTTAGATTTTTTCCATGTCGGTGCAACATCGAGGGCCGAAGGGGTTGTACTGCGCTGTATCGTTCTATGTTCTATGTTCTATTATCATATCAGATCAGTCATGATTTCTTTGAATGGCAGAGCAGATTTGATAGGTTGAATAGCCTAATTCTGTTCCTATGTATTATGGTCTTATGGTTGAAAGTGCTATACTGTGACTGCTCATTTTCAGTACATTAATTCCTCTCCACTTCCTCTAATGCACACTGCTTTGGGTTTCAAGTCAGTCTTATATTTGTCTCCGCAGCCGTCATTAGGATTATTTATATATTTCAGCCACATACCTGCCAATCATAGTCAACAGGAGCCACATGATCTATGCTTCTGGATCTGTGTGACTCCTGCTTTATGAAGAATGCTCTTTATTACTTCTGGAGATATATTATTACTTGTGGCTCCATTGTGACAGTGTTGCCTTTGATGGATTATGGGTTCAAATCCCACCTTGCTTTTATATGTTCATTTATCGATCTGGCTAAGCCAGCATTTATTGCCCATCTCTGATTGCCCTTGAGAAGGTTGAGCTCCCTTCTTGAACGACTGCAGGCTATGTGGTGTAGGTACACCCACAGTTCTGTTAGGAAGGGAGTTACAGGATTTTGACTTCAGCCTGAAATTTAAGTATCAATTTAATGCTGACAGTCGATTACAGCACAATGGTAGTGCTGTACTGTCAGGCGCTGGTTTTTTGCATGAAATATTTTGAGGGGACATAGAAGATCCCATGACATTATTTCAAAGCGCAGGTGAGTTCTCTCTGGTGTCTTGGACAATATCTATCCCTTAACCAACATCAGAGCAAACAGATTATCTCGTCATTATCATAGTGCTTGTTTGTTGGACCTTGCTGTGTGGGAAATGACTGCCATCCTAAGTTACAACCATTTACACTTCAAATGTGTAACACTGGGGAGTGTCAAAGTGACAAATAGAAAGGAAGGTCCAATGTAATACCTGATTAATAATCAGCAAAAACAATGCAAGTTCTTTATTTTATGGTGAAGTCAGAGCCAAAATCATGGTTTGAAGATCATTTGCTGGAGCAGACATGGGCTGAAAATGCAAATGTCTATCCTGAACTCAGACAATTGGAAACAATAGGTATTGGCTGCACTATAGATACTGGGACTTTGGACACTACAGAACAATGAAACATAACTTTGAGACAGTATGGACAGCACGGTGGCACGGTGAGTTAGGCCTATTGCCTCAGGGTGCCGAGGTCCCAGGTTCGATCCGGCTCTAGATCACTGTCCGTGTGGAGTTTGCACATTCTCCCCGTGTTTGCTTGGGTTTCTCCCCCACAACCCAAAGATGTGCAGGCTAGGTGGATTGGTCACGCTTAATTCCCCCTTAATTGGAAAAAATGAATTTGGTACGCTAAATTTATATAAAATAATTTTTTTTTAAACTTTGAGGCGGTACAGAAACACTTTGAAAACCATGGGAGTAAAGGATTTTGTAATGGACCCATTGGGTGCCAATGATGTTAAAATCACTAGCAACATTCAAAAAAAGAGACGAAAGCTCCATTGACAAACACTTGTGCCACTTTCAAAACTTGATAAAATTGTGCAGCCTCTTTGTCTGCTTTAACGTCATGTAGACTTACCAGTAACTATTTGGATAATGGCAGCAGACATTCATCTCAAAATATTTAGTGTACAATTGATATATGCAGATAACTTTGCTACATGTGTATAATTAAATAAATGATCGTCACCTTGACTTTAAAAAAACATTAAACAGCTTCAACCATAGTCAGTTAGTAGATCCTGTTAAAAAAAAACCTTAAAATATCTTATGGTTCCCTTTATCCTGTCAGCACATGGTTTCGAGAAAAAATAATTTATTATTCAACAGTGAACTGAATTGATGCCTTAAGAATATTTTTAGCTGATCGGGTGTGAATATCTGTACCTTTCTTAAAAAATAATTTAAACCCAATCACTGATGAATAATTGGTCTAAGTTCATTTGTAAATTTAGATTTCAGTAAAAGACACCTTACATTTATATAAATCAGCAGTACCGATTTGGCAACCCTGTGGTCAGCGTTTTACCGCACTGCGTACCATAGGTTTCTCGATTGTATACCATGGTCGGATCTTTCCGACCAACAGGATTCTCTTTCTCTGCCAGCAGTGCACCCCCGCACACGGGTTTCCTGGTGGCGTGGGGGGCTTTAATGGGAAATCCTACTGACAAGCGGTGGGAAGCTAGAATCCCGCTACCAGCGAATGGTATACTGCCAAGAAACACCTGGCTGAGGGAGCCATGGATGGAGCATGGTACATTCTGGGGGTCATTGTGTACAATTTTGGAAAAAAGCTTTTAGTAAAATACTTCAAATAAGCAGATCCAGTTTCCTTTAGAAGCTAGTGTCAAACACTTTTGTGTTGCCAAGGTTTTACTGAGGTAGAGCTGGGCAAAAGTGACCAAGCAACAGAGTGCCAATTGTTCAGTCTTCCATTGGTCCCTAATCCAAACTGAAGCTATGTCACTGCACACTGATAAAGCAATTCAAAACAGTCGGAAGTCACAATTTTGACTACTTCTTCGCTAAACATTGGCTTTTTTTTCACCTGTACCCATGACTGGATATCTTGAAGAACCCATGATAACATTAATATTAAACTCTAACTCAACGGTTGCAAACATTTGATTTGGAAAGTTACACAGTGACATTTAAAGAAAGTGATAATCTCTCCTATCAAATTAGCATTTTATCTGTCAAATTACCCTTTAAACGTCCTTCACTGTCCTAATCAGCCTCTCAAAACCATTCAGAATTTTGATTTTCGGTTCCATATAACTCTCCAGCCAGCCTTTGTTAAATCTTTCTTTGTACTTATACCATCTATTTCCTAATAATAATAATAACCTTTTATTTTCACAAGTCTGAAGTTACTGTGAAAAGCCCCTAGTCGCCACATTTCGGCACCTGTTCAGGTAAGCTGGTACGGGAATTGAACCCCCGCTTCTGTACTTGTTCTGCGTCACAAACCAGCTGTCCAGCCCACTGAGCTCTGGTATCTTTCTAATGAAAAGCTGCTGTAGCCTTTCCATGTCTCGAATACCCTTTTTATAATGTGTACCCAGATGGGTGCCACAAAATACCCACAATTATTTATTCACTTATTCAACATAACTCTTTTATTAAAAATTGTTCCTAAATATATGCATGCAGTCATATTATAAGGTTTCCAACCTCTGTTTCCATCAGTGGGTTTCCCTTTAAAGTTAGATTTTTGAGTTTCCATCTTAATTAATAAATATTACATGGAACAGGCTGACTATTTGATCTATTTTATTTAATTTTACTGAAATAATCTGAAACAGGGGTTATTTTATTTCACACATATTCAGTTAGTAAATGACAGATGACAGTTTCTACATAAATTGGCTAAAAGGGAACAGTCAACGTCGAAAACCGGCAATATAGAGTCACAGAGGTTTCCAGCATGGAAACATGCCCTTCGGCCCAACTTGTCCATGCTGCCCAGTTTTTACCACTAAACTAATCCCAATTGCCCGCTTTTGGTGCTCTATACCCATCTATCCATATAACTGTCTAAATGCTTTCTAAAAGACAACATTTTCCTGCCTCTACTACTGCCTCTGGCAGCTTGTTCCAGTCACTCACCAGCCTGTGTGTGAAAGAATTGCCCTTCTGGGATCCTCTGGTCACGTCCGCCCAGCGACCGGAGAATCCTGCCCGAGGTCAATGGAGTTCTCCATTGTACGCAGCTCACCCTGGTGTTCTTGCTGCGGGTGGGGCGGAAGAATCCAGCCCTTTGTATCTCTCCCCTCTCACTTTAAACCTATGCCCTATAGTTTTAGACTCCCCTACCTTTGGGAAAAGATGTCGACTATCTACCTTACCATTAGTTTATAGACCTCTATAAGGTCACCCCTAAGCCTCCTCTGCTTCAGGAAAAAAGTCCCAGTCTATCCAGCCTGTCCTTATAACTCAAACCATCAAGTCCTGGTAGCATCCCAGTAAATCTTGTCTGCACTGTTTCTAGTTTAATAATATCCTTTCTATAATAGGGTGACCATAACTGTACACAGCATTCCAAGTGTGGCCTTACTAATGTCTTGTAAAACTTCAACAAGACGTCCCAACTCCTGTATTCAATGTTCTGACCAATGAAACCAAGCATGCCGAATGCCTTCTCCAAGTGCCATTGATCGGCCCACTGGCCCAATTGGTCAAGATCCCATTGAAATTCTAGATAACCTTCTTCACTGTCCACTATGCCACCAAACTTGAAGTCATCTGCAAAATTACTAACCATGCCTCCTACATTCTCATCCAAATCATTAATATAAATAACAATTAGCAGTGGACCCAGCACTGATCCCTGAGGCACACTGCTGATCATAGGCCTCCAGTTTAAAAACAGCCCTCTACAACCACCCTTTGTCTTTTGTCATCAAGCCAATTTTGTATCCAATTGGCTACCTCACCCTGGATCCCGTGAGATTTAACCTTATGCAACAACCTACCATGTGGTACCTTGTCAAAGGCCGTGCAAAAGTCCATGGAGAAAACGTCAACTGTACTGCCTTCATTTACCTTCTTGGTTACCCCTTCACAAAAACTCAAATTCGTGAGACATGATTTTTCACTCACAAAGCCATGCTGACTGTCCCTAATCAGCCCTTGCCTTTCTAAATGTCTGTAGATCCTGTCTCTCAGAATACCTTCGAACAATTTACCCACCACAGGCATTAGGCTCAATGGTCTGTAGTTCCTATGCTTTTCCCTGCCGCCCTTATCATAGATCATAGAATTTACAGTGCAAAAGGAGGCCATTCGGTCCATCGAGTCTACACCGGCCCTTGGAAAGGGCACCCTACTTAATCATATGCCTCCACTCTATCCCCATAATCCAGTCATCCCACCTAACCTTTTGGACACTAAGGGGCAATTTAGCACGGCCAATCCACCTAACCTGCACATCTTCATAAACAAAGCCACAACATTTGCTACCCTCCAATCTTCAGGCACCTCACCTGTGGCAGTCAAGGATTCAAATATCTCTGCTAGGGGACCCGCAATTTCCTCCATAGCCTCCCACAACGTCCTGGAATACATTAAAATCAGGTATTGTGGATTTATTTACCTTGATGCGCTTTAAGACTTCCAGCAACTCCTCTGTAATATATACACTCCTCAAGACATCATTATTTATTTCCCCAAGTTCCCTAACATTGATGCCATTCTGAACAGTAAATACCGATGAGAAGTGTTCAATTAGGACCTCCCCCATCTCTTGTGGATCCGCACATAGATGACCTTGTAGATCCTTAAAAGGCCCTACTCTCTCCCTAGTTACTCTTTTGCCCTTTATGTATTTGTAGAAGCTATTTGGATTCTCCTTTGCCTTATCTGCCAAAGTAATCTCATGTCCCCTTTTTGCCCTCCTGATTTCTCTCTTAACTGTACCCTGACAACCGCTAAACTCTTCAAGGGAGCTACTTAATCCCAGCTTTTTATGCATGGCATGTGTCTTCCTTTCTTTTTGACCAGGCCCTCAATATTCCGAGTCATCCGGGGTTCCCTACTTCTGCCAGCCTTGCCCTTCACTCTGAAAGGAATGTGCTTAACCTGAACCCTGGTTAACACACTTTTGAAAACCTCCCACTTACCAAGCATCCCTTTGCCTGCCAACAGACTCCCCTAATCAACTTTTGAAAGTTCCTGCCTTGCCCCAATTTAGAATTTTAACTTTTGGGACAGACCTATCATTCTCCATAGCTATCTTACAACTAATGGAGTTATGGTCACTGGTCCCAAAGTGATCCCTCACTAACACTTCTGTCGCCTGCCCTTCCTTATTTCCTAAGAGGAGGTCAGGTTTTGCCCCGCCTCTAGTCGGGCCATCCACATACTTAATGAGAAATTCCTCCTGAATACATTCAACAATTTTTTTCTCCATCCAAGCCCCTAATGCTATGGCTGTCCCAGTCAATGTTGGGAAAGTTAAAGTCCCCAACTATTATCATCCTGGCATATTTGCTCCACAATTTCCCGCTGACTATGCAGCACTGATACTCTTTACTTGGGTCAACAACAAATCATAAAATTCAATATAATCCGTGAAGCTTGACAAGTTTATTGATTAAAAATTTAATCAGCCCCACTACAAGAACACTGGGTAGTTTCTATTTCTTCATGGGATGTGGTCGTCGCTGGCTGGACCAGGATTTGTTGCCCATTCCTAAATACCCCAACAAATCCTGGCCCAGCCAGCGGCGCCTACATCGCATGGTGATGATGTCAAACCATTATTGGCATAAACTGTAAATAAGGAAAATCGGGAACAATAAAGGAAAACAAAGTTGCGGGGAGGATCTTTCACATCCAAAGGACAATCGAATTGTGGAATAAGTTACAAAAGCACATGGTTGATTGAAATGAGGACGGTTCTTCTTATTCATAGGATTAGATTATTCAGGCCCTTTGGCCTGTTCCGTTACTCAGACTATGGCTGACTTGCAGTTCAATTCCACTTTCCTGTCATTGCTTAATCTCTCTTGATTTTCCTCACCTATCAAAAATCTATTGATCTCACCCTTGAAAATTTTAATTCACTCAACATTCACAACCTTTTGAAGAGGGATCCAGATCTCCACTGCCCTATGCGTTTGAAACGTGCTTCCTCACTTCAGTCCTAAATAATCTCTCTCTAAATTTAAGGTATTCCCATCAAATTCCTTCAATATTTTAAATACCACAATTAAATCACCCTTACCCTTCTAAATACAGCGGAATACCAACAAAGTTTATTGAACCTGTCCTCATAAACTGACCCTTTCAATCCTGTTATCAATCTGCAGTGCATACATGGGAGAGTCATACAATGGCCCAGAGTTTGCAGTCAAAATAACAGTCATTCAAAGGCCATTAGATCTTTCCTCAGGTGTGGTGTCCAAAACACCAGTCCAGTACATGTCTGAGCATGGCTTTGTACAAATGAAAGATATCGATTGTCTAACATCTTTGAGACAGTTGCTAACAGGGCACTGGCCTTTTGGATTACTTTTTCCCCTGCCCCCTAGTTTTCCTTGATTTGTGAACATGGGGATCTAAATCCATTTGGACCTCTCTCGCTCCTAATCACTCACCATTAAAATATTCCATTCATCCCTAATACTTCCAGTGGTATCTCAGCATGCATTTCTGCTGTCTGAGAGCAGAAGTTGTAGTTGGGGATCCAGCAGGTAGAATCCTGTGGCCTTTTTATGGTAGCAACTCTAAACTGCTCAACCATGGCTGTGCATGACTTGGATGCACATGTGGGCAGAGGTCTCTCTGTCAAAAACTTAAGTAATCTATGTTGAACCAAACATGGAAGCATTGAACTATCTTACAAGCTTCTTCACAACTCAAGAACTGAACTGAAGCAACTACATTAAATAAACGGCAAACTTCTTGTTGAATTTCCTACGCACAAATATCTGGATTTTAGAAAAAGGCACGCGATTTGTTGAAGGAAGATTCCATCCCCTCCTTGAGGTCTTCTGTCACCGCCATTGGGCCACCATGATCAAAATCTTCAAACTGAATATCATCATCATCAACACTGAGAGCAAACAAAGAGGGGAAAGTAACCATCAACGATATCTAGCCTCATGTGGTTAATACATGCAACGAATTGGGCAGCCACGGAACACATAATAATCAGCTGGATAACTGTGGCTATTGGATGAGAGATAACCCACATAATGGTGCGTACTACATACATAGGAGAGTCATATTATGGGCCAGAGTTTGCAGTCAAAATAACAATGAGGCTAATGGTCCCTGCCATTGTGTATGAGTAAATGGCACAATTCAGGTCAGGGACAGATGCACAGCTTAATGTGAATATCTAAAAGTTAATGTCCAAGTCGTTGTGCTCATCTTCATGAGCTTCTCGCTATCTGATTTCCTCCTGAAATTCACTGAACGGTGTAAGTTCCTGAGTATGCACAGCAATACAAGCTACACTGGCCACATAATGTCATTCTGGTCTAAGTATTCTTTTAACAATGTGGTCATTATTGCCAATCACTTCTGGTGGCGGCGGGCAGGAAGCAGCCGCGCAACGGAGGGCTCCCGATCGGGAACGGCATTTTCGGGGCTTTATGCCCGGCCCCAAGGTCCACGGAGGAGTGAAAGTCACGGAGAAGGCAGAGAGGAGGCACAGCAGAGGAAGATGTCAAGGGTCGGTAAGAAAGCGGGCGTTAAAAAAACAGCTGAGGGCCCGTCGGGGAGAGGAGACGTCACCACGGGGCCACCAGGAAAAAAGAAGGCTGGAGCACCAGGAGAGGCCTCATTGCTGAAGGCTGAAGAAATAACTAAGGTAATGGCTGCATTCAACCGGGTGAAGAGGGCGCTGTACATCAGCAAGGTGCAGTGCGGCATTGTATATCCAGCGAAGCTGAGGGTGACTTATAAGCTCAAGGACTTTTATTTTGCAACGGCGGAAGCAGCGGAGGAGTTTATGAAGGCAGAAGGACTGTGGCAGAACTGATAAATTGAGATATGGCCATGTGCCGATGTAACCTCAGGACTGTATTTTCTTCTCTTTTGTCTCTTCTTTTTTGTTTCACTGCGTGCGGGTGTATGGGCTAAAGGGGCCAATGTTGTATATATTTGGACAAGGGGCGTGATGGGACTTGCACTAGAAGTGAGGGCTCTTTGGGGCGTAGGTGGATTTATGGGATGTGTGTGCTAAAAGGGGATTTCTGGGTTTTCCTAGGGCCGGGCAAGGGGGAAAGGGACCCGGGAGGGGGCCTCCGCGCTGGCCGGTTTAAACTGGTCAGTGAACGGGAGTGAGGTGGAGGGAGGGGCTGCAGCCATCGGAGCCTGGCAGAACAGGGTCCGAGTGGTCTAGCCGGGGTGGAAAGTTGGGGAGAAGGAACCGAGGTTGGGGGGAGGAGTTTACAAGAGGCAGTGGGCGGGAGGAGCTGGAGGGGAGGGGAGGGATTACAACTCTTGGGTATCACATACGGTACTCTTTCAGAGGTTGAACGGCGTTGAGTACGGGGAGGGGGGGATTCCAGGGTGACCATGGGTGGGGGGAGGGGGGGGAATCTAGGGTGACCATGGACGGTCCCGGACTCCTTTCTCTTTTTCTCTTTGTCTTTTGTTTCCACCGTGGAAGGGTTTGTTTCATTGGATGCACATATTGACAGGTGGGCTGTTGTTTGGGGTGGTGGGGGGAGGGGATCGCTGTTATTGTTAAGGGGATTGACTTTGTATTTGTTACCGTTTACTGTTTGGGGGTGGGGGGTGAATTTTGGAGGAAAATGTGAAAATGGAGAATAAAACATTTTTAAAAAAAATTGTTGCCAATCAACTAGTATGGAGCATCAGATTTTAATTGTTAGAAATTTAAAAAATATCAACCATTTTGTCAAGTTTCATTTCTTTTTAAAAAAATAAATTTAGAGTACCCAATTATTTTTTTCCAATTAAGGGGCAATTTTAGTGTGGCCAATCCACCTAACCTGCACATCTTTGGGTGTGGGGTAGAATGTGCAAACTCCACACAGCCAGTGACCCGGGGCCAGGGTCGAACCTGGGTCCTCAGTGCCGTGAGGCAACAGTGCTAACCACTGCACCACCCCGCTGCCCCTGAAGTTTCATTTCTGTCTCTTCTTTCTCTCTCTCCTATTCCAATCTTTCTTTCCCTCTCTTTATTGCCCACTGTTCACAATTGGACATTGAATTCGCTCAATAAGTTTACAATTCCTTTTCAGCGCTTCCATTGTTCGTTTCTGAACTCGGCAAGCTGACTGATTAAGGAGATACATGATTGCATACGTTCATTTTGGTCCAAAATACTTTCCCTTGCAATGATGTAACTAGTTTGCACTTTCAGCCACTTGTCGCATAATTGTTTTTAAAACCAACCGCCATTAGGTCCCCTGCTGCAGTAAAATATGAACCAATTGGGGAAGTGGAGTTTTTATGATGATCCAATGGGGTGTGGTGAGGGATGTGAGCTTGCATTATGATCCAGTGGGATATAATGAGGGGAGGTTAGTGCACTGATCCTATATGGCTGCTGTTTAAGTAATATTTGTATTTACTAAACTCTGTACAGGGGGGCATCTTGTACACAATGGGTAGTGCCACTACCTCTGAGTCAGAAGCTCCTGATTTAAGTCCCACTCCAGGACTTGATGGCCAAGAAACGTAGATCCACAACATGGCCAGCAGAACAATCTACAAATCCTTCCAACATGCCAATGGCAGGTGGTAAGAGGGGGTGAGATTCTTGGTCAGCCATGCTTGGTACAGAGAGGCGTCGCTCAAGCTATAGCCTCCGGCTTCAGTCTAGTGATCTGCTGCAGGAAAAGCAAGTTACGGAAAACAGGGATGTCTGCCTCATTTATCTCTAGGAGGGGGGCATCTCCTAAGTCTAAATCTAAACTCTGTAGCTGGGATAAAATGATTGCCGCAAAAGCTCAGGGTACTGGAACTAACTGTCAGGCAAATGTGGAAAGAAATAAACCAGATACTTACAGGCTTTCTATGAGTTGCGGATGCGAGGGAGAAGAAATAAAGAAAAGTTTAAAATGTGTTTAATTCCACAATAGAAAACTAACACGTAAACAGATGTAGGACCATGGCTCAGAAACACATGTAAATATCAAGATGGCATTGGAATCCATCAGCATTTCAGCTTCTGTGGTTCCATATAAATCCCTGCTGTTCCAATTGTATACTATTGTTTAGTATATAAGTACACCAAGCTGCTTCCCAGTCACTCCCATTAAATAGACAAAACCCCATCTTACTTATTCCAATCATGTAGAATTTTAATGCCTAGAGAGGACAGTGGTGTGAAGAATAAATAAACCAGCAGTTGTTACTGAGCAACTGTGGTTTTAAGTTTTAGTTTAGATGATTTGATTGCAGTTGAAGATTGGTAGTGAGAGAGAAGGAAGCTCCCACAGTTCTTATAGAAGCAGTTGGTTTAGAAGGCTGGAGAGGGAACATCTGTCTCAACTTTGCTGGAAGAAAAGCCATGCCATGGACTAATGGTTAAGAAAACATGTCTCAAGATCTGAAGAGCACGGGAGACCAGAGAAATGAAGATATCTTTCCAAGAAATCTGAAGTTAAAGGTACAAGACCAGAGAACTGTTCAGTAAAGACAGATAGTGCTGACAAGAAGGTTGAAATGCCAGAAAGATATCTGACTTGACTTTCAGGTTTGTGAGATTTTACTGCAACTTGTGGAACGTGAGTTGAAATAACTATGGAAATCAGTGGCTGAATCTCGGAGTTTGTGTAAAGGCAGTTAAGACAAGGGAAACCCAAAAGGGGGTGGTGTAAAATCCTGGACTGAATTCACTGTTAAAAATGGAGAGGAAGTTTGGGTTAAAAGAGACATTTCTAAAACCTGGACTGGATTTCAGAATGTAAATTGCTAAGGAAAAGCATGATTATGAGAGAAGATTTTAAAGCGTTCTTTTGGAGTGGAATTTGCAAATTCCAGCTTTGACAAAGAGTCATCGGACTCGAAATGTTAGCTCTTTTCTCTCCCTACAGATGCTGCCAGACTTGCTGAGATTTTCCAGCATTTTCCCTTTCGAAACTGATTCCAGCATCCGCAGTAATTTGCTTTTATCCTTTCTTTTGCAAATTGTCGTATGACTTCTGGGGGTTTCTGAGGAGACATCCACAAGCATTCACTTGGGGTTCAGAGTGGAGAGTGTATTTGCCCACAGTCATCGTGGGGCTTCAAAGGGATTTTGTGTCAATGAGACCATTGTAGATTAAGATGTATTTTATAAACCTGAATCCTGTTTTAATCATTAAGCTAAGGTTAAGGTTGGGGGAGGGGAGGGGAGGGGAGGGGGGGGGGGGGGGGGGGTTTGCAATAAAGACGTATTGTATCACAATCCAATTTTTCATGTTTAATCAATGTTTTGTCTTGTTGTTGAAACTAATTAGTGGTCCTGTGACTCTGTTCCTCCATGTTTTTATTAAAAAACTTACGGTTCCATTCTGGGATCTTCCCATCCAGTTAAAACACCAACTGGGATTATAATGTTACATCGAATTTGAATCTAGAACATAGAACATTACAGCGCAGTACAGGCCCTTCGGCCCTCGATGTTGTGCCAACCTGTGAAACTAATCTAAAGCCCATCTACAATATTCCATGATCATCCATTTGTTTATCCAATGACCATTTAAATGGAGAACCCTTTCACCACTCAGTCGGTTTTGGAGATGTTCTTCATTTAATTTCACAATACTTTTGATACTCACCATTTAGGGGTGTGGGCTGCATCATCAGGAAGGGTAATTCCACAACAACACCTCTGCCAAGGGAAAACAACACAAGAAAATCACTAAAACAGAAAGTTCCAGGTGGATCTGAATAATTCATAACAGTACAAAGCCTGAATGGAACTCTTCCCATTTTCTCCAACTTCACATACAATCCCCCCCGTGGCTCCCTTTTCCTGCTGGTTTGAGGTGCAATGCTCACAGATCCCTTCAATACATTGGCCAGCTTTATTTTCTAGATAAGAGCAGCAAGATTGATCCTGCATGTGAAAGAAACATGGCTAAAATATACTGACAAGTGAGAAGGATAAGGAGAATCTCAACAAGGGGCAGAATTCATTGTCCCGCCCTTGGGAGCAGGCTGGGAGGCAGGGGGCAGGAATGTACGGGGTGGAGAGATCATTGCCCATCCAGCTGCTGCTGCTTGTACCTCCTCCCTCCAGCAGGAGACCTGCGGTGGTGGTATGTCATACTTTACTATTTTGTATAATCTTAACAATTGCACTGCAGCTCGTCTGCCAGCACTCTTGCAGAGTGCCCCACCTAAGCCTATACCTCCATCCTATCCCCACACACTCACCCTATCCCCGTAACCCCACCTAACCTTTTCTGGACACTAAGGGCAATTTAGCATGGCTAATCCACCTAACCTGCACATCTTTGGAGTGTGGGAGGAAACCGGAGTACCCAGAGGAAACCCCCGCAGACATGGGAAGAACGTGCAAACTCCACACAGACAGTGATCCAAGCCGGGAATCAAACATGTGACCCTGGAGCTGTGAGCAACTTTTTTAACCACTGTACTACCATGCTGCCTGTGGTAATATGACTAGGGATATTACGGTACCTCGGAAGCGAGCTGCTATTGGTGCAGAAGACTCGCTGCCCATTGGCCCGGGTAAGTCATGTGCCTCTCTGCAGATTGGCTGGGGAAGTCATGTGCCTCTCAGCCGATTGGCTGAGAGGTAGGTAGCTCCGCCTACGAGGCGGGGTATAAGAACCCATACCGTCCGGCAGTCGGCCTTTCTTCTGTACGTCTGCTGCCGGGCACATATCTTGTGCATTAAAGCCTATCGTTTGGATCTCATCCTCGTCTCATGTCCAATTGATGGTGCATCACTGCCCTTGAGCACTGTACCAAATTTACACTCCAGTGGTACGTTGAAAATCAAACTCTAATCTTCAGAAAGCCAACAGTGAGGTAAGTGGTTTATCTCATATTTGAATACTTTAGTATAAATGCTCACCTGAACAAAGGATCTCCCAGCATCCTGAAAGATAAACAAAGAGATAATTTTACTAACAAGATGGTTTTTTTTGTTGCCGTAAAGAAAAAGGTATGGAGGTGATGACTCTGGTTTATTTCAAACACAATGAAAGGGTTTATTAAGAGGTGTTGCTGCTACAATCTAAGGTGGAGAACTAGAAGCCCGTATAAACACTCTGCTGACGTAACTACACATCACGTGAGGCATAACCAGCAGGGATGTATTCTCTGACACATAGCACCACTTTCCCTTTACTACATTGGTGCACAATGATTAACATTTATACAACAGAGCCACTTATATTCAATAAGTCTCAGTGGTGGACGTCTATTCCTTTTTGGTTGAATTTGGCTTTCTCAAACTAGGCTACTTGAGACCTTTGAAGTATCCTAATTCCTTTTAGTAGACAATATTTCCTGGGTAGTTACTGCAGTATCCATCACTACAGGTATTGGAAAGTCCTCAGAAACAGAATCGGGTCCCTGGTGACTGGTCTCTGTCCCAAAGTATCGCTCTTGATTTCCCAAAGGGAGAACCTCTTGAGGCATTTCAGCGATTTACTTCATGAAGCAAGTCGTCGATCAGTATGACTTTGCCAAACTCTTTCATCATCCATCTGTACGGTGTATGAAATTGGACTTGCCTTTTCTAGGCTCACAGTTGGTACCCATTTCTCAGTAGTGGTGTAGCTCCCAGCTAGCACTCTCTCTACCTGGTTGAATACTCGCTTTTTAGAATTTTGCTTCATCCTAGCAATTTGTTGTTGTTGTTGTTTGACAATCTCTGAAGTATCAGGTGGAGCTAACAAATCAAACTGTGTTTGTAGTTTCCTTTTGAACGACAGCATTGCCGGTGAACTCTGCGTTGGAGTGTGTACAGTGTTCCTGTATGACATTAGGAATTTGTTTACTCTTCTTGCCAATGTCCCTGGTCCTTCAATGCTTTGATAAAATGCTTCAATGATTACACAACATGTTTGACCGATTCACTCATTACAGGGTGATATGGAGCTGACTTGATATGGTGTATGCTGTTTTCCTTCAAGTAGTCCTCAAACTCCTTTGCAGTCAACTGTGCACCATTATCACTAACAATCTACTCCGGTGTTCGAAATCTTGTGAATACATGACCACACCCACCATCATTGAAGCCCTCCACAGCATTTTCTCCCTGTTCGGATTCCCCGCCTACATACACAGTGATAGTGGGTCCTCCTTTATGAGTGACGAACTGCGTCAATTTCTGCTCAGCAAGGGCATTGCCTCAAGCAGGACGACCGGTTACAACCCCCGGGGTAACAGACAGGTCGAGAGGGAGAACGGTACGGTCTGGAAAACCTCCTACTGGCCCTGCGGTCCAGAAATCTCCCAGTCTCCCGCTGGCAGGAGGTCCTCCCAGACACCCTCCACTCCATCCGGTCGCTACTCTGCACTTCTATTAATCAAACTCCTCACAAACGCCTTCTTGTCTTCCCCAGGTATAGTCCCATATCACTAGTCATACTACCAGTAAATTGTCCCACCCGCACCAGACTACCAGTCATGGCTGGACGCCCAAGCACCGTTCCGCTCCCCCCCCCCCCCCCCCCCCCGGGTCCCCCACCGGTTCCTCTCTCAACAAGGGGTGAACGTGGTAGTATGACTAGAGGTACTACGGTACCTGGGAGTGTGAGCTACCATTGGTGGAGAAGGATCGCTGCTCATTGGCCCAAGTGTTTGCATTTCATTGGTCGGGACGTAAGGTAGCTTCGCCCAATGAGGCGGGGTATAAGAACCCGTGTTTCCCAGCAGCCAACCTTTCTGTACTCGAGCTGCTGGGGAAACATCTTGTTGATTAAAGCCTTCAATTCGGACTACTCCTTCGTTTCAGTAGTTATTGATCGCGCATCAAGTACTCAAATCCGTTTTTCCAAAACTGCTGTTTAGCTTCAGCCTGCAAGAAATTATGTTGTTGGAGGAGAGAGCACTGTAAGAGTTTGCTCTGCCTTTTCGGAAAGGCTGAAGACCACGCGCCATATTGTCCTACAACCCTGGAAGTTGCCATCTCTCACAGTGAGAGTCAAATTGACCCTCATTGTCATCCTAAATAGGTCCATAACAAATTGTTGTACAGTCTTGCAATTAAGTCGTGACCCATAATGAACTCATGCCATTTTACTGACAAACCAATAGCACTTATTGCAATACATCTCAATCCTTTTCAAATAAAATGAGTTATTTGGGTTTTAGTCCAATTGTATTTATGAATTTCCTGGAGTTCTTGGTAAGAGGGAAGCCATATTAGTCGACCATTGGGGAAGTAGAGAAGTTGCATGTGTGACACTTACCCTGTTACAGCCAGCTTCACCCTTACTCTATAGGAGACAAGAATTCCCCAAACCTTACGATTTGTTCCTTCTTTTAAGCTGGAAACAGAAAAGGCAGTGTTAGTTCCCCAGAGGAAGACTGACATTAGAAAAGAAAAACAATTAATAAAAGTATTTTTTATTAATCTTTTGTCATTTTATACAAAAATACAAATCACAACAGTAACCGTAAAATAAAAAGAACAATAAGCTAATCTACTCAGCTCCCCACTCAAAATGAGCACCCCTCCATGTACTTCCTCCGTTTCCCCCCTCCGCCCTCCCCCCATGCCCCCCTCTAGCAGCTAATAGTGACCAGTTCCTTGAAATATAATATAAACATTCGCCATCTCCGGTAAAACTCTTCAATTGACCCCCGCCCCCCCACGGTGTATTTGACCTTCTCAAGGTGTAAAAACTCCAAAGTCCCCAGCCATACTGAGGCAATAGGCGGTGTCGCCAACCTCCAACTCAACAGGACTCGCCTCCAAGCAACCAACTAGGAAAAGGCAATTACATCTGCCCCCCACCCCTGTCTACAGCTTCTGCACCTCTGAAACCCCAAATATAGCCGTTAAAGGGCAGAGCTCCAGCTCAATGTTCAAGACCGCCGACATGGTGCTAAAAAAGGAGACCCAGAAACCCACAAGCTTGGGACAGGACTAGAACAGGTGTGTGTGATTAGCAGGCCCCCTCGAGAAACGCTCACACCTACATTCAACCCCCACAAAGAAACCACTCATTCTGGCTTTAGGAAGGTGTGCCCTAAACAGCACCTGCAGCTGGGTCAGGTTCAGTCATGCACATGATGATATGACGTTCACCCTACAAAGGGCCTCCCTCCACATCCCTTCCTCCAATATATGCCCCAGCTCCTCCTCTCATTTGGCCTTCACCCCCTCCACTGAGACTGAATCCTCCCCCAAAATCCATCCATATGCACCAGACATACTACCCTCGTCTGACCCCAAACAGGAAAGGATCCTCTCCAGCAAAGAAGACGGCAGCTTACTGGAAATGCCGGAAACATCGCCTCACAAGATTTTGTACCTGGAGCTACCTAAACGAGTCCGAGCCTGAGAGCCCGAATTCAGAATTTCTCTTTCAATTCTTCCAAGCTAGCAAACCTCTCCTCCAGGAATAGATCACAAATTCTATCCAGACGACTTCCCCTTCCATATCCCAAACGTAGCATCCAACCTTGCCAACTCAAACAGGTTATTAACACAAATAGGAGCCAGTCTTGACACTGACCTCAACTTGAAATGTTGACGGAGTTACCTCCATATTTTTAAAGTGGAGACAACAACTGGGATTGACAGTACTTTGCCGGAGACAAATAGAAGAGACGATGTCACCAGTGCCCCCAAACTGGGCCCCCGACATGGCCCAGACTCTGTAAACACCCAGGTGGACCCGGGGCCCCACAACATCACAGTATATTTGCCGCGCGGCAGTAATAGCAAATATAAAATTTGACAGCGCAAGGCCGTCTATCCTGCTGTAGAACACCTCTCTGAATCCTCCAAATCCTCTCAGTATTCCTGCCCAGATGAAGCCTGATACAGGATCATAAGACATAGGAGCAGAGTTAGACCATTAGGCCCATTGGGTCTGCTGAACCATTATAAGCCGCTCAATCCCACCCCCCCCACCCTCCCCCCTCCCCCCCCCCCCTCCCCCCCCCCCCCCCCCCCCCCCCCCGCCCACCAGAAAAAATAACTTGGGTAGAAATACCGGAAGATACTGTAATAGGACCAGGAATCTTGGCAAGATGTTCATCATGATTAATTAAATCCTTCCCTTTGTAGGTCAGCTTTAACCCTTCCCAACTAGGCTGGTAGAATTCAATTTATGGAACTGAGCCCAATCCCAGGCCACCTGGGCTCTCAGACACCAAAGGCCAGGCACAAAGGCAGTGCCCCCAGACCTGCTCCTTTCCCTAGAGTGCTAACCAAAATATACTCACTCTTCTCTAACTTAAACTTGTATCCAGAGAAGGAGCCAAAGCTCTTCAGTATACTCATTATGTCATCCATAGCTAGCCGCGGATCTTTCATGTATAACAAAAGATCATCTGCATACACAGATACCCGTGTTCTGTACCATCCCGAACTATCCCGCTCCTCTTGTTTGAGGTCCAGAGGAAAATGGCCAGCGGCTCAATAGCGAAGACAAACAGGAGAGGCATAGAACACACCTGCTTCATCCCCCTGTGCAATCGAAAAGACCCCACACTAATGGTGTTAAGTACTTGAGGGGATTTAAACATTTTGAATGGGCTTTTAAGAATGGAACATTTTTATACACTGAAGTCCATAATAGATTAAGGTTAAGGGGGGGTTGTTCGGTTACGGGTATAGGGTGGATACGTGGGTTTGAGTAGGGTGATCATTGCTCGGCATAACATCGAGGGCCGAAGGGCCTGTTCTGTGCTGTACTGTTCTATGTTCTATGTTCTAGATGTTTAGAACTTTATTTTATTTCATTTCAACATAAGCCCAGAACTCTGCCTATAGATACTGAGTTGGTTGACTTGGAGGACGTAAGATAAAAGCGTGCTGGTGGAGGACATGGGTTGGCCCTGGGGGTGGGTGGGTTATGAGTTGATACTAACTTGATATAGGGGCTAAAGGAGCCATGGGATAGGTGGAGGTCATAGGTTGGCTTGGAGGGTACTATTGGGGATATGGGATCATAGATTGGCATGGAGGATATTCTTGGGAGTGGGTGGGGGGCATGGGTTGGCATCTGTGTGCATGGGCAGTGGGTGAGAGGTAAGAGTGGGTGAGGAGTGAGAGATAGAGGTCCTAACATTTAAGAAAACCACAAGGACAAAGTCACAGAGAACCGAAGTGGGTCTTTTAAACTGCCCGGTTTGGTACTCGACAGCCGCTGTGGATGCCTTCGATCTGCATCCGGGAGCGGTGGGCCTGACTCTATCCGCACCCACTCCCCCCTTGAACAAAGATCCCGCCATTCAGGACACTTCATTCCTCCAAACTGGTGCAATGAGTAGGAAATTTCCTGACCTGGGCTACTGCCTTGAGAGTGGTAATTTGGGCCACAGGATTAAGACGGCTCTTAGCTCAGAGAATGAACATTAACACTGACTGCTTGGGCCAATCAGCCTGTTTTTGTATTGTAATTTATATCTAATTGTAGTTGTAACTAAACATCAACACAAATGTCATTATAGATGTACATAAATAACACAATGGTGGGGACTTCCGGTGCAGAATGATCCCAGGAATGAAGAGCTTGTCGTATGAGGAACAGTTGAGGACTCTGGGTCTATACTCGTTGGAGTTTGGAAGGATGAGAGGGCACCTTATTGGAACTTACAGGATACTGCTAGGCCTATATACAGTGGACATGGAGAGGATGTTTCCACTAGTATGAAAAACTAGAATCTAATGGCACAACCTCAGACTAAAGGGATGATTCTTTAAAACTGAGACGAGGAGTAATTTCTTCAGCCAAAGGGTGGTGAATCTGTGGAACTCTTTGCGCCAGAAGGGCTGTGGAAGCCAAATCACTGAGCATCTTTAAGACAGAGATAGATAGGTTTTTGATTAATAAGTGGATCAGGGGTTATGGGCAGAGGCAAGAGAATGGGGATGAGAAAAATATCAGCCTTGATTGAATGGCAGAGCAGACACGATGGGCCAAGTGGCCTAATTCTGCTCCTTTGTCTTATGGTCGCACATTTGAAGACTCCTGCTCAAGGCAGATTCTTTTGGGTTTTTTCCCCTGCCGGAAGGGCAAAGTATTTGAAGGCAAAATGTACAGGAGATTATACTCCTCTGGTGTGGCTGGTACATGGATCAGTGGAGGAGAAACGCCACAAGAAAGACAGTGCTGTTGCAGCAGGAGAGATTTTGTGGTGCATCACAGGGAAAGATGGCAGAGGGCAAGGGAGTGCGCTGCCTGCCCAGTGGTCAACAGAGCATTGGTGGAGTTCCTGAATGATAAGTTTCTGCAGCAGAGGAAAGAGACCCTGGAAGACCTAGCCAAGGTGGTGGAACCACTCAAATACGGGATTGAGCGAGTTGAGCAAAGCTGGGCCTGGCGATGCAGAAAGTGCAGGAGACGGTAGGGGAGCACGAGGAGCAGTTGGCCTCATTATGGCTGAGATGGGAGTGATGCAGGAAAGCCAGAAAAAGCAGAGGGAGGAGGTGGAAGATTTGGAGAATCACTCCAGAATGCAAAACCTAAGGATTGTCGGGATGCCTGAAGGCATTGCAGGTGCGGAGACCTCGGTCTATGTGGCAAAGGTGTTGGAGTAGTGGATGGGGGAAGAGGACCTTTGACCGTCCCCTGGAGTACCTATGATTGGTACCAGGAGGCTGTAGGCTGGCGAGTCGCCAAGGGCGATAGTGGTGTGGTTGCACCGCTTTCTGGACAAGGAGAAGATCCTTCGATGGGAAAGGCAGATCAGGAAATGTAGCTGGGAAGGGAACAAGCTGCGGGTGTCCCAGGACTTGGGTGTGGAGCTGCCAAAGAGAAGGGCCGGCTTTAACTGGATTAAGGCTGTCCTCTTTAAAAAGGGGGTGAGGTTTGGGGTACAGTACCTGGCCCGTGAGAGTTTTATTTTGACACGCCAGAGGAGGCAATGGAATTTATGAGGGACAATGAACTGGGAGGAGTGTGATGCCATTGAGCTTTGGAATAATTTTGTGTGCTCTTTAAAGTGTTTGGTGGTGGATTTTTGGGGGAAGGTTTTGACGGGGGAGCAACGATGGTGAGTGTGCCTTTTGTTACTCTTGGGTGATAGATGGTTAGGCTGGTTGGGGGAGGGGAGTTGGAGGGAGGAAGGATGATTGGAGGCCTTAGGGAGGGGCCATCATTCTAGCTGGGCAGGCTATTGAACGGCATTGAAGTGGGGGGTTGCCAGGAGGAAGGCGTGGTGGGGGGGGGGGGAACTTGTGCTTTTGAGGGTGGGGGGGAGAAGTGCTGACATGGGTGTGGTTGGTGTGGTGCAGTTTGCGAGAGATCGATGGCAGTGGTCATCCGAGGGTGAGCCTGGCGGGGCTGGTGATGGGGGTCGGGGATTTGCTCAAAAAGGAGTATGGCTGATCGGCAGGGGAAGGGGGCAGGGTGCCTCCCGACCAGGCTGGTCACTTGAGACGTGAGGGGGTGAATGGGCCGGTTAAATGGTCAGTGAGTGTTCACGCATCTGAGGAGTTCGAAGGCACATGTGGCCTTTTTGTAGGAGATTCACTTAAAGATTGGGATCAGATGAGGTCGAGGAAAGGATGGGTGGGGTTGGTGTTCCATTTGGGATTGGATATTAAGACAAGGGAGGTGGCGGCGTTGGTTAATGAGTGGGCTGCGTTTGAGGTGGGAACATTGGGGCCGATCATGGGGCGGGGGAGGGGAGATATGTGATGGCCAGTGGAGTGTTGGAGGCGATATTGGTGGTTCTGGTCTATCCCCCAATTGGGATGAAGCGGATTTTATGAGGCAGGTATTGCTGAGGATGAGGATTCCTGACTTGGACTCACACCGGCTGATTATGAGGGATGGATTTTAATACGGTCATTGATCCGAGCTTTCGCCGGTTACGTTCCAAGTCATTGAGGATGTTGGCAGTGGCAAAGGAGCTGAGGGGGTTTACGGAGTGCACTGGGGAGTGGGGGAAGGGTAGACCCTTGGAGGTTTAGGAAGCCGAGGACAAAGGAGGGCGAGAACGATCATACTTTTCCCATGTGCACCGGGTGTACTCCCGGATTGATTTTTTTGGTGTTAGATAAGACGTTGCTGGCGAGGGTGGCCGACTCTGAGTTCTTGGCGGTTCACTTTTTTTCCCATCCAAATACTAACCAGGCCTAAGTCTGCTTCCGAGATCAGACGAGATCGGGCGTTTTCAGACTAGTATGGCCGTAGGCGGCGATTGTGATTTCTGATCATGTGCTGCACTAGGTGGATCTGTGTGTGGCCTATGGGGGTTCAGTGCCAGCAGTGGAGGCTGGATGAGGAGGTGTGTGAGTGGGTACGAGCTGCCATTTGGGGATATGTGGAGCTAAACGATCGAAGGGGGGTTCATGGCCACCATGCTGTGGGAGACACTCAAGGCGGTGGTCAGGGGGGAGTTTATATTAATTCGGGTGCATAAGGAGAAAACGGAGTGACAGGAGAGGGAAAGGCTAGTGGACAAGATTTTGAGGGTGGATAGAGGATACTTGGAGGCATCGGAGGCAGGGCTGTTGAAGGAGAGGCAGAGGCTCCAGATGGAGTTTGGGCTAGTTTCTACAGGGAAGACAGAGGGGCAGTTATGAGTTTGGGGAGAAATATGTTGACCCATCAGCTGAGAAAGCAAGAGGCGGCAAGGGAGTTTGGCAGAGTTAGGGATGATAAGGGCAAGGTGATGATGGACCTGGATTGGGTGAATGGCATGTTTGAGGCATTTTACAGAAGGCTATACGAGTCGGAGTCCTGGTCTGAGGAGGAGGGGATGCGGTGGTTCCTGGATGGGCTGGGCTTTCCCAAAGTAGAGGAGGGGCTGTTTCAGGGACTAAGGGCCCCAATTGGATTGAAGGAGGTGATGGAGAGTATGCGGGCGATGCAGGCAGAGAAGGCCCCTGGGTCAGACGGTTTCCCGATAGAGTTCTGTAAAAAGTTTGGGGCAGACCCAAAAAGGAATCTCATGAGTGAGGATTCCATCATGTGCAGCTCCATTATACACTCAGAAATCTTTCTGTATTGCTATACATGATTTGGGATGGATTCATTGTGTTAAAGGGATGTTTTGTGGTGCAGTAGGTAGTATCCCTGCCACTGAGTCAGAAGCTCTGGGTTTCAGTCTCACCCTTGAACTTAATGGCCAAGGAAGGTACGTTTATAATGTGGCCAAACAGGTTGAGCATCAAGCCGCAAAATCCTTTCAACACATACCAATGACAGGTGCTAAGGGCTGGAGAGATTCCTGGTCAGTCATGTTTGATGCAGAGTGGCACCCGTCAAGCTATTACTCTCTGACAACAGATCTATTCCAGATAAACCCTGCTATGGGAACAGATGCAAGTCGCCTTGTGTACCACTAAGTGTGGGATAGAACAATAACATTGCGCTAAAGGGACTGCAAACTGCTGCTGATGACAAAATGAGGCAAATGATTGCAGTGTGCAGTGCACGTGCCTGAATCCCAAAACAAGAGCAGGGAATATTTTACATGTGAGAGATGGATCTTCAAAGGAAAATGTTGAACCGGTGTCCCATGAGTTACCCAATGCAGCAACAAGCTTGCCCCATCTTACATAGTGGTAGAAGCCAAGTTGTTGTCCTCATGTCTGATTTTTCCATCCAATGCCAACCCATGCTTCTCAAGGTTATTAGCAATTATAGGGTGCAGAGTGTAGACCTTCTTCAGAGTGGAACCCGGAGTCACCTGTTCACTGATCAAGAAAACACTTATCAATATAAATGGAATACAAATGAACATAAACTCCAAACTTTGATTGTATATACAAATATACCCAATCAACAATCCAAATATACTCCATCACCAATCCAAATATACCCCATCACCAATCCAAATATACCCCATCACTAATCCAAATAAACCCCATCACCAATCCAAATAAACCCCATCACCAATCCAAATAAACCCCATCACCAATCCAAATAAACCCCATCACCAATCCAAATAAACCCCATCACCAATCCAAATATACTCCATCACCAATCCAAATATACCCCATCACCAATCCAAATAAACCCCATCACCAATCCAAATAAACCCCATTACCAATCCAAATAAACCCCATCACCAATCCAAATAAACCCCATCACCAATCCAAATAAACCCCATCACCAATCCAAATAAACCCCATCACCAATCCAAATAAACCCCATCACCAATCCAAATAAACCCCATCACCAATCCAAATAAACCCCATCACCAATCCAAATATACTCCATCACCAATCCAAATATACCCCATCACCAATCCAAATAAACCCCATCACCAATCCAAATAAACCCCATCACCAATCCAAATAAACCCCATCACTAATCCAAATAAACCCCATCACCAATCCAAATATACCCCATCACTAATCCAAATAAACCCCATCACCAATCCAAATAAACCCCATCACCAATCCAAATAAACCCCATCACCAATCCAAATATACCCCATCACTAATCCAAATAAACCCCATCACCAATCCAAATATACCCCATCACTAATCCAAATAAACCCCATCACCAATCCAAATAAACCCCATCACCAATCCAAATATACTCCATCATCAATCCAAATAAACCCCATCACCAATCCAAATAAACCCCATCACCAATCCAAATAAACCCCATCACCAATCCAAATATACTCCATCATCAATCCAAATAAACCCCATCACCATCCAAATAAACCCCATCACCAATCCAAATATACTCCATCACCAATCCAAATATACCCCATCACCAATCCAAATATACACCATCAGCAATCCATATACACCCCATCATCAATCCATACATACACTATCACCAATCCAAATGTACACCATCACGAATCCAAATAGACCCCACCATTAATTCAAATCACCAATCCAAATATACACCATCACCAATCCAAATATACCTCATCAGCAATCCAAATATACCCCATCACCAATCCAAATAAACCCCATCACCAATCCAAATAAACCCCATCACCAATCCAAATATATCCCATCACTAATCCAAATAAACCCCATCACTAATCCAAATATACTCCACCGTTAATTCAAATCGCCAATCCAAATATACCCCATCACCAATCCAAATGCACCCCGTCATCAATCCAAATATACCCCGTCATCAGTCTAAATAGAATACATCACCAATCCAAATACACCCCATCATCAAACCCAAATATACCCCATCATCAACCCAAATATAGCCCATCACCAATCCTTAAGTACCCCACCATCAATCCAAACATACATCATCACCAATCTAAATGTACCCCATCACCAATCCATATTTACTCCAGCACCAATCGAAATCTACTCCATCACCAATCCAAATATACCTCATCATCAATCCAAATATACCCCATCGCCAATCCAAATATGCCCCATTACCAATCTAAAAACACTCCATCACCAATCCAAATATACCCTTCCCCTATCAAAATGTCTACTATTGTCCATCCAAATATACCTCATCGCCAATCCAAATATACCCCATTACCAATCTAAATACACTCCATCACCAATCCAAATATACCCTTCACCAATCCAAATGTCTACTATCGTCAATCCAAATATACCCCATCACCAATCCAAGTATATCCCTTCATCAATCCAAATACACCCCATTACCAATCTAAATATACCTTAAATATACTACCCTTATCATTCCAAGGTAAAATTCAACTAGAATTAAGTCGCATTGCGTGCACTGTTCAGTATGTTGGTTTGAGGTGAATGTTTTGAATCAAATAAATAAAGTTAATGGTCAGACATATTTTTGTCCCTAGATTTTCGAATCCATTACTATTAAGGATAAGAATGATTATCCAACATAAGTGACCTACTGCAGCCAGCAGCCAACAGGTTATACAGAAATATAGCCCCAGGCTCTACAAAACGCATGCATTTATTTTTTTTGTGTATTGTCAATTGCACTGCTGAGAATTAAAAGAGGGTGTGGAAATTCTTCACTGGTTATGTTTATCAAAGAAAGATAAATTCACATACTGAGCAAGCATTGCTTGTGCTGCTTGCTGCTAGGAACTTTTACCAAAGCAGGGTTTGGAACGGGACTGAGTGTTTCACTTACTCCACTTCCTGCACAGCCACCGTCTGGCTGTATTTGTCGTGCGAGTACAGCACCACTGACATAACCTGATCGGCTGGGGAAAAAGACAACACAGTCGAGAATGTCGGAACAGTTTAAAGATACACCAACATCAGAAACAAAAACAATTCACTGTATGAAGAAAGAACGAGTTTGCATTGATTGAGCGCCTTTCACAACCACAGGAAGTCCCAAAGTGCTTGAAAGCCCATGAAGTACTCCTGATGCTGTTGCAATGGAGAAAACACAGCAGGCAATTTGCCCAAAGCCAGATCCCATATGGGCCTGACATGACCTGCCATTTGACATCTATTTTAATTCACTAATTGAGAAGGGAGTGTCTTGGCAGCGCATGGGGTAATTTTATATTTGAAACCAGGACATAAACCAGGACATAAACCAGAGTACCGGACCAAATGCCAGAAACTGATGAAATTTCATTTTCACAAAGTAAAACTGTTCAGCACAATTGGGTAGTTGGGGAATAAGCCTGAATTGGCATCCTTGTAGCATGGACCTTTTGAATCTAAGTGGCAGTATATCAGATTGCATTTCGCATTCAAACATTTTTTTCTTAATTTATTCTTCTATGGGATATGAGCGTCACTGTCAAGGGCAGCATTTGATTCCCATCCCAAATTGTCCTTGAACTGAGTGGCTAACTAAGTGATTTCAGAGGGCAGTTTAGAGTCAAGCACATTGCTGTGGGTTTGGAGCTACATGTCGGCCAGAGCAGATTTCCTTCCCAAAAGTAACCTAGGCTGACGTTCCAGAGATTATGGCCAGAATTATGCCGCCATGCATGCCAGGTTCGAGCGCAGGCCCAGGGCTGACACAAAGTAGGACCGGGGAGGAGATGTTCTCAATCGTGGCCGATGTTGGGACTGCCATCCATTTAAGGATGGCAGCCAGCTCTCCAAGCTGCCGGCCCAATCAGAGGGCCAACAGCTCAAGGTCTCAGTAGCCCTGCCAATAGAAGTGACAATTGCTAAGGCTGCAGAGGAAAGGACAGGACACCTCCATGTTGATGTATTTTCATGCCAATGGTGGGAAGAGCCAGGCTGGCAGATTCCTTTGATTGGAGGAGGTTAAACACCCCAGCAGCATCTTTGGAACCTCAGGGGTATCCAATTCTGTCGGCGGGGGGGAGGGGAGGGGGGTGGCTCAATGAGACGTGGGCCCTCAGGAAAAAAGGCCCAACCTCCGTGGGAAGCTATTGAGAAGTCACCGTGATCTTCATCAGTTTCTACGGGCGGGATTGTCCCAACGGGAGTCTACGTGCCGACGCCGGAGTAAAAACCGGAGTGTTTTACTCCGGAATCGCCGCCCGTCCCCAGACCCCTAGAGAGGTTGGCCCACCGATTGGTGGGTCCCGATCGCGGGCCAGACACCATCGGAGGCCCCACAGGCCGCCCTCCCGAGCGTTCCCGCAGAGTTCCCGCCGGCAGCGACCAGGGGTGAACGGCGCCGGCGGGACTCTGTCATGTCGGAGCGGCTGCTCGGCCCATCCGGGCCGGAGAATTGGCTGCCCCGTCAATGCCAGCGACCCACGGCCGCGCCTAACGAGCTGGCGCAAATGGCACCGATTCTTACGCACCTTGGTGAACTGTGCGCCGGCGTCGGGGCGTCGTGACGCGGTTGTTCCGATTTTCCGGCCCGGCGCGGGGCTCGGAGAATCGACCCCTACATGTGCTAGAGTCAATTCCACACACACAGAGGCACTGAATGGTCATTAACAAACCTACTAATTGGGTGAATTGACCGCCCACTTCTGGTTGGCAGTAAGCCCTTCCCACCTTTTACCATTGGGTTCCCCCCCGATGCCTCCCATCACCACAACCACCCCCCATTCTCTTGCCAGATGGCTGATAAAATCCCAGGCTCTAAATTCAGATTCCACCATGGTGACTGGGGAACTTAAATTCAGCTAATTAACAAAGCTGGAATTGTAAGATAGTTGACCACATTACATAAATTAATCTGACCTAACAAGTAATTTGGTTGCGCTTATCCTAAGACAAGGTACAATAATAATAGAACTGAATGGGGACTTTGTCGTCAACCTCAGCATTGATTCAAACACGACAAAGTTATTCCAAGCTGGAAAGACAAACCAGTGCGGACGCACACACCATGATAGAACAAACAAAACAAAGAACATACAGTGCAGAAGGAGGCCATTCGGCCCATCTAGTCTGCACCGACCCACATTAAGCCCTTACATCCACCGTATTCCCGTAACCCAACAACCCCCCCTTAACCTTACTTTTATTAGGACACTACGGGCAATTTAGCATGGCCAATCCACCTAACCTGCACACCTTTGGACTGCGGGAGGAAACCGGAGCACCCGGAGGAAACCCACGCACGCATGGGAGAACGTGCAGACTCCTCACAGTGACCCAGCGGGGAATCGAACCTGGGACCCTGGTGCTGTGAAGCCACAGTGCTATCCATCACTACCCAATTTCCCCCCTTCAAGTCATTGAATTTACGGGTTTGGGTGGTCTGAGGCCTTATAACCCTGCCATATCATTATCGCCATTCTGTCAGACAGAATCTCTATTGGTTCCTCCTGTTGGCCTGGAGGTTGAACTGGCTTTCAGGTACAATCTCATTCTTTTTCATCCCGTTGCTTCATGTTGAACTGTAGTTGAATGGTTCTATGGTTGCTATTCGGAATAATTTCTTTCTGGGAGGACAAGCGTTGCATTTGCCTCCATGTAGCTTCTTTCTCTTCTTCTTTCTCTGGTGTGGGCCTTCTCGATGTCCTCTGTGACTGGGGAAGAGCATTCCTGTGGGTGAGAAGAAGGTGTCCAGCAGGGTTTCCAGCTTGGTGTCCGTAAATCGTGGGACCGCCTGCCTTGCTGCTATCTTGTTGGCTGGGATGATGTGTGAGCAGAGCGAAGTGTGCATAGGAGGCTGCAGCTTGTTAGCCTCCTGAGTGTCAATCGCGAATCCGGTGAATCCTGCACCGTTTCTCATTGGAATCGATTGTGTTCCATGTGGCGCTGGAGCTAGCTCCATAGTAACAGAATCGGTCCAGGTGCGGCGCTGGTTTTGCTGTCGTGGAAAGTCCACGAATCCTGTACCAGCGTCAACACTTGATCTCAGGAACAGAGAATCCCGCCCGGCAATTTTAAGACTATGGAGTGTTTAGCAAGAGACCCCAGGTCCTCAGATTGAGTTGAAACCAATAAACAGACATACTTCAAAGCTACGTTTCAGTTTGACACCAAGTTAGAACTTTGGAGGAACTTCGTGTTCACAGATAACCCAGAGCCAATATGTCGGTCAGTGTTTTCAAAGCTGCAGAAACTGGCACTTACTGACACTGACGAATGTTGGAGTTTGTCGTACTTCAAAATAAAATAAGTTAACTTCACAAGTTGTGTATTTTTTATATGCTTTCTCAAAAAAATGCTGCCTTTATCTCACCAAGTCAGCTTGTAAGAATTCAATAATTTGAGGGACTTTGATTGTTTAATTGTCTTTGTGTGCAAGATTTGCTGGTTCCGCCAGTGGCCGGCTTCGTCACAGGCAGGCAAGGAAAATTTGGAGAGCTGCCAAACATTGACTTGGAAATAAATCACCATTCCTTCATTCTCACTTGATCAAAACCCTTGAACTTTGCTCCGAGTCGCACTGTAGGTGTACTTTCACTGCATGGACTGCAGCAGTTCAAGAAAGTGGCTCACCACCATGTTCTCCAGGCCATTAGGGATGGGCCATAAACATTGGACTTGCCAGCAATGTCTACATTCCATGACTGAATTAAACAAAATCACCTGGCCCCTTTTTTCCTACCTGTTATTTTAATCTTTTTCACAGTCTTGGTGGAATGATTGATCACCTCAACGCTGACTTCAATCGGCTGACCATGGTAAAAGATCTATAAAACAGTGCATTTCAGTTCTGGACAATATTTGACAAAAATCACATTCAGCCCACTAATTCATCCTTCCATCCCAACCTACCACCCTGCATTCATAAAACGTAACAGCCTGTTGAATAACTCCAAAGTCTTTCCTCCATTATTCCACCCAGAGGCTATTCCAGGTACTGATCACTCTTCCTGTAAAGAGCCTGATACCAACCCTGAGCTTTTACATATCCCCAGTTTGTATGTATATGCCTGAGCTCCAATGATCTACTTTAACTTTAAATATTGACTCAGTATTATTTTCATGAGTTCACTTGCTGTATTATCAACCTCTCGTTTCCTTCTCTTTCAAACATGTAGTGTTGAACGTGGTTGTGTTGTTCAGTCCTCTGATACTATGAGTTAGGGGAGGGAAGCTGATTTTAACATCTGGTAATCATCGTATGTGCAGTCACAGGGATGGGGGCCCGCAGGGGTCTGCTCCTGCCAATGGTGTTGGAGGAGACCTGTTCCATTTTTGTGACCAGACACTGTTTTCCCAGTCACAGCGGACTGTCAGCATTGAATGAACCCTGACAGGCACCTGCCAGACCAGAGTGATTTTAAAAAATTATTTTACATGTCAATAGCTAGGACAGCATTTATTGTGCAGCCCTAGTTAGTTGCTCTTGAAAGATGATGGTGAACTAACTTCTTGAATCGCTGCACACCCTGAGGTGCAGGTACACCCACAGTGCTGTCAGGGAATGAATTATAGATTTTGACAGTTAAGGAGTGGTATTGCATTTCCAAGTCAGGATGGTTAGTGACTTGGAGGGGAACCTCCAGGTGGTGGTGTTCCCAAGTATCTGCTGCTCTTGTCCTTCGAGGTACTAGTGACCGTGGATTTGGAAGTTGCTGCCTAAGGAGCTTTGGCAAGTTTCTGCAGTTCATCTTGTAGATGGTATGATGAGCCATCAATTGCACGAGAGACGAGTTGCTATACAAAAGTTAGGCTTTAATAAGCTAGAACTTAGCCCTGCGGTTGTCTACAATAAAATGGACGACCGCCGGGCGCTCCGACTATTTATACCTCGGTAAGGAGGCGTGGTTAACTCAGCCTCTCGACCAATCGGAGAGCTGTCACATGACTGGTCTCAACCAATCAGTCGAGAGCCACATGACCGGCCAGGGCCAATGGTAAGCTGGTGTTCTGCACCAATGGCAGACAGCTATGCAAATCATATCACCACATGGTACACACTGCTGCCACTGTTCGTTGGTGGTGGAGGGAGTGAATGTTTGTGGATGGGGTACCAATCAAGAAGATTGTTTTGTGCTGGATGTTATCAAGCTTCTTGAATGTTGTTGGCGCTATATTCATTCAGGCGAGTGGAGAGTATTCCCTCACACTCCCGACTTGGCTTTGTAGATGGTGGACAGGCTTTGGAGAGTCAGAGGGTGAGTTCCACGCTGCAGTATTCCTGGCTTGTAACCTGCTTTTGTAGCCACAGTATTGATATGGCTAGTCCAGTTCAGTTTCTGGTCAATAGCAACCCCCAGAATTTTGGTAATGGGGGATTCAGGGATGATAATGCCATTGAATGTCAAGGGATGATGGTTAGATTATGTCTTGTTGGAGTGCCCGTGGCAGTGCTGTTTAAAGAGGAAATTAACACAATAGTGAGGAAAAATATTAGCTCTGACAGTGTGGAATCTGTATGGGTAGAGCTGAGAAACACCAAGGAACAAAAACTGTAATAATAAGAGGCTTTCGACCTATCTGTGTGGATTTTGCTTAATTGAAAGTTTGGAACTGGATAGGAAAGTAAGCTCAAAAACCTTTAGTTTTTTTGTTCAAACTGGTTTTTTAATATATATTTAGAGCACCCAATTCATTTTTTCCAATTAAGGGGCAATTTAGCGTGGCCAATCCAACTGACCTGCACACCTTTGGGTTGTGGGGGCGAAACCCACGCAAACACGGGGAGAATGTGCAAACTCCACACGGACAGTGACCCAGAGCCGGGATCGAACCCGGGACCTCGGGGCAGCCGTGCCGACCACTGTGCCACCGTGCTGCCCTTCTTGTGAGAATTGTTCAACTGTTAATTGAAAAGTTGGTTTTCCAGGATATTTATGGCTTAATCCCTTGTTAATAATAAAGTTTGTTTTAATATAAAATATTCCCAGTTGTCAGCGGAGCGCACAATTTACAAATTGAAAAATTGTTGCGGTCTTGTCTGGTTTCCAAATACGAGTACCGTAACAATACATCTCAAAATGCTTTGTCAGCAATTATTTTTCAGATTGGTTCCTGGTGTTACATGTGCAAAAGGAGCTCCCAATGTTCACGCAACAAACTCCCACAAACAGCAGACGAACGAGATAATCTGTTTTGATTGAGGGGACGATAGGAGTTAGAGCACTGAGCGCTTCTCTGCTCTTATTTGAATATTATCATAATATTTTTAATATTTAGCTGAACAGGAAGATGGAGTCTCAAACACTGTGTTATTGAATCAGCCAAGCAGGTTCTGTTATTTATGTCATTTATCCCGACTGCCAGGATAAAATCTGATTGATCAAATGCTCACCTCTTTGTTGAGTGATGCTTCTAGGTGGATAGGTTTGTCTGACATGAGGAATTGTCTGCTAGTTTTAACCACTGGCTGAGAAATCGGCTTTTCAGGAGCATACTGCACCTTACGGATAACCATGGCTACGGAACTCCTGGCAGAGGAAACAATTGGAAAAAACGGATCACCCACACCAGCTGATTATAACAGGCCCTGATTTTAGCAACAATATCATGTTTTTAACTGGACCGTGCTCGCCTGCGATCCTTTAACACAACAGACTATGCACACATCAGTCAATCTGTGTGTCCTTATGAGAGGATCTATTGTGTGTACTTGCATATGGATTTATTGCAGAGGTCTATTGTGCTCATGTATGTGCATATACATTACATGCAAATGGATCAACTGTCTGCATGCATTAGCAGATTGATTGTGTGTGCACTGCCGCATTATGTACTTGTATGAGCTATCCTAGTGCACAAAGGAGATTCTGAGAACAGCTACTTTCTGCCTGATCAGGAAGAAACAAATGCCAATCACTCTCCAGGTTTAGATGAAAGTACATTTACCTTTTGGAGATTTTCTCATCAATGCTGAGAGTTTTTGCACAAAATACGATGATTTGAAAGTCCACTCCACAACACTGTGTAGAAATCAGAGAAATTATCTTAAAATCATTCATATAATAGGGTTTAAATGCCATCACTGTCCTGTTAAATCTTCCACAGAATAAAACCGACTCAACCTGATGCCAAGGAAAGGCACTGAGCTCAACCAGTGAGTGTACGTTTGGTCCCCCCACCCAAATGAGACTCCGAGAACAAGATAAGGATGGTGGGTGGAAAACTGAGGGCAGGACACTTTATTTGCCTGACAGGCAAGAAGAAAATGTAAGCAATCATGCTATTGCTTTGAAGCACTGTCTTGATTGACTGGAGCTGGCTTGACTGGAGTCCCATTGCTCCTCAAAAAGACCTGAAATTGGAGCATAAGGTTGAACACTCCAGCCTACTTCCGGACACCCCTTAAAATGATCCCACCAAACATTGAGAGAGAGAGAGAAATGGTGTGGGAGGGCCAATTTCAACCTTCCATGCAACTCAAATACTGTAACCACCTTTTCTCGACATCTACATGGGTAATAAAAGGGGCAAACTCTTGGTAAAGTACGTCACCCACCCCTGTCCCCCCACTGCCTTTATCACCTGCCTAGAAAGTTAACAACCCAAGCAGAAAGAAAAGGAAATTTGGCCCCTTAACTTAACCTCCAGTTAAGTTCAGATTTCACCCCTCCAGCACTTTTGGCCTGGTTAGCACGACATTGGTGGTGGGAAACATGCTCGAGTCAATTATTAAGGATTAAATAACTGCACATTTGGAAAGGGGGGACAGGATCGGTGGAGTCACTGAAGGGAAATCGTACTTGACAAATATTCTGGAATTTTTGGGGGATGTGACCAGTAGAGTGGACAAGGGTGAACCAGTGGGTGTTGTGTATCTGGACTTTCAAAAGGCCTTTGACAAGGTCCCACACAAGAGATTAGTGAGCAAAATTAAAGCTCATGTTATTGGAGGTAATGTATTGACGTGGATAGAGAATTGGTTGGCAGACAGGAAGGAAAGAGTGAGAATAAACAGGTCCTTTTCAGAGTGGCAGGCAGTGACTAGTGAGGTACCGCAGGGTTCAGTGCTGCGACTCCAACTGTTCACAATATACATTAATGATTTGGATGAAGGAATTGCTGCAATATCTCCAAATGTGCAGTCGACACTATGCTGGGTGGCAGTGTGTGCTGTGAGGAGGATGCAAAGAGGCTGCAGGGTGACTTGGACAGCCTGACTGAGTGGGAAAATACTTGGAAAAGGCAACATAATGTGGGTAATGTGAGGTTTTCCACTTTGGTGGCGACAGCAGGAAGGCAGATTATTATCTGAATGGTGGCAGTTTAGGAAAAGGGGATGTGCAATGAAACCTGGGTGTCATGGCGGAACAGTCGCGTGCAGGTACAGCAGGCGGTGAGGAAAGCTAATGGCATGCTGGCCTTCACAGCAAGAGGATTTGAGTTTAGGAGTATCCATCACTCAACAAGTCTTGTTGCAGTTATACAGGGCCTTGGTGAGGCCACACTTTGAGTATTGTGTGCAGTTTTGGTCCCCAAGTTTGAGGAAGGACATTCTTGCGATTGAAGGTGTCCAGCAAAGGTTCACCAGACTAATTCCCGGGATGGCAGGACTGACATCTGAAGAAAGACTGCATTGACTGGGCTTGTACTCACTGGAGTTTAGAAGAATGAGAGGGGATCTCATAGAATCCTGATGGGACAGGACAGGCTAGAAGCAGGCTGAATGTTCCCAATGTTGGGGACGTCCAGAACTAGGGGTCACAAGCTAAGAATAAGGGGTAGTCATTCAGTATTGAGATGAGGAAGAACTTCTTCTCTTAGAGAGTTGTGGGCCGGTATTCTCCGCTCCCGATAAAAATCGGGATGGCCATTGTGAAATCGGCCGAGCTTCACGACAGCCTCGGAGCCCGCTCCCCGCACCTAATTCACCCCCACCCGGGGGGCTAGGAGGGGGCCCCCGTCGTTCCCGGCCGCGACCTCGTCGCGCCGGAAATGACGCGGGAACGGCGCTTTTCTGATGTCATCCGCGCATGCGCGAGTTGCCGGTTCCAACCTGTGCATGCGCAGATGACATCAGCGCGCAGACGGCACGAACCCGCGAATGCGCGGTGCCGCCTTTCTCCTCCGCCACCCGGCAAGACGTGGCGGCTTGATCTTGCCGGGCGGCGGAGGGGAAAGAGTGCGTCTCTTTTGGATGCTGGCCCGATGATCAGTGGGCACCGATCGTGGGCCTGTCCCCTCCCGAGCACAGCCGCGGTGCTCCCGTCCAAATCGGGCCCCTAGATGACCCAAACGGGCATCTGGTGCCCGTTTCACGAATGCAGCGACCAGGTGTGGTTGCCCCCGTGGTGAAACGGGCGTGAAGGGCCGGCCGCTCGGCCCATCGGGCTCGGAGAATCGCGTTCTGTAGCCATGGACACTGAGCCAAAGTAAAATGGAAGACAGAAGGAAAAGCCTGTTTAGTGAGAACAGACAGTCTGCTCTCAACTAATTAGCATTTTGCACGCAGCAAACCAGTTTCTGGCCAGGTGCAAGATCTCCAAGCCAAAGGTGTTAATGGCAAAGCGCTTAGCATTCTGATGAGGCAGCCCAGATCCAGGCACAAACAATGGCAACATTTCCATCTCAATGTAACACTTAATTGGTTGCGCAGACAGGATGGCACCAGAGTAACGAATATCGAAACCACCCCCCAACATCGAGGAAGGCCCCCGCATTGGAGGATTTCGAAGGTAGCCGTTTGGAAACGCTCCAATCGGTACCGAAAGGTAGAGCCCGCCTAGAAGGGGGCAAGGACATTAGAAAGGGGTATAAAGGCAAATTCCCCACATAGCCCGGTCTGTTAAACCCGTGCTCCGGCTCTGACTGACATCTTGCATCCTGACTCCAGCCGTTGAGCACCAGCCGCCGAAACCGTAAGTCCAATACGACGCTCGCTACGCGATCCAAGCCCGCTAAACCCCCAGTTACCAGAACGCTTGCTGAAGGCTGCAGTACAAGACCAGGACGAAGGCCTCGTTCCCTGACCTTGCCTGTTCCTGTTAGATAAGTATTCTGTTCACTTAAGTTTAGTTATAGCTTAGTCTCTTAGTGTGTGCATGAGTATTTATTATAACTGTATAATAAATATTATCGTTTGGACCTTACTAATCGGTGTATCGTCTTTATTACTTTGAACTTGACCTTGGAATACTTGTGACGTTGTCTATACGGCAACTGGCGACTCCTAAAGCTGAATAAATACATACAACAGAGCCTAGTAGTGTTAAGCACACGTCGAATACGGAGGCGTGTTAATACACTCCAATAAACGCGTTTTACAACCACAGTAAAACGTGCAACATTTAGTGGCGACTTCCTGACGGGACACGGTTGTAAGTGGAAACCCCACACCGTCCAGGACCCTGAAATTTGAATTGGAACTCCAAATTGCAGAGAAAGAAAGAGATCACAAGTATTCAAGGTGTTCAAAATAATAAGCGTAATTCGGAAGTGTGTTTAGTGCATGCGTACTAACAGGGCTGTAAGGTAAAACTGAAAGCTTTTTGTTGCGACAAACTTTCGGTAGTTTTGTTAACGGAACATAGCGTAAGCCGTACCCGTTTCTTGAAACACAACCCCAACAACCCCCTGTTCCAAATTATACAAAGAGAGTCAGAGGAAATGGCCATGCAGGCAATGGAACGTCTGATGGACCCAGAAAGGTTTGTGGTCGCAGCGACCAGCAGCAGTAGCAGAGTAGGTCAGTGTCCCACGTGGGAGCTGGAACTCCGCAAGTATCTGCAAGGAAAGGGATGGCCCCTTTGGAAAGAGTTTTGTGCAAATGAGGAGACAGGTCCCGGGAGTATAGGTCATACTTGGTGGGAGAACCTCTCTCAAATACACAAAAAGAACCTAGGTAAAGCACGCAAGCCGATGGCGATTGTGTCCTGTTTGGCACAGTTGCGAGGCGCAGAGGAGGTCATCAGGACGCTCCGGACAGATTTAGAAGAGAGGAATAGGATGAGTAAGGTCGATGTCAGGGACATCGAGAAGGAGAATCTGGATCTAAAAGGGAAGTTGGCAGAGAAGGATAGAGAGGTGGATGATGCCAAAAGGGCTCATCAGTCTTGTCTAGCTCATCTGAGCAGTTCCCAGACCCAGTATGAGAAAGCCTATCAGGACGTGCGACGTGCCGTTCTGATAAGACAGGAATCGGAAAAGCAGGTGGAGGCATTGCAGAGGCAATGTTCTGATCTCAAAGCAGCTTTGAGAGCACTCCATGCTGCAACGACCGAACAAAGACAAAGCACAGTTGACCACGCGAAATGCAGGAAACAGATTGCGGAACTGCAATCTCTGCTTTCGGTGCAGAATGGCTTCCAAAGCACCTTTGGAGCACAGTTAGATGGGGAAAACGCCCCAGATTGGCAGGAATTAAGTGAGACAGCGCAGCGTTATGTTCAGGGAACATGTGCGGTACTCACCCAGTTAACGGCCCTTGGACAAACCTCCAGATCGATTTTATAGGTCCATTGCCCCCTTGTCGGAATGGCTATAAGTATGTTCTGGTGGTGATAGATACCTTTACAAAATGGGTAGAGGCATTTCCATCACGTACAAACACAGCTAAGACAGCTGCAAAGATCCTGACCCACCACATCTTCACGAGATGGGGTTTACCCCGAAGTATCGATTCGGACCAGGGATCTCACTTTACAGGACGGGTCATGAGGAACGTCCTGACAATATTCGGTATCAAACAAAACTTCCATATTGCGTATCATCCACAGTCCAGCGGGATTGTGGAGCGCATGAATCGGACCCTAAAAACGACCCTCAGGAAAATGGTTCAAGAGAATAATTCCACATGGGATTCAGTGCTCCCCTTTGCACTTATGTTCATAAGGAACACTGTCTCCACATCTACAGGATACACACCACACACACTCATGACCGGACGCCCTATGAAAGGTACAGAATTCCTTTTAGGACTGGACATGACAAGCCCCGAAGTGACGGCCCTCACACATGAAAAGGCAGTTAAAGATCTAGTTGAGACTGTGAGGTCTGCACAGATCGCAGCCGCAGTCCAGCTAGGGAAACGCCGACAGCAACGCACTGCCTGTTTCAATAAGACCGTACACACCACAGAATTCCAGGTTGGGCAACAGGTAATGTTATCTGTTTATAACCCCAGCAGTTTTTTGGCTCCAAAATATTCCGGCCCATACTCAATTTCGGACAAAATTAGCCCCTCCGTTTACAGGATAAAATATCCTAATGGGAAGACCGCGTGGTTCCATATAAACCAGTTAAAGGCATATGGAACACAGGCCAACCATGCTCACCATGTCCTGCTAGACGCAGCAGAACACTTCACCCCGCCCACCAGAAACACTTTTCCACCATCCCCCTCACAGACCAGTTCATCCACGGACTCGCCCACTACTCCGCCCACAGACCACTACAGACCACGCCCCGACACGCCCACAAGCTGCCACAGCAGAGACAGCAGGACTGACACTGACTCTGAAGACAGCGACAGCACACAGCCATACAGCCCACACTGCACCAACTACGACCCCGACTCCAGTGACCCCATGGAAGTCACCTACCTCAAATATCCAGAACCACCACCCGACCCCGACTACCCCGACAACACACTCGACACTACATTATGGCACAGGGACAATTCCTACAGACTTGTCCGTAACGATGAGAGTGACCCCCGGTCACACAATTCCAAAGTTTCATGCCTGATCCACACAAGGGTGTGGGATCCGGGAGAGCAGGACGACGCAATGTCTGAATCCCGACACGGCAACCCCTTTGTGACCCTGTTCACAGAGGCAGAATCAAAGTGAGGTGTCCAGATGATGTAAAATAGGAATCGTTTGAGGGAAACGATGTCCTTTCTGATGGAACCTGCACGTATGTTTGTCTTCGTTTTATGTTTGTTTGTTTTCAGGATTGTAAATTGTTCAGCTGGAGGATGGACACCTTCTTTTCAGCTGAAAAGATTGTGACCACCTCACATACACGTTAGCTTGTCTGCCGAAACTTTTGAGAACTTCGGTTTGATTGGAGATCTTTTCCAAAGTTGTAAGGCTACACGCCAAATAGCTTGTCCGCAGATATCTCTGAGAACTTCAGTGATGTCCTCAGTTGGAGCATCTTGGCTCCCTTGGTTTTTTAGGTGCCCCTCTATTCGGCGAAATAGAGGCTGCAAGTCATGGTAAATACATTCATACCCGTTTTTTTTTTTCCAGGTTACTCAGGCAGTGGACAAATGGCACTGAGGACCCGCCCTGTCTGAGAACCAACCCTTGGTCAGCCAAGCTCGGGTATGGCACAGCACGCCCTACCCGGGGATTCCATCCAACTCGTACCCGTCGCGGCCCATACGCAACTCATTCGGAAGTTTGTTTCAAAGTTTGGTTTCATTTTAAGTTAGGTAGCCCTTCGGCCGCCATCCCACATGCTATTTACATCCGGGAACATTCGGATGGTAAATCAGCAAAGCCTGCGAGACGGCTCGCAGAAGGAAGGATTGTTAGGTGTATGCTGGTCTTTAAATTCGCTTTTTGAAAAAGAATGAGGGGAGTCACAGGGTGTGACTTAGCCAGTCATTTTAAAGGGTCAATTGGGTTTTGAAAGACAGATGCACTAACAAGTAAAGGTCTTAAACTGTGTATTGACAGATACTGTGCTTGATCCCAAAGGTTTCAAAGGACGAGACAGAGGTTGAAGCCAGGATTGTCAATACCGGAGGAAGAAGGAAGAGAAAGAAGAAGAACAGCAAAATGATGGAAACCCACCTATTGTTTCTAAATGTTATGTGTATATGTGTGGAAACAAGACACGTTTCCCCCACAACCCCCACCGTAAATGTTTCAATTACAGCAAACCCCCAGTGCTCAGCTCTGATCAGCGAGGTTCAGACCTGGTGCACTAAATTCATGACGTGGTACTCCATGTCCTATATAATCGAATCACTGTTGGTGATCGCGATCCTCATCATACTAGTACAGACCCTCAGGTTGAGGAAATGGAAGAGGAGAGCCTCTCGTTCCAGCACCTCACCCATCTATAGAGTTCAATCCCCCATCTTCGGATTCCACCAAACCCCTCAACCCCTCACTGATTACAACACTCTGTAAATAAAAAGTTCAGCCATGTATTATATTGTTCCATACTCGACTGCCGAGTTGGGAAGTGTGATGTTGTGGTGTGAATGGTTAAGGTTTTAGAGTGATGAAATGTTAAGTTAAGGTTAAGGTTAATAGTGATAGGTAGAGGTTCCCAGTTGTAGTAATGCATGTCCCTTTGACATAGGGCCAAGTAGAAATGTTAGTTAAAAATTTTTTTCTTCTTCCCATAGTTTAAGATAGAGTAGAACAGGAACTGGCAAGAGGTCAGAACACAAGGAAGGCAACGTACATAGGTGATCCTTCACAATAGTATGATTGTGAGGATCACAAGGAGGGAATGTAGCCATGCTGGCCACGCAAAATGGACACTGAGCCAAAGTAAAATGGAAGACAGAAGGAAAAGCCTGTTTAGTGAGAACAGACAGTCTGCTCTCAACTAATTAGCATTTTGCACGCAGCAAACCAGTTTCTGGCCAGGTGCAAGATCTCCAAGCCAAAGGTGTTAATGGCAAAGCGCTTAGCATTCTGATGAGGCAGCCCAGATCCAGGCACAAACAATGGCAACATTTCCATCTCAATGTAACACTTAATTGGTTGCGCAGACAGGATGGCACCAGAGTAACAAATATCGAAACCACCCCCCAACATCGAGGAAGGCCCCCGCATTGGAGGATTTCGAAGGTAACCGTTTGGAAACGCTCCAATCGGTACCGAAAGGTAGAGCCCGCCTAGAAGAGGGCAAGGACATTAGAGAGGGGTATAAAGGCAAATTCCCCACATAGCCCGGTCTGTTAAACCCGTGCTCCAGCTCTGACTGACATCTTGCATCCTGACTCCAGCCGTTGAGCACCAGCCGCCGAAACCGTAAGTCCAATACGACGCTCGCTACACGATCCAAGCCCGCTAAACCCCCAGTTACCAGAACGCTTGCTGAAGGCTGCAGTACAAGACCAGGACGAAGGCCTCGTTCCCTGACCTTGCCTGTTCCTGTTAGATAAGTATTCTGTTCACTTAAGTTTAGTTATAGCTTAGTCTCTTAGTGTGTGCATGAGTATTTATTATAACTGTATAATAAATATTATCGTTTGGACCTTACTAATCGGTGTATCGTCTTTATTACTTTGAACTTGACCTTGGAATACTTGTGACGTTGTCTATACGGCAACTGGCGACTCCTAAAGCTGAATAAATACATACAACAGAGCCTAGTAGTGTTAAGCACACGTCGAATACGGAGGCGTGTTAATACACTCCAATAAACGCGTTTTACAACCACAGTAAAACGTGCAACAGTTCGCACGGAGAGCGGTGATTTTTCCGAGCGGGAGGCTCTCCCCCGATTCTCCCATGCCCCATGGGGAGCGGAGAATTCCGCCCGTGAATTTTGGAATTCTCTACCACAGAAAGCTGTTGGGGCTAGTTTGTTGGATATATTCAAGAGGGAGCTGGGCGTGGCCCTTGCGGCTAAAGGGATCAAGGGGTATGGAGAGAAAACGGGAATGGGATACTGAATTTGCATGATCAGCCATGGTCATATTGAATGGTGGTGCAGACCTGAAGGACCGAATGGCCTACCCCTGAACCTATTTTCCATGTTTCTATGTTTATTTTATTCACCCAGAGCCACAGAACTCTTGACACCTCCCTACGCCCCCCCCGCCCCCCACCCCCCCTCCCACCCCCCCCTCCTCCCCCCCCCCCCCCCCCCCCCAATAATGCAATGTATCCTGCTGAGTGTACACTCCATGGGTGCTGGCGTCTCTTTAATACCTCACTCAAGTGGCCATTTTTCTGTGTGAGCCGAAATTGTTGGTATGAGAAGCTACCCTGGTACACTCAAGGGAGTATCACAACTGAGCTCATCCAATATACACTGATAAGCAATGTCCCAGCACAAATCTTTGGGTCGTGATCAGAAGCAGGTGTTATAGACAATTCTATTCCTTTCTTTCCAAGTTGAGACCAATTGTAAGCACCCAACTGCTACTTTAATCTAGATCAGAGATGCATCTAGAATCTTCCCCACTGGTTTCCTTCATCCTAGTGGAACATTTGTATCGTGAGACCATTGATAAACCTGTGACTTCATTGCAAGAAGGTTGAGGTTGGTAATATTTTGCTTTTGCTCCATTATTTTATTGGGTCCACACATAGACACAGCAATATTTCTGTATTGTTCAGTGCTGAGGTGCCTCATGACATGTTTATATTGTGAATCACTTTGGGGTAGGTTTGAATGGTCAGTGTCTTATTGGATGGGGCTGTCTCAGTCGCACAGTTGATTGTAAAGCAAGCACCACCCAGTATTTTCTGAATGCTAAGAGTTCATCCTGATGGCGTAATAGCAAGCCAGCCATCTCAGAGCCAATGCAGCAAGAACGCGCTGTGGAGAATCTCCCTTCTAACCCTTGTCAGTGCCGACCTGGCACCAGCCAATAACACCAACTAATATGCAGTTCAAGGTGGTGTCTGATCTGATTTTACCCTTTCATGGTCCTTCTTAAAGGGTGCAGGCAGCACAGTGGCATAGTGGTTAGCACTACTGCCTCACAGTGCCGTGGACCTTGGTTCAACTTCTGGCCTTGAGTGTCTGTGTGGAGTTTGCATGTTCTCCCCATGTCTGCGTGGGTTTCCTCCAGGTGCTCCGGTTTTCTCCCACAGTCCAATGATGTGCAGGCTTGGTAGATTGATCATGCTAAAATTACCTCTTAGTTTCCAGGAAGGCATGTGCAGTTTAGGTGGGATTATGGGGATAGGGTAGGGGAGTGGACCTAGGTAGGGTGCTCTTTCAGGCAGTCGGTGCAGACCCGATGGGCTGAATGGCCTCCTTCTGCACTGTAGGGAATCTATGGTTCTAATTTTACCTGCTACTCCACGAACATTGCAGCAGGGAGTTTAACTGCAGACATAAGTTCAGGTCCCACCAATCTGGTCGTGTATTGCTGCCTGCAAGGCGCAAATATGTTTTCAGCATCTTCTAGGTTAGGCCCATGGGCAGATATCAGAAATATTTGGGCTTTGCATATGAGAACATATGGGGCTGGATTCTCTGATTTGTGTCCAGATCAAGGGTGAAGAAATCGCCGAGGCCCCAACACCAATCCTCCAACCGGTGAGGGTCTAGCAGCTGCACCATGTAAACCACACAGCCTTTACGAAATAAACGGGTGGACAATTGGGTGCGTGGCTGCGCATGCACGGTGCCGACCTGCAGCGGTCACGCCGTACGACATGGCGGACCCGACCTGCCAGATAGTGCACCCCTGGATCGCCCCCGCCACCCCCGGACCACCCCGACCTGTCCTCCCAGCCCTCGCCGAAGCCCCCCCCCCCTTTCCAGCCAGCGGCACAGCCCGTCCCCACAGTCCGCAGCCGCCATGCCGGGTTCACGAAAACTGAGAGCACAAATGAATCTCGGCGTTGTGAACTCGCCCATCGGGGGCGGAGCATTGGGGGAGGGCCTTCAGATAGCATCCTGAGACCGTCCCAATGGCGTGCGGTGTACTCCTCGATAACGTGGTTTGGCGGGGGCGGAGCATCCCAAAACAGTCGCCGCCCCCGATTCGGTCGCAAAAAGCGATTCTCCGCCAGATTGCCGATTTTGAAATCGGCATCGGCAAGCGTAGATTCCCGCCCATGATCTGTACTGAGCCAGCATTCCAATTCCTTCAAACATTCTTTCCTGTTTCACCCCGCTACCTTATGTAGCATCTTAAATATCTCACCTTATCAATTTCATTGGGACCCAGTTGCAAGGTAACAGAGCAGGGTAAATAGTCTGGGATCTGTCAAAGGAGAAAGAAATAGTGTTAAGGTGGGCCCGCCTTTCAATGCAGCACAAGTCGAAGAAAAATAAGCTGCAGTATTTCCCATCTGTATTTCTTATTTCTCTACCACAGTTGTTTATACCCCCTGCATCATATAATGTTGCCTAGAGCTGGAGTAGCCGAGGGTTTATTTCACTTGGTTGGACAGCTGGTTTGTGATGCAAGGTAAGGCCAGCAGCAGCATGGGTTCAATCCTCACAACAGCTGAGGTTAGAACATAGAACATAGAACAGTACAGCACAGAACAGGCCCTTCGGCCCTCGATGTTGTGCCGAGCAATGATCACCCTACATTGCCTTCTCAACCCTGCCCCTTGCCTGAGGTGTGGTGACACTCGGGTTGAATCGCCACCAATCAGCTCTCCCCCCGCAGAGGGGAAAGTAGTCAATGGTGACATCACCTTTTTATTTTACTATTCAGGCTGCTTTCCAATTCCCTTCATTCATGCTCATTGATTAAGGCAGTTTAATAGTCAGACCTGCACCTCCCATGAACTGTTATTTACAACTGAATGAATGAAGCAAATATAATTTCCTCTCTGTAAAGAGACAGGCCTACTACTTATGTGTACTGGCTGTTGGCACAGTCTTGCTTCAGGTATGTTTGATTGACCAGTTCTGGTTAGTTCCATTTCAGGGCTGAGTGCTGATACTTTAAACATGGAAATAAATTGTCGTGTTATTCACCCTGGGGTAACACGGACTGCAGCACGATGCAGATAAACCATATAGCAGACACCAAACGTAGGCGTTGGTTCAATAAGATTTATTGAACTTCAGTAACGAAACACACAGCTGCCTGTGTGTTGACTCTCTACTACTCTAAGTAAACTAACACTAACTATCTAGACCAGGCTGGCTCTGATCACGTGTAGAAGGTGTTGAATGATTTGTACACCCTGACTGTCACTACAGTTGTCACCAGTGGAAAGAGGCAGAGTGCTGATGCCTCGTGTGTTTTATAGATGGAAGCCACCCTCTAGTGTTCTGTCTGGTGATTGGTAGTGTTCTGTTCTGTATGTTGATTGGCTCACCTGGGTGTCTGTCACTGCCTGCTTTTACCCCATGATGTGCATGGGTGCATATTATGACAGAAATTACACAAGCTAGAATTGTACAGCCCCCCCCAGCGTGTCCGCTGCCCAGATCTACCACAGCGTGTCCGCCCCCCCACCCCAGCGCCTCCCCAGCATGTCCACCGCCCAGCCCCACCACTGCGTGTCTGCCCCCCCAGCCCCACCTCAGCGTGTCCGCACCCCCAGCCCCACCACAGCCTGTCTGCACCCCCAGCCCCACCACAGCCTGTCTGCACCCCCAGCCCCACCACAGCCTGTCTGCACCCCCAGCCCCACCACACCCTGCCCGCCGCCCCTCAGCCCCACCACACCCTGCCCGCTGCCCCCCAGCCCCACTACAGCGTGTCCACCACACAGCCTCACCACAACATGTCCCCCCCAGCCCCACAACAATGTGTTCGCCCCACTCCCCCGCTCCACCACAGCCTGTCTGCCCCCCCAGTCCCACCACAGCCTGTCTGCCCCCCCAGCCCCACCACAGTCTGTCTGCCCCTCGCCCCCAGCCCCACCACAGTGTGTCAGCCCCCCCACCCCAGCCCTACCGCAGCGTGTCCGCACCCTCCCCCAGCTCCACCACAGCCTGTCCGGCCCCCCAGCCCCACCACAGTGTGTCCGCCCCCCAGCCCCACCACAGTGTGTCGGCCACCCCACCCCAGCCCCACCGCAGCGTGTCCGCACCTCCCCGGAGCCCCACCACAGCCTGTCTGCCCCTCCCCAGCCCCACCAGTGTGTCTGCCCCTCGCCCCCAGCCCCACCACAGCATATTCGCCCCCTCTAACCTCACCCCCACCCCCCCACCCGAGCATTATCCCCCTCAGCCCCACCACAGCGTGTCTGCCTCTTGACCCCAGCCCCACCACAGTGTGTCTGCCCCTTGACCCCAGCCCCACCGCAGCGTGTCTGCCCCCCTCCCCCAGCCCCACCACAGTGTGTGGCCCCCTGTCAGCCCCACCACAGCCTATTCACACACAGCCCCACCCAGAAGCCCTACTACAGCATGTTGTCCCACCTGCCCTGCCACATTGTATTCCACCAGCCCTCACGGCTGGAGCCGGCCATCTAAATTGGCGTTTACTTTGGCAACATCCGGCTGGGCAGGAGGGGTTGTAACAATTTGGCTGTAGAAATTATCAGGTAGTGGACATCGCTGGCTAGGCCAGCATTTATTGTCCATCCCTAATTGCCATAGAGAAGGTGGATGTGAGCTGCCTTGTTGATTCCAACTGAGTAGCTTGAGGGTAGTTAAGAGACAACCACATTCCTGAGATTGGGAGTCAAGTGGAAGCCATACTGTGTATAAATAACAGGACTTCTTTCCCTGAAGGAATTTCTGAGTCAAATGGGTTTCTATGGCATTTTGGTGGTTTCACTAGCTGCTGTCATGGTGGGATTTGAACTCTTCATCGGTCAAGGTCGCCTGATTGCCAACGAGTCCGGTAACATGACCACTCTGCCAGCTTACCTCACAGTTAATCGATAGACAGGAGTGCCATGGCTCTGGGTTAGCAGAGCTGCTTCCCGGCGCTGAGGTCCCAGGTTCGATCCCAGCTCTGGGTCACTGTCCGTGTGGAGTTTGCACATTCTCCCCGTGTTTGCGTGGGGTTCACCCCCACTACCCAAAGATGTGCAGGTTAGTTGGATTGGCCACGCTAAATTGCCCCTTAATTGGAAAAAATGAATTGGGTAATCTAAATTTATTAAAAAAAGAAGTGCGATTGCTTTGGCAATAGCTGAATTCATTTGAACAAAATCATAACTGTGAATCACCCCAGGACCCGCTGAAAAGTGCGCAGTATTGAAAAGCAGCCGTTACAACCTTCAAAAATAATCAGTTGAACCTGTTCACTCCTCTTCAGTGAAAGAGACAACAGAGAGAGAGAGAAATACCTGCAAGTGGAATGGATAAGCTTTATCTCCAAACTTCCTTGCTAAAAGCTCTTGCAGCTTAGTTTGGGGTTTTTGCTTTTCCCCCAAAGGAGGTGGATAGACTTGCACCGTGGACATATACAGATCTCTTCTGAACTTTAACCCGCAAACATCTATATCCTCGCGTCCGTAGCGGAATGCACAGAGCAGTCTGCAAAAAACTGAAACAACGAGTCAGAAATAATAGCGGCCTGTCGTCAGCAGCGAACAACGTTCAATATAATCTGCAAGAGCCCGCGCAGACTCGATGGGCCGAATGGCCTCCTTCTGCACTGTAAATTCTATGATAACCAGTCTCAAACAACAAACATGGCATACTGAGGTCTCACACATGGCTTCCAGTGCTCTGAATTCTTAATTCTAGCAGTCCAACCCTCTCCGCCCCATCTGCGGCTCACAAAATCCCATTGTGTTCACTTTGCAATAATTGCGGGCATTGATGAGCACAGGGCTACCCCACCAGCCACTGAGATTGTGAAAGCGATCCATTAAAGCTTCGGCAAATCTAGTTTGATACCCACTTTGCGGTACTGCTATAGATACTGGGGCAAGCCTCCTTCCATTGATGTGTTGGAAAGCAAGAGAAAAGATTTATAAATCACACAGCTAGGTGAACTGTGAAAAGAGGAAGAGAGGGAAGGAGAATGTACTAACGAAATAACGAGGGAATGTCTTTGAAATTTAAACAGAAAATGTTGCAAATATTCAGCAGATCAGGCAGCATCTGTGGAAAGAAACAGAGTTCCATCACGCATGGACCTTCAATAATCAAAGCTTTTACAGCTATTGGATCGGCTGTGAACTGCTCAAAGGTGCAACTAATTGGGGTGGTAGGTTGGTATCTTCAGTCTATTAGAACCAACATCTTACTTCAAAGATGGAAGAGGCTCGAGGAGGTAATTGACTGGCCCAGTGATTGGGCCATGACTTGGTGTTGCTCAGCCAGGCTACACCCGAACCAAGAGACCCAAAGGTTGGCCATGGGCTTCATCTGCAACTCCAGGCTGAGCTGGTCACATGACAGTGTAAAATGTGAGGTAGTGTCCCCACAGATCAAACCCATGAGGGGCCGTCTGGAGCAGGTTGAAATCACAGCATAATCGGGGGAGCATTCGGCTCCTCCTGGCTCCACTTGAATAACATCCTTTTCATAAATTAAGTATAATATAAATGAGAGGTGGCTGCAGACCGACAGGATTGATGTTGGTTCAGCTGATTTGGAACTCCAATAGCATCTTCAAACAGGTACCTAGTATATAGTATATTCTAGAACCCTTATACCCTGTTCACAACATCTGCCTGTGATGCCTAAAGTTAAGCCTCAGGAATTTAGCAATGTGATCAATAGCAGGGTAAAAGTTGGATGCAGAATGCTTCAGTGTTAAATTGGTACCCGATTTGTAGCTCAAAGTGCGAGTACCAATGTATGCTCTAACACCTCCATGATATTGCCCATTCACACTTACAAATGTGAGGACGTATATGCTTGCAGAAGACATTGTTTGTCCATATATGTGCAGGACTCATTGAGTGCACGTATGAGCAAGGCACAAGAGGGTTTAAATGAATCTTGGGAAGTTGACTAAAGTGTGTTATACCAGATTGACCAGGCGTTTTACACTGAACTTGATTGTCTCTTTCAAAATAAGTGCTCAGAGTGTGTGATGGTTCAGTGAGTGAGAGTGTAGTGTGTGAGGGTTCAGTGCATGAGGGTTCAGAGTGTGCGAGAGAGGGTTCAGAGAGTGTGAGAGAGGGATCAGAGAGTGTGAGAGAGGGTTCAGAGAGTGTGAGAGAGGGTTCAGAGAGTGTGAGAGAGGGTTTAGAGAGTGTGAGAGAGAGTTCAGAGAGTGTGAGAGACGGTTCAGAGAGAGGGTTCAGAGAGTGTAGAGAGGGTCTAGAGAGTGTAGCGAGGGTTCAGAGAGTGTGAGAGAGGGTTCAGAGAATGTGCGAGAGGGTTTAGAGAGTGTAGAGAGGGTTCAGAGAGTGTGAGAGAGGGTTCAGAGAATGTGAGAGAGAGTTCAGAGTGTGTAGAGAGGGTTCAGAGAGTGTGAGAGAGGGTTCAGTGTGTAGAGAGGGTTCAGAGAGTGTGTAGAGAGGGTTCAGAGAGTGTGAGAGAGGGTTCAGAGAGTGGGAGAGAGGGTTCAGAGAGTGGGAGAGAGGGTTCAGAGAGTGGGAGAGAGGGTTCAGAGAGTGTGAGAGAGGGTTCAGAGTGTGTAGAGAGGGTTCAGAGAGTGGGAGAGAGGGTTCAGAGAGTGAGAGAGGGTTCAGAGAGTGTGTAGAGAGGGTTCAGAGAGTGTGAGAGAGGGTTCAGAGAGTGGGAGAGAGGGTTCAGAGAGTGGGAGAGAGGGTTCAGAGAGTGGGAGAGAGGGTTCAGAGAGTGTGAGAGAGGGTTCAGAGAGTGGGAGAGAGGGTTCAGAGAGTGGGAGAGAGGGTTCAGAGAGTGGGAGAGAGGGTTCAGAGAGTCTGGGAGAGGGTTCAGAGAGTGTGAGAGAGGGTTCAGAGAATGTGAGAGGGGTCAGAGAGTGTGTGAGTTGGTTCAGAGAGTGTGAGAGAGGGTTCAGAGAGTGTGAGAAAGGGTTCAGAGAATGTGAGAGGGGTCAGAGAGTGTGAGAGTGGGTTCAGAGAGTGTGGGAGAGGGTTCAGAGAGTGTAGGAGATGGTTCAGAGTGTGAGAGAGGGTTCAGAGAGTGTGAGAGAGGGTTCAGAGAGTGTGAGAGAGGGTTCAGAGAGTGTGAGAGAGGGTTCAGAGAGTGTGAGAGAGGGTTCAGAGAGTGTGAGAGAGGGTTCAGAGAGTGTGAGAGAGGGTTCAGAGAGTGTGAGAGAGGGTTCAGAGAGTGTGAGAGAGGGTTCAGAGGGTGTGAGAGAGGGTTCAGAGAGTGTGAGAGAGGGTTCAGAGAGTGTGAGAGAGGGTTCAGAGAGTGTGAGAGAGGGTTCAGAGTGTGTAGAGAGGGTTCAGAGAGTGTGAGAGAGGGTTCAGAGAGAGGGTTCAGAGTGTGTAGAGAGGGTTCAGAGTGTGTAGAGAGGGTTCAGAGTGTGTAGAGAGGGTTCAGAGAGTGTGAGAGAGGGTTCAGAGAGTGTGAGAGAGGGTTCAGAGAGTGTAGAGAGGGTTCAGAGTGTGTAGAGAGGGTTCAGAGTGTGTAGAGAAGGTTCAGAGTGTGTAGAGAGGGTTCAGAGAGTGTGAGAGAGGGTTCAGAGTGTGTAGAGAGGGTTCAGTGTGAGAGGGTTCAGAGAGTGTGAGAGAGGGTTCAGAGAGTGTGAGAGAGGGTTCAGCGGGTGTGAGAGAGGGTTCAGAGAGTGTAGAAAGGGTTCAGAATGTGTAGAAAGGGTTCAGAGTGTGAGAGAGGGTTCAGAGAGTGTAGAGAGGGTTCAGAGAGTGTAGAGAGGGTTCAGAGAGTGTAGAGAGGGTTCAGAGTGTGTAGAGAGGGTTCAGTATGAGAGGGTTCAGAGAGTGTGAGAGAGGGTTCAGAGAGTGTGAGAGAGGGTTCAGCGGGTGTGAGAGAGGGTTCAGAGAGTGTAGAAAGGGTTCAGAATGTGTAGAAAGGGTTCAGAGTGTGAGAGAGGGTTCAGAGAGTGTAGAGAGGGTTCAGAGAGTGTAGAGAGGGTTCAGAGAGTGTAGAGAGGGTTCAGAGAGTGTAGAGAGGGTTCAGAGTGTGAGAGAGGGTTCAGAGAGTGTGAGAGAGGGTTCAGAGGGTGTGAGAGAGGGTTCAGAGAGTGTAGAAAGGGTTCAGAATGTGTAGAAAGGGTTCAGAGTGTGAGAGAGGGTTCAGAGAGTGTAGAGAGGGTTCAGAGAGTGTGAGAGAGGGTTCAGTGTAGAGAGGGTTCAGAGAGTGTGAGAGAGGGTTCAGAGAGTGTAGAGAGGGTTCAGAGAGTGTGAGAGAGGGTTCAGAGAGTGTGAGAGAGGGTTCAGAGGGTGTGAGAGAGGGTTCAGAGTGTGGGAGAGGGTTCAGAGAGTGTGAGAGAGGGTTCAGAGAGTGTGAGAGAGGGTTCAGAGAGTGTGAGAGAGGGTTCAGAGAGTGTGAGAGAGGGTTCAGAGTGTGAGAGAGGGGTCAGAGAGTGTGAGAGAGGGTTCAGAGAGTGTGAGAGAGGGTTCAGAGAGTGTGAGAGAGGTTTCAGAGAGTGTGAGAGAGGTTTCAGAGTGTGAGAGAGGGTTCAGAGAGTGTGAGAGAGGGTTCAGAGAGTGTGAGAGAGGGTTCAGAGAGTGTGAGAGAGGGTTCAGAGAGTGTGAGAGAGGGTTCAGAGAGTGAGAGAGGGTTCAGAGAGTGTGAGAGAGGGTTCAGAGAGTGTGAGAGAGGGTTCAGAGAGTGTAGAGAGGGTTCAGAGAGTGTGAGAGAGGGTTCAGAGAGTGTGAGAGAGGGTTCAGAGGGTGTGAGAGAGGGTTCAGAGTGTGGGAGAGGGTTCAGAGAGTGTGAGAGAGGGTTCAGAGAGTGTGAGAGAGGGTTCAGAGAGTGTGAGAGAGGGTTCAGAGAGTGTGAGAGAGGGTTCAGAGTGTGAGAGAGGGGTCAGAGAGTGTGAGAGAGGGTTCAGAGAGTGTGAGAGAGGGTTCAGAGAGTGTGAGAGAGGTTTCAGAGAGTGTGAGAGAGGTTTCAGAGTGTGAGAGAGGGTTCAGAGAGTGTGAGAGAGGGTTCAGAGAGTGTGAGAGAGGGTTCAGAGAGTGTGAGAGAGGGTTCAGAGAGTGTGAGAGAGGGTTCAGAGAGTGAGAGAGGGTTCAGAGAGTGTGAGAGAGGGTTCAGAGAGTGTGAGAGAGGGTTCAGAGAGTGTGAGAGAGGGTTCAGAGAGTGTGAGAGAGGGTTCAGAGAGTGTGAGAGAGGGTTCAGAGAGTGTGAGAGAGGGTTCAGAGAGTGTGAGAGAGGGTTCAGAGAGTGTGAGAGAGGGTTCAGAGAGTGTGAGAGAGGGTTCAGAGTGTGAGAGAGGGGTCAGAGAGTGTCGTTGGGTTCAGAGACTGTGAAGGAGTTCAGAACGTGTGAAAGGATGAATGTCCCTATATATAAGGAGGATGAATGAGCGTTGAGTATGAGTATGCATGTTCAGTATATCTACTAGGGTTCAGTGTATCTTAGGGTTCAGTGTATCTGCGAGGGTTCAGTGTATCTGCGAGGGTTCGGTGTATCTGTGAGGGTTCGGTGTATCTGTGAGGGTTCAGTGTATCTGCGAGGGTTCAGTGTATCTGTGAGGGTTCGGTGTATCTCCGAGGGTTCAGTGTATCTGCGGTGGTTTAGTGTATCTGCAAAGGTTCAGTGTATCTGCGAGGGTTCAGTGTATCTGCGAGGGTTCAGTGTATCTGCGATGCTTCAGTGTATCTGCGAGGGTTCACTGTATCGGCGAAGGTTCAGTGTATCTGTGATGGTTCAGTGTATCTGCGAGGGTTCAGTGTATCTGTGAGAGTTCAGTGTATCTGTGAGGGTTCAGTGTATCTGCGAGGGTTCAGTGTATCTGTGAGGGTTCAGTGTATCTGCGAGGGTTCAGTGTATCTGCGAGGGTTCAGTGTATCTGTGAGAGTTCAGTGTATCTGTGAGGGTTCAGTGTATCTGCGAGGGTTCAGTGTATCTGCGAGGGTTCAGTGTATCTGTGAGGGTTCAGTGTATCTGCGAGGGTTCAGTGTATCTGCGAGGGTTCAGTGTATCTGTGAGGGTTCAGTGTATCTGTGAGGGTTCAGTGTATCTGAGAGGGTTCAGTGTATCTGTGAGGGTTCAGTGTATCTGTGAGGGTTCAGTGTATCTCCGAGGGTTCAGTGTATCTCCGAGGGTTCAGTGCATCTGCGAGGGTTCAGTGTATCTGCGAGGGTTCAGTGTATCTGCGAGGGTTCAGTGTATCTGAGAGGGTTCAGTGTATCTGAGAGGGTTCAGTGTATCTGTGAGAGTTCAGTGTATCTGCGAGGGTTCAGTGTATCTGCGAGGGTTCAGTGTATCTGCGGTGGTTTAGTGTATCTGCGAGGGTTCAGTGTATCTGAGAGGGTTCAGTGTATCTGCGGTGGTTTAGTGTATCTGCGGAGGTTCAGTGTATCTGCGGTGGTTTAGTGTATCTGCGGAGGTTCACTGTATCTGCGGTGGTTTAGTGTATCTGCGAGGGTTCAGTGTATCTGTGAGAGTTCAGTGTATCTGCGAGGGTTCAGTGTATCTGTGAGGGTTCAGTGTATCTGCGAGGGTTCAGTGTATCTGCGAGGGTTCAGTGCATCTGCGGTGGTCCAGTGCCTCTGCAAGGGTTCAGTGTATCTGCGAGAGTTCAGTGTATCTGTGAGGGTTCAGTGTATCTCCGAGGGTTCAGTGCATCTGCGGTGGTCCAGTGCCTCTGCAAGGGTTCAGTGTATCTGCGAGAGTTCAGTGTATCTGCGAGGGTTCAGTGTATCTGTGAGGGTTCAGTGTATCTGAGAGGGTTTAGTGTATCTGAGAGGGTTCAGTGTATCTGAGAGGGTTCAGTGTATCTGAGAGGGTTCAGTGTATCTGCGGTGGTTCAGTATATCCATGAGAGTTCAGTGTATCTGCGAGTGTTTAGTGTGTCTGCAAGGGTTCAGTGTATCTGTGAGAGTTCAGTGTATCTGCGAGGGTTCAGTGTATCTGCGAGGGTTCAGTGTATCTGCGAGGGTTCAGTGTAACTGCGAGGGTTCAGTGTATCTGTGAGGGTTCAGTGTATCTGTGAGGGTTCAGTGTATCTGCAAGGGTTCAGTGTATCTGTGAGGGTTCAGTGTATCTGTGAGGGTTCAGTGTATCTGTGAGGGTTCAGTGTATCTGCGAGGGTTCAGTGTATCTGCGAGGGTTCAGTGTATCTGCGATGGTTCAGTGTATCTGTGAGGGTTCAGTGTATCTGTGAGGGTTCAGTGTATCTATGAGGGTTCAGTGTATCTGAGAGGGTTCAGTGTATCTATGAGGGTTCAGTTTATCTGCGGTGGTTTAGCATATCTGCGATAGTTCAATGTATCTGTGAGGGTTCAGTGTATCTGTGAGGGTTCAGTGTATCTGTGAGGGTTCAGTGTATCTATGAGGGTTCAGTTTATCTGCGGTGGTTTAGCATATCTGCGATAGTTCAGTGTATCTGAGAGGGTTCAGTGTATCTCTGAGGGTTCAATGTATCTGCAAGGGTTCAGTATATCTGCGATGGTCCAGTGCCTCTGCAAGGGTTCAGTGTATCTGAGAGGGTTCAGTGTATCTGAGAGGATTCAGTATATCTGTGAGGGTTCAGTGTATCTATGAGGGTTCAGTTTATCTGCGGTGGTTTAGCATATCTGCGATAGTTCAATGTATCTGTGAGGGTTCAATGTATCTGTGAGGGTTCAGTGTATCTGTGAGGGTTCAGTGTATCTGTGAGAGTTCAGTGTATCTGTGAGGGTTCAGTGTATCTGCGAGGGTTCAGTGTATCTGCAATGGTTCAGTGTATCTGCGAGGGTTCAATGTATCTGTGAGGGTTCAGTGTATCTGCGAGGGTTCAGTGTATCTGTGAGGGTTCAGTGTATCTGCGAGGGTTCAATGTATCTGTGAGGGTTCAGTGCATCTGCATGGGTTCAATGTATCTGCAAGTCTTCAGTGTATCTGCGAGGGTTCAGTATATCTGCGAGGGTTCAGTGTATCTGTGAGGGTTCGGTGTATCTGCGAGGGTTCAGTATATCTGCGAGGGTTCAGTGTATCTGCGAGGGTTCAGTTTATCTGTGATGTGCAGTGGATCTGCGAGGGTTCAGTGTATCTGTGGTGGTTCAATATATCTGTGAGGGTTCAGTGTATCTGCGGTGGTTTAGTGTATTTACGAGGGTTCAGTGTATCTGTGAGGTTTCAGTGTATCTGTGAGGGTTCAGTGTATCTGTGAGGGTTCAGTGTATCTGAGAGGGTTTAGTGTATTTGCGAGGGTTCAGTGTATCTGAGAGGGTTTAGTGTATTTGCGAGGGTTCAGTGTATCTGCGAGGGTTCAGTGTATCTGTGAGGGTTCAGTGCATCTGCGGTGGTTCAGTGTATCTGTGAGGGTTCAGTGTATCTGCGGTGGTTTAGTGTATTTGCGAGGGTTCAGTGTATCTGTGAGGGTTCAGTGTATCTGCGAGGGTTCAGTGTATCTGTGAGGGTTCAGTGTATCTGTGGTGGTTCAGTGTATCTGTGAGGGTTCAGTATATCTGCGGTGGTTTAGTGTATTTGCGAGGGTTCAGTGTATCTGCGAGGATTCAGTATATCTGTGAGGGTTCAGTATATCTGCGATGGTTCAGTGTATCTGCGAGGGTTCAGTCTATCTGTGAGGGTTCAGTGTATCTGTGAGGGTTCAGTGTATCTGCGATAGTTCAATGTATCTGTGAGGGTTCAATGTATCTGTGAGGGTTCAGTGTATCTGTGAGGGTTCAGTGTATCTGTGAGAGTTCAGTGTATCTGTGAGGGTTCAGTGTATCTGCGAGGGTTCAGTGTATCTGCGAGGGTTCAATGTATCTGTGAGGGTTCAGTGCATCTGCATGGGTTCAATGTATCTGCAAGTGTTCAGTGTATCTGCGAGGGTTCAGTATATCTGCGAGGGTTCAGTGTATCTGTGAGGGTTCGGTGTATCTGCGAGGGTTCAGTATATCTGCGAGGGTTCAGTGTATCTGCGAGGGTTCAGTTTATCTGTGATGTGCAGTGGATCTGCGAGGGTTCAGTGTATCTGTGGTGGTTCAATATATCTGTGAGGGTTCAGTGTATCTGCGGTGGTTTAGTGTATTTACGAGGGTTCAGTGTATCTGTGAGGTTTCAGTGTATCTGTGAGGGTTCAGTGTATCTGCGGTGGTTTAGTGTATTTGCGAGGGTTCAGTGTATCTGCGAGGGTTCAGTGTATCTGTGAGGGTTCAGTGCATCTGCGGTGGTTCAGTGTATCTGTGAGGGTTCAGTGTATCTGCGGTGGTTTAGTGTATTTGCGAGGGTTCAGTGTATCTGTGAGGGTTCAGTGTATCTGCGAGGGTTCAGTGTATCTGCGAGGGTTCAGTGTATCTGCGGTGGTTTAGTGTATTTGCGAGGGTTCAGTGTATCTGTGAGGGTTCAGTGTATCTGTGAGGGTTCAGTGTATCTGCGAGGGTTCAGTGTATCTGTGGTGGTTCAGTGTATCTGTGAGGGTTCAGTATATCTGCGAGGGTTCAGTGTATCTGCGAGGGTTCAGTCTATCTGCGAGGGTTCAGTGTATCTGCGAGGGTTCAGTCTATCTGCGGTGGTTCAGTGTATCTGCGAGGGTTCAGTGTATCTGCGAGGATTCAGTATATCTGTGAGGGTTCAGTATATCTGCGATGGTTCAGTGTATCTGCGAGGGTTCAGTGTATCTGCAGTGGTACATTGTATCTGCGAGGATTCAGTATATCTGTGAGGGTTCAGTGCATCTGCGAGGGTTCAGTGTATCTGTGAGGGTTCAGTGTATCTATGAGGGTTCAGTGTATCTATGAGGGTTCAGTGTATCTATGAGGGTTCAGTGTATCTGCGAGGGTTCAGTGTATCTGCGAGGGTTCAGTGTATCTGTGAGGGTTCAGTGTATCTATGAGGGTTCAGTGTATCTGCGAGGGTTCAGTGTATCTATGAGGGTTCAGTGTATCTATGAGGGTTCAGTGTATCTATGAGGGTTCAGTGTATCTATGAGGGTTCAGTGTATCTATGAGGGTTCAGTGTATCTGTGAGGGTTCAGTGTATCTGCGAGGGTTCAGTGTATCTATGAGGGTTCAGTGTATCTATGAGGGTTCAGTGTATCTATGAGGGTTCAGTGTATCTGTGAGGGTTCAGTGTATCTATGAGGGTTCAGTGTATCTGCGAGGGTTCAGTGTATCTGCGAGGGTTCAGTGTATCTGTGAGGGTTCAGTGTATCTATGAGGGTTCAGTGTATCTATGAGGGTTCAGTATATCTGTGAGGGTTCAGTGTATCTGCGAGGGTTCAGTGTATCTGCGAGGGTTCAGTGTATCTGCGAGGGTTCAGTGTATCTATGAGGGTTCAGTGTATCTGCGGTGGTTCAGTGTATCTGAGAGGGTTCAGTGTATCTGAGAGGGTTCAGTGTATCTGAGAGGGTTCAGTGTATCTGAGAGGGTTCAGTGTATCTGCGAGGGTTCAGTGCATCTGCGGTGGTTCAGTGTATCTGTGAGGGTTCAGTGTATCTGCGGTGGTTTAGTGTATTTGCGAGGGTTCAGTGTATCTGTGAGGGTTCAGTGTATCTGCGAGGGTTCAGTGTATCTGCGAGGGTTCAGTGTATCTGCGGTGGTTTAGTGTATTTGTGAGGGTTCTGTGTATCTGTGAGGGTTCAGTGTATCTGTGAGGGTTCAGTGTATCTGCGAGGGTTCAGTGTATCTGTGGTGGTTCAATATATCTGCAAGGGTTCAGTGTATCTGCGGTGGTTTAGTGTATTTGCGAGGGTTCAGTGTATCTGTGAGGTTTCAGTGTATCTGTGAGGGTTCAGTGTATCTGCGGTGGTTTAGTGTATTTGCGAGGGTTCAGTGTATCTGTGAGGGTTCAGTGTATCTGCGAGGGTTCAGTGTATCTGCGAGGGTTCAGTGTATCTGTGAGAGTTCAGTGCATCTGCGGTGGTTCAGTGTATTTGCGAGGGTTCAGTGTATCTGTGAGGGTTCAGTGTATCTGCGAGGGTTCAGTGTATCTGCGAGGGTTCAGTGTATCTGCGGTGGTTTAGTGTATTTGCGAGGGTTCAGTGTATCTGTGAGGGTTCAGTGTATCTGCGAGGGTTCAGTGTATCTGCGAGGGTTCAGTGTATCTGCGAGGGTTCAGTGTATCTGCGAGGGTTCAGTGTATCTGCGAGGGTTCAGTGTATCTGCGAAGGTTCAGTGTATCTGCGAGGGTTCAGTGTATCTGCGGTGGTTCAGTATATCTGCGAGGGTTCAGTGTATCTATGAGGGTTCAGTGTATTTGCGAGGGTTCAGTGTATCTGTGAGGGTTCAGTGTATCTGCGAGGGTTCAGTGTATCTGCGAGGGTTCAGTCTATCTATGAGGGTTCAGTGTATTTGCGAGGGTTCAGTGTATCTGTGAGGGTTCAGTGTATCTGCGAGGGTTCAGTGTATCTGCGAGGGTTCAGTGTATCTGTGAGGGTTCAGTGTATCTGCGGTGGTTCAGTATATCTGCGAGGGTTCAGTATATCTGCGAGGGTTCAGTGTATCTGCGAGGATTCAGTATATCTGTGAGGGTTCAGTATATCTGCGATGGTTCAGTGTATCTGCGAGGGTTCAGTGTATCTGCGAAGGTTCAGTGTATCTGCGAGGGTTCAGTGTATCTGCGAGGGTTCAGTGTATCTGCAGTGGTACATTGTATCTGCGAGGATTCAGTATATCTGTGAGGGTTCAGTGTATCTGCGAGGGTTCAGTGTATCTGCGAGGGTTCAGTGTATCTGTGAGGGTTCAGTGTATCTGCGAGGGTTCAGTGTATCTGCGAGGGTTCAGTGTATCTATGAGGGTTCAGTGTATCTATGAGGGTTCAGTGTATCTATGAGGGTTCAGTGTATCTGCGAGGGTTCAGTGTATCTGCGAGGGTTCAGTGTATCTGTGAGGGTTCAGTGTATCTATGAGGGTTCAGTGTATCTATGAGGGTTCAGTATATCTGTGAGGGTTCAGTGTATCTGCGAGGGTTCAGTGTATCTGCGAGGGTTCAGTGTATCTGCGAGGGTTCAGTGTATCTGTGAGGGTTCAGTGTATCTGAGAGGGTTCAGTGTATCTGAGAGGGTTCAGTGTATCTGAGAGGATTCAGTGTATCTGCGAGGGTTCAGTGTATCTATGAGGGTTCAGTGTATCTGCGGTGGTTCAGTGTATCTGCGAGGGTTCAGCGTATCTGCAGTGGTTTAGTGTATTTGCGGGGGTTCAGTGTATCTGTGAGGGTTCAGTGTATCTGAGAGGGTTCAGTGTATCTGAGAGGGTTCAGTGTATCTGTGATGGTTCAGTGTATCTGCGAGGGTTCAGTATATCTGCGAGGGTTCAGTGTATCTGCGAGGGTTCAGTGTATCTGTGAGTGTTCAGTGTATCTGTGAGGGTTCAGTGTATCTGCGAGGGTTCAGTGTATCTGCGAGGGTTCAGTGTATCTGCGAGGGTTCAGTGTATCTGCGAGGGTTCAGTGTATCTGCGAGGGTTCAGTGTATCTGCGAGGGTTCAGTGTATCTGCGAGGGTTCAGTGTATCTGCGAGGGTTCAGTGTATCTGTGGTGGTTCAGTGTATCTGCAATGGTTCAGTGTATCTGCGAGGGTTCAGTGTATCTGCGAGGGTTCAGTGTGTCTGCGAGGGTTCAGTGTATTTGCGAGGGTTCAGTGTATCTGCGAGGGTTCAGTGTATCTGCGGTGGTTCAGTGTATCTGTGAGGGTTCAGTGTATCTGCGGTGGTTCAGTGTATCTGCGAGGGTTCAGTGTATCTGCGGTGGTTCAGTGTATCTGCGAGGGTTCAGTGTATCTGCGAGGGTTCAGTGTATCTGCGAGGGTTCAGTGTATCTGCGGTGGTTCAGTGTATCTGTGAGGGTTCAGTGTATCTGCGGTGGTTCAGTGTATCTATGAGGGTTCAGTGTATCTGCGAGGGTTCAGTGTATCTGCGAGGGTTCAGTGTAACTGCGAGGGTTCAGTGTATCTGTGAGGGTTCAGTGTATCTGCGGTGGTTCAGTGTATCTGCGAGGGTTCAGTGTATCTGCGAGGGTTCAGTGTGTCTGCGAGGGTTCAGTGTATCTGCGAGGGTTCAGTGTATCTGCGAGGGTTCAGTGTATCTGTGAGGGTTCAGTGTATCTGAGAGGGTTCAGTGTATCTGCGAGGGTTCAGTGTATCTGTGAGGGTTCAGTATATCTGTGAGGGTTCAGTGTATCTGTGAGGTTTCAGTGTATCTGTGAGGGTTCAGTGTATCTGCGGTGGTTTAGTGTATTTGCGAGGGTTCAGTGTATCTGCGAGGGTTCAGTGTATCTGTGAGGGTTCAGTGCATCTGCGGTGGTTCAGTGTATCTGCGAGGGTTCAGTGTATCTGCGGTGGTTTAGTGTATTTGCGAGGGTTCAGTGTATCTGTGAGGGTTCAGTGTATCTGTGAGGGTTCAGTGTATCTGCGGTGGTTTAGTGTATTTGCGAGGGTTCAGTGTATCTGTGAGGGTTCAGTGTATCTGCGAGGGTTCAGTGTATCTGCGAGGGTTCAGTGTATCTGCGGTGGTTTAGTGTATTTGCGAGGGTTCAGTGTATCTGTGAGGGTTCAGTGTATCTGTGAGGGTTCAGTGTATCTGCGAGGGTTCAGTGTATCTGTGGTGGTTCAGTGTATCTGTGAGGGTTCAGTATATCTGCGAGGGTTCAGTGTATCTGCGAGGGTTCAGTGTATCTGCGAGGGTTCAGTCTATCTGCGAGGGTTCAGTGTATCTGCGAGGGTTCAGTCTATCTGCGGTGGTTCAGTGTATCTGCGAGGGTTCAGTGTATCTGCGAGGATTCAGTATATCTGTGAGGGTTCAGTATATCTGCGATGGTTCAGTGTATCTGCGAGGGTTCAGTGTATCTGCAGTGGTACATTGTATCTGCGAGGATTCAGTATATCTGTGAGGGTTCAGTGCATCTGCGAGGGTTCAGTGTATCTGTGAGGGTTCAGTGTATCTATGAGGGTTCAGTGTATCTATGAGGGTTCAGTGTATCTATGAGGGTTCAGTGTATCTGTGAGGGTTCAGTGTATCTGCGAGGGTTCAGTGTATCTATGAGGGTTCAGTGTATCTATGAGGGTTCAGTGTATCTATGAGGGTTCAGTGTATCTATGAGGGTTCAGTGTATCTATGAGGGTTCAGTGTATCTGTGAGGGTTCAGTGTATCTGCGAGGGTTCAGTGTATCTATGAGGGTTCAGTGTATCTATGAGGGTTCAGTGTATCTATGAGGGTTCAGTGTATCTGTGAGGGTTCAGTGTATCTATGAGGGTTCAGTGTATCTGCGAGGGTTCAGTGTATCTGCGAGGGTTCAGTGTATCTGTGAGGGTTCAGTGTATCTATGAGGGTTCAGTGTATCTATGAGGGTTCAGTGTATCTGTGAGGGTTCAGTGTATCTACGAGGGTTCAGTGTATCTGTGAGGGTTCAGTGTATCTGCGAGGGTTCAGTGTATCTGCGAGGGTTCAGTGTATCTGCGAGGGTTCAGTGTATCTGCGGTGGTTCAGTGTATCTGAGAGGGTTCAGTGTATCTGCGGTGGTTCAGTGTATCTGAGAGGGTTCAGTGTATCTGAGAGGGTTCAGTGTATCTGAGAGGGTTCAGTGTATCTGAGAGGGTTCAGTGTATCTGCGAGGGTTCAGTGCATCTGCGGTGGTTCAGTGTATCTGTGAGGGTTCAGTGTATCTGCGGTGGTTTAGTGTATTTGCGAGGGTTCAGTGTATCTGTGAGGGTTCAGTGTATCTGCGAGGGTTCAGTGTATCTGCGAGGGTTCAGTGTATCTGCGGTGGTTTAGTGTATTTGTGAGGGTTCTGTGTATCTGTGAGGGTTCAGTGTATCTGTGAGGGTTCAGTGTATCTGCGAGGGTTCAGTGTATCTGTGGTGGTTCAATATATCTGCAAGGGTTCAGTGTATCTGCGGTGGTTTAGTGTATTTGCGAGGGTTCAGTGTATCTGTGAGGTTTCAGTGTATCTGTGAGGGTTCAGTGTATCTGCGGTGGTTTAGTGTATTTGCGAGGGTTCAGTGTATCTGTGAGGGTTCAGTGTATCTGCGAGGGTTCAGTGTATCTGCGAGGGTTCAGTGTATCTGTGAGAGTTCAGTGCATCTGCGGTGGTTCAGTGTATTTGCGAGGGTTCAGTGTATCTGTGAGGGTTCAGTGTATCTGCGAGGGTTCAGTGTATCTGCGAGGGTTCAGTGTATCTGCGGTGGTTTAGTGTATTTGCGAGGGTTCAGTGTATCTGTGAGGGTTCAGTGTATCTGCGAGGGTTCAGTGTATCTGCGAGGGTTCAGTGTATCTGCGAGGGTTCAGTGTATCTGCGAGGGTTCAGTGTATCTGCGAGGGTTCAGTGTATCTGCGAGGGTTCAGTGTATCTGCGAGGGTTCAGTGTATCTGCGGTGGTTCAGTATATCTGCGAGGGTTCAGTGTATCTATGAGGGTTCAGTGTATTTGCGAGGGTTCAGTGTATCTGTGAGGGTTCAGTGTATCTGCGAGGGTTCAGTGTATCTGCGAGGGTTCAGTCTATCTATGAGGGTTCAGTGTATTTGCGAGGGTTCAGTGTATCTGTGAGGGTTCAGTGTATCTGCGAGGGTTCAGTGTATCTGCGAGGGTTCAGTGTATCTGTGAGGGTTCAGTGTATCTGCGGTGGTTCAGTATATCTGCGAGGGTTCAGTATATCTGCGAGGGTTCAGTGTATCTGCGAGGATTCAGTATATCTGTGAGGGTTCAGTATATCTGCGATGGTTCAGTGTATCTGCGAGGGTTCAGTGTATCTGCGAAGGTTCAGTGTATCTGCGAGGGTTCAGTGTATCTGCGAGGGTTCAGTGTATCTGCAGTGGTACATTGTATCTGCGAGGATTCAGTATATCTGTGAGGGTTCAGTGTATCTGCGAGGGTTCAGTGTATCTGCGAGGGTTCAGTGTATCTGTGAGGGTTCAGTGTATCTGCGAGGGTTCAGTGTATCTGCGAGGGTTCAGTGTATCTATGAGGGTTCAGTGTATCTATGAGGGTTCAGTGTATCTATGAGGGTTCAGTGTATCTGCGAGGGTTCAGTGTATCTGCGAGGGTTCAGTGTATCTGTGAGGGTTCAGTGTATCTATGAGGGTTCAGTGTATCTATGAGGGTTCAGTATATCTGTGAGGGTTCAGTGTATCTGCGAGGGTTCAGTGTATCTGCGAGGGTTCAGTGTATCTGCGAGGGTTCAGTGTATCTGTGAGGGTTCAGTGTATCTGAGAGGGTTCAGTGTATCTGAGAGGGTTCAGTGTATCTGAGAGGATTCAGTGTATCTGCGAGGGTTCAGTGTATCTATGAGGGTTCAGTGTATCTGCGGTGGTTCAGTGTATCTGCGAGGGTTCAGCGTATCTGCAGTGGTTTAGTGTATTTGCGAGGGTTCAGTGTATCTGTGAGGGTTCAGTGTATCTGAGAGGGTTCAGTGTATCTGAGAGGGTTCAGTGTATCTGTGATGGTTCAGTGTATCTGCGAGGGTTCAGTATATCTGCGAGGGTTCAGTGTATCTGCGAGGGTTCAGTGTATCTGTGAGTGTTCAGTGTATCTGTGAGGGTTCAGTGTATCTGCGAGGGTTCAGTGTATCTGCGAGGGTTCAGTGTATCTGCGAGGGTTCAGTGTATCTGCGAGGGTTCAGTGTATCTGCGAGGGTTCAGTGTATCTGCGAGGGTTCAGTGTATCTGCGAGGGTTCAGTGTATCTGCGAGGGTTCAGTGTATCTGTGGTGGTTCAGTGTATCTGCAATGGTTCAGTGTATCTGCGAGGGTTCAGTGTATCTGCGAGGGTTCAGTGTGTCTGCGAGGGTTCAGTGTATTTGCGAGGGTTCAGTGTATCTGCGAGGGTTCAGTATATCTGCGGTGGTTCAGTGTATCTGTGAGGGTTCAGTGTATCTGCGGTGGTTCAGTGTATCTGCGAGGGCTCAGTGTATCTGCGGTGGTTCAGTGTATCTGCGAGGGTTCAGTGTATCTGCGAGGGTTCAGTGTATCTGCGAGGGTTCAGTGTATCTGCGGTGGTTCAGTGTATCTGTGAGGGTTCAGTGTATCTGCGGTGGTTCAGTGTATCTATGAGGGTTCAGTGTATCTGCGAGGGTTCAGTGTATCTGCGAGGGTTCAGTGTAACTGCGAGGGTTCAGTGTATCTGTGAGGGTTCAGTGTATCTGCGGTGGTTCAGTGTATCTGCGAGGGTTCAGTGTATCTGCGAGGGTTCAGTGTGTCTGCGAGGGTTCAGTGTATCTGCGAGGGTTCAGTGTATCTGCGAGGGTTCAGTGTATCTGTGAGGGTTCAGTGTATCTGAGAGGGTTCAGTGTATCTGCGAGGGTTCAGTGTATCTGTGAGGGTTCAGTATATCTGTGAGGGTTCAGTGTATCTGCGATGGTTCAGTGTATCTGCAAAGGTTCAGTGTATTTGCGAGGGTTCAGTGTATTTGCGAGGGTTCAGTGTATCTGCGGTGGTTCAGTGTATTTGCAAAGGTTCAGTGTATCTGCGAGGGTTCAGTGTATCTGCGAGGGTTCAGTGTATTTGCGAGGGTTCAGTGTATCTGTGAGGGTTCAGTGTATCTGCGGTGGTTCAGTGTATCTGTGAGGGTTCAGTGTATCTGCGGTGGTTTAGTGTATTTGCGAGGGTTCAGTGTATCTGCGAGGGTTCAGTGTATTTGCGAGGGTTCAGTGTATCTGTGAGGGTTCAGTGTATCTGCGGTGGTTTAGTGTATTTGCGAGGGTTCAGTGTATCTGCGAGGGTTCAGTGTATCTGCGATGGTTCAGTGTATCTGTGAGGGTTCAGTGTATCTGCGGTGGTTCAGTGTATCTGTGAGGGTTCAGTGTATCTGCGGTGGTTTAGTGTATTTGCGAGGGTTCAGTGTATCTGCGAGGGTTCAGTGTATCTGCGATGGTTCAGTGTATCTGTGAGGGTTCAGTGTATCTGCGGTGGTTTAGTGTATTTGCGAGGGTTCAGTGTACCTCTTCTCTGATTAGGGCAGCACAGTAGCAGAAGTGGATAGCACTGTGGCCAGGTTCCCAGGTTCGATTACCCGCTGGGTCACTGTCTGTGCGGAGTCTGCCTGTTCACTTCGTGTCTGCGTGGGTTTCCTCCGGGTGCTCCGGTTTCCCTCCCGCAGTCCAAAGACATGCAGGTTAGGTGGATTGGCCATGATAAATTGCCCTTCGTGACCTAAAAGTTTAGGAGGGGTTATCGGGTTACAGGGATAGGGTGTACGTGAGGGCTTAAGTGGGTCGGTGCAGACTCGATGGGCCGAATGGCCTCCTTCTGCACTGTATGTTCTATGTTCTACGTTCTAGACTCAAAATTTACAGAAAGGCAAGAATCTGTGAAGGCAGTTCAGATTATTATTTTGTTCAACAAAGAGAAGGATTTCTCACCTTTCCTGTTCTTTATGTAGCCAGTATCCAATACAAGCGTGCCATCTGCAGGGAAATCAGACAAAATCAGTTGCTGAAACCAGCCCTGGCCATGTTGTCTTGTACATTCTGCTCCAACTGGCCTCATTAACAAGCTCAGGAACACTGTGTAATTCATGGATTAACAGCCCCACATCTCCTAATAACAAATTCAGGGACACACTGTTGATCGCTCCACACCAGCCCGAGTGCCTGGCCTCTTATTAACCACTGTGACTCAGCCCAGAATCAGTGACAGGCCTCCCATCCAAAAATCGTGGCGTGCCTTGCGGTGCAGCCCACTGCTAATCCTGTGGTAGGCAGTGCCACAGACTGCAACCTGAATGGGCCGTTCAGTTTCCTCAATGATATCAGTCAGAAAGCCAGTGCGGGTGGGATTGGTAGCAGGCATTGGCACTGCCACTACCTGCCTGCCAGTAATCAACATAGTGACTGTGTCACATCGATAGAATCCGGAATTCACCCTGCATTATACAGATGTATTATTTGAGAGATGTACATTGAGGATATGTCATGTTGGAGATCTCTTATTTGGGGCTGGATTATGTTGTAATGGGTTTTATTGAAGAAAGATTACATTGAAGATAGTTTGAACTGGGGATGAATTAGATTGAGGGCTAGATTCTCCAAATCTGGGGCTATGTCTCCATGCCGGCGTGGGAACGGTGGCATTTTATGCCATAAAGAATGGCGCAAAACGGCCACCTGTTCCCCGTTTTGCTTGGGGCTAACTGGAGGGTAGCGTAGAGCACCCGGCTCTAGCTACCGATACGCCCCGGAGAATTGCCGGGTCTGTGGCCGCGCATGCGCACAGCGGCAGCCTGAAACGGCCACTCCATGCGACATGGCACCGGCCGCTCGCAGACCTTGCCCACAAAATAGTTCCCCCCCACCTTTGGCTGGCTCGCGCACCCCAGACCACGCCCCCTAAAGTGCCCCCAGCCCTGAATAATGTCCGCCCCCCCCCGCCCCTCCCCCGCCTGCGGATGGGCCCTCTCCCGACTGTGGTGCCGCTGGACTGAGTCCGCAGCTGCCTCGCTAAGTTCCCGACGGGTGAGACCATGAGAGACCCACACTGCCGGGAACTCGGCTGGTCGGGGACGGAGCATCAGGGGGCGGGCCTCAGGCAACAACCTGAGTCCGTCGCTATGGCGCGCGACATACTTGTAGAGTAAGCCACTTTGGAGGGGCACAGCATCACGAAAGCGGCGCCGCACCCCATTTGGTCGGGAACTCGTATTCTCCGGCTGCTTGCTGAACGCGATTTTGGCGTCGGCGACCGGTGAATCCAGCCCAGGAAAAATATTACATTGTGTGTCTTATATAGATGTATTAATTTGGAGCTGTTTTATATTCAGGATAGTTAATGCTGGCGACGTAATGTTTTGTGGAGGGCTCAGGTTAATCTATTATTCAAGATTTCCGGTGGTGGCAATGTGTTGAGCGGTCAAACGAAAGTTGGCTCTCCCTCGAGAACTTCAATTTAGGCCTTTCTAACCCGCAAATCAGATACCAAAGTAACAAAAACTCCCCCACCCTCAGATCAAACTAACAACCATCCAAGGAAATGCATTCGAAACAGCCACGGAGTCGGAAAAATTGTAAAAGTCGGAAGAGGAAGATCCAGACTTACGAGCAAGGAGATTCGTGCAGGGAAGCGGAGCAGAGCTGGTGATGGGGCGGGTACATCTGGCATTCGCCGCCCCCAGCCAGTGCCACAGCTGGAGGCCCCCACCCCCCTGAGCCAAGCACTGATGACGAGAGCAGCTCCGCAACCAGCCCTCCACCTGAGACACAGGACATCCCGGAGCCCGAGTTTGAGGATGACACAGATTTCCCGTCACAGCTGTCTCCAACCCCAGTGAAAAATACTTTTCACTGTACCTCGGTACACGTGACAATAAACAAATCCAATCCAATCCAATCCAATCCATCATCCCAGAAACACTCACCTCGGTTGGGCACTTTAGTGAAGAAGCTCCTGTGACACTCACAGCTGATCCTAGACAACAGGTGGAGTTAGGAACACCCATGGGGGCCGACTCCAGGAATTTGCTGCCGTCCAAACAGGTTTTGGGCTTCTGGAATGGACAATCCCATTGATCGTGGAGATGCAGAGCCAGGGTCAACATGAGGGGTTGCCGGCACGCATCCAGCACCTGCAGGTGCAGTTTGAGTAGTCCAACCATATGCAGCCACAGAAGGGGGTGCCGACAATGCGTGCCCCCCAGGCCAACACCGCACAGGTGGCGTCTGCAGTGGAGGCATTGGGGGCGATGGTTTCGTCTATGGATCAGCATGGCAATGCCTGGGACATTCTGTTCAGGCGCTGACCGAGGCCCAAGACAGGGTTGCTATCTCACAGGCCACCATGTGCCATAGCCACCTGGAATTTGTAATGGCACTCTTGAGTGTGGCCCAGTCACAGCAGGCACTGGCTGGGAACAATGGCGGCATTGCCCAAGCGCTGGCTGACGTGGTGCAGACACAGACGGAGGTGGCCCAGTTACTGGCTGATATAACACAAACCCAGAAGGTGGTGGCACAGTCACAGCGTGATGTGGCATTGTCCCAGATGGAGATGGTCCACTCCTTGTGCTCCATGGCTGTGAGTTTGCGGACTGTGGTCGAGGCCAGAGCGGGCCCCAGGACTGGCAGTGCCAAGTGGTGGCGCAGCCTCAGGGGATAGCTCTGCTCGTACCTCTACCCCATGGAGTAGTCTCAGAGCCATCGCGGAGGTGACAGGGCCCGTGTCGGTAACTCCTGCAGAGGAGGTCCTGGAAGATGGCAGCACCTCATATCCCTTTCTCCTGTCCCTGTGCATCTGGTGGGCAGCAGGCAGAACGGGACGGCACAATGCCACCCAAGATACGTAAGCAGCAGCTGAGTCCACCCAGGCCTGGTCAGCCCAGAAGATGTCTGCCAATGCCCAGGTTGCAGGGTAGGTGTGATGATCGGTATTTACCTTTAATACCTTGCCCCTTTAAGAGGCTTGGAACCCTGGGGGACTCCGCCTCTGGCTACGCCCCCTGGAAACAGTATTTAAGATGAGACTCCATTTTGCGAGCACACTTCCCTTGGATGCTGCCCTGTTCTCTGTTTATTAAAGCCTTTGATTACTGACCTCGCTTTCGCGTCGTAATTGAGAGTGCCTCAATTTAATAAACAGAACATATCAAGATGGACAGCGGTCTGAAACCAGAGAAGCTCAACCTGGACACCAGGTCGCCGGAAGCCCCGGAAATTTTTAAACATTGGCTCCGGTGTTTCGAGGACTATCTGGACTCCTCACCGTCTGATGTCGACAGCACTCGCAAGCTGCACTTACTACATGGCCTGGTGAGCCACCGACTCTCCGCCATGATCGAAACCGCTACGACCTATGAGGCGGCGATCGAAATATTGAAGAAACGCTTCATAAAAACTACTAACGAAGTACACGCCAGACATTTGCTCTCAACCTGCAGCCAGCGTTCCGGGGAAACGCTGGACGAGTTCGTGGAAAGACTCACCACGCTCGCGAGGAACTGCGACCACAAAGCAGTGACGGCTGAAGAACACAGGAACTTACATATCCGCGACGCCCTTGTGTCTGGCATCAGGTCCTCGTACATCCGGCAGCGGCTCCTAGAAGACGGGGCGAAGGATCTCCAAGGCATGGTAACGCTCGCCTCTTCTCTCGAAACGGCCCACCGTAACCTCCGTACATACTCCGCGGACCTTGCAAACCCCTCTCGATCCCCTCCAGACTCGGCTACGCTACAGGCCTGTGCCACGCGACGATCCACTCACTCCGGGGGTTCCCCATGCTATTTCTGTGGGCAAGGCCAGCACCCACGCCAGCGTTGCCCGGCCCGATCTGCGATCTGCAACGACTGCGGGAAGAAAGGGCACTTCGCAAAAGCCTGCCTGGCTGGGCCCAAAGGCCACAAACGAAACCCTCATCAGGCCCAGAAATCAAACTCCCGGCCTCACAGACCCCGCAACGCGGCCGCGCTGCAGCTGGACACGCCCACTTCTGACGCATCATCGACCTCGTGCGAGTCATGGGAGCGGCCATCTTGGCGGCGGCCATCTTCGAAAACCGACACGTGTGACCGGCGGCGGCGGCCATCTTGTGACTCCAGGCGGCCATTTTGTGAGTCCGACTCTGACGGCCCGCACCTAGGAGCGATCACGATTGATCAATCGCGGCCGAAACATCTGCGAAACTCGATGATGCGGGTGCGAATCAACGGCCACAACACTACGTGCCTATTCGACTCTGGGAGCACGGAGAGCTTTATCCACCCAGACACGGTAAGGTGCTGCTCCCTGCGCATCCACCCCGCCTCCCAAACTATCGACCTCGCCTCAGGGTCCCATTTGGTTCAAATCACGGGGTATTGTGTCGCGGACCTCGCAATTCAAGGCGCGAAATACTCCCGTTTTAAACTTTACATCCTTCCTCAACTCTGCGCCCCCTGCTGCTTGGCCTCGACTTTCAGTGCAGCCACTGGAGCCTGACACTGACGTTCGGCGGACCCCTGCCCCCACTCACAGTATGCAGCCTGGCGACACTCAAAGTTGCGCCACCCCGCCTCTTCGCGAACCTCACTCCCGACTGTAAGCCCATCGCCACCAAGAGTCGCCGGTACAGTACCCAAGACTTGACTTTTATCAAGTCAGAGATTCAGCGGCTACTAAAAGAGGGGGTCATAGAGGCCAGCAACAGCCCTTGGAGGGCTCAAGTATTGGTAGTCCGCTCCAGGGAAAATCAACGAATGGTAGTGGATTATAGCCAGACAATAAACCGCTTCACACAACTCGATGCTTACCCACTTCCCCGCATAGCTGAAATGGTGACTCAAATCGCCCAGTATCGGGTATTCTCCACGGTTGACCTCAAATCGGCCTACCATCAACTCCCTATTCGCTCAGAGGACCGCCCCTACACGGCTTTTGAAGCAGCCGGTCGGCTGTTTCACTTCCTCAGGGTACCCTTTGGTGTTACAAACGGAGTCTCCGTTTTCCAGAGGGCGATAGATCAAATGGTGGACCAGTACGGCTTACGGGCAACCTTCCCGTACTTGGACAACGTCACCATCTGCGGCCATGACCAGCAGGACCACGACGCAAACCTGAGGAAGTTCCTCCAGACTGCCCGGGCCCTCAACCTCACCTACAACAAAGAGAAATGCGTGTTCCACACAACCCGGCTCGCCATCCTCGGCTACGTCGTGGAGAACGGGGTCCTAGGCCCGGACCCCGACCGCATGGGTCCCCTTAAGGAACTCCCCCTCCCCCGTAGCCTCAAGGCACTCAAACGGTGCTTGGGGCTTTTCTCCTATTGCGCCCAGTGAGTCCCCAGATATGCGGACAAAGCCCGGCCACTCATTAAGACCACGGTTTTTCCCCTGACGGCAGAGGCCCAGTCGGCTTTCAGCCGTATCAAGGCCGGCATCATCAAGGCCGCCATGCACGCGGTGGACGAAGCCATTCCCTTCCAAATAGAAAGCGATGCATCAGACGTCGCCCTGGCTGTTACCCTCAACCAAGCGGGCAGACCAGTAGCGTTCTTCTCACGAACCCTCAACGCCTCGGAAATTCGGCACTCTGCAGTCGAGAAGGAGGCACAAGCCATAGTGGAGGCCGTGCGGCACTGGAGGCACTACCTAGCCGGTAGGAGGTTCACCCTCATCACCGACCAACGGTCGGTCGCCTTTATGTTCGATAACGCACAACGGGGCAAAATAAAGAACGACAAGATTCTGAGGTGGAGAATAGAGCTCTCCACCTATACGTACGATATTAAATATCGCCCGGGGAAGCTCAACGAGTCCCCAGATGCCCTGTCTCGCGGCACGTGCGCCAACGCGCAATTGGACCGCCTGAGAGCCATCCACGATGACCTCTGCCACCCGGGGGTCACCCGGCTTGCCCACTTCATCAAGTCCCGCAACCTGCCCTACTCCACAGGGGAGGTCAAGGCCATGACTAAGGCATGCCAGATCTGTGCAGAATGCAAACCGCAATTCTATCGACCAGACAAGGCCCGCCTGATAAAGGCCTCTGGGCCCTTTGAGCGACCAAGCGTGGACTTCAAAGGGCCTCTCCCGTCCAACAACCGCAACATCTATTTCCTCACCGTCATCGACAAATTGTCCCGCTTCCCTTTTGCTGTCCCCTGCCCCGATACTACCTCGGCCTCCGTGATCAAGGCACTGCGCAGCATCTTCGCTCTGTTTGGTTTCCCCGCTTATATTCACAACGACCGGGGTACATCGTTCATGAGCGATGAGCTGCGTCGGTACCTGCTCAGCAAGGGCATCGCCTCGAGCAGGACGACGAGCTATAACCCGCGGGGAAACGGGCAAGTGGAGAGGGAGAATGCAACAGTTTGGAAGGCTGTCCTCCTAGCCCTACGGTCAAGGAGTCTCCCTATCGCCCGCTGGCAGGAGGTCCTACCCGATGCCCTGCACTCCATTAGGTCGCTCCTCTGTACGGCCACGAACGAGACCCCTCACAATTGTTTGTTTGTCTTCCCCAGGAAGTCCACCCCTGGGGTCTCGCTTCCACCCTGGCTGACGACTCCGGGTCCAGTCCTACTCCGGAGGCATGTGTGGAGCCATAAAACGGATCCCATAGTCGAGAGGGTCCACCTGCTGCACGCAAACCCTCATTATGCCTACGTCGAACACCCCGACGGCAGGCAGGATACAGTATCCCTGCGAGACCTGGCACCCGCTGGCTCTCCCACCGACCCCACCGACCCTCCCACCGACCCCGACTTTTTCCCCACCGACCCCCAATTCTACCGACGCTCCCGGCCCCGCACCGACCGCCGACTTCGACAGCGCCCCCCCCATAGCGCCCCCTGTCCCCCAGCCGGCACCGGCACCGACCATCCTAATCACTCCTGATAACCCCCGCTCTCCAAGGCGGGCAAAGACTCAGTCAACCGTGCTCCCGGATAGACCACCATCGGAACCGACCGCATCCACGGCGCCACCACCGGAGCAGCGAAAGTCAGCACGGACTATCAGACCACCACAAAGACTGAACTTATAATTTAAAACACTTCACCCCCGACGGACTATGTGTTTTTTTTAAACAGGGGGTGAATGTGATGATCGGTATTTACCTTTAATACCTTGCCCCTTTAAGAGGCTTGGAACCCTGGGGGACTCCGCCTCTGGCTACACCCCCTGGAAACAGTATTTAAGATGAGACTCCATTTTGCGAGCACACTTCCCTTGGATGCTGCCCTGTTCTCTGTTTATTAAAGCCTTTGATTACTGACCTCGCTTTCGCGTCGTAATTGAGAGTGCCTCAGTAGGAATCACAGCAGGCCTTCTCCACTCCTGCTACATTGCCTGGGGAAACCACCAAGACATAGTGTTTGGCCCGTAAAGCCATAAATTAGACACCATTAAGTTGGCACTGGTGCAGGACACAGTTTAGTTATAGGGGTTAGGGCACAAACCTGGAAATATTAATTCACATTAAACACCGGTTCACTGCCACGGTGCTCTGTCTGATGGGTGTGAGGGGTGGGCTGGCCGTGGGGGGGGCGAATGGGCGTACTTTGTGGGTGGGCTTGGCTCCTGAATGTGGTGGGGGCAGGGGAAGACACAACGGGCTGAGACCAGAGGGAGTTGCCCCCAGGGGGGAGCCATCAAGCTAGTGCACAGAAGTAAGAGGAAGGGGGTCCGCAGCGCAGCTGTCAAACAGGAAGGACTGCCTGGCACAAGGGGGGAGGGGGGGGGGGGGTGGGGCACAAAATAATGAACCAGGAGGAGGGGGAACGAAGGGTAAAGGGAGGGCGGTTAAGGGGGGGAGGAAACAAGGTTACGGGGAAAGGGAAGAAGGGATGGCAAGGGTAGACAGGTTCAGGGGGTGAGGTCGGTGATTAGATGGTGGGGGGAGGGCAGAGCACTGGTTCCTACAGGTCACACATGGGGACGGCAGGAACAAAGAAGGAAACGGCGACCATCTTGGATGGTCCTCAAACAAAGGAAAATCCCGGCATGCAGGAGCACGTCCACGTGGTAAGTATGGCTGACCCTACAGGAGGCGGGGTACAGTAAACCCTCCATCAGAATAGTCACCTGGAATGTCAGGGGACTCAACAGCTCGGTGAAAAGAGTTTTCGCCCATCTAAAAAGCCTGAGGGCCAGATTTACAGTGACTGAATGCGTTGAGTGGATGCAGGAACGGTAGCTTTCCTCCTGGAAATGGAAATTTGGCACTTTTAGCCCCAAAATAAGCCATTAAACTTGCACCCCCCCCCCCCCCCCCACCACCCATCACCCCCCCCCAACCTCCTCCAAGATCACCACAGCTACCAAGACAAGCCCGCAAATACTTCTACGAACAGACGAGATGGCACAACGACAAAGACACGGATTGAGACGGAGTTGGTCAGAGCCGAACGGCCGGACCGCCGATTCACGTGCCAGACTACCTGCCAATAAGCCAGTGGATGGAGCTCCTAATGCAGGAGCACCTAAAGCACAGAGACCTCATCAAGTTAGGGATGATGGTAATGGCGAAGGCGGTGGTCGCGGACACCCTAGCCCCCTTCAAGGTGGCGCTGGAAAAGACGGAGCAATGGCTGGAGGCTCAGGAAGCAACGATCAGGGAGCGAGAGAAAGCAGCAACCGATCAGAGCGACGAGATCGCCTCATTGGAGACGCAGATGTCCGATCCACCATGAAGAACATCCGGTAGTGTGCGATCTGATTAACCATGTCTGTGATCCGGGGGAAGGGGTACGCATCGAGACGCGTGTACCGGTTTATGGTTTGGCTGTAGTCTACAACCATCCGGTTCTTTTCCCGGTCCTGACGACCACAACCTGGGCTCTCCAGGGGCTATTGCTGGCCTCTATGGTCCCCTCCCGCAAGAGTCGCTGGACCTCGGACCTGATAAAAGTCCTGTCCTGAATGCTATACCGCCTGCTTCCATTGGCGACGTGCTTACAGTCGGCGGTGAGATTTGCGAAGAGCGGGGGAGGGTCGACTTTTAGTGTTGCGAAGCTACATACAGTGAGTGGGGGTAGGAGCCCGCTGAACTTCAGAGTTAGGCTCTTGAGGTTACACTGGAAATCCAGTCCCAACAGGAGAGGAGCGCAGAGGTCAGGGAGTATATATAGCTCAAAATCGGCATACTCGACACCCTGTGTTGCTAGGGTTGCGGTAGTGCACCCCCGGATCTGCACTGAGTGTGACCCAGAAGCGAGGGAGATGGTTTGGTACGCCGGGAAGATTGGAAGCGAGCAGCGTCTTACCATGTCTGGGTAAATAAAGCTCTCCGTGCTCCCGAAGTCGAACAGGCAAGGTGTTTCGTGTCCATTTACCCAGACGGTCATCATAGAGCTCTGGAGGTGTTTGGGTCGTGACTGGTCCAGGGTGACCGCGCTGAGTTTCAGGTAGCCGGCGTGGTCGGAGGTGCTGGGGTGGTCCCAAGATGGCTGCCCCCATCGGTCGCACGTGTCGGGCGGTGTTGCAGATGGTGGCCAGGATGGCGGCCCCCGTCGGCCGCACGTGTCGGGCGGCGAGGAAGATAGCGTCCAAGATGGCAGCCCCCACGAGTCGCACGTGGCAGGCCGCGTTTGCCGGACGTGCTTCTGGAGGAGAACCGGGCCCGGTTTCCTCAACCAAGATGGGAGCGAAGCCCCCGTGGTAGTGCCGCTAAAAAAAACAAATAGCCGTTCGTGAGGGGTCTGGTTGGTGGCGGTGCATAGGAGGGACCTAATTGCATGGAGCGCGTCAGGGAGGACCTCCTGCCAATGGGAGGTCGGGAGGTCGGGAGATTCGTGAACCGGAGGGTCAGTAGGACAGTCTTCCAGACCATCGCGTTCTCCCTCTCCACCTGCCCCTTCCCCCTGGAGTTGTAGCTGGTAGTCCTGCTCGAGGCGAAGCCCTTGTCGAGCAGGTACTGACGCAGCTCGTTGCTCATGAAGGGCGAACCCCTGTCGCTGTGTACGTAGCTGGGGAACCCGAACAGGGTGAAGACACTGTGCAGGGCTCTGATGACTGTGTGGGAGGTCATATCGGGGCACGGGTTGGCAAAGGGGAAGCGGGAGAATTCGTCTATGACGTTGAGGAAGTACACATTTCGATTGGTCGAGGGGAGTGGCCCTTTGAAATCGATGCTCAGGCGTTCAAAGGGTCGGGAAGCCTTTACCAAGTGGGCCTTGTCTGGGCTATAGAAGTGCGGTTTGCACTCCGCGCAGATCGGGCAATCCCTGGTGATGGCTTTTACCTCCTCGGTGGAGAAAGGCAGATTTCGGGCTTTGACGTAGTGGGCGAGCCGGGTGACCCCCGGGTGGCAGAGGTCATTGTGGATAGCCTTCAGGCGGTCGTCTTGTGCGCTGGCACATGTGCCGCGGGACAGGGCATCTGGGGGCTCATTGAGCTTCCCCGGTCGATATATGATATCATAATTATAGGTGGAGAGTTCGAACCTCCACCACAAGATTTTATCGTTTTTTATTTTGCCCCTTTGCGAGTTATCGAACATGAAGGCAACCGATCTTTGGTCGGTGATGAGGGTAAACCTCCTACCTACAAGGTAGTGCCTCCAGTGCCGTACGGCTTCCATAACGGCTTGTGCTTCTTTTTCGACTGAGGAGTGTCGAAATTCCGAAGCGGAGAGGGTTCGGGAGAAGAAGGCGACTGGTCTCCCTGCCTGGTTCAGAGTGGCTGCGAGAGCGACCGCTGAGGCGTCGCTCTCCACCTGAAAGGGGACGGATTCATCCACTGCCCACATGGCAGCTTTGACGATGTCCTCCTTGATGCAGTTGAAGGCCCGGCGGGCATCTGCTGACAGTGGGAAGAGTGTGGTCTTAAATAGTGGGCGGGCTTTGTCCGCATACTGGGGGACCCACTGGCCGTAATAAGAGAAGAATCCCAGGCACCTCTTGAGGGCCCTGGGACAATGAGGGAGAGGGAGTTGTAAGAGGGGGTGCAGACGGTCCGGGTCGGGGCCCAGGACTCTGTTTTCCACGACATAGCCAAGGATGGCTAATCTGGTAGTGCGGAAAATGCATTTCTCCTTATTGTAGGTGAGATTGAGTTTCTGGGCGGATTGGAGAAATCGGTGGAGGTTGGCGTCGTGGTCCTGCTGGTCATGGCCGCAGATGATGACGTTATCCAAGTACGGAAACGTGGCCCGCAGCCCGTACTGGTCCACCACTCGGTCCATTGCTCGTTGGAACACCGAGACCCCATTCGTGACGCCAAAGGGGACCCGGAGGAAATGGAAGAGGCGGCCATCTGCCTCGAACGCCGTGTAGTGACGGTCCTCCGGGCGGATTGGGAGCTGGTGGTATGCAGACTTCAGATCCACCGTGGAAAGTAGCCGATATTGGGCGATCTGGTTAACCATGTCTGCAATTCTGGGGAGGGGGTACGCATCGAGGTGCGTGAACTGGTTAATAGTTTGGCTATTATCAACCACCATCCGGAACTTTTCCCCGGTCTTGACGACCACCACCTGAGCTCTCCAGGGGCTGTTACTGGCCTCTATGACTCCCTCACGTAGGAGCCGCTGGACTTCGGCTCTGATGAATGCTCTGTCCTGCAGGCTGTACCGCCTGCTGCGAGTGGTTACTTGTTTACAGTTAGCCGTCAGGTTAGCGAAGAGTGGAGGGGGGTTCATTTTTAGAGTCGCTAAGCTGCATATAGTGAGTGGAGGTAGGGATCCGCCGAAGCTGAGTGTGAGGCTCTTGAGGTTACATTGGAAATCGAGCCCGAGTAAGAGTGGGGCGCAGAGGTCGGGGTGTACGTACAGCTGGAAATTAGCTTAGCTGGCGTCCTGGATCATTAGGGTCGCAACAGTGCGCCCTTGTATGTGGACCGAGTGCAAGCCCGAGGCGAGGGAGATAGTTTGCCGTGCAGGGAAGATAGGGAGCGAACAGCGTCTTACCAGGTCAGGATGTACGAAGCTCTCAGTGCTTCCGGAGTTGAAGAGGCACGGTGTCCTGTACCCGTTGCTTTGAACGGACATCATCGAGCTCTGGAGGTGCTTCGGACGCGACTGGTCCAACATGACTGCGTTGAGTTGCGGGTAATCGGTGGCACAATCAACAGTGCTGGAGTGGCCTCGTGATGACTGTCCGCGGAGGTCGTAGTCGTCGAGGTGAACTTCGGTTGATGGCCAAGATGACGGCCCCCGTTGATCGCACGTGGCAGGTGATGAAGAAGATGGCGTCCAAGATGGCCGCCCCCGTAGGTCGCACGTGGCGAGCAGCGAGGAAGATGGCGTCCAAGATGGCGGCCCCCATGACTCGCACATGGCCGGCTGCGTGGAGGAGGATTGACAAGATGGTGGCCCCATGAGTCGAACATGTTCGGTGGAGGCGGAGTCGGCAGACACTCTGCAGCATTACGGGTCTGCGGGCCTGCGAGTTGGGGGGGCGAGTTCTCTGGACTGCGGGGGAGTTAGAGAGTTTCGATTTTGCCAGGCATACTCTGGCATAGTGTCCTTTGCAACCGCAGCTGCTGCAGCTCGTGTTGCGGGCCGGGCAGTGCTGCCATGGGTGTTGGGGCTGGCCACAAAAATAGCACGCTGGCGCTCCATAGTGAGTGGGTGGCCGCACGGCGCAGGCCTGGGGCAGTCGCTGGTCGGTGGTCCACGATGGGGTCGCTTGGTCCGCGGGGAATGAGTTTAGACTTCGGAACGCGACCTCCATAGTAGTTGCTAGCTCTATCGTGTCCTCCAAGTTCTGGGCCCTTTTCTCGAATAGTCGCTGGCGCACATAGTTAGACCGCAACGTAAACATCACGGACAGAGAGTTCCATATGCTGGGAGGCCGTTACAGCCTGAAAGTTACAGTCCCGAGCAAGGGCTTTTAAGTCGCGCAGGAAGTCCTCTAGCAACTCTGTGGGGCACTGGCGGCGGGTAGTGAAAATGTGCCGCGCGTAGAGCATGTTTACTGGCCGCATGTACAATTGGTCGAGCTTAGCAAGGGCCTCAGTATAGGAGTCGGTACAATTGAGTTGCGTAGAGATGCGATGGCTCACCCGTGCGTGCAGTAGGCTGAGTTTCTGCTCCTCTGTAGTCTCGGAGGTGGTCGATGCAGCCAGGTAGGCCTTGAAACACCGAAGCCAGTGTAGGAAGATTTCCTTCGCCTCTGCAGCCTATGGGTCGAGTTCTAGTCGGTCAGGTTTGAGGGCTGATTCCATTGTAGTTGTCTTCAAGTTTTCTCAGACTATTAAATTGATGAGGCCATCAATTCACTCGGAACACGATTGGAACTAAACTGAGGTTTTAATAGTCTTACAACTGAGCCTGCCTGCGGCCAGAAGAACTGAGGGCAGGCTCACACGGCTGCAGCACTTTATACTTCCGGTAGTGGGAGGGGCCATGGGCGGAGCCAAGGGTGGAGCCCTGTACAAGCTCCTCATCTCCCCCTGTGGGCAGAGCCGCGCAACGGCTCACAGACAGAGCCCACAAAGACACAATACCATACAATACAATACAGTGTGAATTACATTCACCACATAACTACACCCAGATTAGGTAGGATTTGGAGGCTGTTGTTTGGGGGAGGCTGTTTGAGGGCAAATGCACATTTAGCATGTGGGAGTTTTGTAAGGAGCAGCTGATGGCAGTGCAGGACAGACATGTGCCAGTCAAAAGGAAGGACAGGAACGGCAGGATTCAGGAACCATGATGACCAGGGAAATTGTGAATCTTGTCAAAAAGAAAAAAGGTGCATACGTGTGGTACAGGCAACTAAAAACAGATGAAGTACTTGAAGAATACAAGGAAACCCGGTCTTAAAGGGACATTACATGCATGATCTTAAAGGCACATTACCCAGTCATCACATGCTGCTTAACAGCAAGTGATTCTCCACTTCAGTACAATTAAGATTAAGTTGGGAAAATGTTTTGGGTGTTGCAGGTAGCAACCGTGCCCTAATCTGTAATGACCATGTTTCTTCAAAGTAACAAACTGTTCCTTCACAAAAATTACTTTGGCACCATGGTAGTTTTCCTTGTTATACAAAGTACAAGGAACAATACAACACAGGAACAGGCCCTTTGGCCCTCCAAGCCTGTACTGATCACGTGTCCGATCTAGACCAACCGCCTGTATCCTTCTATACCCCGTCTGTTCATGTGCCTATCCAGATAAGTCTCAAAGGTCGCTAACGTATCTCAACCACCTCACTTGGCAGTGCATTCCAGGCCACCACCACCCTACATGTAAAAAACCTTCCCCACTGAACCTATCCCCTCTCAACTTGAATTTGTGCTCCCTTGTAAGTGTCATTTCCGCCCTGGGAAAAAGCCTCCAACTATTCACCCTATCTATACCCCAAATAATCTTATAAACTTCTATCAGGTCGCCCCTCAGCCTCCGTCTCTCTAGGGAGAACAATCCCAGTTTATTCAATCTCTTCTCATAGCTAATGCCCTCCATGCCAGGCAACATCCTATTAAACCTTTTCTGTACTCTCTCCAAAGCTTCCACATCCTTCTGGTAGTGTGGTGACCAGAATTGGACACAGTGGGCGTGATTCTCCGACCCCCTGCCGGGGTGGAAATCGCTGAACGTCGGTCGGCAGCGGCTGGCAGCAGCCCCCCTGGATATTCTCCGGGTCACAATGGGCCGAGTAGCCGCCCGTTTTCGGCGGGTCCTGCCGGCGTGAATCACAACAGGTCCTTACCGGTGGGACCTGGCTCCACGGGTGGCCTGCAGAGTCCTCAGGGGGACGGGGAGGGATCTGGCCCCCGAGGGGTGCCCCCAAGGTGGCCTGGCCCGCGATTGGGGCCCACCGATCTGCGGGTGGGCCTGTGCCTTGGGGGCACTCTTTCCCTCCTCTGCCATGGCCGGTGTGGAGAAGAACCCCCTGCGCATGCGCTGACAGACTACGATACGATGGATAGTGGACTCAAGTCAGAAAAGCTCGACCTGGATGCACGTACGCCGGAAACCAAAGAAATTTTTGAACACTGGCTTCGGTGTTTTGAGGCCTACCTGGACTCCTCGCCAGACCCTGTCGTCGAGCCCCGCAAGCTGCGCCTACTCCACACCCGGGTGAGCCACAGAATCTCCAGCCTGATTGAGAAGGCGGCCAACTACAGCGCGACGATCGAGATTCTGAGGAAGCGTTTCGTAAAACCCATCAATGAGGTACATGCACGGCATCTGCTCTCTCCTCGCCAGCAGCGCTGAGGGGATTCGCTGGACGAGTACTTGGAAAGCTCACCATGCTCGCTCGAAACTGTAACCATCAAGATGTGACCACGGAAGTCCCATGAACCTACACATCCGCGACGCCTATGTTTCTGGAATCCGATCGAACTATATTAGGCAGCGACTCCCAGAAAACGGGGCAAAAGATCTGCAGGAAACAGTAACGCTCGCCACCTCCCCGGAGGTGGCTTACCAGAACCTCGGCACGTATCTCGCGGACTCTGCGAGCCCCTCTCGTCCTTCCCCAGACTCGGCCACACCACGGGCCTGCACCGCGCAGCGATCCGCCCACACCAGGGGCATACTGTGCTTTTTCTGTGGGCAGGGCCAGCATCCATGGCAGCGCTGCCCGGCCCGTTCCGCAACCTGTAGTGACTGCGGAAAGAAGGGGCATTTCGCGAGGGTCTGCCTGACCAGGCCCAAGGCACAGAAACAAAAAGCCCAACAGGCCCGAAAATCGAACTCACAGGCCCCGCAAAGCGGTTGCGCGCCGGCCAGACACGCCTTTATGCTGCGTCATCGGCCTGTCATGAGTCATGGGGATGGCTATCTTGGTGGCGGCCATCTTCTAACTAAACCTGACACATGCGACCGACAGTAGCGGCCATTTTGTGACTCGGACTCGGCAGAAGACTCAGACTACCCACAGCTGGGAGAATCACCCTCGACCAGTCGCAGCCAAAGCACCTGCGGAACTCCATGATGCTCGTCCAGATCAACCGGTGCGACACTCCCTGCCTTTTCAACTCCCGGAGCACGGAGAATTTTGTGCACCCAGAAACGGTAAGGCGCTGCTCGCTGCGCACCTATCCCGCATCCCAAACCATCGCCCTCGCCTCTGGGTTCCATTCGGTCCAAATCAAGGGGTACTGTATTGCGAATCTCGCGATCCAGGGCGATGAGTACGCCCGATTTAAGCTGTACATCCTCCCTCACCTCTGCGCCCCCCTACTGCTCTGCCTGGATTTCCAATGTAGCCACCGAAGCCTGACCCTGGTTCGGCAGACCCTTGCCCTCCCCCTCACGGTATGCAGCCTCGTAACACTGAAAGTTGCACCCCCCTCACTATTCGCAAACCTCACCCCCGACTGTAAGCCCGTCGCCACCAGGAGCTGGCGGTTCAGTGCCCAAGATATGACTTTCATCAAGTCAGAGGTCCAGAGTTTACTGAAAGAGGGGGTCATCGAGGCTAGCAACAGCCCCTGGAGGGCACAAGTGGCGGTAGTCCGGTCCGGGGAAAAGAAACGGATGGTCGTGGATTACAGCCAGACCATAAACTGCTTCACACAGCTCGATGCTTACCCCCTCCCCCGCATAACAGAGATGGTCAACCGGATCGCGCATTACCGGGTATTCTCCCGGTGGACCTGAAATCTGCCTACCACCAGCTCCCTATCCGCCCGGAACACCGCCTCTATACTGCTTTTGAAGCAGCTGGGCCGCTTTTCCATTTCCTTAGGGTCCCCTTCGGTGTTACTAATGGGGTCTCCGTCTTCCGGAGGGCGATGGACCAAATGGTGGACCAGTACGGCTTGCGGGCTACATACCCGTACTTGGACAATGTCACCATCTGTGGCCATGATCAGCAGGACCATGTCGTAAACCTTGAAAAGTTTCTCCAGACCGCCCGGGTCCTCAACCTGACCTACAACAAAGAAAAATGCGTTTTCACACAACCTGACTAGCCATCCTCAGCTACGTCGTGGAAAACGGGGTCCTAGGGCCCGACCCCGACCGCATGCGCTCTCTCAAGGAACTCCCCCTACCCCATAGTCTCAAGGCCCTTAAACGGTGCTTGGGACTTTTCTCCTACTATGCCCAGTGTGTCCCCAAATATGCGGACAAAGCCCGCCCATTCATAAAGACCACGATTTGTCCCCTCACGGTTGAGGCCCTGGTGGCCTTCAGCCGTATCAAGGCCGACATCATCAAGGCCGCTATGCACACAGTGGACGAAACCATCCCTTTTCAGGTCGAGAGCGATGTGTCAGACGTTGCCCTGGCTGCTACCCTCAACCAGGCAGGCAGGCCAGTAGCGTTATTTTCCCGAACCCTCAACGCCTCCGAGATCCAGCACTCTGCAGTCGAGAAGGAGGCGCAAGCTATTGTGGAGGCCGTGCAGCACTGGAGGCACTATCTAGCTGGTAGGAGGTTCACCCTCGTCAATGACCAACGGTCGGTCGCCTTCATGTTCGATAACGGGCAGCGGGGCAAGATCAAAAATGACAAGATCTTGAGGTGGAGAATCGAGCTCTCCACCTACATGTAGGATATTAAGTATCGTCCAGGGGAGCTCAACGAGCCCCCAGGTGCCCTGTCCCACGGCACGTGCGCCAACACGCAGGAGGATCACCTGCGGGCTATCCACAATGACCTCTGTCACCCGGGGGTCACCCGGCTTGCCCATTTTCTTAAGTCCCGCAACCTACCCTACTCCACTGAGGAGATCAGGGTCATGAACAAGGCTTGCCAAATCTGCGCGGAGTGCAAACCGCACTTCTACCGACCATGCAAGGCTCGCCAAGAAAAGGCCTCTGGGCCCTTTGAGCGACTAAACATGGACTTCAAAGGACCTCTCCCGTCCACCAACCGCAATACCTATTTTTTAACCGTCATTGACGAGTTCTCCCACTTCCCATTCGCTGTCCCTGCCTCGACATGACCTCGGACACCGTTGCAAAGGCACTGCACAGCATCTTGAGTGGTGAGGCCGTGGAATGCCCTACCTGCAACAGTAGTGACCTCGCCAACATTGAGGGCATTTAAAAGTTTATTGGATAAGCATATGGATGATAATGGCATAGTGTAGGTTAGATGGCCTTTAGTTTTTGACTTCCCATGTCGGTGCAACATCGTGGGCCGAAGGGCCTGTAATGCGCTGTATCGTTCTATGTTCTATCTTCACCCTGTTCGGTTTCCCTGCTTATATCCACAGTGACCGGGGTACATCGTTCATGAGCGATGAGTTGCGTCAGTCCCTGCTCAGCAAGGGCATCGCCTCGAGCAGAACGACCAGCTACAACCCACGGGGAAACGGGCAAGTGGAGAGAGAGAACGCGTCAGTTTGGAGGGCTGTCCTTTTGGCCCTACGGGCGAGAAGTCTCCCAACCACCCGCTGGCAGGAGGTCCTACCCTACTCCATCAAGTCGGTCCTCTGCACAGCCACGAACGAGAACCCTCACAATCACTAGTTTGTCTTCCCAGGAAGGGCACCTCTGGGGTCTCGCTTCCACCTTGGCTGACGACTCCGGGACCTGTCGTTCTCCAGAGGCACGTGAGGAGCCATAAGAAGGACCCTTTGGTCGAGAGGGTCCAGCTGCTAAATGCAAACCCCCAGTACCCCTACGTTGCGCACTCGGACGGACGGCAAGATACGGTTTCCCTGCGGGATCTGGCACCCACTGGTTCCCCTACTGACGCTCCCCCCCCCTCGCCAATGTTCCCCCTCGCGCCTCCTCCTCCTTCCTTCACGCCGGCGATGTCACCACCACCCCCAGCTACTCTCCCTACTCCCAAACCCCCTATCCCACACCACACGAAAGCTCCGACCACCGTGCTCCCAGATGTACCCTCATCGAAGACGTCCGTGTCCGCCGCACCATCGCCCAAGCTGAGAAGGCCTCCAAAAAGAATGGACTTATGATCCCACTTCTCCCCCGACGGACTTGGTGTTTTTCTTAAACACGGGGTGAAAGTGATGAATGGTTAATGTGCCTTTAAGATCATGCATGTAATGTCCCTTTAAGACCGGGTTTGGAACCCCGGGGGACTCCGCCTCCGGCTCCACCTCCCAGGGGCCGGGTATAAGGTGACATCCTGTGGGCGGCGCTCAGCGAGCACTCATCTTCCCGGCTGGCGAAGTTCTCTGTTTCTTAGAGCCTTCGTTTTACGAGTACACTGTTTTGTGTCATAAGTGAGGGTATGTCACAGCAGGTTCTCTCTCTCCGAAAAGCACTTACCCACGGGATCAGTATGGGTGACATGATCTATAAAGTCTCTCTTGCCCAAGTAGACAGCAATCTGAAAGCAGAGATAAGATACTGTTAGCACAACCCATGACTCAGAGAGTCATTGCCAGTTATATCCTCCAGCTGTCACAACAATAACCTGTGACTCTTTGCAACATCATCTTACAATTGTGGTTAACCATGACCTAAATTTAGTTTTCAAATAAATCCTTGTGGTTTGAACAGAAAAAACAATTATATAGCACCTTACACAATCTCAAACAATGCCAAAATGCTTCACAATCAATTAAGCTTTTTTTTAAAGTGGACTCATGATTTTCATGTGTGTGGTAGTCACCACTGATATATATTGTATATAGAGGATGTTGGTGTAGGTGTTTTGTGGTAAGGCCCTGTGCTACAGATATGGGGATAGTTCCCTGCCTGATGGCTCCGCCCAGTAGGCGGAGTATAAATATGTGTGTTCCCAGTACAGCAGCCACTTCGCCAGCTGCTGTAGGAGGCCACACATCTTAGTGTAATAAAGCCTCGATGGCATCTAACTCTTATCTTTGTGTAATTGATCGTGCGTCAATGTTCAGGAAATCCTGGTAGCCAACTTGCACAAAGTAGAGTAGATACGAGGAACCTGTTTCCCTTAGCAGAGAGATCATAAACCATGGGTCATAGATTCAAACTAAGTGGCAGAAGGATTAGAGGGGACATGAGGCAATTTGACCGAGAGGGTATTGGCCTCCTTCTGCACTGGAGGCATTCTATGATTCTATGGTGGATGTCTGGAATTTGCTGCCTGAGTTGGTGGTGGAGGCAGAAACCCTAAACTCTTTTAAAAAGTAGCCGGATTTGCACCTAAAGTGCTATAAACTGCCGGGCTATGGGCCATGTGCAGGAAGGTGGGATTAGAAAGGGCTCCTCCTGGGTGTCTCTAGGTCAGCATGGATAAGATGGACCGAATGGCTCCTTAATGCGCTGTATCTTTTCCATGTTTCAGAAGGTGAAGAGTACTATATTTTCCTGAAAAACAGCACCTCCAACACTGCATAACTCCTTCAGGACTGAAGTGCTGCTAACTTAAAGAGTCAGTGTGGAGTCTGTGCCCAAATTCTTTAGTAAGGCTTGAACTCAAAACTCATTGAGTGAGAGACAAGAGTGCTACCACTGGGCCATCCTGAGTCCCTGCCTGGTTGCAGTCTAGAAAGGGGAAGCTTCCTAACTACTTGAGACCAGACTTTTTCAAACTGTGGGTCGCGACATGCGGATGCATCATGGGCGAGTGTCAGGAGGGTCGGCGAGAGATCGATCGCGGTGTTCCCGATCTTGGGAGAGCACCCAATGGCCGTGACCGGCTTTTAAGCTGAGAATGCTGGCCACCACCGGCCTTTAAATACTTATGATGGAGTCTTCCGACAAGAAGCGGCGGCAGAGCAGATCACATGTCTGGGATTTAGACTGGCTTCATGCACCCTTTACGTCTGTTCTTTCGGCGCAAAATCACAGAGGAGATTCCTCCATTTTGTAGCTGCCAACAAGTGAGCAACGGGACTGTGATGAACTGAATATGTATCTATTCATTATAAGGAAGAGGGAGCCAGTGACACAAACAGGCCATGATCTTACAGCTGAATCTGCTGGATCTAGCTACTCGGGGGAGCCCACGGTAGGATAACAGTAAGAAGTCTTACAACACCAGGTTAAAGTCCAACATGTTTGTTTCAAACACTAGCTTTCGGAGCATTGCTCCTTCCTCAGGATTCACCTCAGGAAGGGGCAGTGCTCCGCAAGCTATTGTTTGAAACAAACATGTTGGACTTTAACCTGGTGTTGTAAGACTTCTTACTGTGCTCACCCCAGTCTAACGCCGGCATCTCCACATCACGGTAGGATAAAGCAGTGCTGGGGTGATTTTTATACAGCTGTATACAGAGCTCCAAGGCATCTGGTGAACTGCCAACAAAGAAAAAACTGAAATCGGGAACAAAGCAGTAGAAAGATGATTTCTTGAGGTATGGCTTTGTTAATTGTGCCAATGCAAAGCCCATGTGTGTTATTTGCAGGGAAATGGAAGTTTAAAACCCTCAAAACTTCAAAGGAATTTGGAGATTAAGTATAGCGAGTTCGAGGACAAACCTCTCGATTTTTTTCAAAGGATGCAGCGAGAATTTAAATCATCAGCTGAAGTCCTTAGAAGAAATGTAACTAAAGCAAGTGAGATCGTGAGGACCATGTAGGCTCATCAGTCGGATTAATGGTAAGTGAAAATGGTGTGTTACAAAGGTCGGCTGGCGTGGATCATGAAGGTCGGTTGGTAAAAGTAGGTCCCAGGAATAAAAGTTTGAAAAACACGCTCTAGACCATCCTATTAGCATTGCTCAGATCTGCTAATAAACAGGTTACAACTGTTTCCTCGAGTGGTCTCAGGGCAGTGAAGAAAAAAAGCTTTAAACATATTTTAAGCTGCTTTTAAGCGGCACTGAGATAACTGGCAACTAGTTCCATATTTGGCGGGAATCTATTTTTCTAACCTATCTGACTGAGAAGTATGAAAAATCAGATCAAGAGCACTTCCAGTTTTTTTCTCAGGGACCTCGTTTAATTCATGGATTTTGACAACATTCAGGAGTTTAAAGGAAGGAGGATGGCAGTTCAGGCAGCCATTGCAAGCAAACGGCAAGAGCATGATCACCTGTCCTGCCTGAATTTAATGTTTGAAAATGCTTTCCTGCATTTAGAAGCAGGTGCAAGGTGGGAGACACCAATTCCATTGACCAATTTTCCCAGTGTACCTTATGTTGTGATAATGGACTCAGAGGCTTCCAGGATTGGTTCCCTACCCCTATCTGTAACCAGCTGAAAAACTGATCTTTGAATTGAGATCACAAAGACCATCCCGTTTTGGGGCACAAATTTCACATCATCTTGCAAAGCTGGAGATCAGTGGACATCACTGACTGCAAGTATGAAACAAAGACCAAAAGCATATATACTTATGTAGGGTCTTTAAAACCAGAGGGCGTCCCAAAGTGCAGCCAATGGAATTATTTTTTGAAGTTACAGGGCGGGATTCACCCATAGCCGGCGGGGCGGGGGGGGGGGGGGGGGGGCGGCGGGACGGAGTGGCATGAACCACTCCAGCGTTGGCCCGCCCCAAAGGTACGGAATCCTCCGCACCTTCATGGGCTAGGCCGGCGGCGGAGTGGTTTGCGGTCTGCCGGCTGACGTGGAACGCCTTTGGCGCCACGCCAGCCGGGGCCGAAGGGACTCTGCCGGCTGGCGCGGGTTCGCGCATGCATGGGAGCGTCAGCGGCTGCTGACATCATCCCCGTGCATGCGCCGGGGGGGTTCACCTACGCCTCGGCCACCGCGGAGGATGACACGGCCGACGTGTAGGAAAAGAGTGCCCCCACGGCACAGGCCCGCCCGCCGATCGGTGGGCCCCGATCGCGGGCCAGGCCACCGTGGGGGCGCCCCCCGGGGCCAGATCTCCCCGCGCCCCCCCTCCCAGGACCTCGGAGCCCGCCCACGCCGCCCGGTCCTGCCGGTAAGGGACCTAGTCTAAGCTACGCTGGAGGGACTGGCAAAAAAACCAGTGGGACTTCGGCCCATCATGGGTTGGAGAATTTCCTGGGGGGCCTCTGCAAGTGGCCGCCGACTGGTGCGGCGTGATTCCCACTCCCGCCGAATCTCCGGTGCCGGAGAATTCGGCGGATGGCGGGGGCGAGATTCAAGCCGCCCATCCCCGCCGATTCTCCGACCCACAGCCAATTTGTGCCCAAGAAGGTGACACATGATAATGATATAATAATTATAATGTGATCATGACCAGCTGGTTGTGTTTATTGGGAGATACATTTTAGCCGGAATCTTGGGGACAACTGCACAGCTCATCACTGAATCCTGTTTTGGGATCATTGATACCTTACTAAATCTGTAAATTCCTTAGTTGAAAGTCTGACAGTATAGCACTCCCTCAGCACTGCGCTGCAGTTTCAGTGCAGACCTGGTACAGATGTCATGAGGTATGTTTATGCAGCAGTTTTAGGGCAACCGGTGTACTGGTAGGCATCAAGGCCTATATATTACTCTGCAATTTTCCAAGTAGAAGTTATTTCATTTGTTATTTTAGCTATGCTGCTACTCTGGAATCAGTGCCATTTGCATTGTAAAGCCCCAAAGGCAGCAGGAAAAATGCAATCTCCAATGTGCAGCTGGTTAAATGTCAGTGTTAGAGCCATTTGTTTCTGCCTGTCCATCTTCCCCAATTTCAGGCTGCTCGCACAGCCTGAATCTCCCATACATCAATGTGGCACTGTAGCCTCAGACGAAAAATGGAGGCCTGAAATTAGGTCTGAGGCGGAAAAGAGAGAAAAACTGAAAGCGAGTCGAGGGGTCACGTACCGATTTGTCACGGGTAGACTTGTTGAAGATAATGTTTTTGGGAAATGTAGGTGGAAGGTTCATCTGGGTAATGATCACACTGGGAGCAGGGGTCGTCTGGATCTCGGGGATTTCCATCTTTCCTGTTGTGATGAACAACACTGAGAAGCAAAAGTAGAATGGTAAATAAACAATGGCATATCCTCATATGGCATAATCCCATTAAGAGAGACTTACCTTTCAACAGATTGAAGACTAGTTAATGGTAATGCTGTCAGATAGGTATTTTACTTGTTCACACATCAGAATATAGCTGTCGCCAAAATTGTACAGAAGGCCTAAGCCATCATTTCCAACCTTTAGCCATTAACTGAGTAACTCTCTTCACATTATACAATGTCCATGTTTTATTTTCAGGGTTCATCCTCAGACATTATTCTTGTGCTTTTTTCCAAACACCTCTTGTGTAAACAGGTTCCCACCCACTACCAGTTGAAGTATGATCTTACATGTACACACGTAAATTCTGGTAATGTAGGCCAAAATTTTACACCTTCCTGTGAACAGGCTATCAGGGGTGTTGGATGGGGGGCATAATATTGGGTGGGATAGTTGGCATAATCATATCCATCACCTGCCTGTCTCCACTGGAATGTTGCCACCTGCAGGGCGGTGATGCTGACCCACCCACCCTTGGGCCAATTGAGGTAATTCAGCAACCAAATAATGTTTACTTAAGCTCTCCTCTTACTGTCACTTGTATTGTACTAATAATGGAGTCAAAGGGAGAGGTGACACGTAATGACACATGGAGGCACGGTGGCAAAGTGGTTAGCACTACTGCCTCACAGCTCAAGGGACACGGTTCAATTCTGGCCTCGGGTGACTGTGCGGAGTTTGCACTTTCTCCCTGTGTCTGTGTAGGTTTACTCCAGGTGCTACGGGTTCCTCCCACATCCCAAAGATGTGAAAAGATGAATTGGCCATCCTAAATTGCCCTTTGTATTCAAAAATGGCTAGGTGGGGTTACTGGGTTACAGGGTTAGGGTGCAGGTGTAAGCTTAAGTAGGCTGCTCATTCCAAGGGCTGGTGCGGACTCAATGGGCTGAATGGCCTCCTTCTGCACTGTAGGGAGTCTACAATCTCAGTGATATGAGACCGCCAGGTATTCCCTAGCAGCTTGACTGTGGGTTTGGGAGATGGCTCCCTCCTGTTTGGGCATTCTGGAGCGCCTTGAGGATCCCTCCATTGGAAAGAGCTGGCCCCACTTGTTTACCCTATTGATTGCCACAACTACCTCCAAACACACCTTGCAACCCACCTTACTTGCCTATTTCTCTGACCTCCATTGGGAACTTGCTTCAACCCCAGCAAGTGGCCGCCACTCCGAATGGTACTGCTGGGGTTGAAGAACTGCAGCCCTCTGATTGACTGTCAGCCTTTGGAGATGGGATATGCTGTGTCATTGGGACCTCAAGCATCCAAATGCCTGGTAACTGTACAATCCAGCCATGACTTCCAGGGACAGTGAGGACTTGCTCGCCCAGACTTTCCAGTCAGTGGGTTGGGCCATTACACCCTGATGAGACCATCAATTCACACGACACGTGGTTAGAAGTGAACAGTGGTTTTAATCATCTTACAACAGAGCCTGCCTGTGACGAGATAAACTCCAGATGAATTGGCAGGCAGGCTCACAACATTAACCATTATACTTCCGGTTAAGGGGAGGAGCGATGGGTGGAGCCATGGGCGGAGCCAAGGGTGGAGCCCAATACAAGCTCCTCATCTCCCTCTATGGGTAGAGCCGCTCAACTACACGTGATCTAATACGAGGTACAGGCTCAACACATGTTGTACAATACAGTGTGGATTATTAATATTTATAATTCACCACACACCCACATTAAAGTCCAGCCATATCCTTGGCTCAGGGTCAAATAGAAACCTTTCTACTATAAATAGTTTAATGGATATGACATACTCATTCCTTTGTTTTCCCAAAAGGCAAGAATAAATATTTCACCACACTTTGTGACTTAGGTTATAAATTTTAAATCAAATTTATTACATTTATCAAATTTAGTAAAAATTATACAAACAGGAAATCAATACAGTTCATTTCCTAATATTCTTGGCCAAAATAAACCAAAAGTCACAAATCTCACTAAAGCTGACTTCCGGTGGCATTGTGTAGGGGGAAGATGTGCATGAGGTCACTCCCACTAGAGTACTGCACTTTTTTGACCTTTTCTCTTAGTCATAGATTCATATCGGTCAACAGCACAGAAAAGGCCCTTCGGCCCATTGTATCTGCGCCGGTCAAAAAGAACCACCTAACCATTCTGATCCCATTTTCTAGCACTTGGCCCATAGCCTTGTATTCCCTGGGATCGCAAGTGCACATCTAAATACTTCTTAAATCTTATGAGGGTCTCTGCGCCCACCACCCTTTCAGGCAGCAAATTCCAAGCTCCCACATCCCCTCTAATCCTCCTGTCCTTCACCTTAAATTTTTTCCCCCTGGTCATGTAGCCCTCCACCAAGAGGAAAGGTTTCCTCCTGCCTATCCTCTCGATGCTCCTCATAATTTTATACATCTCCATCAAGTGCCCCCTCAGTCTCCTCTGCTCCAAGGAAAACAATCTAAGTCTATCCAATCTCTCTTCATAACTAACTCTCCAGCCCAGGCAATAGCCTGGTAAATCTCCTCTGCACCCTTCACATCTCTTCTATAATGTGGATTCCAGACCTGCACACAATACTCTAGTTGTGGTCCCACCAAAGTTTTATATAGTTCCAGCATAACGACTCTGCTCTTAAAGTCTATGCCTCGGCTAATAAAGGCAAGTATATCATATTCCTTCTAAACCACTGTATCCACCTGCGCTGCTGCCTTCAGGGACCAGTGTACATACACACCGAGGTCCCTCTGATCCTTGGTGCTTCCCAGGGTTCTGCCATTTATCATGTATTTCCTTGTTTTGTTTGTCCTGCCCAAGTGCATCACCTCACACTTATCCTGAATTCTATTTGCCACTGATCATCCCATATGACCAGCCTGTCTATATCCCCCCTGTAATCTAAGGCTTCACTATTTATTTATTTAGTTTAAGGGGGTATTTTCTTTTGAAAACCCACAGAATTAATGGGATAAGGATCCTATATAGGTGCAGTGCCCAGAAAAGCTTTGGAGGCTTTGCAGAGCTCGTTGGTAGAAAAGATGGCGGAGGCAGCCTCTGGGCTCCAGCCACTCCATTGACCGCCAAGGTGCTTTAGCGTACCTTTTGCAAAAGAATTCAATAAGCACTGGCGGGTTATGTTGGAGGACCTCCACAAATTGATGGAGGAGGCTGTGACCCCCATCCGATCAGCTCTGGAGAACAATCAAAACCATGAAAGCCAATGGAACCACGATAAAAGACATAGCGATCAGATTGCCTCATTGAATCATAGAATCCCTACAGTACAGAAGGAGGCCATTCGGCCCATCAAGTCTGCACCAACCCTTGGAAAGAGCAACCTACCTGGGCCCACGTCCCCATCCTATCCCCGTAACCCAGTAACCACATCTAACTCTTTGGGCTCGAAGGAGCAATTTTAACATAGCCAATTCAACTAACCTGCACATCTTTGAACTGTGGGAGGAAACCGGAGCACTCGGAGGAAACCCACACCGACATGGGGAGAAAGTGCAAACTCCACACAGACAGTGACCCTAGGCCGGAATTGAACCGGGTCCCTGGCGCTGTGAGGCAGTAGTGCTAACCACTGTGCCACCGTGTCGTCCCACTAGAAGTAGAGATGTCACTGGTAGCCGAAGCGAATAAATAACTGAAGGCAAAGGTGAACGATTCAGTGAATCGGTCCAGGAGGCAATGGGCGGGATTCTCCCGTACCCGGCAGGGCGGGGGGTCCCATCGGGATGGAGTGGCGTAACAACTCTGTCGTCGGGCCACCCCAAAGGTGAGGAATCCTCCGCACCTTCAGGGGCTAGGCCGCCCCGGAGTGGTTGGTGCCCCGCCGGCCGCCATGGAAGGCCCTTGGCGCTGCACCAGCCGGGTCCAAGGGGACTCCGCCAGCTGGCGCTGGTCCGCGCATGCGCAAGAGTGTCAGCGGCTGCTGACGTCATCCCCGCACATACATAGGGGGGTTCACCTACGCGTTGGCCATCGCGGAGGCTTACACGGCCGGCGCGTAGGAAAAGAGTGCCTGCACGGCACAGGCCCACCAGCGAATCGGTTGGCCCCGATTGCGGGCCAAGCCACCGTGAGGGCACCCCTGGGGCCAGATTGCCCCGCATCCCTCCCAGGACCGGAGCCCGCCCGCGCCGCCAGGTCCCGCCGGTAAGGGACTTAGTCCAATTTACGCCGGCGGGACCTGCATAGAAACGAGGGGGACTTCGGCCCATCGCGGGCCGGAGAATTGCCCGGGGGGTCGCTGCGAGCGGCCGCCGACCAGTGCGGTAAGATTCCCGGCCCCGCTAATTCTCTGGCGCCGGAGAATTCGGCGGCCGGCCGGGGCGGGATTCACGCCGCCCCCCGGCGATTCTCCGACCCGGCGGGGGTGTCGGAGAATCCTGCCTGACATGTTTGAATTGTGGGGCTGCCAGAGGAGATGGAAGGCCCAACGCCCACGGAGTACTTCACAGAGATGTTTGGTAAGATGGTGGGGGAGACTGGATTCACATCCCCTCCTGAGTTGGACTGAGCCCACTGAACATCCTTGCAGAGGGCTTGATCTGAGGATCCACCGCATGCGTTAATAGTGAAGTTCCACAGCTTCAAAGAGAAAGAGTGGGTTCTGAGATTGGCGAGGGAGCATCATGACTCCAAATGGGAAGGCCGCACCATCAGATTTTACCAAGAAGCGGGAACAGAGTTGGCGAAGAAGAGGGCTGTGTACACAAAGCCAAGGCTGCCGTGCACAAAAGCAGAGTCCGATTTGGCATGGTGTACCCGGTGCGGTTAAGAATGATTTCGAGGAAAGGACTATTTATTTGATGCGCCAGGAGAGGCTGACTTCTTTGTAAAGGAACATGGGTTAGCTGCTTTGTGACTGAGTTTTCTGGGTGTTGGGCAAGGGCATGTTTAATTGTTGGGGTTCCAGGTGCATATTTTCATTTTTCTGATCTTGTTGGGGTTGAATTTTTACTGTTTGGGCTTAGGTTTGGGGTTTTGTTTCGTGTGAGGTTCTGTTCTGATTGTTGTGAAAATATATGGCTCCCTGTTGGAATGCAGGGGTTTTTAAAATAAATTTAAAGCGCACAATTCTTTTTTTCCAATTAAGGGGCAATTTAGCGTGGCCAATCCACCTAGCCTGAATATCTTTTGGATTGTGGGGGTGAGACCCACGCACACACACACGGGGAGAATGTGCAAACTCCACACAGACAGTGACTTTGGGCAAGGGTCGAACCCGGGTCCACAGCGCCGTGAGGCATGAATGCAGTCGTTTAGGGAGTTCCATATTTTTTATTTGTAGCCATTTTTCTTCACTGGTTGTGAGTCACACTGCTAATCTGAGAGTTAGCTAATGGGGAGCAGTAGTGAAGGGTTGACTACAGCTCATTATAGTAGTTTTTTTTGATAATGAGTGTAAAGTTCTTATTTTGTTTAGATTTAGGTTTGTTCGAAGTAGGTTATAGTTGTTTATGTTTGTCTTGCTGCTATCTGTATGCTTACTTGGGTGGGATAGTATCCGAGAGCGAGGATGAGGGGGTGGGGGGGTGAGGGTAGTTTGCTGACAGTGACTGCAGATTTTAGTTTGGTTTGGTTTGCTGGCTGTCTTGGGTGGTCCTGGTTGCTGTAGCTTTTGTGTATCTGTTGGATAATCTTAGTGGAAATGGCTGACACTGGATTGAGAGGGGTGGGAGACACCCAATTACTTTGGTCACCAGGAATGTCAGGGAGTTGAAAGGCCCTGTGAAAAGGTCGAGAGTATTTGCTCACGTTAAGAGTTTAAATTCTGACATGGTGTTTTTGCAGGAGACTCTACGGCAGGTCAGAGATTATTTCCCTTCTTCGGGATCAATGTAATTATGATGAATGGTTACTGCGCCTTTAATGTAATGATCCCTTTAAGACCGGGTTTGGAACCCTGGGGGACTCGGCCTCCGGCTCCACCCCCCAGGGAGCCATATATAAGGTAATGTCCAGTGGGCAGTGAGCACACTTCTCAGTAGCTGACTGGTTCTCTGCTTATTAAAGCCTTTGTTACCAACCATCTCTCTCGAGTTGTAATTGAGGGTATCACAGTAATCAATGCCTGCGACAGCATTGCTGGTAACTCACCTCTCCCCACCACCTCACTCAATATCCCCAACATGTGGCTTTTAAAACTCCACCGGAAAGCCATCTGGCCCCGGGGTCTTTCCCCTGACATTGTCTATCACTTCCCTCAGCCCCAGCAACTCCTCCAATGCCTGCCTATTCCCTTCCTCCAACTCTGGGAACTCTAACCCATCCAGGAATCGTCCCGTATCCCCCGCCTCTCCACCTGGTTCGGCTTTATACAACTTCTCGTAATGCCCCCTGAGATACCCTCAATTACGATACAGGAGAGAAGATTGGTAATTCAAAGGCTTTAATCATCAGAGAACTGAACAGCTGCCGAGAAGTGTGCTCACCACATGTTGCCTCAGTGAGCCTCATCTTATATACCGTTTCCTGGGGGCGGAGCCAGAGGCGGAGTCCCCCAGGGTTCCAAGCCCGGTCTTAAAGGGCCAATGTATTAAAGGCAAGGTACAGTTACAGCAGTTACTAATACCATTCATCACACCCCCATAACACCTCATTTATCTTTCCCGGTTCCAACACCACCTCCCCATTCTCCACCTGCGCTCTTAGAATTTCCCCAGATGCCACCTGCCACAGAAATTGGTGGGCCAGCATATGGCTCACCTTCTCTCCATACTCATACTGCACCCCCCTCGCCCTCTGTAACTGCCCCACCACCTTGCTCATCGTCAACCTGTCAAACTACATCTGCAGCCTCTTCCTCTCCGCCAACAACTCCTTCGTGGGGGTTCCTGAGTATCTCCGATCCACCTCAACTATCTCGTCCATGGCCACCTGTGCTCCTCCCTTCTCTGTGAGCCTTCAACAAATTAATCTCACCTCGAATCACTGCCTTTAACATGGCCTCAGACACCTCTCTCGTTCTGAATAAGGTCCACATAGTTCCCAATCGGCATCTTACCTTTTCACAAAATGCCTCATCTGGCAATAGTCCCAAATCCAACCTCTACCCTGGCTTCTGCATCTGCCACAAACTGGGCCTAATCTCCAGCCCTTGGTTCAAAATCACCATTCCCGCATACTCCGCCCCCGCCATCCCTATCAGCACCGCCCGACTCGCCACAAAGATATAGATTCTAGAATACAACTTATACATGTGCGAGAAGGAGTACTCCCTCCCTCTCGGGTTCCTGAACCTCTACGGACCCACTATTCCCGTATGCTGCATGAACTCTCCCAGCTCCTTCGACATCCTCAACCTTCCCATCGCCTTGAGGCTTGACCCGTCCACCTTTGGCCCGTTACACAGTGAAAATCTCCGCCCATAACAGCTGGTACTGCCCAGGTTTGGAATCACTCCCAGTAAATCCTTTATAAACCCTACATCATCCCAGTTAGGCACAAACACATTGACCAGCACCACCAGCATCCCTTCCAGCATCCCACTCACTATCACATACCAACCCCCGGGTCCCCTACTTCCCTCGCCTCCACAAACTCCGTTTTCTTGCTCAATAAAATGGCCAACCACTTCGACTTCGAATCAAACCCTGAGTGAAATACTTGCCCCACCCATCCCTTCCTCAGACTAACCTGATCCTTCACCCATAGGTGCATTTCCTATAGAAAAATCACCTCGGCTCTCAAACTCCTCAGGCCTGCAGAAAGCCTGGATCTCTTGACGGGTCCATTCTACCCCAAGGTGTTCCACATTACGTCTATGTCTCCAATCCCCTCTATCATCTGCCATCATCCACCATCAGTTCTGTTTTACTTAATCCCAGTCTGAACTGGGCCCATCCCAGATGACCCCCCCCTCTCCATCTATGACCATGCTCAACCTCCAAACCTGCCACGTTGCATACTACCCCCCCCCCCCTCCCACAAACCCCCTACCCCCCCCCCCCCCCCTCCTCCCCCCCCCCCCCCCCCCCCCCCCCCCCCCGCCTTCCTGGCTACTCCTAGTGACCTCCTCCTCTGCCTCACCTCCATTCACTGGCATTGTTTGCTCGCGTGTTAACTCCTGCCCGGAAGCCTCCTTTGCACACTCTCCCACCCCTCCAGCCACCAATCCCCTTTAGTCTGCACAACCAGCCCCTAACCCCCCCTGAATACTAAAAAAAATACAAAATCACAAATAACCTCCTCCCAAAAACAAAACAATTGGTGGAAGGGGGGAACAATCTCCCACCCTTATGAACTTACAACTTCAAAATCGGCAACCCAGAACAACAGCGACTCCCAACTTTTATGGATTGAACCCCTCCATCCCACACCACCCCTCAGTTTTTCCACAAATTATTTCTCTTGTAAAATAATTTGCCTCCTCCTGCATCTCAAAATAGTACTCCCGGCCGTCAAAGGTTACCCAAAGTATGGCTGAGTACAACAGCCCAAAGCGAATGTTCCATCTGTACAGCACAGCGTTGGCCTTGTTGAATCCCTCAGGCCTATTCGGCAGTTCCACCCCAATGTCCTGGTAAATCCAGATTCGATTACTCTCCCATTCACAGACTCGCTTCACCTTGGCCCACTTCAGGATCTTCTCCTTATCCACAAACTTGTGCCACTGTACAATTACTGCCCATGGCGGCTCACCTGCTCTTGGCTTCTGCCTCAAGGACCTGTGGGCCTCTAGCACCTCTTGCCCAGCACCTTCTCCTCCACCGTCCTGGCCAGCATCGCAGAAACGTACTTTGTGGCGCTCATTTCCCCGACACCCTCTGGCAGACCTACAATTTGAAAGTCATGCTGTCTGGACCTGTTCTCCTGCTCTTCAACCTTCAACATCAGTGCCTTGCATAGAACCCCAAGATCCCCAGCTCCACCTCCAAAGGCACAATATGATTACTCTGGTCGGATATCACCTTTTCCATCTCACGTATCATCGCCCCTTGTGCCTCTCGGCACTTCGCCACCTGATTCAATGAGTCTTGCTGAGGTACTGCTGCTCCCTCAATCGTCCTTGTCCAGTCACTGTGCCTCCGCTGTTGAAATCCCTCCTTGATGAAGCTCATCAATTGCTCCACCTGAGGCTTTTCCACTGACAGCGACCCTTCCCCCTCTGCTATTCTCGAAATTGGCGCTGCGCCACAGGACTTCTCCAACTCCTTAAACAGGTCCTTTATTATCTTCTGCTGGGTCTGATAGCTAGTAGACATGCCAATAATGGGGAGAACCTTTCCTCCTCCACCTTCCACGCCACCTTTCTACTGAAACTACCCAGCTAATGGGTAAAAAGTGCCAAAACCAATCGAGCTGGAGTTGCCCTGTGTGCGACCACTCACTCCATGGCCGCTACTGGAAGTCGACCTATTTCACTCTTAAATGCAGATGTTAAGTTACGTCATGGCAAGGACACCTGGAGTGCTGTCTCCCAGAGGTGATCTTGGAGGATCAGACAGGCTTTGTTAAGGGTCGGCAATTGTCGTTATCTGGGTGTCCAGGTGACCCACAATTGGGCCTCAGATCATAAACTAAATTATGCTAGTCTGGTTGATGGGTCAAGTCCGACTTTCAGAGATGGGATAACCCCCCCCCCCCCCCCCCCCCCCCTCGTCCCCCGTAGTCCTTGGCGGGATGTTCAGACTATTAAAATGAAGGTACTCCTAGATTTTCATTTATTTTTCAATGTATCCCCATCTTTCTCCACAAGTCCTTTATTGTCAAAGTCCATGAATTGATGCCTTCCTTTATTTGGGTGGGTAAGACTCCAAGGATCCCTGAAGCTTTTCTCCGAAGAGATAGGCAGTCTGGGGGCTTGGCTTTACTTAATTTACTGTTTTACTGTCGGGCAGCCAATATTCAGAAGATATTGTTATGGTTCAGTGATCCTGGTTCCATATGGGGACAAATATAAGTGAGCTTCTGCACGGTTTCTAGCCTTGGTTCAATGGTAACCGCAGTGTTGGCTTTCTCTTCCGTACGATTTTCCCTGAATCCAGTGTTGGTATCCACCCTGAGAATCTGAAAGCAGTTCAGGCAGCATTTCAAGCTCTCTACCATGTCTTCACTAACCCTCACCTGCAACAACCACCTTTTACCGACAGCGATTTTGGACAACATTTAAATCATGGGAGGGTTTGGAGAGGTTTGGAGACATGTTGGTGGGAGGGGAGGTTTGCCAGCTTTAAGGAATTGGCTGAGAAATTCCAACTGCCTGGCTCGACTCTTTTCAGATACTTTCAGATTTTCAAATTTTTGCTCAAGGTTTTTCCTTGACACCAACTTCTTGCTTGTTGAAGAGGTGATGGAACCATCAATTCAGCGAACACGTGTAGTTGGATCTGAACAGAGGCTTTAATACACTTACAATAGAGCCAGCCTATTCGTCGTTGAACTTCAGGTGAACTGGCAGGCTGGCTCTAAGGCACTGATCTTTATACATCGGTCCCGGGGGAGGAGTCCTGGGCGGAGCCAAGGGAGGAGCCCAGTACAAACTCTCGTGTACTCCCAGAGCGACTCCTCCTAGTGGTCGGATAGTGCAACTGCACTTACAATGGGTAGATAACGAACATAAATACATGGAGTGATATTGGCAACTATATATAGTGTGAGTGTCATTCACCACAAGAGGATTAAAAAAAAAAATTTAGAGTACCCAATTACATTTTCCAATTAAGGGGGTATTTAGCGTGGCCAATCCACCTATCCTGCACATCTTTTGGGTTGTGGGGGCGAAAACCACCCAGACACGGGGAGAATGTGTAAACTCCACACGGACAGTGACCCAGGGCCGGGATTCGAACCCGGGTCCTCAGCGCCGTAGGCAGCAATGCTAACCACTGTGCCACCGTGCTGCCCGTTGAAGAGGATGTTGTCGTCTGAGGACCTGGGATTGATCCCAGCTCTGGGTCACTGTCCGTGTGGAGCTTGCACATGCTCCCCGTGTCTGCGTGAGTTTCACCCCATAGCCCAAAGATGTGAAGAGTAAGTGGATTGGCCATGCTAGATTGCCCCTTAATTGGAAAAAAATATAATTGGGTACTCTAAATTTAAAAAAAAAAGTGAAAAAAAATTAAAAACAAGAGGATTTTGTCTTGGCTGGGTCTGGTGGGGAGCTATTTCATGCATATGCAGCATGTCCTTTCAGCAGAGTCAGCTCCGTTGAGTGAGGTGAGGGCAAAATGGGAGGTTGAGTTGGGTTCCATCTGGATGTTGAGGTAGGGAGGGAGGCCCTCTACAGGCTCAACTCTACGTTTTTATATGCTCAGCTAAGTCCAATTCAAGGTGTGTGCAACTGACTAAAGCAAGGATGAGTGGATTTTTCTCTAGGGTGGAGGACAAGCGTGAGATTTACCCTTGGGGACCGGCTAACCATGTATGTTCTAGTCTTGTCCCAAATTGGTAAGCTTTTGGGCCTCTTTCTTCAACACCATGTTGGAAATACTCAATGTTGATTTGGATCCATGTCCGCTAGTGGCCATTTTTGGGGTATCAGACTGGTCGGCGCTTCATACAGAGTGAAGAAGGATATCTTCAACGTCACCTCTTCAATAGCTCAGATACAAGTTTTGCTTGGGTGCCGGTCTCCTACTTCGCCCAGTGCCTCGGCTTGGTTCGGTGACTTCATGTCTTTCTTACATTTGGAGAAGGTGAAATACACCATTAAAGATTTATAAGAAGTCTTACAACACCAGGTTAAAGTCCAACAGGTTTGTTTCAAATCACTAGCTTTCAGAGTGCAGCTCCTTGATCAGGCGAATCATCTGATGAAGGAGCTGCACTCCAAAAGCTAGTGATTCGAAACAAACCTGTTGGACTTTAACCTGGTGTTGTAAGACTTCTTACTGTGCCCATCTCCAACGCTGGCATCTCCACATCATTAAAGATTTGGTAGAAGGGTTCTACGTAAGATGACAGCCATTCATTTCCTTTTCTAAGTCACCTTCAGCTGTTCGAGAGTTTATTTTCGTTTTTTTTGGGTTAAGTTAATATGTGCTTTTACTTGTTAGTCTCATTCTTTTATTATGTAACTTTGCTTAATTGTTTTGTATTATTTTGTTTATCATAAAAATTTGTTAGTAAACATAATGAAAGAAAAATAACTCATTAGCTTGTCTAATGCTTTCAAAACCTGGATCAGCATCTAAAGTACACGTGCAGCTGAGATGAAAAGTATAAATACATTAAGGGGAAGCTAGATAAACATGTGAAGGTGAAGGGAGAAGGTTATGTTGATTGTCAGCTCCACATTCTCAACTCTATTGTGCCAAGAAGCTTCTTCTGAATTCCCTATTTGATCTCTTCATTGCGATTGCTTTTCCCCACAAGTGGAAATATTCTGCTGGTTCTACTATTCAAAATATTTCATTATGTCACCCCTCAGTCTTCCCGAGACAGGGGACCCAGCCTGTTTGTCTTTTCCTAGCAGGTATAACCTCACAGTTCAGGTATCATCCGTGTAAATCTTTTTTTTACACTCTCTCCAGTGCCTCTATATTATTTTTCTAATATGATGACCAGAACTGCATACAATACTGCAAGTGCAGTCTATGTGGTGTTCAACACAGCTTTATCATAACTTCTCTGCTTCTCAATTCTATCCCTCTAGAAATAGATACTTGTGTTTGATTTTCTTCTTTAAAGACTTTACTAACTTGTGTTGCTTCTTTGAGTGATTTGTGCATTTACACTACCATATGCCTTTGCTCCTCTACCCGATTTAGATTTGTATTTTCCAAATGATATGTGACCTCCTTATTTTTCTTACAATTATCTATATTGAAACATTATGTCCATTCTGCAAGTTTATCAATACCTTTTCTCGCAATTTGTTGCAGTTCTCCTCTGTATTGGCTGCCCCCTCACTAACTTGGAATCACTGAGAAAGTTTTGATTCCAAAGTCTAAATCATTGATGTTAATTGTGAACTACCGAGGTCCCAGCACTGATCGTTATAGGATTCACCTCCCACCTTCTACCACTCGAAATAACCAATATTTACCCCTGCTCTTTGCGTTCTGTCTTGAACCAGCTGGCTGTCCTGTAGAGTTGCAAGTGCTACAGGGTTCACCCATCAATCTGGGGAAGTGCTTGGCATGACCTCACCCTCCCTTTAAGATCCTCCTTAAAACCAACTCCTTTGAACAAGGTTTTGGTTCCCTGACCAAATATCGCTGTTTGTGGTTTGGTGTGAAATTTTGCTTGACAGTGTTCAAATGAAGAAGCTTGGCTTTTTTTTTACTGAAGGTTCTACCTAATGAAAGTTGTTGTTGTAGTCGGTGACTGGCCCCAGGAAATCCAGTTACTTTGGGCTTTACCACAAACCCTGTTCCTGTAGTGGAAGTTCTACCTTGCATCTAGTTGCAATTTATATCTTCGGGGCTGCATGCTGCCAAGGTTGAGGAAAATGATCTGCTTCAGCCTGTGCTCATCGATTAACCTCACACTCAAAGGTGACGTCATCATAGAATTTCATAGAATTTACAGTGCAGAAGGAGGCCATTCGGCCCATTGAGTCTGCACCGGCTCTTGGAAAGAGCACCCTACCCAAGGTCAACACCTCCACCCTATCCCCATAACCCAGTAACCCCACCCAACACTAAGGGCAACTTTGGACACTAAGGGCAATTTATCATGGCCAATCCACCTAATCTGCACATCTTTGGACTGTGGGAGGAAACCAGAGCACCCGGATGTAATAATATATCACTCTTTAAAGGTATGGCAGGAAAGATTCACGTTGTCATCTGGGAGGCAAAATATCATTTCAAAGACATTTGCAAATTAATTTTTGTTTATAAACCTGGAGTTATTACAGAATGTTGGCTTCATGAAAGCATTCAACTTAAAACAATGGGCTGGATACAACTAAATGGGAACGAAGTCCCATGGTGGACGCTGTGAAACACAAGGCTATAAAATGGCACTCATGTTAGGTAGGGGGCCTCAGCGGGGAATGAGTAGCCAAGGCTGCACATGGCCCCGTTTTGAGCACTGGGGAGCTCCGCTCGCTGGAACTCCTCAGTGTAGGGAGAGACCAGGATGCCATTTAAAAATGACTCCATGGCCTCTGGAACCCCTTGATACAACCCTCCCCCACAAGCCCCAATTCACTGTGAGGGGGTCCCCCACATAAGGCACCCCCAGCCCAATCACCACTGTGTGAAAAATGCCAGTTTGGTACCGAGGCAGTGCCAACCTGGCAGCATCCATGCCAGCTGGCAGTTCCACGTGGGCACCTTCGCAGTGCCAGGCTGACATCCAGGAGGCACTGCCAGGGTGCCAGTTCCAGGCTGGCTGTGCAGGGTGCCAAGGTAGCACGAGCAGTGCCAGGGTAACACCCTGCCCAAAGGGCATACGCCTGGGGGGCCTCTGATCCCCTTGGAGATCCCCACAAGTCATTCCGTCTGGTCCCCAATTGTGGAGACCAGTACTGAATGGCGCTCGCCCGAGGTCTCCGAGGCAAAGCTGATACTCCCTCCCCTCCCCCCCACTCCCCCATACCTTGGGAATCTGCAAATTAAAGTGAGACTAGGGGGCGGCGATTCTCCCAAATGGAGCCCAAGTGTTCGCGCCGTCATGAACGCCGTTGCCAACCTGCGCATGCGCGGGGTCTTCTTCTGCGTGCCGTACCTGACGTAACATGGCGTCGGTGTTCAGGTGCCGGCCGCGCAGGAACGTAGGCCTGGGGTGAGAGGCCGGCCCGCCAATTGGTGGGCCCCAATCGCGGGCCAGACCCCATTGGAGGCCCCCCTGGGGACGGAGACCCCTCACCCCCACAGGCCGCCCTCCGACCCTTCGCGCAGAGTTCCCGCCGGCAGCGACCAGGGATGAACGGTGCCGGCAGGTGTCTGTTGTATCAGAGCGGCCGCTCGGCCCATCTAGGCCGGAGAATTGCCGGCCCTGCCGATTCCAGTGCCGTGTCAAACAGCGGATTGCAGAACACAGCAGAAAATTCCAGAATGTAGCATAATATTCAAATACACAACACAGTGTTCTGAAATGTGGCACAGCATTCTAGAGCATGGGAAACTTTAACAAAAAGCTCAATGGGCCCAGCAAACCTGACCTTGAGTCACCTGATCTACCGACCATGCCACCGTAACCCTTTACCTCATCCGTCTAACATCCCACTGATTTCATAAATCCTACCTTCTCATCAGACTCATCAACCGCACCTATTACCTTCTCACCTAATCTGACAGTTCGTTCTCTTTAAAGGAACACATATGATTCTCTTCTATTCCAATTTAAATGGTTCCGTAGCCTTCCCTGGGAACTTATTCTTCAACTCATTTATCCTTTGGGGTGATGACATTTTCCTGACTGTTCCTCTTAGATTTGATTTGATTTCCCATGGGATTTCAACCCCTTTTCACAAAAAGGAACAATTTCAGGGAACAATTTTCCCAAATCAGTTTTGGTAATTTATTTAATAATTCTGAAAACTTTGGTTAAAGCTACTAAACACATCCTCATTCCTGACTTCCTTAACCTTAAAAGAAAAGTTATAGCAAAATTGCACTTTATGAACCTTTAGCGGATTAAAGCAGTTAGAATTGGATAGTGCAAACACAATATTTGATAATCATTCAAAATTAAAATATTTTATTTCATGATTTTCCCACAAAACAAGCGGCTGGCACAGATGTAGAAAGTCCATTTAAACCCAGGGAACATACTGTACTCACCTCCCAGTTCATCAGTCAGTCTGATTTAACACAGTACAGATAAATTTTAACATTTAACATTACCTTAAACAGCCAACTTCAGTCTGGGACTGAAAGACCAACAACTGTTTTGAGAGGAGAACTTTTTCACAACTCCCTTTCTTCCTTCAGATGCCTCAGACAGTGAGAGGGGCGAACCTTTGTCTATTGAAATACCGACAGTTGCAGGTCAGCAATTGTACAAATTTGTAGTCACTACATGTGTCAGGTCAGTGTCTGAGCAGATTACAGTAAGAAGATAATGCAAGTACATCAAATCCTGCCCAAGGTCACAACTCCACATTATAAAGCTTCTATTAATAATCTTTTAATTGTCCTGTCGTACACAAAAGATTTACAATGATCTCGGATCTCCTCCCTCTCTCCAATATTTTCTGAGCAGAATATGGTGGGCTGGGGTGGGGAAGAGAAAGGAGCCATTTTCCCATTCGCTTGTGACCTCCATTATTGTCTACTTATGATGTGCAAATGATGAACAGATGTCACTGGCAGATTTCCCCAGTGCCAGTCCATCTATTCAATTTGAGTTTATGTCAAGCATGCTGGTATGATACAGTCATTCTCCATTCCCATTGCAGGCAGGCACTACCAGAGAATCTTGCTAAATTTATGACAAGGCCACAAGTTTGGAAAATTGGTTAAGGTCAGAAGTGCACTTTTGTGATGGGGATAAGCCCTGTCATGCTGGAGATACACCCCTAACTGGTGGACAGTGGTGTAGTGGTATTGTCGCTGGACTAGCATTCCAGATTAATGTTACTGGGGATCCTGGTTCGAATCTCACCGGGGCAGATGGTAAAATTTGAATTAAAAAAAAGTAGGGTGGCACGGTGGTGCAGTGGTTAGCACTGCTGCCTACGGCGCTGAGGATCCGGCTTCAATTTGGGCCCCGGATCACTGTCTGTGTGGAGTTTGCACGTTCTCCCCGTGTCTGCGTGAATCTCGCTACCATAACCCAAAGATGTCCAGGTTAGGCAGATTGGCCATGCTAAATTGCCCCTTAATTGGGAACAAGTATTTGGGTACTCTAAATTTAAAACAAAATGCTGGCGATGCATCCCAATAGTAGAAAGCCTGAGTTAACTTGTCGTATATATACCTGAGACAATTCTACTGCATGAGTATGAATGGGCTGAGTAAGGGGACCAGGCTACTGATCTGCTAACATCTTGTTTTCTGCTGCACTGTGTAGAATATGTTTGATGATATGACATGCAATCATAAAAGATTTCATAGATCAGTTGTGGAATATACCTTTACTAAAGTGACAGCAGATTTTTCCCTTGGGTAATATTATTAGATTTTATATAGTTAAAAATCTATAAGGGAGTATTGGCTTGTGTGTTCTGGCCTAGTGAGTTTTTGGGAAGAGGGCTGTTTTGTAAGACTATTAACTGTGTAACTTTAATATTGTGCTGTAAAATTTTCTTTACTTCTTGTTAATAAATCTTTTAAGTTTTAAAATCCAACAAGCTTTACTGGAATTCTATGCTCCTGAGATCAATATTTTTTTTCCTCGTCTTCAGAATACAAAACAATGGTTATGATCAGGAAGATAGGTTTTCCCCTGCGATTTGGCTGGCTCAGCAAATAACACCTGCTGTGGTTGTAACATAACGGAGCAATCCCTGTCGCTAATGTGCATACAGCAAAGTCCCACAATTTGTTTTTAGCATGTGCAGAAATCGCCAAGTCAGGCAATAGCTTGGGGCAGCACGGTAGCATGGTGGTTAGCATAATTGCTTCACAGCTCCAGGGTCCCAGGTTCGATTCCCGGCTGGGTCACTGTCTGTGCGGAGTCTGCACGTCCTCCCCGTGTGTGCGTGGGTTTCCTCCGGGTGCTCCGGTTTCCTCCCACAGTCCAAAGATGTGCGGGTTAGGTGGATTGGCCATGCTAAATTGCCTGTAGTGTCCTAAAAAAAAGTAAGGTTAAGGGGGGGGTTGTTGGGTTACGGGTATAGGGTGGATACGTAGGTTTGAGTGGGGTGATCATTGCTCGGCACAACATCGATGGCCGAAGGGCCTGTTCTGCGCTGTACTGTTCTATGTTCTATGTTCCACAGTGGCTAAATGCAGTTCTCCAAGACCTGCACTGAATTTTGTTGGGGGAAATCATCTTCTGGTAGTCACCACTGTTTGTATAATGTATATATGAGAGGTAATACGGTAAGGCTCCTATAAGCACCCACGGGCTGCACGCGGTGTGCTGGGAGGAAGATGGCGGCGCCCACGGGCCGCCCGCTGTCTGCGGGGATGGAAATGGCGGCGCCCACGGGTTGCACGTGGGGGGTGCAGGAACAATGGGCCTGGGTACAGCGGTAATCAACCGGGCCTGGCACACGGCAGCGAAATGTCCCTTCTTTCCGCAGGCCTTGCAGGCTGCGCTCCGCGCCGCGTTGTCGGGGGTGCTTTGTCTGCCCGCAGAAATTGCCCTTAGGCCCCCCGGGGTTGGCTGGCTGCCGCGCGGCGCAGGCTTGGGGTTGGCTGGGGGCGGCCACTGGTGGGGTCCACGATGTCCATGAGGGCGCCGTGCCATCAGATGTGTATGCCGTGCGGTCGGGGGCATACGACTGTATGTTGCGGGAGGCGATCGTTAGTGAATTCGCAAGTTGCCTGATCGCTGCGAGGTCAAATGTACCCCCTTCTAATAGACGCTGACGGATGTACACCGACTGCATGCCCGTAACGAAAGCGTCCCTGATTAAGAGTTCTGTGTGTTCCACAGCCGAAACTGCCTGGCAATCGCAGTTCCTTGCTAGGATGTGCAGGGCACACCAGAAATCGTCTAATGACTCACCAGGGAGTTGCTGCCTCGTGGACAAGAGGTGCCTGGCTAGAGTTTGTTGATCGGCCGGATGTAGTTCCCTTTCAGAAGCGCATGGCCTCAGTGTAGTTGGGTGCATCCCGGATAAGGGGAAAAATATCGGAGCTCACCCTTGAGTACAGGATTTGGAGTTTCTGTGCTTCTGAGGGTTGTTCTGGCGCTGATCCGATGTAGGCTTCAAAGCAAGCTAGCCAGTGGGCGAATGCCAACGTGGCATTGTCTGCTTGAGGGTGCAGCTGCAGGGAATCTGGCTTGAATTGTAGTTCCATTGCTGTAAAATCTCTGCTTAATAAATTGAAGCACTATCAATTACAAGACGAGGGTAGAGAGTAATCGAGGCTTTATTAAGCAGAGATGTGTTGCCTCCTGCTGCCGAAATGGCTGCAGCTCGGAGAGCCCACACATTTATACTCTGCCTACTGGGCAGAGCCAGCAGGCAGGGATCTACCCCCGTACCTGTAGTACAGGAGCCTTACCGTATTACCTCTCATATACACATTATACAAACAGTGGTGACTACCACACTTCTATGATGTGATCATTGATTGTGATGCACCACAGCTGCAGTCCAGGTTCTCTGCAAGGCCCCACTTGTGCTGATTTGTTGTACAAAGGCCTTGGTCAGTGTGGAAAAGGCTGAGGAGTTCCCGATGTTGGTGTGGCAGGTTGAAGCCGGGAAGTTGGGCTGTGGGATCTGTGATGAGGAAGTGGTTTTTAATGACATGCTGGTTCCATTCCTGCTCCCACAGGTCCTCTGCTGTTATTTCTTGGCACAGTGATCTTAGCCATACAGGCTGGTATGACAGGAGGCGAGCTTTCAGAAGGCTTTCGACAAAGTCCCACACAAAAGATTAGCATGTAAAATTAAAGTGCATGAGATTGGGCATAGTGTATTGAGATGGATAGAAAACTGGCTGGCAGCCAGAAAACAAAGAATAGGAATAAACAGGTCTTTTTCGAAATGGCAGACAGGGACTGGTGGCGTAACACAGGGATCAGTGCTAGGGCCCCAACTAATCACAATATACGTTAATGATTTAGAGGAGGGAATTAAAGTAATTTCTCCAAATGAGAAGATGACGCAAAGCTGGGTGGGAGGGTGAGCTGTGATGATGATGCAGAGCTGCTTCAGTGTGATTTGGACAGTGAGTGGACAAATGCATGGCAGATGTAGTATAATGTGGGTAAATATGAGGTTACCCACTTAAGTAGCAAAAACAGGAAGGCAAATTACTATTTGAGTGGCTATAAATTAAGAGAGGGAAATGTGCAACGAGACCTGGCTGCCCTCATACACCAGTCACTGAGTGTAAGCATGCAGATGCAGGAGGCAGTAAAGACGGCAAATGGTAGAATGTTTAAAATTTCTGAGCAAGACAGCAGCAAAGATTAAAATGACAAACAATATTCTCAGTAAGCTTGTTGGCCCTTCATAGGGAGATGCTCAAAATCTGAGGACCTCAGCTCTTACTATCGTCCACTCGACTGCAGAGTACTGTGCACCAGTATAGTACAACTTATCCCATATCAATCCCAAAAATAGCAATAAGATAATGACCCCCAGTTAGCCTGCTTTAGTAGTGTTGGTTGAGGGATAAGCGTTAATCAGGATGCAGCAAGAACTGCCCTATCCTTCCTCAAATAGTGCATCAGATATTTTATGTCTGTGCAGTAGGGCAGACAGGTCCTCGTGCAACATTCGTTCAAAAGCAGTACCACTGACAGTGCAGCACTCTGTCCGTACTACATTGAAATGATCTGACTGAACTGTAACTTTCTCACAAAGAACATTGGTTTCCAATTAGCAGTTGCATCTTCTCCATACTCTTCACAAATTTGTACCTTCACCTTCAGTGCTTTAAATCTTCTAGGCAACTCACAAATTTTACATTCCTACCCTCTGTTGAAACAAGATTTGAAATCTTTGCAAGAGAATTCTGCACATGTAGATTCTGGTTAACCAGATCTTTCATATTAAACTATGTTGAGTGTGAGGGTGCCTAGTCTTTGCTTCCATGGTGTTTCCACTTTGGTAGCAGGGTGTAATGCATGTACTCTTAAACCCTGACTTGTGTCTCAAAGTGGCAGGAGTATGTAAGGAGCCTGTCACAGGAACCATTTAGGGTTTAGGCTGTCATTGCTTGATGCCAACTGAATCCCTTAAGCACCAGTGTTGAAGTATAAAAAAAGTGAAAAGGGAGGGTAAAAGGATCAGAAATTCTCAGAAGATGCTATTAACAGTCATCAGGCACGTGAAAGCTGAACATGTATCCAGCTCTTACCCTACCCACCCCTGGTCAACAATTTCAAATTAGTACTAACTTGAATCAGCGTTATGGGATGGGAAGTCCCGAAGACAGTAGTCCATATTTGATAAACTTGGGTCACCATCAATAAGTTAAAATTACATTTCTGCCTCAACCATGGGTGGACTTCCTGCACTTATATTTCCAAAAACTGGACGGGAAATATATGCAGACCATGAAATAAAAGGACTTCTGGGGTTGCAGATTCTTTCCTCACTAGTTACAAACACCTGAAACTCCTGCCGTGTGCTTCAGTTGGAATGACTTTGATTTTCACTGTGGAAGTCACTTAACATTGGGTATTTTTGCTATATTTCTTTGTCAGAGTATTGGCCTACTCCTGTCTGCTCCCATTTCCTATGTCCCTAGAATAATTAATCATTCTCTTGTCAAAAATGCAACAGTCCCATGTGCATTTTTAACTAATTTAATAGGTGTTCAAATTGGGTCAGCGGGTGATTTGTGTCTCACTGAAGAGGGGAGCTCCTTCAGACTTTTCAACAATTTTGGAAACAAGTCTTTGCCTCAGTTTTGCTGATGTTAGAGACAGTGTTGATGTAAAGGGATTTTCTGTCTCAGAAACACATAAGTGACAGTCTGGTGATGGGATTTGCAGGTAATCTCTTTTGTACATCATCATGCTGCCAGGCTGTTCTTTTTTTATTACTTCAGGAAAGAACTTTCAACCATCCAGTGAGATGTTGTGCCGTGTAGCAGTCTTCAGTATCTGAACTGTCACAGCATACCACTGAAAAATAAATCTGAAATAGGAGCAATGTCACCCATCCTGTACCTGGACTTAAGATTTATGTTTATTTTATTTCTGGAACAATACAGGATAGAAAGGAAGCCACTCAATCCACATTGCCTGTGCTGGCTGTTTGGAATAGCAATCAAATGAGGCACACTTCTTCTGTGGGCTTTGTTGACTAGGCCAGCATTTGTATCACCTATCCCTCATTGCCCTTGAGGAGGTGGTGATGAGTTGCCTTCTTGAACTGTTGAAATCCATGTGGTGTAGGTATACCCATCGTACCTTTTGGTAGAAAAGCAAATTACTGCGGATGCTGGATTCTGAAACGAAAGAGAAAATGCTGGAAAATCTCAGTGGGCCTGGCAGCACCTGTAGGGAGAGAAAAGAGCTAATGTTTCGAGTCCCATGACTCTTTGTCAAAGCATTTTCTCTTTCGTACCTTTTGGGAGGGAGCTTCAGGATTGTGACCCAGCGACAATCAGGATGGTGTGTGGCTTGGAGGGGAACTTGCAGGCTGTGCTATTCCCATTCGTCAGCTCCCTTGTCCTTCTAGGTGGCGGAGATCATGGGTTTGCCCATATTGCTGCAAATGGACTCCCTTCTAATATTTATCCAATTCCCTTTTGAAAGTTACAATTGAATCTGCTTCCACCACTCTTTTCGGCAGTGTATTCCAGAATGTAACAGTTCACCGCACAATATGTTTTCCCTCTCGTCACCTTTGCTAATTACGATAAATTTGAGTGGACAGGTTACTGACCCTGCTGCGACGGGAAACAGTTGCTCGATCAAAGCCCTTCATTGTTTTGAACAACCTGGATTGGATTGGATTTGTTTATTGTCAGGTGTACCGAGGTACAGTGAAAAGTATTTTTCTGCGAGCAGCTCAACAGATCATTAAGTACATGAAAAGAAAAGAAATTACATTTCTGCCTCAACCAGGGGTGGACTTCCTGCACTTAAATTTCCAAAAACTGGATGGGAAATATATGCAGACCATGAAATAAAAGGACTTCAGGGGTCGCAGATTCTTTCCTCACTAGTTACAAACACCTGAAACTCCTACCGTGGGGCAGCACGGTAGCATGGTGGTTAGCATAAATGCTTCACAGCTCCAGGGTCCCAGGTTCGATTACCGGCTGGGTCACTGTCTGTGTGGAGTCTGCACGTCCTCCCCGTGTGTGCGTGGGTTTCCTCCGGGTGCTCCGGTTTCCTCCCACAGTCCAAAGATGTGCGGGTTAGGTGGATTGGCCATGCTAAATTGCCCGTAGTGTCCTAAAAAGTAAGGTTAAGGGGGGGGGGGGGGGGTTGTTGGGTTACGGGTATAGGGTGGATACGTGGGTTTGAGTAGGGTGATCATTGCTCGGCACAACATCGAGAGCCGAAGGGCCTGTTCTGTGCTGTACTGTTCTATGTCTATGTCTAAAAGGAAATAAAAGAAAATACATAATAGGGCAACACAAGGTACACAATGTAACTACATAATGAAATGAAAATCGCTTATTGTCACAAGTAGGCTTCAACTGAAGTTTCTGTGAAAAGCCCCTAGTCGCCACATTCCGGCACCTGTTCGGGAATGCTGGTACAGAAATTGAACCGTGCTGCTGGCCTGCCTTGGTGTGCTTTAAAAGCCAGCGATTTAGCCCTGTGCTAAACCAGCCCCTAAGCACCGGCATTGGATGAAGCATACAGGGGTGTAGTGTTAATGAGGTCAGTCCATAAGAGGGTTATTTAGGAGTCTGGTAACAGCAGGGAAGAAGTTTTTGAGTCTGTTCGTGCGTGTTCTCAGACTTCTGTATCTCCTGCCCAATGGAAGAAGTTGGAAGAGTGAATAAGCTGGCAGGGACGGGTCTTTGATTATGCTGCCCGCTTTCCCCAGGCAGCGGGAGATGCAGATGGAGTCAATGGATGGGAGGCAGGTTCGTGTGATGGACTGGGCGGTATTCACGACTCTCTGAAGTTTCTTGTGGTCCTGGGCCGAGCAGTTGCCATACCAGGCTGTGGTGCAGCCAGATAGGATGCTTTCTATGGTGCATCTGTAAAAGTTGGTAAGAGCTAATGTGGACATGTCAAATTTCCTTAGTTTCCTGAGGAAGTAGCGTCGACGTGGGTGGACCAGGACAGATTTTTGGTGATGTGCACCCCTAGGAATTTGATGCTGTTAACCATCTCCACCTCAGCCCGGTTAATGCTGACAGCGGTGTGTACAGTACTTTGCTTCCTGAAGCTAATAACGAGCTCTTTAGTTTTGCTGGCATTGAGGGAGAGATTGTTGTCGCTGCACCACTGCACTAGGTTCAAACTTTATCAAATCTCCCATGTCTTCCTTTGTTTTAAGGAGAACATCATCAGTTTCCACATGACTAACGACTGTCATTACGCTCTAAGGCTTTGACAGCCAGAATATTCTAGCTGAGGTTGAACCAATGTTTTATAGTTAGTTTAGATAGTTAACTTGATGAAGGTTGGCTAGGTGAACAGCAGTACATGTTATTGAAAGAAATCTGTTGGCTGGAGAGGCAGCCCAAGTTCCTTCTTGGTTTCACAGCTCTGGTTTCAGACCTCACATGGCCTGCATTTAAGAAAAGATTGAAGGAAAAGCTGAAAACATTGGAAGTACACAGTAGGTCAATTGGGATTCAAAAAATCTAGCGGCAGGATTCTCAATTCCTGAGAATAAAAGCACAATTCTCCGGAACAATGACTAAGTGTGGTAGCGGGCGTGAATTGCTGCACGCTTACCTGCGCTTGGCCCAACCAGGCCAGAAACGCAATTCAACCATAATTGGTTCACTTTTAGCAGGCCTCACGGGCTTCTCGGCGCAAATGAAGGCTCACCAGCTGATTCTCTGGGACCGCACTCACCAGCCCCCCCCCCCCCGCTAACAAGGTGGAGCAGCACTTTCTCAGCCAGCTCACAACAATGGCGAGATTCCCTGAGATTCGGGGATGCTGACCTGGGGAGGCTCCTGGATGCAATGGAGGTCAGGAGGGATGTCCTGTTCCCCGAGGGACTCGGCGAGTCAGCCACAAGGCAGCCAGTGCTGCCTGGGATGAGGTGGCGGCAGCTGTCAGCTTGGGGAGTGTGACCAGGACTGGCCTCCAGTGCTGGAAGAAGGGCAGCACAAGTGAGCAGAGACCAACGCCTCCCCAACCCCACTCTAAGAGAGCATCCACTCCCCAACTCCCCATGTGACCCCAATCCTTTCTCCACCCCATCCCCTTCAACTCCGTCAACCCCTCCTTCACACCGCCCTCCCCTTATCGCTGTGAACTAAGCATGTGTCTAACGATGTTATCGCCGTGTCGCCTCAGGAAAAGCTCTCCCATAACCGTCGGGAGAGGGTCCAGACTGGTGGAGGGACGCTGGGCTTAAGAATCACCGCCTCCTTCAAGGAGTGCGCTCTGGAGGTGGGTGGTGTCACTGAGGACAGATCGGTCACCCACGCAAGTCTGGCGGATGCTGCAGAGGTGAGAAACCACCGGGCCCCAACTGGAGGACCTGTCAAATGTGAGTTGTTATTGCCTTACTTACTGACTGATCCATCCCTCCCACTGACCACACGTCCATTCTCCTGCAAGTCCTCCAGCCGACTGCGCTGCCCATCCCGGGCAGCTCCATCTCCTGACTCCGAAGAGAACTTCTCGGAGGAGAGCTCCGAGGATGTAACTGTTATAGTCGTGGCACAGCTATCATCCCCACCCTCCACCAGCGCATATACATGGACCTTGTTGGGACATGTTAGTGGACAGGCTTCAGGGGCACAATCTGGTGATCACCACACCACTGATGATGCACATCAGGTGGAGACAGGAACCCCCAGGCAATACAACAGTCGGAGGGCTGCTGGATCCAAGGATCCAGCTGGGGTCCCAGCTTGATGCTGAGCCTGTGCGTCCAGAGTTGATGGAGATAGTGAGTGGCTGGGACATTCAGAGGGAGTGTCATTCCAGCAGATCCATAGCCGACTGGAGGAGTGCCAGAGGCTACGGGTGAAGGAGATGGCACCGGCAATGAGTGGCACCGAGGCCTCCACTGTTAGTGGAGAGCCTGGTGCACGACATCGGCACCATGAGTGAAGGTGTCCAAGGCATTGTGCAGTCAGTGACATGACCCGCTCTCAGATAGGCATGGCTGAGGCACTGCGGAGCTTGTCCCAGTTGCAGGTGGGCATTGCTGAGGCGCTGCGGAGCTTGTCCCAGTCACTGAAGAGCATCGTCGAGGGCCTTGACACGATGGTGCAGACCATGGCGAACCGCCAAGGCTGACTGAGCCAGATGATGTAGGGGCAGCTGGGGCTTGAACCTGCTGCCTCTCCATCGCAAGGTGAACCCCACGGCTATATTGGCACCGACCGGGAGGAGGGGCCGCTGAGTGCCAACCCAGAGCCGGCCCATGGAGTGGCGAAAGGGGCCACCAGCTCCCGATTCCACCCCTCTGATGAGGTTGCGTCTTGAGGTCAGCACACAGGCTGTTAATGTGCCACCGACAAGTGAGGCGGGGCCCTCTGGCCCCAGAGCCCCCCCAGACAATGCCCACCAGGGGCATCGAAGGCCATGGGACGAGGTAGGCAGCTGGCAGCCTCCACCTCAGATGTGCATCCTGGGGAAACACCTCGACATAGTGGTAGTGTTAGGAGAGACAATGAGGATCATTGAGGGCACTGGGGGAGGGGGAGGGTGTTGGCGGGTAGGTACCATTGGGAATGGGGTTTTGTCCTAAACATTAAACACCTTTTTTGCACAAACATTATGATGCCTCTGTCACTTCCTTCTGCATTGTGGACTTTTTGCCAATCTCTCCAGGCATCTTCCCCCCCCCCCTCCGTGGTGTTCATCCATCCTCCAGCCATGGTCATGTCCCCGGAGCTGTGTCCCATCCCCTGGGTGTTCGGATCTTGCATGTGTGGTGTTGCCTCCCGCATTGTTCAAGTACAGTGTCCAGGCATCAAGGTGTGATTGGGATGCTAGGCAACGATTCCCAAATGCTACATGGCCCGCCCACCCACGGGAATTCACTTGGCATCTGTGATGTGCCCACTTAACCATGATTGTCAATTCCCTATTGACAATAGCCTTCAGCCATGCAGCCGTAGACCTCCGGTGGGAGTTACAGCTGGTCATTGGGGCAGACAGGTAGGGACAAAGGTGATGCACTATCAATTACAATAAGATGAGAGTAGAGAGTAATCAAAGCTTTATTACGCAGAGAAATGGCTGCAGCTCGGACAACCCACACATTTATACTCTGCCTACTGGGCGGATCCAGCGTAACAATATCAGGGAATCATGCCCTAAGTGTTGATGCTGGGTCAGGATTCATGGACAGCAAAGCTGGCACCACACCATAACTAATTCAGCAATCTTGGAGGGGCTAGCAATGGCACCTCGTGGAACACAATAGATTCCAATGAAAAATGGTGCGAGATAATACGCCGGGTCTGTGATTGACACTCAAGAGGCTGACAAGCTGCAGCCACATATACACACCTCACTCCACACACACTCGTCCCAGCCAACAAGGTGGCAGTGGTTGCACTGGAGCGTATGGCTGCATGGCTCAAATTCAACACAACATGCAGTGTGTGGCAATATCAGGGTCACTCCTGTGGCAGAGCCCAGTCCAACATCCTTTACACTGTGTTAGTGCGTCCAGCGAGTGTTCACATTATTGCTTGGAGGCCTTGGCTCCAGTGTCCAAGAGAGTTGCTTCTCTGGCTTCAGTATTATTTGCTGTGGGAGAGCCTCCTGCTGTTCCAATTGCCTATCTGCATGACAAGGTAAAGCATACTGTAGGTTAGAATATTCTTTGAGACAATCTTGGGCCTATATTGCAAGGCACCATTACTGAAATGTTTCTTCAAGGCACGGACATAATATTTCGATTGACTGTATGGATCTCAGCTTCACTAAGTTTCTGATTGTAACTGTGCTACTGATGCAATGAGCCATGGAGGGTAGCCTCATTATCTGTCAAGCTTGCCTCATTCTTCCAATGTGATCTGTAAAAGCCAAGGGATTCTATATAGGGATGCAGATTGCTATGTGTTTCACCAATCATGTGCTGGAATTTGGGGAAAGTTAAAATGTGGAATACAGTGAGATGACGGAGCAGGAACAAGCATTCAGCAGGACAGAGGGTAAAAATCTGCAGGCACTAACATTTTGCAGAAAAAATGGACATCAGCAGAAAGCAGCATTCAACAACAATAAGATGTATTTATATAGCACCTTTCATATATTATAATATCCTAATATCTTTCAATGGAGTGTTATCAAGCAAATTCTTCTCACTGAGCAGCATAAGGAGACATTGGGTGCATTGCCAAAGTGGTAGGTTTGGTGTCTTAAAGGAGGAAAGAGGGGTGGATAGGCAAAGAGGTTGAGGGAGCAAAGGCCTTAGCAGCTGAAGCCATGACATGTGAGAAAGCATGAGCATGACCATCAGTAGCATTGGGTGATTTGGGCTTTATTAAAAAGAGGAGCTCCTCACATCTTTCATCGTTATTTCAGATTTTAGAGGTGCGATCTAACGACCACGTCATGCCAGGTACGAATCAACGCGAGCTGGTTAGATCGCGCGATAGGCCGAAGAAGGCAACTGCGCCAGGCGGCGATTGGTTTCCGATCTAACTGGCCTGCTCCCATTGGCAAGATCCGGATCCTGCTGCAATGTAGCGAGAAACCAATAATCACCAATTAAGGCCATTCCCATTAACGGGAAGGACCCCCGTGATCTAACTGGCACCCAAGTGAGCAGTCACGCTGACGCCCTTTCGCACATCTACTTAAAAACATGAAGCAAGCACAATGGCTGCTTTGGGAATCGGTGGAGGTGAGTAGCCATTGTAGAAATCGGGCAATCAGCTCGGGGGCATTGGGGTTGCTTCCCCAGTGCTTGGGACACGTGAGGGGAGAGGTCTGGTTGGGGGAGTCGCCCCTGGGCTGGGGGGTGATTGGCTTAGTGCCCGCGGGTCCAACATGCCATTGCCGGATCATGTATATGCACAACAGGGACAACCTCAGCTGCTGCCTGTCTGTCCCACCGAACACCCCGAGTACAGAGACTAACCTTGGTAAATGGTGCAGGTCACTTTAATTCCCACTGACTGGTGGCCTCTGGCTGCACAACTGAAGGCTATTTGCTAATAGGGAATTGACAATGTTAGTTATGTGAGAACTCTGCAGCTCCCAAGTGGGTTCCCTGGGTAGACGTGCCATGTCGTAGGTGAGTGTTGCTGCCTGACATCCCAATCAAACTGTGAGACCTGGACACTTTGCGTGAACGCTGGAGGTATCAATACACAGAGTCAGCAGCCAACAATCAAACATACAAAGCTGGTCCTCAGCACTGGGGACATCCCCCGCCCAGAGAGTGGGTGTGTGGATCGGAGAGGGAACCTGAGACTGGTCTAAGTAATGTTCTCGCCGGGGGTCTGGGGTCTGAGATCTGGAGTCCAGTGCCCAGGGCCGCCCTGCTGTGGCTGAGGCTGCATGTGCAGGATGGTGTCCCTTTGCACAATCAGTTAGTTGAATGCACGCTGAGAGATGACAGGGAATGTAAGGGTGGGGGAGGCTTGGGTGGAAGCCACAACAGATTGTCGGTCTCCAATTCCTTACAAATAGCTCATTATGGTTGAAATTGTGGACCCCGTAACAGTGGTGATGGCAGTCCAGGCAGCTAGACGCCAGAGAAGGCGTCAGGGACTCGTCCCCCAGCAACCAGGACAGGCTGTCTAGGCCCTCATTCCTCAATGTCACTGACTGAGCGACGCCTTGGACACCACCACTCATACTGCTGATGTCGTGCTCCAGGCTTTCCACTGCGGTTGCCATCCTAGCAGTGCTGACCTCGGATCTACGGAGTGCCTGCGCCACCTCGTGTGCCCGTAGTCTTTGTGACTCCTCCAATCGGCTATGGCCCCACTGGAGTGTCACTGACATCCCTCTGAATCTTACGGCTTGATGCACCATCAATTGGACTAGAGTCGTGAAGAAGTTCCAAACAACAGGCTTTAATATACGAGATGTGTGCCCGGCAGTCGACTTACAGAGAAAGGCCGACTGCCAGCTGGTAAGGGTTCTTATACCCCGCCTCGTCGGCGGGGCTACCAGCCTCTCGGCCAATCGGTGAGCAGCCACATGACTAGCCTCAGCCAATTGGCAGAGAGGCACATGACTTGCCTGAGCCAATGGGCAGTGAGTCTTCTGCACCAATGGCAGCACTGCTTTGATATACCGTATTCACCCTAGTCATACTACCACATTCACCCCTTGTGGAGAAAGAAGCCGGGGGGGAGAGGGGCAGAAGGAGAAAAGGGGGGGGGGCATAGGACTGGTAGTATGACTAGAACATAGAACAGTACAGCACAGAACAGGCCCTTCGGCCCTCAATGTTGTGCCAAGCCATGATCACCCTACCCAAACCCACGTATCCACCCTATACCCATAACCCAACAACCCCCCCCCCCCAACCTTACTTTTATTAGGACACTAAGGGCAATTTAGCATGGCCAATCCACCTAACCCGCACATCTTTGGACTGTGGGAGGAAACCGGAGCACCCGGAGGAAACCCACGCACACAGGGGGAGGACGTGCAGACTCCACACAGACAGTGACCCAGCCGGGAATCGAACCTGGGACCCTGGAGCTGTGAAACATTTATGCTAACCACCATGCTACCCTGCTGCCTAGAGATAGATCTAGGTGTACCGAGGTATCTGGTCATGATGTGGAGATGCCGGCGTTGGACTGGGGTGAGCACAGTAAGAAGTCTTACAACACCAGGTTAAAGTCCAACAGGTTTGTTTCAAACACGAGCTTTCGGAACGCTGCTCCTTCTTCAGGTGAAACCTGTTGGACTTTAACCTGGTGTTGTAAGACTTCTTACTGAGGTATCAGGTGGCTGCCCACTGACCCGCGACAAATGTGCAAAGGAAAACAACAATACCGCACACAGTGTACGTATGGACAATAAGGAATAAAAAACGAGAGAAAAAAAATATATGCAAGGAACACTGTACATAAACGAAGAATCCGTAAAGTCCAGTGGAGCATCAAATCGACTCGATCAGCCGGATGGGTGCCTTCGATGTCCTGCTGGACCGTCGCAGCGGTGCCCTTGACGTCTGAGCGGTGGTCGTCCGTGACTCCGGGAGCGGCTGTCGTGGTCCTGTGCCAGTACACCTGGTCGGTGCTAACGACGCTCTGGCCGGGGGAGGGGGTTCCTGTGCGCTGGGTTGCGGGGGCGCTGGGGGCGCCGGGGGAGGTTGGGACTGGAGGGAGGGTGTTGGTGTTGGGGGTTGTGGCCGCACGCCGGCGGGTGCCAGGCCCTGAAGGGAGACCGTGTCTGGTCGTCCGCCGGGATACTCCACGTACGCGTATTGCGGGTCCACGTGGAGTAACTGGAATTGTTCAACCAATGGGGTGGACTTGTGCACCCGCACATGCTTCCGGAGCAGGATGGGTCCGGGGGTGGCCAGCCAGGTCGGCAGCGAGGATCCTGAGGACGGCTTTCGGGGAAAACAAGAAGACATTCGTGAGGCGTTTGATTCGTGGCAGTACAGAGAAGAGACCGAATAGAGTGAAGGGCATTTGGGAGGACCTCTTGCCAGTGGGAGACTGGGAGATTTCTGGACTGCAGGCCCAGCAGGACGGTCTTCCAGACCGTATCGTTCTCCCTCTCGACCTGACCTGGGGGTTATAACTGGTCGTCCTGCTAGAGGCGATGCCCCTGCTGAGCAGGAATTGACGCAGCTCGTCACTCATAAAGGACCCCCGGTCGCTGTGGATGTACGCGGGGTAACCGAACAGGGAGAAAATGGTGTGGAGGGCCTTGATGATGGTTGTCGTGGTCATGTCGGGGCAGGGGCTGGCAAACGGAAATCGGGAGTACTCGTCAATCACATTTAAAAAGTATATGTTGCGGTTGTTGGAGGGGAGGGGACCTTTGAAGTCCATACTGAGATGCTCAAAGGGGCGAGAAGCCTTTATCAGATGCGCATGCTCGGGGCGATAATAGTGCGGCTTGCACTCTGCGCAAATGTGGCAGTCCCTGGTCACAGTCCTGACCTCCTCGATGGAGTACTACTGGTTGCGGGTCTTAATGAAATGGAAGAAGCGGGTTACCCCTGGATGGCAGAGGTCCGCGTGGAGGGTACGGAGGCGGTCCGTCTGAGCGTTGGTGCAGGTACCGCGGGACAGGGCATCAGGAGGCTCGTTGAGCTTCCCAGGATGATACAAGATATCGTAGTTATACGTGGACAACTCAATCCGCCACCGCAAGATCTTGTCGTTCTTGATCTTGCCCCTCTGTGCATTATCAAACATGAAAGCTACTGACCGTTGGTCTGTGAGGAGGGTGAACCTCCTGCCGGTCAGATAGTGCCTCCAGTGTCGCACAGCTTCTACTATGGCCTGTGCTTCCTTCTCGACCGAGGAATGGCGGATTTCGGAAGCGTGGAGGGTTCGGGAGAAGAAGGCCACGGGTCTGGGTTCAGGGTGGCCGCGCGAGCGACATCGGACGCGTCGCTCTCAACCTGGAATGGGAGGGACTCGTCGATAGCATGCATCGTAGCCTTTGCGATATCTGCTTTGATGCGGCTAAAGGCCTGTCGGGCCTCCATCGACAGGGGGAACGTGTTGGACTGGATGAGAGGGCGGGCTTTGTCGGCGTAGTTAGGGACCCACTGGGCATAATAGGAAAAGAAGCCCAGACAGCGTTTGAGGGCTTTGAGGGAGTTGAGGAGAGGGAGTTCCATTAGGGGGCGCAGGATGGCTAGACGGTCGGTGCTGAACACGCACTTATCCTTATTGTATGTGAGGTTAAGGAGTTTTGCGGTACGGAGGAATTTGCGGAGGTTGATGTCGTGGTCCTGCTGGTCATAGCCGCATATGGTGACATGGTCGAGATACGGGAAGGTTCCCCGTAAACCATATTGATCCACCATTCGGTCCATCTCCCTTTGGAAGACCGAGACCCCATTTGTGACACCGAATGGAACCCTTAGAAAGTGGTAGAGGCGCCCATCCGCTTTGAACGCAGTGTACTTTCTGTCACTCGCGCGGATGGGCAGCTGGTGATAGGCGGACTTAAGGTCCACCGTGGAGAAGACTTTGTACTTCGCGATCCTGTTAACCAGGTCGGAGATACGGGGCAGAGGATACGCGTCCAGCTGCGTAAAGCTGTTGATGGTCTGACTGTAATCAATGACCATCCGGTTTTTCTCCCCAGTCCTAACCACCAGCACTTGGGCTCGCCAGGGACTGTTGCTGGCCTCAATGACTCCTTCCTTCAGCAGCCTTTGGACCTCGGACCTGATGAAGGTCCGGTCCTGGGCACTGTATCGTCTGCTCCCAGTGGCGACGGGTTTATAATCCGGGGTGAGGTTCGCAAACAAGGAAGGGGGGTCAATCTTGAGTGACGCGAGGCTGCAGACAGTAAGGGGTGGGCTAGGGCCACCGAATGTGAAGGTTAAGCCCTGCAGGTTGCACTGGACGTCCAGTCCTAAAAGTGCTGGTGCGTAGAGTCGGGGAAGGACGAGGAATTTTTAAAAACCCTCCCCTGGACCGTGAGGTCCGCTACGCAGCACCCGTTGATTTAGGCGGAGTGCGAACCTGAAGCCAGAGCGATTTTGTGCTTAACCGGGCGAACAGGGAGTGCGCAGCGTCTTACCATGTTGGGGTGGACAAAACTCTCTGTGCTCCCAGAGTCCAGTAGGCAGCTTGTCTCGTGTCCATTGAGGAGAATCTGTGTGGTCACCGTGGAGAGCGTGCGGGGCTGCGATTGGTCCAGTGTCATTGCGGCGAGTCGTGGCAGGAACTCCGAGTCGTCATCCCCTATGGAGTATTCACTGGTGGGGTCCTCCAGGCCGACCCAAGATGGCGGCGCCCGGGGCTCGCACGTGGCGCCAGGGCCCCAAAATGGTGGCGCCCGAGGGTCACTCATGGTGGTAGAGGACGGGGGCAGAGAGGTCCGCGGGCCGCACGGGGCCCTGGAGGAACGCGGGGGGGTGATCCGCGGTCGCTGGCTGGAACAGCAGCGACCGATTTTGATTGACAGACCACTGAGTAGTGGCCCTTTTTTCCGCAGCTTTTGCAGATTGCGGTGTGGGCCGGGCAGCGCGGGCGGGGGTGCTTGGCCTGGCCACAGAAGTAACAGCGGGGCCCCGTGTGCTTATCCGCAGGTCTGGGGGGTGGAATCGGCGGGGGTGAGAGGAGTTGCGTGCCATGTTGCCCAAGGGGCTGCCGCGCGGCCGGGGGCAGATGCGAGGGTCCGTGCCTCAGCGAGGCTTAAAGTGTCCTTTTCTAGAAGCCTTTGGCGGATCTGAGAGGATTGCATGCCCGCAACGAAGGCATCCCGGATTAAAAGTTCGGTGTGCTCCGCTGCAGTGACTTGCGGGCAGGCGCAATTTCTCCCCAAGACAATGAGGGCCCGATAGAATTCGTCGAGTGACTCACCGGGGAACTGTTGCCTCGCAGCCAGGAGGTGCCTTGCGTAGACCTGATTTACTGGCCTGATGAAATGTCCTTTTAGCAGATCCATAGCGGCATCATAGTCCAGTTAATCCTCTATCAGCGAGTAGATGGCGGTGCCCACGCACGAGTGGAGGATGTGGAGTTTCTGTTCCCTGGTCGGATGATTTTCTGCGGTGTTGAGGTAACTGTTAAAACATGCCAGCCAATGTTTAAAAGTTGCAGACCCGTTTGTAGCATGCAGGTTGATGCGGAGGCAGTCTGGCGTGATCCATTTCAAAATTCTAGTATATTAAATTGATGCACCGTCAACAGGCTTTAATGTACTAGATTGTGCCCGGCAGTCGACTTACAGAGAAAGGCCGACTGCCAGCTGGTACGGGTTCTTATACCCCGCCTCATAGGCGGAGCTACCAGCCTCTCGGCCAATCGGTGAACAGTCACATGACTAGCCTCAGCCAATTGGCAGAGAGGCACATGACTTTCCTGAGCCAATGGGCTGCGAGTCTTCTGCACCAATGGCAGCACTGCTCTGAGGTACCGTAATCACCCTAGTCATACTACCACACGGCTGCACCCTAATGTCTGCATCAGCTCCGGGATAACCTGGCCCAGAAGCTCCACATCTAATAGGACCCAGCTGAGTCCTGGGATCTAGTGGACCTCCGATTATTGTCTCTCCTGGATGTTTCCATCTCCGATTGCTGGTCATCCTGGATTTTCCAGTCTCCGATTTCTGTCCCTCCTGGATATTCCAGCCTCCGATTGCTGTCCCTCCTGGATATTCCAGCCTCCGATTATTGTCTCTCCTGGATGTTTCCGTCTCCGATTGCTGTCCTTCCCGGATATTCCAGTCTCCGATTTCTGTCCCTCCTGGATATTCCAGCCTCCGATTGCTGTCCCTCCTGGATATTCCAGCCTCCGATTGCTGTCCCTCCTGGATATTCCAGTCTCCGATTGCTGTCCCTCCTGGATATTCCAGCCTCCGATTGCTGGTCCTCCTGGATATTCCAGTCTCCGATTGCTGTCCCTCCTGGATATTCCAGCCTCCGATTACTGTCCCTCCTGGATGTTTCCGTCTCCGATTGCTGTCCCTCCTGGATGTTTCCATCTCCGATTGCTGGTCCTCCTGGATATTCCAGTCTCCGATTGCTGTCCCTCCTGGATATTCCAGCCTCCGATTGCTGTCCCTCCCGGATATTCCAGTCTCCAATTGCTGTCCCTCCTGGATATTCCAGCCTCCGATTGCTGTCCCTCCTGGATGTTTCCGTCTCCGATTGCTGTCCCTCCTGGATGTTTCAGCCTCAGATTGCTGTCCCTCCAGGATGTTTCCGTCTCCGATTGCTGTCCCTCCTGGATGTTTCCGTCTCCGATTGCTGTCCCTCCTGGATATTCCAGTCTCCAATTGCTGTCCCTCCTGGATATTCCAGCCTCCGATTGCTGTCCCTCCTGGATGTTTCCGTCTCCGATTGCTGTCCCTCCTGGATATTCCAGTCTCTGATTTCTGTCCCTCCTGGATGTTTCCGTCTCCGATTGCTGTCCCTCCTGGATATTCCAGTCTCCGATTGCTGTCCCTCCTGGATATTCCAGCCTCCGATTGCTGTCCCTCCTGGATGTTTCCATCTGCGATTACTGTCCCTCCTCGATGTTTCAGCCTCCGATTGCTTTCCCTCCTGGATGTTTCAGCCTCCGTTTGCTGTCCCTCCTGGATGCTTCCGTCTCCGATTACTGTCCCTCCTGGATGTTTCAGCCTCCGATTGCTTTATTCCCTGGTTATACCAGTCTGCACCTGATGTGCATCAGCAACTGAGCGATGATCAGTAGATTGTGCCCCAGAAGCCTGTCCACTGCTTTCGCTCACCGAGATGTGTGTCTGCACTGGTGGAAGTTGGGGATGACAGCTGCGACACCTCAATGGTTGCATCCTCTGAACCTTTCTTCGAGGGGTTCTCTTGAAGGCTGAGGGTGGCCAACCCAGATGACCCAGATGGGCCGGCACCATCAGATGGAGATCCTATGGGGGAATGGACATGTGGTCAGTGAGAGGGATGGAACATTATGTCTGGCATGAACAACACAAGTGTGACAAGTCATCTGGATGGGGGCTGGTGGTTACTTACATCTGTGGCACAGGCCAAGCTCGACGTTGGTGACGGATGTATCCTCAGCCACCCCCCACAATGTCCAGGGCCCATTCCTCATAGGGGGTGATGACTCTTGTGTCCGACATCCTGCCACCCTTCTGGGCCCTTTTGGGTCTGTTATAGGGCAACTCCTCCTGTGGGCACAGAGAGAGGGCATTGTGAGCCTCACGCTTCATTCATCGTGAGGGGGGGGAGCATGCTATAAAGAGGTACAGGCATTGGCAATGTGTGGTGCCAACCACAGGGAAATAGGGGGGGTGTCATCTGAGGGTGGCAGGCGGGACAGGTGCCAGGAGGCCGATGCCAACCCACCCGTATGGCCTGGTGGAGCTTCTTGCGGCACTGGTTGGCAGTTCTCCTGATGACACTCACCCACACTGACGGCCACTGCCCCTGCCTCCCGGGCAGCACTGGATGCCCATCGACCCCCTTGGGACTCCACCACAGTCTGGCCAGGTTGGCATCTCAGGATTGTGGAGTGGGTTTGCATGGTGGTATGGCTGCCTGCTGCCTGTGGTTTGGTCTGCAGATTGTGCCCCAGAAGCCTGTCCACTGACTACTTTCGCCCACCGAGATGTGTGTCTGCACTGGTGGAAGTTGGGGATGACAGCTGCGACACCTCAATGGTTGCATCCTCTGGACTTTTCTTCGAGGCGTTCTCTTGGAAGGCAGAGGGTGGCCAACCCAGATGACGCAGATGGGCCGGCACCATCAGATGGAGATCCTACGGGGGAATGGACGTGGTCAGTGAGAGGGATCAGTTTAAGAGCTGCTCTCTCTCGTCAGCTGGGAGCTGCTGGGTACAATCCAGGAGAATCCGCTGGCGAGACAGTCATTTCCGGTGAAGCCCATGGGGCACCATTAGCAGCCGTTAGATACCAGTGGCGGACCCATCGGGTCGGACTTCGGGAAGTACCAGGCAAGCCTTGCTTGCTACCACACTTAGAAACATTTCCGTTAGATCGCACCCTAGATGTTGGTACATTGGGACTTTTCTGTCGAAGACACACAATAAATCTGATTAGAGTGTATTCATCTATGGAAGTATAATGGAAAGATTTGAAGGTAATCCCTTCTGTACATCACATGCTCTCAGATTGTTTTTAATTCCTTCTTCAAGGAACCTTCAATGTTCCAAATGAGATGTTTTGATGTGTAGTATTCTTCAGTATCTCAACTATAATAGTTCATTGTTACCACTGAAAATAAATGTAAAATAGAAGCAAAGGGGTCATTACTGCACAGAAACCATCCTGCATCCAGATTTAACAGCCAGCTCTGCAGGTCGCTGCAATGTATTATTTGGACCAGTTAATAAATAGGGTTACAAACCCTCCAGCGTTTAGTACATTGGTGAGCCCAGCTTATGTCGTCACACTGTAAATCCTGTGTAATCCACACCTCCCTTGTTTATCACTGCCTGCATTATAGCAGGCGCCACCAGATACAATAGCCACTTTAAAGGAGCACTCTATCTCATAACACTAGATTGGCCAAATTACTCTTTCTTCATTGGTAAATGCTTGTTGACATGGAAAGGAGAACACACATAAAAAGGCGCCTTTCATGTCCTCAGAACACGCTACAGCCAAATAAGTTCTTCCTTTGAAGTCTAGTCACTATTATCGTGAAGAGAACAGAGCAGCCAATGAACAATAAGCGAAAGAACAGAAAGTTCCATAACCAGGGAATGGGACAGAAGAGAGTTCCAGGAAGTTCAAGGAACAAAGAACAGAGATCTTGAAAAAGGATTCTGTTCAGTGAAGTCAAGAAGAGAGAGAGAGACAGAGAGAGAGGCTCCCAGTTAAAGTAGGGCTGCAAGGTGTAAACCTGGAAACGTCAGTTAGCCAGAAGCCTGGTGTTTGGGGTAATCAAAAGATTGGTGCCACCCTTAATACAGCCTGTGAAGCAGGGCTGTTCTGTTGGTGTGACTAGGTGCCTGAGAGATTGCATTGAAGCTTGAATGCACGTGCCAATCCAAATCAAAGGAATTTCAAAAGGATATCCTGGAGCTGGACCTATCCAAGAGAAAGTTGTTTCAGAGAAGATTTCAAGGCATGTTCTTCGAGTATATTGTTTGGAAATTCTTGTGTGAAAGCCAGAGTTCCAGTGAGACCAGTTAGCTCACAGTGTGACAAGCATCTGGGGGGAATTGATGAGAAACCCACAAGAGTTATTCTGGGTGGCATGTGCCACTTGGTTTCAAAGTGTGGTGTGTCTGACCACAGTTTGCCTATTGATTTACATGCACTGTGTATTTATTGAGAACATTAGAGTACAATATAAACTTTGCAACCTGTGGTATCTTTATAAATCTGCATAGACCTGGGAAGGTGATGGACTACTGCATTATAGTTGATCTTTCCTTGTTTAGTAAATGTTTTAGTCTTTTGTTAAACGTTCATCAGTAGTCCTGTGACTCTGTTCATCCACACATTGAAACAAAAAATTAAAGGGCTGGATTCTCCGTTCCTGAGACTGCCGGGGCAGGATTCACGGACCTCCATGACAGCAAAACTGGTGCCGCACCTGGACCGATACAGCGACTGTTAGGGGGCTAGCACTGGCGCCACATGGAACACAATCGATTCCAATGAGAAACGGTGCCGGATTCATGACTGATACTCAGGAGATTGATAAGATGCAACTGCATATACACACTTCACTCCCCACACACACCATCCCAGCCAACGAGATGGTAGCAAAGAAAGTGGCTCCACGATTCACCGACGCCGTGCTTGAGACCCTCCTGGATGCCGTGGAGCAGAGAGAGCTATCCTGTACCCCGGCCTGGGAAGGAAACAGCCAGCTGCCACCATTCGCCATGCCTGAGCGCAGGTGGCAGAGGCAGTCAGCGCCACTAGCAACACCATCTGGACAGGCCTGCAATGCCGTAAAAAACTGCACAACCTCCCCAGGGAGGCCAGTATGCAGCTCTATGCCCCTGGCACCAACCCTCATCCCTGTAACCCTACCCCCCAAACCCAGAGGGCGAACAAACTCTCACCTTGCACCACATGCTGGCACCCATACTGGCCACCATGACAGGTGACCTGGCCACCGAAGCCACCAGCTACCCACCCCCTGGGCTGCATGCGTCGGACTGTCTAACACTGTGCGTTTTCTGTTCCTCCACCGGCCCTCTAGGGGAAGGTCGCTCATAACCGCAGGGAACGGGAGAAGACTGTAGGGGGGCCGCCGGACCTGTGGGCCCCCCACACCCCCGCCCCCCCCAACAGCGGCAGTGCAGCAGGCCCTGGACGTGGTCGGCGGGCCCAAGGAAGGGTAGTCACTGGGGTGGAGATTGGCCTTGGGCGAGGAAGTGAGACACTGAATATGCAGCAGCGGTGCCTGTTTCCTGATTTTTAAAACCACAAGTGGACGCCACCGTTGGCTATTTCTCCTGGTGGAGATGGAGCATCGGGGGAACATCCTGGAGAATACCAGGATGGGCCTGTTAATAATATGCCAATGGCAATGGCATTTATTGTACGCACAGCGTAGAATGCATTCCCGCCACTGTCGAGGCACCGGAGCATGGTATTCCATCGGGCGCCCGGAAGCAGCCCGATTTTCAACTGACACGTGATTCTCCGTCCAATCGTATTTCCTGGCAGCGGCCGATGGAGAATCCCACCCATCAAGTCAAATGATATAGAACATAGAACATAGAACATTACAGCGCAGTACGGGCCCTTCGGCCCTCGATGTTGCGCCGACCCGTGAAACCATCTGAAGTCTATCTGACCTACACTATTCCATTTTCATCCATATGTCTATCCAGTGACCACTTAAATGCCCTTAAAGTTGGCGAGTCTACTACTGTTGCAGGCAGGGAATTCCACACCCCTACTACTCTCTGAGTAAAGGGGGGGACACTGCCAACGGCCCCCGACCGGCGCGATGTGATCCCCGCCCCCGCCGGTGGGGGGTCGGAGAATCCTGCCCACTGTGTGCAGATTTGGTCTCCTTATCTGAAGAAGGGTGTTCTGTTAGAGAGGGAGTGCAGTGAAGCTTTACCAGACTGATTCCTGGGATAGCAGGACTGATATATGAGAAGAGATTGAGGCCGTTAGGATTATATTCTCTGGAGTTCAGAAGAATGAGAGGGGACATCACATAAACCTATAAAATTCTAACAGGGCTAGATGGGGTAGATTCAGGAAGGATGTTCCCGATGGTGGTGGGGGTGTCCATAACCAGGGGTTACAGTTGATGTGACCATCAATTCACTAGACACGTGATTGGAGGTAAACTGTGGTTTTAATAGTCTAACAACTAAGCCAGCCTGCGACCAGAGGAACTGAGAGCAGGCTTACGGCTGCAGTGCTTTATACTTCCGGTTAGTGGGAGGAGCCATGGCCGGAGCCAAGGGTGGAGCCCAGTACAAATTCCTCATCTCCCCCTATAGGCAGAGCCGCGCAACGGTTCACATACAGAGCCCACAAGGACACAATGCATGCAAGGCAATACGATGGCATATAATTCACCACAACAGTCTAAGGATATGAAGTAAGATGAGGAGAAATTTCTTCCCCCAGAGAATGGTGAGCCTGTGGAATTAGATACCACAGGAAGTTGTTGAGGACAAAATATTCTGGGCGGGATTATCCACCCAGCGACTTCAGAACTGCGATTGCCGGAGAATCGCGCGTCAGCTGAAAATCAAGGTTGGATCTGCGTGCCAAATGGAACGTCCTGCTCCGGTGCCTTGATAACAGCGCCGGAGAATCGGCGCGGGTTGGAGAATCCCGGCTTACAGTTTTCACAACGGCATGTGGACTTTGTCCCAAAAACAGAGACTCCAGCCTGTGGTATTTGGAAATGGGAACTGGGCGCCATGGTTGCTGAGGGTGAGAGAGGAGGTAAGCCAAGTTTCCGATGGTGCACCTGTAGGCTGCCAGTTGTGCCGCTGGCTGGGGGCATCTGCCAGGGCTGGAGGGGTGAGTAGCGTGTGGTGACCAGGAATGGGTCATGTGCATAGAGTGTCCCCCCGGGCTCCAGCTGCCATTGCCACGGCCTGCAAGGCAGCCATCTGGTTGCGTGCGCCACTGTGACCCGTAAATGTGCAGAGCGCCACTGGCCGTATGGGCGCCGCTCCTCCAAGCCACTCCCCTAGGAACCCAAAGACACCAGCCGACCCACCAATGGGATGTGTGTGGTCCAGCGCAGCTGGTGGCCCCCCAGGTGCTGGCACCCCTCAGTGCACCCACCAGTGGCAGCATCAGCTAGCCAACTGCTCAGGAACTACAGCCATCACCAAGCCCCGCCTGCCCACTGTGTCCAGCTCCCATCCATCCTGCCCCCGACAGGTGGGCACAACCTGTGTGTCACACAGAAGAGCCATGGCACACTACAGCTGTGGTCCCAGCAGATGCCCACCCCCCTCGGCCAGCCTCGTCCACAGTCCATGCCCGCGTGCATACCACCAGGCATGACGCCAGTCGGTTGCACTTGGTGCCCTACTGCAAAGAGGCGGCCCCTTCTAGCAGGGTAGCACATGGCCCACCCGAGGAGGGCACCCATGGTAGACCCCATTGGCAGGGACAGATGGTGGAGGCCCCCCCCCCCGCCCTCCTCCATGAAATGTGGAGGGAAGAGTATCGGGCGGGGGTGGGGGGAAGACGACTGGAGGGTGGGGCGAGGGTCGGGAGGGAAGAGGGGAAGGGGGAACATGCAGGGGTAGAGGCAGCAGTGCAGGACAGGGCCCGGGTGTAGACTGTTTGACGTGGCTGGGTGCGGGAGTACTCACCATGCGAACGTGTCTGCCCCTTTACCTCCTACAGACAATACAGCTGGGTGTGCTTGGTATCTGCCTGGCCGCCACAGCCCTGGCGGATGCACTGAGACTGCATGAGCAGGAACTGCTCGAGGAAGACCCTATAGAACAAGAATGTGCCCCAGAGGAGCAGGGGCCATCGGGTGACGATGAAGAGCTGGCGCCCAACAGGCCGAGGAAGAGGTGGAAACAAGGCACCGGATCAGGCCTCGTGTATACTGGCAGTGCCTGTCGTATGAGGACCTGCCGGGCAGGGCATTTCTCCGCTGACTGGGCTTGAGCAGAGAGACCGATTGGCATCTGAGCCGGACCATCCTGCATCTACAACCGTGGGGGTATGGGGGGAGGACACCTGTCAAAGTGACTGTCACTCTGAACTGTTTTGCCACAGGGTCCTTCCAGGTGCCCGTCTGGGATCTCCCATACTTCCCTGCACAGGTGCATCCAGGCGGCACAATACATTGTAGTCGGCATGGACCCGGCCCACCAGGTTGTCCGTCTGCGGGATGTGCCACCATCATCAGCATGCCACAGGTCCAGGGGGTGATTGACGGGATGCATGTCCCCCATGGGCCACCGGTGCATGAAGGAGTTCCCTTCATTAATTCGAAGGGTTTCCATTCCCTCAATGTGCAGTTGCTGTGAAACCACCGGCTGCACATCTTGTGCGCCTGCGCCCGCTATCCAGGCAGTGGGCACGACGCCTTTGTTGTGGCACACTGGGCGGTTCCCAATACCTTTGAGGCACTCCTCTAGGTGGGGGGTTAGTTCCTGGGTGACAGGGGTTATCCGCTGCAGTCGGGGCTGATAACGCCTGTCTGGAGGCCTCAGACTGATACGGAGAACCATTATAATGACGCCCATGCAGCGACCAGGGACATCATCGAGCGGTGCATCGTCTTGCTGAGACCACTCTGGTGGAACCCTCCAGTATAGTTCTGGGAGGGTCTGTGTGTTGGCCTGCTGTTCCCTCCACAACATTGCGCAGCAGGGAGCCGTCATGCTGGAGGAGGAGGAACAGGAATGGCATGACTTGTCTGATGAAGAGGATGTGGAAGAGGGCCAGGTTGGGCAGGACATGGGGCTCGACCATCCCTTCCCAGACACAAAAGCCACCCCCCCTCCCTCCTCCCCATCCCCCCAACCCCAGCACCCTCATCCCTCTCCCAGCTTCCCACCAGCTTCACCACAGGGTGTTGGCCCTGGGTCGGCATCATCAGCGAATCTGATCCTTTGGGCGGAGGATGATCATCAATCGCTCCATGGTGAGTTCTGTACTCTGCAACGTCTGACAACATCTGACACCCACCCAGTGTCCCATTCCATTTTGATCCCTATATGTGTGCGAGCCATTTCATCACATGGGCCCACAATCCTTCGGGGGGTGTGGTTGGCAATCAGTGATCAGTCACGCACCTCTTGGCCTTACCACATGGCGACATCGCATCTCTGACCGAGGCTCCTGCCACCTCCGGAGGTGGCCGGGTGCCCTGGGGGCACTGGCCCATGATCTTCCACCATCCCCTCCACCCCACCATACACCCCTCCTCTCGTGCCCACACCCAGCTGGCACACTCCCTGCATCCAGCCCAGCCCATCCCTCACTTGGCCGCACCTATGTCCATGTGGCCCTGGTACATGGTTGTCGTGACATGGCCACCCTGTCCTGTGCCCCAATCACCGTCCGCACACTGTGCCCCAGGAATTGGACATCCTGACCCATGTTCAAAATCTTTGCACACAAGGCCTCCACTGTGGATGCCACCCATGAGGTGTTGGCCTGGGTAGCAAGCACAGTTGGCACCGCCTCCTCATCCTAAGGCAATTGGAATCCTCCAACTGCACCTGCAGATGCTGGATGGTTCCTGATAATCCCTCATCAAGTGGGAGTCCCTCATCAAGTCCCTGGCTCTGCGCCTGCATCTTCAACATTGATGGGACCGGCCTTTTCAGAAGTCACTGGATTTGGGCCACCCTCCAACCGTCCACCTCCTCGGGGGTTCCTAACTCCACTTGATGTACTGCTGCGTGTGAGTGGTGTGCACCAGATAGTGCCCCAAGAGCCTCTTCAATAAATTGCCCAACTGAGGTAAGTGTCTCTGGGATGGTGGAGATTGTTGGTGACAGCAGTGAAGAGAAGTCAGTGAAGTCTCCGGGTATTGCAAGGTTGCGGCGGAGGGTGTGGGACCCCAGACGGTCCCTCCTCTTCACCAGGGGAGGGGGACACTAGCCAGTTCCTCATCGTGTGGTGATGACCCTGCAAGACACAAGACAAGGTGCATGGTTAGATCTGGGGTGGGGGTGGGTGGGGGAGAGGGGTGACTCACGTGCCATAGGGACATCGCAACGCATTGGCGCTCACCTGGTTGTCCTATGCCGACCTCCGCCTCGCCCACCAGGTCCAATGCCCTCTGCTCCATGATGGTGAGGCGCCACAGGTGCAGTAGGACCCCTCTAGTCTTTTCTCTCTCCCTGTGGTTGTGTGCCACCTTCTCCTGACAGATAAGGCGGAATGTGACACTTGGACGCAAGCAGCGCAGGGGGTCAGCGCAGCCAGTGGCCTGTGTATGCAGATGTTGGCATGTGCTGCAGGGTGGGGTGCGAGGGACCTTCCAACCGTTGGGGTGCGGTCACCCTACACGGGGGAAATTGAGGTGTGCGTGTGAGATGGGGGTGGTGCCAGGGATACGGAGATGGTGACTCACCATGTTTGGCCATCCTAACCAAGCACTGCATACCGGTCTGCTTGGTGTGGGCCGCATGGGGGTGGGGGTGAGGGTTAGCGGAGGGGGTGTGGTGGGAAGGGGATGATGCCAGGGGCATGGAGGTGGTGACTCGCCCTGAAGAAGTCATGCAGTTTTTTCCGGCACTATTGCCTAGTCCTTGCGGTGGGGCCTACAGTGCTTACAGTCTCTGCCACCTGCACCCAGGCCGGGTTGACGTTGGTGGGTGGTAGCTGCCTTGACATCCCAGGGAACAGAATGGTGGAGCAAGCTCAAAGAGCCAAATGATCTACTCCTGCTCCTATTTTCTGTAAGAATAGCATGAGGCTTACCTAAAAACGAGGTGTCAACCTGGTCAAGCTCTGCATTGGCCTACTTCAAGACCAAAATGCCAAAGCAGCATGCATTAGACAATCTAAGCGATCCTACAACCATCAGATCAGATAGAAAATCTGCCACACCTAGTCGTGAATGGTGGTGGACAATTAAACAACTGGAGCCCAGACTCAGAGTCCGGTGTTTTGGAAGGGCCTGGTTGGGAGACATCACTGAAGGAACATGTGGATAGGGGTGCAAGGTCTTGTTTTAAGGGTGGGGACGTTAAAGGGGCGCATGATCTTGGTGGGGCGGGGAGTTGTTACTGGGTCGGGGGTGAGCAGGAAGATGGCGTGCTTTCCGCCCTTTGGATTATATGTGCACACACACCCCCCCCACCACCTCACCCAAAAACATGGGCAGTGGCAAAGCCAGACAGTAGAATCATTAAGGCACAGAAGGCAACTGAGTTCATGCTAGCTGTCTGTGGAGCAATCCAGTCTGTCCCATCCTTGCACTTTTTCCCCTAGACCAGCAAGATTATTTCCCTCAGTGTTCATCTGATTTCCTTTTGAAATGGTTAATCATCTTTGCTTCTACCACTCTTGTAGGCAGTGGATTCCAGGCCATTAAATAAAAAGATTCTTCCTCACACCCGTATTCCTTGCCCAAAACTTTAAATTTGTGGATCCTTGTCCTTATACCATAAGCTAATGGAAGCAGCTTTTCTTTGTCTATCTTCTGTAAACCCATTAATCTTGTACACCTCAATCAAATCACACATCTATTTCCTTTGCTCCAAGCAGAACGCCAACTTTTGTAACCAGACTTTGAAATTAAAATTCCTCATGCCTGAAACCATTCTAGTAATTTTCCTTTGCATGCTCTCAAGAACCCTCATAACCTTTCTAAGGTGTGGTGATCAGAGTTGCATGGAACACTCTGCTTATGACCTTAACTCGAGGTTTAAAAAGGTTCAGTATAATTTCCCTGATTTTGAATTCAATTCCACTATTTATGAATTCACGTGTACCTAAACCTCTAATGCTTCATGTCAAAATGGGAAGTTCACATTTGTATTGCTGAGCTATCTTTGCTCGTTTGTAGGTTATATTTTCCAAGACAATGGGAGATCACTCTTGTTTTTAAATGTATTTTATTACAAACATGTGTCAAAACAAGTTACCCCGGGAAACATACTTCCCAACAATCATCTCCAGTCTGTACAGATTTTTCCCCTTTTTCAGCCCCACTTCCCCACGATGAACAGTCCCTCAAACACGGTCACAAACATCCCCCAGCTTTCCTCAATCCCCCCCCTGCTGAAGAGCCCCTTAACTCATACTTTATCTTCTCCAATCGCAAGAAGTCGTACAGGTCACCCAACCAAGTCGCTACCCCCAGTGGCAATGACGACTGCCACCCCAGCAAAATTCGCCACTGTGCAATCAGAGAAGCGATGGCCAGGACCTCTCTATGATCTCCTGCTTCTCTGAAACCCCAAATACCGCCACCAAAGGGTCCGGGTCCATTCCCTCCTCCACTATCCTGGCTAAGATCGCGAATACTCCCACCCAGAATCTTCCCAATTTTTCACAACCCCAAAACATGTGCGCGCGATTCGCTGGCCCTCGCACACACCTCTCACACTCATCTGCTACCCCTGAAAGAACCCACTCATTCTCGCCCGAGTCATATGCATCCTGTGCACCACCTTAAACTGCAGCAGGCTCATCCTTGCACAAGAAGAGGTCCCGTCGACTTCCAGTGGCGGCGATGTCCGAGTGAGCCGCACATTCGGCGGGCTCTCACTCCGGCGGGCGTTTAGGAGCTGATTCCCCGCGATAGCGGGACCACGGAGCTGAAGGAAGGCGGCAGTGAAAGTGTGGAGGAGAGGGCTGCGGCACATGGAACAGCGGGAGTCCAGGAGGCAGAAGAAAAGAGAGAAAAAGGGACCGAGACAAGGAGCTGAAGAAACTTACCTGGAACCTAAGATGGCGGACACACGGACCCTGGACTCAGCAATCCATCAGGCGCTGGATAACATGCTCCAGGTAATGAAGTCCAGTTTTGAAGTGCTGAAACGGGACAGCTTGGACCCAATCCAGAAGGCAGTGGATCAGCTGAACCAGACGCTGGATGTGCAAGATGTTAAAGTTAAGGAGCTGGGAGAGGCGGTGGAGGAGCAGGCGAATGCGCAGACGGTTGCGGTGCTAGAAGTTGACGGGCTGAAGGAGTGGCAGAGAAGACTGCTAGACAGAGTGGAGGAGCTGGAGAATAGAGCCCGCAGGAACAACCTGAGGATGGTCGGCCTCCCGGAGGGGGCTGAGGGGGCTGCTGCCGCAGTGTTTGTAGCAGACCTATTGACGCAGCTGATGGGGGCCGAAGCCTTTCCGCGACCGCCGGAGCTGGAGGGGGCATACAGAGTGCAGGCGAGGCAGGGGCGGCCGGGCTGACCCCCCCCCCCCCCCCCCCCACCCCCCCTCCCGCCCGATGGTGATTAGGTTGCACAGGTTCGTGGACAAGGAGCGGGTGCTGCGGTGGGCAAAGAGCGCCAGGAGCAGCTCGTGGAACAACAGTGTCCTCCGCATTTACCAGGACCTAAGCCAGGAGGTGGCTCGGCGGCGAGCAGCCTTTAAGAATGTCAAGGAGGTGCTGTTCAAGAAGCACGTGAAGTTTGGTCTGCTGTTCCCGGCTCGTTTATGGGTCACGCACCAGGGTCAACACCACTACTTCTCCGAGCCTGAAGAAGCGATGGACTTTGTGAGGGATCAGGGGCTGGTCCCGAAAAGAGGCCCCACGGACGCGAATTAGGGCCCGAGGACTACCGTAGGAAGGTACGCCGAATGGGCCTGGACTGCTGGTCAACGGTTTGCTGGGTCAAAGGTGCCAAGCGGAACATTTGGGACTCTTTCCTTTGTTCATGGACATTGGTTTGTTTTTTTGTTTTTTTTCTCTTATGTTTTTGTTTTTCCCTCTTTTTTCTGTTTTTACCTTTTTGGGCGGATTTGTACTTTTTGTGCGGCTTGTGGAGGACACTGGAGCCGGCACGGTAACGAAGTGGGGCCGGTCAGCAAGGGGGGGCCAAGGACGTGGGTTGGGGGGTTTTTGTTTTGTTGATGTCCATGCCTTCCTGTGCCAGTGAGTTTGCTCCAGTGGGTGGGAGGGGGGGGATGGGGTGCCGGGGAGTGGGGAGGAGGACGGGGAAACAATAGGAATGAGACAGGTGGGCGCCGGAGTGATGAGTCACCGGGCTAGCAGATGGCTATAGGGAATCGGGTGGGGGGGGGGGGGGGGGGGGAAGATCACAGCCAGGGGAGGGGGGGTGGGGGTATCGGGGGATGTTGTTAGGGGAGGAGGGATTGTTCTGCTGATGTGGGAGGGACTTGAAATAGGCACTGGAAAGGGGGTCGAGGGTGGAGGCAGCCAACGGGCGGGCCAGGAATGGTGCGACGCACGGGCCGGGGGCCGGCCCGAGAAAGGCTATGGCTGACCAGCGTGGGTGGAGGTGGGTTGTGCCCCCGGGGGGGTAGGTTGTGCCCCCCGACCAGGCTGATCACCTGGAACGTCAGGGGACTGAATAGGCCGGTTAAGAGGGCGCGGGTGTTCGCGCATATGCGGGCTCTGAGGGTGGACGTAATTATGTTGCAGGAGACACATCTGAAAGTGTCTGACCAGGCCAGGCTAAGTAAGGGCTGGATTAGCCAGGTCTTCCACTTGGACTTGGACTCGAAGTCCAGGGGGGTGGCAATCATGATCAACAAGCGGGTGCAATTTGAGGCGGAGGGCATAGCCGCAGACAGGGGGCGCAGATATCTGATGGTACGGGGCAGACTGGAAGGGAGAAGAGTGGTGCTGGTGAATATATATGCCCCGAACTGGGATGTCGTGGACTTCATTAAAAGAGTGCTGGGGAAGATCCCGGACCTGGATTCTCGCAGGCTAATAATGGGGGGGAGGGAATTTAACATGGTCCTTGACCCGGCTTTGAACATAGAACATAGAACGATACAGCGCAGTACAGGCCCTTCGGCCCTCGATGTTGCACCGACATGGAAAAAACTAAAGGCCATCTAACCTACACTATGCCCTTATCATCCATATGCTTATCCAATAAACTTTTAAATGCCCTCAATGTTGGCGAGTTCACTACTGTTGCAGGTAGGGCATTCCACGGCCTCACCACTCTTTGCGTAAAAAACCCACCTCTGACCTCGGTCCTATATCTATTACCCCTCAATTTAAGGCTATGTCCCCTCGTGCTAGCCACCTCCATCCGCGGGAGAAGGCTCTCGCTGTCCACCCTATTTAACCCTCTGATCATTTTGTATGCCTCTATTAAGTCACCTCTTAACCTTCTTCTCTCTAACAAAAACAACCTCAAGTCCATCAGCCTTTCCTCATAAGATTTTCCCTCCATACCAGGCAACATCCTGGTAAATCTCCTCTGCACCCGTTCCAAAGCTTCCACATCCTTCCTATAATGAGGCGACCAGAACTGTACGCAATACTCCAAATGCGGCCGTACTAGAGTTTTGTACAACTGCAACATGACCTCATGGCTCCGGAACTCAATCCCTCTACCAATAAAGGCCATCACACCATAGGCCTTCTTCACAACCCTATCACCCTGGGTGGCAACTTTCAGGGATCTATGTACATGGGCACCGAGATCCCTCTGCTCATCAACAATACCAAGAATTTTACCAGTAGCCAAATTTTCCTCATTCCTGTTATTCTTTCCAAAGTGAATCACCTCACACTTCTCCACATTAAACTCCATTTGCCACCTCTCAGCCCAGCTCTGCAGCTTATCTATGTCCCTCTGTAACCTGCAACATCCTTCCGCACTGTCTACAACTCCACCGACTTTAGTGTCGTCTGCAAATTTACTCACCCATCCTTCTGCGCCCTCTTCTAGGTCATTTATAAAAATGACAAACAGCAACGGCCCCAGAACAGATCCTTGTGGTACGCCACTCGTAACTGAACTCCATTCTGAACATTTCCCATCAACCACCACTCTCTGTCTTCTTTCAACTAGCCAATTTCTGATCCACATCTCTAAATCACCCTCAATCCCCAGCCTCCGTATTTTCTGCAATAGTCGACCGTGGGGAACCTTATCAAACGCTTTACTGAAATCCATATACACCACATCAACTGCTCTACCCTCGTCCACCTGTTCAGTCACCTTCTCAAAGAACTCAATAAGGTTTGTGAGGCATTACCTACCCTTCACAAAACCATGCTGACTATCCCTAATCATATTATTCCTATCTAGATGATTATAAATCGTATCTTTTATAATCCTCTCCAAGACTTTACCCACCACAGACGTTAGGCTCACCGGCCTATAGTTACCGGGGTTATCTCTACTCCCCTTCTTGAACAAAGGGACCACATTTGCTATCCTCCAGTCCTCTGGCACTATTCCTGTAGCCAATGATGACCTAAAAATCAAAGCCAAAGGCTCAGCAATCTCTTCCCAGGCTTCCTAGAGAATCCTAGGATAAATCCCATCAGGCCCCGGGGACTTATCTATTTTCACCTTGTCCAGAATTGCCAACACTTCTTCCCTACGCACCTCAATGCCATCTATTCTAATAGCCTGGGTCTCAGCATTCTCCTCCACAATATTATCTTTTTCCTGAGTGAATACTGACGAAAAGTATTCATTTAGTATCTCGCTTATCTCCTTAACCTCCACACACAACTTCCCACCACTGTCCTTGACTGGCCCTACTCTTACCCTAGTCATTCTTTTATTCCTGACATACCTATAGAAAGCTTTTGGGTTTTCCTTGATCCTACCTGCCAAAGACTTCTCATGTCCCCTCCTTGCTCGTCTTAGCTCTCTCTTTAGATCCTTCCTCGCTTCCCTGTAACTATCAAGCGCCCCAACTGAAACGTCACGCCTCATCTTCACATAGGCCTCCTTTTTCCTCTTAACAAGAACATAGAACATAGAACAGTACAGCACAGAACAGGCCCTTCGGCCCTCGATGTTGTGCCGAGCAATGATCACCCTACTTAAACTCACGTAACCCGTATACCCGTAACCCAACAATCCCCCCATTAACCTTACACTATGGGCAATTTAGCATGGCCAATCCACCTAACCCGCACATCTTTGGACTGTGGGAGGAAACCGGAGCACCCGGAGGAAACCCACGCACACACGGGGAGGACGTGCAGACTCCACACAGACAGTGACCCAGCCGGGAATCGAACCTGGGACCCTGGAGCTGTGAAGCATTGATGCTAACCACCATGCTACCGTGAGGCCCCAGAAGAGATTCTACTTCTTTGGTAAACCACGGTTCCCTCGCTCTACCCTAGGATCGGTCGTGTCCCAGAACGGGTAGATTCCCAGCAATGGCAAGGGAGCTGAAAGGGTTCATGGAGCAAATGGGGGCAGTGGACCCCTGGAGAGTCAGACAGCCGACAGGAAGGGGCTACTCGGTTTACTCGCACGTCCATAAAGTATATTCTAGGATAGATTTCTTTGTACTGAGCAGGGATTGTATAGGGGAGGTAAAGAACACGGAATATTCGGCAATTACTATCTCAGACCATGCCCCGCACTGGGTAGACCTGCAGATCGGGAGGGGGCGAACTACCAACGCCCGCAATGGAGGCTAGACATGGGACTGCTGTCGGAGGAGGGGAACTGTGAGAGGCTTCGGAGGTGTATGTAAAATTACTTGTAGGTGAATGACTCGGGTGAGGTCTCAGCGGCGACCCTGTGGGAGGCGCTAAAGGCAGTAGTGCGGGGGGAGCTGATTTCAATTGGGGCCCACAGAGCCAAGGTAGACAGGCCAGAGATGGATAGATTGGTCAGGTAAATGGGTCGGATAGATGAAGAGCACGCGGAGTCCCCGGGGGAGGTTTTACTCAGGGAGAGGCAGAGACTACAGGCGGATCTGGGGGCACTATCCACGAGTAGGGCCGTGGAACAGCTTAGGAAGGTGAGGGGCGTGGTGTACGAGCATGGAGAAAAAGCTAGCAGACTGTTAGCGCAGCAACTCAGGAAGAGGGAGGCGGCCAGGGAAATAAGTAGAGTGATGGATGGGGAGGGGCGCAAAGTGGAGGACCCGGCAGGATTGAATAAGGTATTCCGGGACTTCTATCGCAAGCTGTATATTTCGGAGCCGCCGGAAGAACCAGAGGAGATGAAAAGGTTTCTGGACGGGTTAACATTCCCAACAGTAGGTGGGGGGCGAGTGGATGAGCTGGGGGCCCCGATTAGAGTGGAGGAGGTATTGGGGGGCCTAAAGGCCATGCAGTCGGGGAAAGCCCCGGGGCCGGATGGATACCTAGTAGAGTTCTATAGGAAGTTTTCTGAGCTGGTGGGCCCGGTCTTGGCGAGGGTTTTCAATGAGGCAAGGGACAGAGGGACCCTGCCGCCGACAATGTCACAAGCCACTATATCACTGATATTGAAGCGGTGTATAGACCCGGAGGCGTGCGGGTCCTACAGGCCAATCTCCCTGATTAATGTTGACGCCAAGCTCCTGGCAAAGGTACTGGCGGTTAGAATGGAGGACTGCGTACCGGAGGTGATTGGGGAGGACCAAACTGCGTTCGTGAAAGGTAGGCAGCTGGCGGCCAACCTGAGAAGATTACTTAATGTGATAATGATGCCCCCGGCGGGCAGGGAGGTGGAGGTAGTGGTGGCGATGGACGCCGAGAAGGCCTTTGACCGGGTAGAGTGGGACTATCTATGGGAGGTGCTTGGACGGTTTGGGTTCGGGGAGGGACTGGTGAATTGGATCAAATTATTATATCAGGCCCCAAAGGCCAGCGTTAGGACTAACAGAGAAGTGTCGGAGTACTTTAGGCTGTACCGAGGGACCAGACAGGGCTGCCTGCTCTCCCCGCTGCTGTTTATGCTGGCCATAGAGCCGCTGGCGATTGCGCTGAGAGCCGCAGAGGGATGGAAGGGGATGGTGAGGGGCGGGGTAGAACATAGGGTCTCTCTTTATGCAGACGACCTGCTCCTGTACGTGTCGGACCCAGTGGCCGGGATGGGAAGTATACTGGAAACATTGAGGAAGTTTGGCCAGTTCTCAGGATACAAACTAAATATGGCCAAGAGTGAAATGTTTGTAGTACAGGCAAGGGGCCAGGAGAACAGATTGAGAGGGCTACCGTTTAGGCTGGTTGAGGAAAATTTCCGGTATTTGGGAATCCAGGTGGCGCGAGACTAGTGCAGGCTGCACAAGTTAAATTTGGCCAGGGTGGTGGAGCAAATGAAGGGAGAGTTTCGGAGATGGGATGCACTCCCGCTGTTGTTGGCAGGGAGGGTGCAGACTGTAAAGATGACAATCCTCCCTAGATTTCTGTTTGTTTTTCAGTGCCTCCCGATCTTTGTCCCACAGTCCTTCTTCAAAAGAGTTAATAGGATGATCATGAGCTTTGTTTGGGCGGGAAAGTCTCTGCGGGTGAAGAAGGCGATGCTGGAGAGGAACCGCAGCGAGGGAGGGCTGGCTTTGCCGAGTCTGATTAATTATTACTGGACGGCCAACATCGCTATGATAAGGAAGTGGATGGTGGGTACGGGGTCTATCTGGAGGCGGCTTCGTGCAGGGGCTCCAGCCTGGCAGCCCTGGTCATGGCTCCTCTACTGCTGCCGCCGGCCAGGTACTCCACCAGCCCGGTAGTGGTGGCGACCCTGCGGATATGGGGCCAGTGGAGGAGACATGTAGGGGAGATGGGGGCGTCGGTTTGGGCGCCAATCTGCGACAACCATCGGTTTGCCCCCGGGAGCATGGATGGGGGGTTTCGAGCATGGTGGCGGGCGGGGGTGGGATGGGTGGGCGATATGTTCCTGGAAGGGAGCTTTGCGAGTTTGAGGAGCTTGGAGGAGAAATTTGGTCTGCTAAGGGGAAATGATTTTAGGTACCTACAGTTGCGAGACTTTGTCCGTAGACAGGTCTCATCCTTGCCACGCCTCCCGCCATTGGGGATCCAAGACAGAATAGTCTCTAGGGGGGAAGAAGGGGAGGGTAGAGTCTCTGATATTTATAAGGTGCTCATGAGGGAGGAAGGGACCCAGACGGAGGAACTGAAACTTAAATCGGAGGAGGAGCTAGGCGGGGAAATGGAGGACGGGCTGTGGGCAGAGGCCCTGAGTAGGGTAAATTCGACCGCAACATGTGCCAGGCTCGGGCTGATTCAATTTAAGATCGTTCACCGGGCCCACATGACGGTGGCTCGGATGAGAAAATTCTTTGGGATAGAGGACAAATGCGCTAGGTGCACGGGAGGACCAGCGAACCACATTCACATGTTTTGGGCATGCCCTAAGCTTAGGGGGTACTGGGAGGGATTTGCGGGCGTCATGTCCCGGGTGCTAAAAACAAGGATGGCGATGGGTCCAGGGGTGGCAATTTTTGGGGTATCGGAAGACCCGGGAGTCCAGGGGGAGAAAGAGGCCGATGTTTTGGCCTTTGCTTCCCTGATAGCCCGGCGACGAATACTATTGGTGTGGAGGGACTCAAAGCCCCCGAAGACTGAGTTGTGGCTTGCGGACATGTCGAGTTTCCTGGGTATGGAAAAAATTAAGTTCGCCTTGAGGGGATCTGTACAGGGGTTCGCCCGGAGGTGGCAACCATTTATTGACTTCTTTGCGGGAGAGTGAGCGGCAGCAGGGGGTTGGGGGGGGGGGGGGGGGGGGGGGGGGGGGGGTGGTAGAGTAGAGTAGAGTAGGAGGGATAAAATGGCAGGTAGTACCGGTGGGAGAGGAGTGGGCTTGTGCAGTATGTTACGATTGAAGTATTGAATGTACGTGGATGTTTGCACATTTTTGCCTTTTTTGCTTTCTTTCTGTTGATGTCTGTAACTGTTTACAAAGCCAAAAATTACCTCAATAAAATTGTTCATTAAAAAAAAAGAAAAGGTCCCGTTTACCCTTCGCAGTGCCTCACCCCATACTCCTCAATTGATCTCCTCTCCCAACTCTGCTTCCCATTTCTCCTTAATCTTCACCACCCGCTCGCCTCCCTGCTCCCCCAGCCACTTGTATATATCCCAATCCTTCCCTCCCCTTCCACATCCGGAAGCAGCAGTAGCTCCAGCAGGGTGTATCCCGGTGTATATCACCCGGCAAACTAGGGAACCCCCTCTAGACCTTACGTGCAAAGTCCCTAACCTGCAGATAACCTGCTGCCTCTGTAGCAGGGTCCTCACCACCCACGGCACCTTCCCCGACCATACAAAGTCAGAAATGATCGTGTCCACTTTCCGTAAAAAGGCTTTGATATAAAGATCAGAAGAGCTTGAAAGATAAATAAGAAACTCGGCAGAATATTCATTTTCACCACTTGGACCCTTCCCGCCAATATATATAAGTGCAATGTATCCCACCTCTTAAGATCCTCCCCAGTCTCCTCCACCAGCTTTGTTGAGTTCCACTTATGGAACTATTTATCTAATCCCTCGCCACCTGAATCCCCAAACACCTAAACCTATCCCTCGCTACCGTCAATGGGATCCCCCCTAAATTAGCCCGCTGTGCCAGCTCATTCACCGAGAATACCTCGCTTTTCCCTCCATTCAGCTTGTCCCCCCAGAACCCTCCAAACCTCCCCAGCAGGCCCGTAATCCTTCCCATACTCTCCAACGGATTCAAAACATACAGCAAGAGGTCATCGGCAGAGCGGCACCCAATGCTCCCTCTGGCCAGTCATAATTCCCTGCCACTCGGCCGACCCCCTGAGAGCCATCGCCAATGGCTCTTATGGCCAGCGCAAACAGCAGCGGTGACAGCGGGCACCCCTACCTCGTACCCCTGTGTAAGTCAAAGCTTTGTGAGCTCATATCATTCATCCTCACCCTCGCCCTTGGTGCCACATACAGCCACCGTACCCATGCCACAAATCTCGACCCAAACCTGAACCTTCCCAAAACCTCGAACAAGAACCGCCACTCCACCCATCAAATGCCTTCTCTGCGTCCATGGACACTACCACCTCCGGTACCAGAGCACCCGACGGATTCATCACCACATTCAACAGCCGTCTTATATTACTCGCGTGCTGCCTGCCCTTCACAAAGCCTGTTTGATCTTCTGCCACCACCCCCGGGACATACTCCTCCATCCTCCCCGTCAACAACTGAGTCAATACTTTCACATCTGTGTTCAATAGTGCTATGGGCCTATACAAGCCATATTCCACCTGGTACTTCCCCTTTTTCGGGATTAGTGTGATTACTGCCTATGTCATCATTTCTGGCAACTCCCCCTTCTCCAGTGCTTCATTAAATGCCCCCAACAGATGTGGCACCAGGTCCATCGCAAATTCTTTATAAAATTCCGCCGGGTACCCAGCCAGCCCAGGGGCCTTCCCCGACTTCATGGGAGATCACTCTTGCTCTTATTTAAATAATGACGTGGGATTTTTTTTCAACTATCTGAGGTTGCAGTCAGTGTATTGATAAGCATAAGCAAGTGTGTATGTAAATATGTTTAGCTTTCGACCACTAGGTGTCAGGCAAGTAATAGCTCGTGACACTGTAACCAAGGGAGAGTTTGAAGGAGAATTTGTCGTGGTTAGTTGTGTTTGTCAGCATTAGTTTCCAACCCACAGTTTGTTGTACAATAATAAATTTGTCTAGTTCAGAACTAGATGTTCTTTGGTACGCCGACTCAGTGATTGTCTCTGTACAAGAACATAGCATGGCGCCAGGGGTGATGATCAAAAACTGAAGATCAGAAGTGTGAACTTTTGAAGGACACATTCTTCAAATTTTGTGAAACAATGCTAAAACAAAACGTGGAACATCGAAAATAGTCTCTAAAAATGCTAAACCAGTAAAAGAAGATGGAAAGTTTGAAAATGTCTGAGTAACCGGTAATGCAGATGGCATTTAAGCAACAGTTCACGCTGGACGTGGCAGCCTTAGGATTGCAAGCGCAGCCAGATTAACTAAAAGGTGTTGTCGCTAACAGTAGCAGGCCCCAGACGATAGAAATTTATAGCACATTTGTTTTTGAGTGGGAGGAAGATGGTAAAAGCTTTGATGCCATCATTAAAAAGTTTGATGAGCATTGTACTCCGAAAAAGAATGAAATTCTGAGCGGCACATATTTAGAATGCACACGCAGAAGATAGGCGAGTCCTTTGATAGCTTTCTTACTGACCTCAAGTTAAAAGCATGTGTAACTTTGTGACGATAAAATCCTCGATGATTCTAGATCAAATTGTCTTCAGAATAAATGATGATAAGGTGTGTGAACATCTCTTACGGGAGAATGAACTTCAGTTAGAAGACGCGATTAAGATTTGCCATGCTAGTGAACTAGCTGCGCAACATATAAGCACATTGAATGCACAGAGTTTTGGTGCGAAAATTGGGAGCGATGACAACACCATAGATGTCGTGATGCACTTGAATATAAAATGTGGTCTCAGCATCAGTGACCATGTTAGACAATTGCCAGAAGCAACATTACATGTAAAAGATGTGGAAACAGGCACCTACCGAGGCAATGTCCAGCATATGGAAATATTTGAAGAGTGCAAAGGTAAAAATCATTTTGCAAAACAATCATAGAATTTACAGTGCAGAAGGTGGCCATTTGGGCTATCGAATGTGCACCGGCCCTTGGAAAGAGCACCCCACTTAAGCCCACCCCATCCCCATAACACAGTAACCCTACCTAACCTTTTTTTTTGGACACTAAGGACAATTTACCATTGCCAAGCCACCGAACTTGCACATCTTTGGAGTGTGGGAGAAAACCAGAGCACCCGGAGGAAACCCACGCAGACACGGGGAGAACATGCAGACTCTGTACAGACCGTGAACCAAGCCGGGAATTGAACCTGGGACCCTGGAGCTGTGAAACAACTGTGCTAACCACTGTGCTTCCCAATGTTTCACAAATAAGAAAATTAATGCAAGGAAGTCCATCAATACTACTGATAACATTAGATAAGCAGGCACATTTTTTTATTGATGTAGTCTTGGATGAAGACAGGACAATCACAGCCAAAAAAATAAAATGTCGCCAAAAGAAACAAAAAGTTATAAAAAATGATATTTCAACAGTGACAAAAGACAAATGGACAGTTTCTTTGTTAATAAATAAATTACTCATCAATGTTAAGTTAGACACAGGAGCAAGAGCAAACCTCATAAGCATTAGTAATATCAAGGCTATAAAATTAAAACCTAGACTATTAAAGACTTCGTGAAGGATTATAATGGTCAGAAAATTGACACATTGGGAATGTGTGATCTTGATGGCCAAGTAAATGACAAAGTTCACAAAGTTAAATTCTCCATAGTAGTTGAAGGTCATGAGTCTTTGGTAGGTGTTGAAGCATGTGAAGCACTGGAACTGGTAAAAAGAGAGTATATTGCACTGACTGTGCACTAAGCATATACAGTGAATCGGTGGAGTCCATTGCACAGGCTTTTCTAGAAATATTCCAAGGTTCAATATTACAAGATTCAATTAAAAAATGATGCTCAACCACTGATGCATGCTCCGAGACGAGTTCCAGCACAATTACATGACCGCCTAAAAGCTGAATTAAAGAATGACACATCTTGGTGTTATCAAAAAGATTGAAGAGCCGACAGATTGGGCCAATTCGATGATGTGTGTAAAAAAACAAAATAAGATTTAGGATATGCACGGATCCCAAAGATGTAAATGCAAATATAAAAAGGGAAAACTATATGATACCTAAAAGAGAGGAGACCACAAGTGAGATGTCTGGTGCGACATATTTCAGCAAACGATGCTTTGCAAGGATTCTGGCAGCTCAAGCTAGATGAAGGAAGTACCAAGTATTGTACATTCAGTACTCCTTTGGTAGATATTGCTTCCTTTGCATGCCCTTTGGCATAATCTTAGCATCAGAAATATTCCACAGGGTGATGAAACACATTGTTGGAGGCATTCTGGGTGTTTGAGTATATATCGATGACATCATAATTTGAGGTTCCACCAAGAGGAACACAATGACAGGCTAATAAGGGTATTGCAAAATGAAAGAAGAAATGGGCTCCGACTCAACAAGGCCAAATGTCAGTTTGATGTAAAGGAAATAACGTTCCTAGGAGACAGGTTCTCTGCTCAAGGAATAAAGCCTGATGACATGAAAATTCAAGCCATAATTGATATGCCTCGACCTATATATAAAAATGATGTGGAGATGCCGGTGTTGGACTGGGGGAGGGGGGGGGGGGGCGGAGTCTTACAAACCATGTTAAAGTCCAACAGGTTTGTTTCAAATCAGTAGCTTTCGGACAGCAGCTCCTTCTTCAGGAGCTGACCTGCTAAAAAGGGAGTACTGGGCATGATCAACTTCATTGGAATATTTATACCAAATTTCTCAGCAAAGACAGCATGTCTTAGAGATGTTCTGAAGAAAATTGATCACTTGGATTGAAAAGAATGAGCAAGAGTGGATAACACTAAAGAAAGCACGAACGACAACACCAGTATTAACATTTTCTGATCCAACAACAAAAACCAAGATTTCAACAGATGCATCGGATAGTCTAGGTGCAGTTTTGCTGCAACAGGAAAATGGTTGTGATTGGAAACCAGTAGCATATGCTTCAAGATCAATGACAGAATCTGAATGTCATTATGCACAAATAGAAAAAGAGTGTTTAGGGCTAGTGAATGGATTGGAGAAATTCCATTGCTATGTATATAGTCTACCTACGTTCATTGTCGAGCCAGATCATAGACCGTTGGTTGCAATAGTCAAGAAGAATCTCAGTGAGATGTCACCTCACAGCCACGGATGATGATGAAGCGATATGACTTTTGAATTGTAGGGAAGTACATTGTAGTAGCGGATGCGTTGTCCAGAGCTACACCGGCATAAGATGACAATTCCATGGGATAAGATATGCAAGTTCATGTAAATATGATCACGGAAACACTACAGATGCAAAGTCAAAGCCGATTGTTGAAGAAACAGAGAAAGATGAAGTATCACAAATGTCAACAATGGATGGCCGAAAGGTTCATGTTCTAAATATCATCACATGCGATCAAAGCTAAGTGTAGCAAATTGTTTGTTACTGAGGCAAGAGAGAATTGTAATTCCACAGTCTCTGCACAAAGAAATACTGCAGAAGATTCATGAGGGTCACCTTGGAATTGAGAAACGCAAAATAAGAGCGCAAGATACTGTATATTGGCTGGGAATAAAGAAAGACATACAGGACATGGTGGAAAAATGTACCACTGGTCAATGATATCAATATCGACAAGCAAAGGAACTGATGGAAATGGATGAAATTGTGTCAGTTCCTTGGCAAAAGTTTGGGATAGGCGTATTCTACCTTGATGGTAAGGAATATTTGCTAGTAGTGGACTACTATTCAAATTATCCAGAAGTAGTACAATTGTCTAGCTCGTCAGCAAATTGTGTAATAATGCATACAAAAGCAATGTTTGCATGACATGGAATACCTGAGGTAGTAATGTGTGATAATCAACTGTAAAGAATGAAAGGCATTTGCACAGCACTATGATTTTAGGCACATAACATCAAGTCTATTATACTCATAATCAAATGGCAAAGCAGGAAAAGGAGTTCAGCTGAAATTGCCGAGTATTCCGACCCCTTAACCCCAGCCAGCAAAGCCTTCCCCACCACGAAAAAGTCGATCCGCGAATATACCTTATGGACTGCTGAGAAAAACGAGTACTTCCGCTCCCTCGGGTGCAGAAACCTCCAAGGGTCCACCCCTCCCATTTCCATCATTAGCCCATCTAACGCTTTCGCCCCCCCTGATAGGACCAGCGAGCACAGCTGTGACCTGTCCAACCTTGGCTCCTGCACCAAGTACCAGACCCTGCCCACTATCAGTTCGTATACGTCCAAGTCGGGCTTACATAATGAGTTAACATAGACTTGGATTAACTTCTCAAGAGGAGGCATAAATCAGTTTTTGCACCTGGCATTCCTTGGTGGGAAGCTCATGTGCCCAAAATACAAGTCAGAAATTAGGGCATATGACAAACCAAAATTTCCTGGTTGTATTCTTGCCAGTTGCGGTTTCAAGTTTGGGAAATCTCTCTGTTGAATTTTACTTTCTGGTTTTGATCCATAAACAACAGGCTGACCTACTTAAAATTACTAAACTTTCTGATTTAGTCAGACTGGTGCATATAATAAATATGATAGATATTGAGAAATGGTGTCCCCACATTGATCAAGTTCCCCCAGTGATGTCATGGGTTAGACACGGAGCAATGGTCTATCGACATGCACACTGTTCTTTTTTGAAAATACCTCCAACACATGAAATCTGAATAGAACATGCGAGAGAAACTCATTAGGTCAGGCACCATTTGTGGAAAGAGTAACTAGAGATCTGACAAAAAGGGTCACCAGTCTGAAACATTAGATGCACGTGCGTTTTGGTGGAGAGGATACCCGAGACACTACACGTATAGTGTCTCCCATCCGCCCTCCTCCTCTAACCTAATAATAAGACCCATTGGTGTGAGCAGGTAAGTGCTATATTATATTATTATTTTTTATTTATTTTATATTTGTTTACCAGAACTTGGTTGAAATTAAGTGGGATGGCAGGGAAGGCAGTGCAATGTTCCTCCTGCAGGATGTTTGAGGTGAGGGATGCCGTTAGTGTCCCTGCTGATTTTACCTGCAGGAAGTGCAGCCATCTCCAGCTCCTACAAGACCGAGTTATGGTACTGGAGCTGGAGTTGGATGAACTTCGGATCATTCGGGAGGCAGAGGTGGTCATAGATAGGAGCTTCAGGGAGGTAGTTACACCAAAGACTGGAGATAGATGGGTAACTGTAAGAGGGACTGGGAAGAAGCAGTCAGTGCAGGGACCCCCTGCGGTCGTTCCCCTGAGTAACAAGTATACCGTTTTGGATACTTGTGGGGGGGACGACTTACCAGGGGTAAGCCATGAGGTACGGGACTCTAGCACGGAGTTTGTCCCTGTTGCTCAGAAGGGAAGGGGGGAGAGGAGCAGAGCATTAGTAATTGGGGACTCAATAGTCAGGGGCACAGATAGGAGATTTTGTGGGAGCAAGAGAGACTCACGTTTGGTATGTTGCCTCCCAGGTGCAAGGGTACGTGATGTCTCGGATCGTGTTTTCCGGGTCCTTAAGGGGGAGGGGGAGCAGCCCCAAGTCGTAGTCCACATTGGCACTAACGACATAGGTAGGAAAGGGGACAAGGATGTCAGGCAGGCCTTTAGGGAGCTAGGATGGAAGCTCAGAGTGAGAACAAACAGAGTTGTTGGGCGGGATTCTCCGTAGCCCTTCGTAACGCGGGTTGCCTGCGAAAAAAATCGGTGTTAATCACTCCGGCGCCGGGGCCTTCTTTAAGGCCGCTATTCTCCGTTCCCGGAGGGGCTAGCAGCTGACTGACGCGATACGCGTCAGTTTCTCCAGCTGCGGAAGTGGTGAGACCCGGCGTCTTTTGGAGGATAAGGAGGAGAGAGAGAGAGAGACAGACCTGGCAGTTTGGGGGGGGGGGGGGGGTGTGTGTGTGTTCTGGCAGTTTGGGGGGGGGGGGGGGTGTGTTCCGGCAGTTGGGGGGGGTGTGTGTGTTCCGGCAGTTGGGGGGGGGGGGGTGTGTGTTCCGGCAGTTGGGGGGGGGGGGGGGTGTGTGTTCCGGCAGTTGGGGGGGGGGGGGGGGGTGTGTGTTCCGGCAGTTGGGGGGGGGGGGGGTGTGTTCCGGCAGTTGGGGGGGGGGGGGTGTGTGTTCCGGCAGTTGGGGGGGGGGGTGTGTGTTCTGGCAGTTGGGGGGGGGGGTGTGTGTTCCGGCAGTTGGGGGGGGGGGGGGTGTGTTCCGGCAGTTGGGGGGGGGGGGGGGTGTGTGTTCCGGCATTTGGGGGGGGGGGTGTGTTCCGGCATTTGGGGGGGGGGGGTTTGGGGGCAGCGGCGGGCAGAGAGGGGGGGCGACGGATGCCCGGGGCCAACGCACCGTCGCCCCCCCCTCTGTACGCCGCTGCCCCCTACCCCAACCCCCCCCCCTCACCACCCCTACCTCCCTCCCCACCACCCCTACCTCCATCCCCACCACCCCTACCTCCCTCCCCACCACCCCTACCTCCCTCCCCACCACCCCTACCTCCCTCCCCACCACCCCTACCCCCCTCCAACGCCGGGTCCCCCCCCCTCTCTCCTCCTCCTCTCCCCCCCCTCTCTCCTCCTCTCCCCCCTCTCTCCTCCCCCCCCTCTCTCCTCCTCCCCCCCCTCTCTCCTCCTCCCCCCCCTCTCTCCTCCTCCCCCCCCCTCTCTCCTCCTCCCCCCCTTTCCTTCCTCTGTTAGGGGGGGGGGGGTGCGGCGTTAGTGGGGGTGTGGCGTTGGAGGGGGGTAGGGGTGGTGAAGGGGGTAGGGGTGGTGAAGGGAGGGGGTTGGGGTAGGGGCAGCTGCGTGCAGAGGGGGGGCGACGGTGCGTTGGCCCCGGGCATCCGTCGCCCCCCTCCTCAGCACGCCGCTGCCCCTACCCCAACCCCCTCCCCTCACCACCCCTACCCCCTTCACCACCCCTACCCCACTCCAACGCCGCACCCCCCCCCCACTAACGGAGGAAGGAAGGGGGGGAGGAGGAAGGAAGGGGGGGAGGAAGGGGGGGAGGAGGAAGGAAGGGGGGAGGAGGAAGGAAGGGGGGGAGGAGGAGAGAGGGGGGGGGTGTGGGTACCGGCCTTCAGAGGGAGGGGGACGGGGTGTGGGTTGCGGCGTTGAGGGTGGGGGGTGCCGGCGTTGAGGGGGGGGGGACCCGGCGTTGAGGGGGGGGGGGGGTTGCGGCGTTGCGAGAGATGGGGGGCGGCGTTGGAGGGGGGTAGGGGTGGTGGGGAGGGGGGTAGGGGCATTGGAGGGAGGTAGGGGTGGTGAGGGGGGGGTGGTTAGGGTAGGGGGCAGCGGCGTACAGAGGGGGGGGCGACGGTGCGTTGGCCCCGGGCATCCGTCGCCCCCCTCCTCAGCACGCCGCTGCCCCTACCCCAACCCCCTCCCCTCACCACCCCTACCCCCTTCACCACCCCTACCCCACTCCAACGCCGCACCCCCCCCCCCACTAACGGAGGAAGGAAGGGGGGGAGGAGGAAGGAAGGGGGGGAGGAAGGGGGGGAGGAGGAAGGAAGGGGGGAGGAGGAAGGAAGGGGGGGAGGAGGAGAGAGGGGGGGGGTGTGGGTACCGGCCTTCAGAGGGAGGGGGACGGGGTGTGGGTTGCGGCGTTGAGGGTGGGGGGTGCCGGCGTTGAGGGGGGGGGGGACCCGGCGTTGAGGGGGGGGGGGGGGTTGCGGCGTTGCGAGAGATGGGGGGCGGCGTTGGAGGGGGGTAGGGGTGGTGGGGAGGGGGGTAGGGGCGTTGGAGGGAGGTAGGGGTGGTGAGGGGGGGTGGTTAGGGTAGGGGGCAGCGGCGTACAGAGGGGGGGGGCGACGGTGCGTTGGCCCCGGGCATCCGTCGCCCCCCCCTCTCTGCCCGCCGCTGCCCCCAAACCCCCCCGATGGCCGCAACTCCCCGATGGCCGCAACCCCCCGATGCCGCAACCCACCCCCCCCCCGATGGCCGCAACCCACTCCCCCCCCGATGGCCGCAACCCACTCCCCCGATGGCCGCAACCCACTCCCCCGATGGCCGCAACCCACTCCCCCGATGCTGCAACGCACTCCCCCGATGGCCGCAACCCACTCCCCCGATGGCCGCAACCCACCCCCCCCCCCCCCAATGCCTCAACCCACCCCCGACACTGAACGGCGTCAACCATCATCAATGGTTGACGCCGTTTTAAATCAACTGTGATTTTCGCCGACGTGGCCCGTGGCCACGTCGGCGGGACTTCGGCCCATCCGGGCCGGAGATTTCAGGTCAGTGCAAATAAAATGAAATCCCGCCGGCGCCAGCTGTTTTCACAGGCTGCCGACGGGATTTGCACAACGCCGGTTTTTTACCGGCCGGAGAATTCGAAAACCTGCGGGAGCGGAAATAACGCCGCTTCCCGCCAATTCTCGGACCCTGCGTGGGGTCGGAGAATCCCGCCCGTTATCTCTGGGTTGTTGCTCGTGCCACGTGATAGTGAGATGAGGAATAGGGAGAGAGAGCAATTAAACACGTGGCTACAGGGATGGTGCAGGCGGGAGGGATTCAGATTTCTGGATAACTGGGGCTCTTTCTGGGGAAGGTGGGACCTCTATAGACAGGATGGTCTACATCTGAACCTGAGGGGCACCAATATCCTGGGGGGGAGATTTGTTAGTGTTCTTTGGGGGGGTTTAAACTAATTCAGCAGGGGCATGGGAACCTGGATTGTAGTTTTGGGGTACGGGAGATTGAGAGTATAGAGGTCAGGAGCACAGATTTGACTTCGCAGGAGGGTGCCAGTGTTCAGGTAGGTGGTTTGAAGTGTGTCTACTTCAATGCCAGGAGTATACGAAATAAGGTAGGGGAACTGGCAGCATGGGTTGGTACCTGGGACTTTGATGTTGTGGCCATTTCAGAGACATGGATAGAGCAGGGACAGGAATGGTTGTTGCAGGTTCCGGGGTTTAGGTGTTTTAGTAAGCTCAGAAAAGGGGGCAAAAGAGGGGGAGGTGTGGCGCTGCTAGTCAAGGACAGTATTACGGTGGCGGAAAGGATGCTAGATGGGGACTCTTCTTCCGAGGTAGTATGGGCTGAGGTTAGAAACAGGAAAGGAGAGGTCACCCTGTTGGGAGTTTTCTATAGGCCACCTAATAGTTCTAGGGATGTAGAGGAAAGGATGGCGAAGATGATTCTGGAAAAGAGCGAAAGTAACAGGGTAGTTGTTATGGGGGACTTTAACTTTCCAAATATTGACTGGAAAAGATATAGTTCGAGTACATTAGATGGGGCGTTCTTTGTACAATGTGTGCAGGAGGGTTTCCTGACACAATATGTTGACAGGCCAACAAGAGGCGAGGCCACATTGTATTTGGTTTTGGATAATGAACCAGGCCAGGTGTTAGATCTGGAGGTAGGTGAGCACTTTGGAAACAGTGACCACAATTCGGTGACCTTTACGTTAGTGATGGAAAGGGATAAGTATACCCCGCAGGGAAAGAGTTATAGCTGGGGGAAGGGCAATTATGATGCCATTAGACATGACTTAGGATGTGTTGGTTGGAGAAGTAGGCTGCAAGGGTTGGGCACACTAGATATGTGGAGCTTGTTCAAGGAACAGCTATTGCATGTTCTTGATAAGTACGTACCAGTCAGGCAGGGAGGAAGGGGTCGAGCGAGGGAACCGTGGTTTACCAAAGAAGTGGAATCTCTTGTTAAGAGGAAGATGGAGGCCTATTATGAAGATGAGGCGTGAAGTTTCAGTTGGGGCGCTTGATAGTTACAAGGAAGCGAGGAAGGATCTAAAGAGAGAGCTAAGACGAGCAAGGAGGGGACATGAGAAGTCTTTGGCAGGTAGGATCAAGGAAAACCCAAAAGCTTTCTATAGGTAAGGAATAAAAGAATGACTAGGGTAAGAGCAGGGCCAGTCAAGGACAGTGGTGGGAAGTTGTGTGTGGAGGCTGAGGAGATAAGCGAGATACTAAATGAATACTTTTCGTCAGTATTCACTAGGAAAAAGATAATATTGTGGAGGAGAATGCTGAGACCCAGGCTATTAGAATAGATGGCATTGAGGTACATAGGGAAGAAGTGTTGGCAATTCTGGACAAGGTGAAAATAGATACGTCCCCGGGGCCTGATGGGATTTATCCTAGGATTCTCTGGGAAGCCAGGGAAGAGATTGCTGAGCCTTTGGCTTTGATTTAGGTCATCATTGGCTACAGGAATAGTGCCAGAGGACTGGAGGATAGCAAATATGGTCCCTTTGTTCAAGAAGGGGAGTAGAGATAACCCCGGTAACTATAGGCTGGTGAGCCTAACGTCTGTGGTGGGTAAAGTCTTGGAGAGGATTATAAAAGATACGATTTATAATCATCTAGATAGGAATAATATGATTAGGGATAGTCAGCATGGTTTTGTGAAGGGTAGGTCATGCCTCACAAACCTTATCGAGTTCTTTGAGAAGGTGACTGAACAGGTAGACGAGGGTAGAGCAGTTGATGTGGTGTATATGGATTTCAGTAAAGCGTTTGATAAGGTTCCCCACGGTCGGCTATTGCAGAAAATACGGAGGCTGGGGATTGAGGGTGATTTAGAGATGTGGATCAGAAATTGGCTAGTTGAAAGAAGACAGAGAGTGGTAGTTGATGGGAAATGTTCAGAATGGAGTTCAGTTACGAGTGGCGTACCACAGGATCTGTTCTGGGGCCGTTGCTGTTTGTCATTTTTATAAATGACCTAGAGGAGGGCGCAGAAGGATGGGTGAGTAAATTTGCAGACGACACTAAAGTCGGTGGAGTTGTAGACAGTGCGGAAGGATGTTGCAGGTTACAGAGGGACATAGATAAGCTGCAGAGCTGGGCTGAGAGGTGGCAAATGGAGTTTAATGTGGAGAAGTGTGAGGTGATTCACTTTGGAAAGAATAACAGGAATGCGGAATATTTGGCTAATGGTAAAATTCTTGGTAGTGTGGATGAGCAGAGGGATCTCGGTGTCCATGTACATAGATCCCTGAAAGTTGCCACCCAGGTTGATAGGGTTGTGAAGAAGGCCTATGGTGTGTTGGCCTTTATTGGTAGAGGGATTGAGTTCCGGAGCCATGAGGTCATGTTGCAGTTGTACAAAACTCTAGTACGGCCGCATTTGGAGTATTGCGTACAGTTCTGGTCGCCTCATTATAGGAAGGACGTGGAAGCTTTGGAACGGGTGCAGAGGAGATTTACCAGGGTGTTGCCTGGTATGGAGGGAAAATCTTATGAGGAAAGGCTGATGGACTTGAGGTTGTTTTTGTTAGAGAGAAGAAGGTTAAGAGGTGACTTAATAGAGGCATACAAAATGATCAGAGGGTTAGATAGGGTGGACAGCGAGAGCCTTCTCCCGCGGATGGAGGTGGCTAGCACGAGGGGACATAGCCTTAAATTGAGGGGTAATAGATATAGGACCGAGGTCAGAGGTGGGTTTTTTACGCAGAGTGGTGAGGCCGTGGAATGCCCTACATGCAACAGTAGTGAACTCGCCAACATTGAGGGCATTTAAAAGTTTATTGGATAAGCATATGGATGATAAGTGCATAGTGTAGGTTAGATGGCCTTTAGTTTTTTTCCATGTCGGTGCAACATCGAGGGCCGAAGGGCCTGTACTGCGCTGTATCGTTCTATGTTCTATGTTCTAAGATAAGGTATAGTTGCAATCTCAAAAGAAGCAAAAGACATATTATGACAAGTCTAGCAGGAGTCTGAAACCTTTGAACCGAATGACATGGTGAGAGTGGAGATCATGATGGCAGGTCAAAATGTGCTGAGGTATTGCAGAAGATAGGTCCAATGTCCTGTACTGTAATACCTGAGCAAAGACAGGTTCTAAGGAGAAATAGACGAGCACTCCTAAAAGTGAAACAACCTGTTGCTAATCTGCAAGGCGAGGATGTGTATGAAAACTTACATTCTTCGAAACCAACACAACCAGTGGACAATCAAATGTCATTGTAGATTAATGTTCAGAACAGTGATAAGGTCATAGCAGATGCACCTATGGAAGTTCAGAACCATCAAAAAGATTCACCAGATTTACCTAAGTTGAGGCGATCAACAAGACACAGAAACCTGAATGATTGGATCTGTGAATGGACAATACAACTGTACATGATGTAAAATACTTTGTTATGCATATCATATGTGATATTTATTTAAATACTGTATAATATATTTTATTCCAAATCTCAAGGAAAGGGGATGTAGTGATATGCATAAGCAAGTGTGTATGTAAATATGTTTAGCCTCCGACCACTAGGTGTCAGGCAAGTAATAACACATGACACTGTAATCTCGGGGGGGAGTCTGAAGGAAAATTTGTTGTGGTTAGTTGTATGTTTGTGTTTTTTCCAGTTTGATAGCATTAGTTTCCAATGCATAGTTTGTTATACAAAAATAAATTTGACTAGTCTAGAACTAGATGTTCTTTGGTACGCTGACTCAGTGATTGTCTCTGTACAAGAACATAACAGCCAGGACTCTAGTTAGTCTCATTTTAACAGCAGATTGGATTTTCACAGAATTGTAAGAACTCTGGAACCATTTAAAAATGGATGACGGGACTTGATTTCCACCTCCAGGATTTCCACCTCCATTCCTGGTATTCCCAGTTTTTGGTGCCACATGGTAAGGATGCGATAGTGAGCTTGCACCCTGCTCTCTTGATCTGGCTGATTCCTTTGCAGGGATAGGCATCGCCTAATAACCCAAACTATTTTTTGTAGAGTTGGGCCAGCTTCTTCATGACTTGTGGTTCAGAGCCAATCGGATGAGTCATGAGCCATGTTCTGGATTCAGCAACCTTTAGAAAGGCAAGATCAAAAGTATTTTCCATGACAATTCATGCACCCACCCTCATTATGAATGTTTGACTGTAAATCCATACTCTTAAAAAAGGATTATGTGAGTTTGTTGACATCAGAACAGAGAATATTGACAGCTTTATGATGTTACAATCAGCTATTTTCCTGTGACTACCTCCGATCTGCTTCTGGACCAGCAAGCCTGACTCCATCCTGCACCCATGCCCCCAGAGTGAAAATTGAGTCTGACGGTGCACTTTCTACTGAGGTGAAAATGCCGATTTGGGAAATTTCCTGACTCAATCTACCCACTGGGTAGTGAAAATCTAGGCCAACCATCTCCAACGCAGTAATGCCTCAATATTGCACTGAAACGTCAGCCTGGATTATGTGGTCAAGCCTCTCGACCTTAACCTTCTGACTCAAGGTTACAACAACACCAACTGAGCCATACCTGGCAACTAACTAAATTAATCAGAGTGTGGAATGGACTGCCTGCTATGATAGTGGAGTCGGACACTTTAGGAACTTTCAAGCGGTTATTGGATAGGGACATGGAGCACACCAGAATGACAGGGAGTGGGATAGCTTGATCTTGGTTTTGGACCAGGCTTGGCACAACATCGAGGTCCAAAGGGCCTGTTCTGTGCTGTTCTATGTCTAAGTCATTTAATCCAGCTCCCACAAATGATCAAGGCCAAGTAATTCATCAAGGCCATTTTTTTGCTATTCCTGACAGCATTTCTATTGATGTTAATCTATCTAATCCACAATGTTGGACTCAGTAATTCTTCCCATCCAACACAATGCGTTTCCACATGAATGGCCACATGCCCTGTCGAGACTCAAATATGAAGAATGCCACCTGGCCAAGGTTGTTGGTTATGGAACTGTACCTCAGCAAGGAATCAACCTTTTGAAAGGGCAAGAAGGGGATGGAGAAGAAGAATTGAGAAGGTACAGAGGAGGTTTACAACAACGTTATAAGGGATGAGGGACTAAAGTTATAAGCAGTAGCTGTAAAAATTAGGACAGTTCACCTTGGAACAGAGGTTTCAGAGGTGACCTAATAGAGGATTTCAAGATGATGGGAGGTTTGATTGAGCAGTCAGTGAAAAACGATTCCCTCTAGTGAGCAGATTAGTAACCAGGGGTCATAGATTTAAAATCCTTAGCAAATGATTTAGATTGTAGATAAGGAGCAATGGTTTCACTGAATTTTAGAATCAGAAATCGGAAAAGGTGGTAGCTGATTCCATAAAGAATTTAAAAGGAATTTGGACAGGTACCTGAGGACAAGAAATTTACAGGGTTATGGACATAAAGTGGGGATGAGAGACTAAGTGCGACTGTTCTTTCAAACAGCTAGTACAAGCACGATGGGTCAAATGACTTCTTTGAGTGCTGCAAATCTCTGATTCCATTAATAAATAGCCCAGAGTTCTTTTCTCTAGAAAATAGAATGACTTGGAAGAGGTATTTAAGATTCTGAAGAGTTTGATGGGGTAGATATAGAAAAGAAATTCCGTTTATGAGCAAAATTAAAATTGGAGTCCATAAATGTAAGATAGTTACTAATAAATCCAAAGGGAGATTCAGAATAAACTTATTTACCCTGAGGGTAGTTAGAATATGGAACTCGCTACTACAAAACATTTAAAGAAAAGCTAGATAAAAAGAAATGAGGGAAAAAGAAATCAAAGGATATGTTGCTAGGATTAGATGAAAGGCAGGAGAATGCTACCAGTGATGCTCACATCCCATGAACAAATAAAAAAAGAGGATATTTCACATATGGAACACAAATCACAGGTTCTGATATTTGAGCCCATCCAAGGCATTGGTTCATTCCTATGTGGAGTACTGTGTGTAGTTCTAGTCATCATGCTACAGGATGCTCTTTTTGACACTGAGAAGGTGCAACAAAGGGCTACTAATTTGAGTATTAGGAATTGGACACCTAACCTACTCATGGTACCTAACCTACAAAACTGAGTCTGTTTTTACTAGAGAAGAAAGAAAAAAATCTTATTCAGATCTTCAAGATCCTTAAGGGATTCCACAAGTTGGATTCTGAGAAATTGCTGACCCAGTTATATAAGGGAGATAGTTTGAATTACAAAACAGGGAGGGTGAATAGAACAGAAAAGGTGCAATTACTTCACACACAGGTGATAAATGTTTGTGATGGGCTGCTAGACAGGTGATTAAGGCTGATAACATCAGCCATTTGGTGTGAAAGTCAAGTAGTGAACAGTTAAGACTGTATTGAAATTTGTGTTTGGCCACATTGGCCAAAAAGGTATTTTCAGATCCACTCTGTTCCCATGTTCCAACTGTTCCAGTGGAATATCAGACAGAGGAAGTTGAAACACTCATTCAGCATGTATGCCTGGTAACATGGCATAATGCAGTTTCAGGTTAATGTGTTTAAGAAGTAAAAAGGCAGAGCTAGTTTGAGTGAAATAGAAAACCACACAACATGTATTTTCAAAATTTTATTCTAATTGGTACATTCTCTGAAAGAAACATGTCCTAGGTAGACTGAGCAGTATCTGAACCATACTTCCTATCCACATATTTGAGATGGAATATTTTGGTAAAGCAATGAATCTGGATTTCTTGACTTCACCAACTGACACTTTTATGGAATAACTAAGCTTGCACAGTTAATAAGGGAAATGCCTGGTTCAAAAGTAGCATCTGAATGGAATTAAACAAAGGACCCAACAGTAAGTATGTCAATCAGCATACCTGAAACATGTCTTTAAATTCCTAAACTTATAAGAGGAAAATTAAAGCTGTTTGAGTTCAGAGGGGAAAAAGTTTTCATTCCTAGTTAGCAAATGGTAATAATGGTTTACTCGCAATGTAACATAAACAAAGAACTACAAGCCTGAGCTCATGATTTTACAATATATTTAAATCAATATTTTGGGTGCTTCCTTTCTGAACTAGTTAGCTTAATTGGTGATTACAGCTGAAAACGAGACTGTGGAGATGATTGCAACATGAAGTTGGTGGTCTTGAGTTTTTGACTGAGTTTTGGAGGATTTAAAGTGTGCTTGCTTCTATCAATGGGGCTTCGCTGGCATTTGATGGATTGGGTTCAAATTAATTAAAACCAGAACCTGATCCAGAAGCTGGGCCAGAGCCAGAGCTGGAGCCTGATCCTGAACTGGAGCCGGAACCTGATCCTGAACTGGAACCAGAGCCAGAGCCAGAGCCAGAGCCAGAGCCAGAGCCAGAGGCAGAGCCAGAGCCAGAGGCCGACCCAGAAACAGAACCTGAGCCGGAGCCAGAAACCGAGTCGGAGGCAGAACCAGAGCCATGGTCAGAACCAGAGCCAGAGCCAGAGCCATGGTCAGAACCAGAGCCAGAGCCATCATCTTCAGGATGTTTTGGGCTTTCAAACTCAAAATCAGGATTGTAATAATCAGAACCTTTCTCTCCAATGTTTGCAAGCCGTCCCCTGGAATTAACTGGATTACAGGAATCGGGATAAAGTAGAAAGCCACTGAATGTGCTGTCTGTATCCTGATTTGCATATATACCATTGAAACTGGAATCCTTTACTTGTAACCATACCTTGTCCCCTGCATCAAGGTGCATTATTACAGTTTGGGAAGCTTGGTCCTTGCTAACTTTGTTAGCTGTTTTGATAATTAATTTACGGTTTTTGAATAACCCCATTTTAACAGGATTTTCATCTATCGACAAATGATAACTGAATATATATGTTCCATTCACAGGGGCTGTATAAACTCCAACTGAAGGATTGAAATGTCCTTGGATATTGTAGAAGACAACAGTGAATGGTATTGGGAAATATGGACTTGGTAAGCCTTCTTCAGTGCTTCGACCAGCAGAAAATGCAGATTGGATAGTAGGAACACATGGGCCAGGAAGTCCTATCTCACCTTCTTTGCCCTGTTCACCGTTGTCTCCTTTCTCACCCTGATTTCCTTGCTTACCCATTGGCCCTAGATCTCCTTTGGCTCCCCGTGGTCCAGGAGCTCCAACACTTCCAAGTTCACCTTTTTCTCCATCCACACAGTCACAAATACCTTGTTCCCCTTGGTCACCTTTTGCTCCTTGAACTCCTTTGTTTCCATTCAGTCCATTGTTTCCTGATTCACCTTTACTGCCAGGTTCCCCAACCAGGCCAGATGCACCCATTTCCCCCTTTGGACCATGGAGGCCAATATTGCCTTTCTGTCCTATATCTCCTTTTTGGCCATGGCAATTATCTAGGCATTGGCCAGGTGAACCTTCACTTCCCTTAAGGCCTTGAAGTCCATCAGCACCTGGGATACCCCTTGGACCTAGAATCAAATAATGGAAAGTTAGCAATAGAAGACATTCTATACGTGTTCATAAATAAATTTTGATTTATTCCTTTCTATAAATGTAACAAAGAGAAGAAAATTACTTTGTTGAGACTGTGGCGTAATTGTAATTAGGTAGATTCAGAACATTGTGATGACCAGTTTAGGAGGAGTGAACCGTGAACTCTTTTTGTCCCACTCCTCAGTTGGTTTTAACAAGAGTTTGAATTTAAAACGGTGATATAGCCAATTCAATACATATATAATATATATGATATATATATATAATATATAAGAAAATACTGGACAATTGCAGCAGGTCTGACAGCATCGGTGGAGAGAGAAGGGAGCTCACGTTTTGATAAAAGCAAATTACTGTGGATGCTGGAATCTGAAGCGAAAGAGAAAATGCTTCGAGTCTGATGGCTCTTTGTCAAAGCTTTGGCAAAGAGTCATCGGACTTGAAACATTAGCTCTTTTCTCTCCCTACAGATGCTGCCAGACTTGCTGAAATTTTCCAACATTTTCTCAGCTCACGTTTTGAGTCTGGATGACTCTTTTCAAAGCTGGAGAGAACTGGAAATAGGGTCAGATTTATACAGATAGGAGGCATGGAGCGCTAGGGCTGGATAGACAGCCAGCAATATGTGGAGATTGACAAAGATGTTGTAGACAGAAAAACAAAAGGAATGTAAATGGGGATGATTAAGACGAAGAAGGGAGCTGATAGTGGCACATAAAGAGATTAGAATGTGTTAATAGCAGAACACAAATGAGTAGTGTGTCAAGGGGCAACTAGGAACAGGGAACAGATGGTCCAAGTGGGGTGGGGGGAGGGGAGGACAATGGTGAGAGAAAAACAGATCAATGGAAGAAATGAAAATAAATTGATAGAAATAAAAATGGGGTGAAGGTGAAGGAGAGAGTTCACAATCTGAAGTTGTTGAACTCAATGTTAAGTACGGAAGGCTGTAACGTGGCCAATCGGAAGATGAGGTGCTGTTCCTCCAATTTACACTAGGCTTCACTAGAACATTATAGCAGGCCAAAAGACAGACATGTGGACATGAGAGCAGGACGGTGAGTTGAAATGACAAGTGACAGGAAGGTTTGGGTTCTGTATTCGAACTGACCTAAAGTGTTTGCAAAATGGTCACCCAGTTTAGTCTCTCCATTGTAGAGTAGACTACATTGGGAGCAGCAAATGCAATAGGCCAGATTGAAGGAGGTGCACATGAAGCGCTGTCTCATTTGAAAACAGTGTTTAGGCCCTGGCATGGTGAGCAGGGAGGGGGTAAAGTGGCAGGTTGTTTATATATACACATGTATTGGCTGGAATTCTCCAATATCGGGATTCTCTTTTCCTGCTGGTAGCAGGAAACCTTCGCTTTGCTGCAATGCAGAAGTCTTCCGATGAATTTTCAAATTACAAACAGCTCAGCTTTGATCAAAGAATTTCAGTGAAAAAGGGAGGGGGTAAGGCTTTTTCTCCTGTAGCAGTCTCTCTGACTGTTAGTTCAAATCCAGTATCTTTTTTATCCAAGAAACTGGTCTTGTGACTTCCCTCTGGTTTCAATCTGGGTTTATCTTCGCAAACTGTCCCAGAGAGCTCTGTAGACTCTGGACGTGATCTAATGGCCACGTGGCGCCCAACTGGGAGTGTGGCGTGGCCATTAGATGCCGGGTGATGCCCCCCTGGGCTGCCCAGCAAGTGACAGGAAGGTCTGCCTCGAGAGGTGTACTCAAGTCATGCGAGGCAGTCGTACGACCAGAATCCCGCCCACAATGGGCAGACCAAGCTGCCCTTGCTTAAGTAGGCCTTAAAACTACTAAGGCCTACTCACCTGGGATCTACCGGCCTCCCGGCATCTAGTGGCCTCCCCAGGGAGTCCTCAGCCAGGCGCCTTTCAGTACTGGTTCAGGTAAACGTGGACCAGGTGGAATAGCACCCTAGAGGTCTCCTAAGCCATCAGAAGCCACTGTGTGGTCAGGGACAGGGTGGCCCCTGGCCCCTTCCCCTTAAAAATAGGCATTATGACCCTGGCATCCGGTACTGCCAAGGTGTCCAGGTGGTGCTGCCAAGCTGGCAGAAGTGCTGCCAGGGTGCCAGTGCAAGGGTACCTAGGCGTCATGGGGGCCCATGCTCATGAAAGGAGAGCAATATGAAGGGTGGGGAGTGTAAAGTAGTTAGGTATGGGTCTCTGGGAGGTGGAGGTGACAGGTGGACATCTTGGAAGGGGAGGACCTGAAAGGGGGCTTGGGCAGTGGGCCTGAAGACGAGGAACCCCCAGGGACCTCATAGCAGAGTGTCCTTCCTTAGGAGGGATGGGGGGGTAAATGTCAACGTGTGTGGGGTTGGCATTGCCCAAGGGTGGGAGGTTTGGGGGATCCACAGGCTCACTTAGAGATCAGAGATGAGTTCAGCTCCCCAATGCTGAATTTTTAAAAAAATGTACTATTATGTGACTGTATTGTGCTCGAGCAAGAGCTCAACGCACTATTAGGTGCTGGGAGAGGCTTCTCTTGGGCTTCCCGGCAGTCTTCACACCTCCCAGAATCTAACAAGTCCAACGAAGCATCAGAATCTGAACTATGGCCAAAAAGGACGTGACCAAATGGCGCATGCTTAAGTAGGTTTTAAATTTACCAGCTTTGCGGGATCTACCAGCTGCAACTGGGCACCGTTCAGTACTGGCCCACACAAACATTCAGCAGGTGGAATGGAACCCGGAGGGGGGTGGTATTCCAGGCCATTGGAGACTCCTGGGTGGTCAGAGCCAGTGCAGGGTGGCTGTCTGACCCTTCCCCTGGGATGCAGGCAGCTTGGAACTCTCCAGCTGGCACCTTGATACTGCCAGCTTGACACTGCCAATTCAACAGGAGCACTGCCAGGGTGGCCAGGTGCCAGGGTGGCACTGCCAATGGTCCCCAGTGCTGAAAAAAATTCTAAGTGTGGGCTAAACTGGTCAGAAACTCCCAGGGCCCAAAACCTGTCTTAAGTGTCCTTCGATAGTGGTGGGGTCCTTGTCGGCAAAGCTGACGGGAAATCAAAGTAAAACCCGCCACAAATTACACTAAAACATTTCCGTTAGATCGCTGTGTCTTCATAAAACAGGGCGTGGCTTTTGCAAATGCAACATAGTAGCTGCCATAGATCAGAGTATTTTTCTTAGCAAAAATTATCTTTTCAAAAAGTTCAATATGCATATTTACAGCATTATAAATTAATATTCTATATAACACATCTTCATAACAATATTTTCAACTAACTTCTGCCCAGCAACTTAAGTTTCAAAGAGGACAAGAAAGAATGAAGGAAACGGTTATATACATCAGTACTCGTATAAAAATTGGCTAATCCTCCACTCACAATGTGGACTTGTACTTGAAAGGACTATGAATCAGAAAAAAGGGGCTACCACATGGCTAGACCTTCAATCTGTGTTATGTCACTCTCTGCCTTTGTGCTACAAATATGCAGCAATAATTTCTGGCAGGGTTCTCGTGAACTCCTGCCATGACCTTAATGAAAAATCAGCAAGAACCGAGCAAAACATTGGATTCATTTAAACTGTCTCTCTGAGACTTTCACTGTAGTGATGGGAGAATGAGGATCACCAGTGGGAATTCTACCCAATCTCTAATCTCTTTGAATGCATTCCCATATACTAACCACTCAGTTATACAGCTTGCTGTCTGTGTCATATATATTCAGTTCCAAGTGCCCCTTAAACATATGTGTCTCAGCATTTTCTCACAACCCAGATAAGAAATTCAAGCTAATGCTGACTGGGTCAACCTGTACTCAGATAATAGGCTGGTTTAACAGTAAGGAATGAGTTTCTCCCTTTATCTCCTGAAAATGTAGACTTTTCCTGAGATCCACAGGGGCTGGCAGTCCTCCATAACCTTAGTCGTGGCCATTTTCCTGAGTATGATAAGGAAAAGAGTTAAATACAAGTGCGAATTTAACATTTCTTAGCTTACCTCGAAGACCGCGAAAGCCCCTACGTCCTCGAATCCCCTTGAGTCCCATCATGCCCCTGGGCCCTCGGCTTCCTTTCTGTCCTGGAATTAGAAGCAAGCAAAATAAACTCAAATTGCACACAGCAAAATCTCAAAAGACCAGCCCAGAATCTGATGATATTTTCCCTGATATATGTTATAAAGGCTTATTTGAGCCTTGTACACAGAATGATAGCTAAATGTCCTTTAAGAGTAAATAACTCATTACTCCACCTTTACAGCGCCTCGACCAGAATTACAATATCGAATTATATTTGCAAGGAATCACTGATAAGAATTTTAAATCTAAAGTAATACTGGCTAATGTGAATGGTATCATCCTGTGACACGGGTGAAATGGATTTCTCTTACTCAGGAAAACAAAATAAAGCTCTTGGGGGTGAAATTGGTCTTTGGATAGAGCAAACCAGGTGATAACAAATCAACATTTTTTACACCCTTCCAAATGTCTTTCTTTTGACTTCAATTAAAAAAGTAAATTGGACAAGGGGTTCTAAAGGGGGCTGCATTTAGCTCTTATCCATCTTGCGCTCATGACAAAGACCATTTTCTACCTCTTTATCTCAGGTAAACACCTCCAGTGTGTAATACATTGATCAGCCTTTTCATCCCCTCCTCTTGAATGACTGACCTTTGTAGCAGCACAGTGTAAAAATGGATGACGGCTTACCAGTTCCTCACCCAAGTAGGCATTCTGGAAAAGTGTCAGCAGGCTATTTGACTATGGACGCCACCCCAAACCAAGCCTAATACTTTCCTCATCCACTTAACATGTGTAACCATTATCCACTAATGGTTCCTGAATAGCAGCACGGTAGCATTGTGGATAGCACAATCGCTTCACAGCTCCAGGGTCCCAGGTTCGATTCCGGCTTGGATCACTGTCTGTGCGGAGTCTGCACATCCTCCCCGTGTGTGCGTGGGTTTCCTCCGGGTGCTCCGGTTTCCTCCCACAGTCCAAAGATGTGCAGGTTAGGTGGATTGGCCATGATAAATTGCCCTTAGTGTCCAAAATTTCCCTTAGTGTTGGGTGGGGTTACTGGGTTATAGAGATAGGGTGGAGGTGTTAACCTTGGGTAGGGTGCTCTTTCCAGGAGCCGGTGCAGACTCGATGGGCCGAATGGCCTCCTTCTGCACTGTAAATTCTATGATCAAGCCATCATAGGTGGAAACCCAGATAATTGCAGAAACCTAACTGAAATCAGCCAACTCAAGACATTCTGATCTATACAGGTAAGTACAAAAATTAATATTACTTTTGTCTACAAGATTTTTGTGGAACAAATTTTGGTTGAACTTTGTTCATTTCAGTTAGTCAGTTTGGGTTAACAAATACAAATGGTTACCGATAAGTATTAATTTTGTTGGATTAATTGACTATGCAGTTCTTTAGTATCATATCATAATGAATATTCTGTATATACAATTTATCGGTCATTCCATTGATGTTCCTTTACACACATGCAAAGGAATAAGCAAGAATAAATACAAACCTTTTATCCCTCTAAAGCCTCTTGGTCCGAGGTGTCCTACTGATCCCATTGCTCCTTTTATGCCAGGCAAGCCTGGTCTTCCTGTCACAAAAGAACATAAATGTCAATACAGAAAAATATAATGTTGTCAGCTCAGAAAAGTCAAAATATACAGCAATTGCAAATTACAACACGCCCATTTCCTCTCATTACGAGAAATCCCAAGTCACTAAACCCTTTCACATTAATTTTCATTACATAAAAGCCCCCCCCCCCGCCAGTAGCGGGATCCTCCGTCTTGCCAGCCAGCAAGTCGTGAAATCCGCCGGAGTGAGAGCACTGCCGGTGAAGTGAAGGATCTCGCCGATAAGAGAATCCAGTCCATTATGAAACTGATAATACATTTTCATTGTCCTACACTTATCAAAGAATATATGCTTGAAGAAATGCACATTATAATGTTTAATAAGGCTCACAAGATGTTCCTGCAACAATTACTAGATGATTTTATACACAATTTACACAATCAATAATCATTATGATAGTGCGGGCTGGATTAAATTATGTTCTTTGATATTATTTATTGATTCGTAGTTTTGGAATAAAAATTAGGACCTTAAACCTCTGGAACTGTTTTGTTTCTGTCAATGCGTAATCTATAGCCATTGACAAATTTTGCTAATTAACTTACATCAGGACGTCCGGTGGCGACATGGAGGAGGAAGTCGCACATTGGGCGGCTTCTGCTCGAAACTTGTTTTTTTAAGGGTTTAATGCCCAGTCCGAGGGGCAGTTTTCTGACAACCGAGAGCAGGAAGGCATAAGAAAGGAAGAAGATGTTGAAAAACCAGAAGAAAACTGTCATGAAGGGAGGGAGTGAGGGTTTGCCATTGAGTGAAAGTGCCAGCCCAGGAGCTGGAAAGATGGCAGAGACTAGGCTGTTGGGTGGGGCCTCACTGCTTACGGCAGAAAAGATGACTGAGGTGATGGCCTTGGAACTAGAGAAACAGTTTGCAAAGCACATGGTGGTGATGAGGAAGGAGATGATGGTGATGTTGAAGGTGTTGGTGGAGGAGGCAATTGCCCCGGTGAAGGTGGCTGTGATGAAGGCATCGGCCGAGGTGTGGGAGCAGAGTGAGAAAATGAAGAGAATGGAGGAAGCCATGTCGCAGCACAGCGATCAGCTCAGCTCAATGGGGGAGGAGCTGCAGAGGGTGGTCGAGACCAACAAAGGGCTGTGAGCTAAATCGGAGGATCTGGAAAATAGATCAAGGCGGCAAAATTTGAGGATCGTGGGTCTGCCCGAGGGAGTGAAGGGCCTAAGGCCGACAGTACTTTGGCAATATGTTGGCGGAGTTGGTGGGGTGGGAGAGGATCCCTCCCGGTATGAGGTGGACCGGGCCCATCGGTCGTTGAAGCCTAAACCAAAGGCGAATGAGCCGCCAAGAGCAGTGATTGTTTGCTTTCACAGGTACCATGTGAAGGAGAAGGTCCTGAGTTGGGCGAAGCATAAACGGGAGGTGCAGTGGGCTGGAGCTGGTGTACGTATTTACAGGACTTAACTGTGGAACCGGCGAGGAGGCGGGCTGCTTTCGGTGACTTTTATTTCGAGACAGCGGAGGCGTTTGTGAAGGCGGAAGGATGAATTTGTTTATTGTCACGTGTACTGAGGTACAGTGTAAAGTGTTTTTCTGCAAGCAGCTCAAACAGATCATTTAGTACATGAAAATAAAGTAAAATAAAAAGAAAATACGTAACAGGGCAACACAAGGTAAACAGTGTAAATACATAGACATCAGCATCAGGGCAGAAGTGTGGAATGAGACAGGACTGGTCTTGAATAGAGGGGAGGGTAGTTGGGAGAGTATATAGTTTTATTTTTTACTTTGTGTTGTTATATGGGTTAAATGGGATAGAGTTGTTTTGGATAAGATCAGAGAGGTGGGAGATTCTGTCTTAGTTGTTTGTAGCGATGGTTTTTCTGGGGTCTGTATGTTTGCACTGGATTTCTTTGTTTGAGGGGAGTATGCATTTTCTTGTTTTCCTGGAGCCCCCACACTAGCAAGCTTAAGTCAGCTAGTGAAAGGAGGCGTGGTGGGGGGAGGGGCTGCAGACATTGGAGCCTGGGAGTAGGTTTTGATAGGCTTAGGAGGTGTGAAAAGTGGGGGAGGTGGGGGGGAATCGGTACTGGGTGAGGTGTTTTTGAGAGGAAGTGGGTGGGGGGATTCTAGGGATGTTCAGAGCTTCCCGGTAGCGCTGGCCTTCATGTTGTTGGAAGAGGTATTGATGGCAGGTGGAATGGATAAGAGGGTGGTATTGGCGATCTATGGGAGGATTTTGGGCGATGGTAAGGTATCCTTGGAGGGGGTTAAAGCCAAATGGGAGGAAGAGTTGGGGGAGGTTATGGAGGGCGGTCTGAGGGCGGCACGTGGCGCAGTGGTTAGCACTGGGACTATGCTGCAGAGGACCCGGGTTCGAATCCCAGCCCAAAGATGTGCAGGTTAGGTGAATTCGCCACGCTAAATTGCCCCTTAATTGGAAAAGAAAATAATTGGGTACTCTAAATTTATATTTTAAAAAGTGGAGGACGGTCTGTGGTGTGAGGTGTCCCAGAGGGTAAATACCTCAACCTTGTGTGCGAGGTTGGTGCTGATACAGCTCACAAGGGCGAGGATGAGCCGACTCTTTCAGGGGGTGGAGGATGTATGTGAGCGCTGTGAGAGGAGCCCCGTAAACCATGTTCATATGTTTTAGTCCTGCCCGAAGCTGGAGGTGTATTGGGGGGAGGTTTTTAAGGTAATCTCAGGGATGGTATATGTGAGTTTGGAGCCAGGGTCCCTAGAAGCCATTTTCGGGGTGACGGACCTGCCCGGGCTGCAGGTGTTTTAGCCTTTGCCTCGCTGATTGCCCTGAGGCGGGTACTGTTGGGGTGGAGGTCTTGTATGTAGGCTTGGCGGGGGAGACCAGCTGGAATTTTTGACGCTTGAGGAGGCGAAATTTGAGCTGAGGGGCAGGATGGAAAGGTTCTACAATTCATGGGCATTATTTATCATGCAATTTCAAGAATTGGATGGCACCAAGCATTAGGGGGGGGCTATTGGGGGGGGGTTGAGCACAGCGTTTATGGGATGACCGTTAATTCTCTTTTGGTCTTTTTGTTTTGTTGGATTTGGAATGTATGGATGATGCTTGGGTTTGTATGATGAAAGGGATGCTGTTTGGGGGATTGATACTGTATTTGTTATATTTGGTTATTTTCTGTTGTGTATTTGATGAAAACGTGGAAAATGAGGAGAATGAAAAATAAGTTTGAAAAAAAAATTAACTTTTATCATCGAACTACTTGAAGGAACAGATTAATTTTTACAGTGAATGGCTCAGATTTCCAAGAGGATAGGGAATGGTTCTGTTTAATAATAATAATCTTTATAAAGACTAATTCTGCTTTATAATGGCTGGTTCTATTTTATCCGGACTGGTGATGTTTTATAGGGACTGGTTCAGTGTTAGAGTTTAGTTCAATTTTAGATCCAGTTTGGTTTCAAGGGTTGTTTAATTTTATAGGAAGAGCGTCACCTTTACAGGGATAGGTTCAGTTAGGTAGTTTCAGGGGATCAGTTAGCTCACGTGGCTGGAGGCCTGGCTTGTGATAGCAGTACCAATAGAGTGGGTTCAATTCCTGTACCAGCTGAGGTTACTCATGAAGGCCCCTTGCCTGAGGTGTGGTGACCCTCAGGTTAAATCACCATCAGTCAGCTATCAAAGAGGAGAGCACCCTACAATCCTCTGGGACTGTGACAACATGTTTTTAAAGTTCAGTTTTATATGGATTGGTTCATTTTTAAAGGGAGTTTTACAGAATCAGTTTGATTTCATAGCTACCTATATTAGTTCAGTTTTATTGGGTTTTCTCCACCTTTACACAATGCTGTTCAGTTTTACAGAGCTTGTTTAGTTTTATAAGCTCATAACTAATAAAGAGGTTCTTCCAAAAGTACTCAAGGAAGGCATTTGTTATCAAATAACTTGCAGGTCGAAACAAGAATTTCTACAAATGTACCTGGTGGTCCTGAGTTTCCTCCATCCCCTTTAGGACCCAGGTCTCCTTTCGGCCCTCGGCAGTGCATGCAGACACAATATGATGGGACCATATCTGTGCTAAAAGGATACTCTTGGTCTGGAAGGGGACACATGTTATACTCAACAAGTGGATCAGCAAGTCCACGGCTTGATGGTTTTGCAGTTTCATTTTGAGGGGTACCTTCTGCAATCGTTAGCAGAGCCAGCACTGTGATTACATTCAGCATTCTTTCTCACACTCCAAAACCTGTGGAGGAGATAACATTCAAAATTAAACTTATTTATGCAACAAGTGACTGAGTGTCAATCCATATCAAGTTATAATTTACATGGCATAGGCTGTATCCCAGTAAACATTGTACTGCTTGCCAGACAACATAACACCTCTTACTGCAAGGAGGGAATGTGAAAATGGCTTATTCCTCTATTGCTTATTTAGTATCCTCAATATACCAACTTCCATCCATCCAGGAACTATAAGCCACTCAATAGAATAATTTAAACAAAAAATTTAGAGTGCCGACATCCTTTTACATAATGCCTTATCATAACTCTCAGAAGCATCCCGTGCAATAGTGACTTTTGAAATGCAATTACTGTGTTTGTAGGCAAATGCAGCATAAGACTGGGTTCTAGAAACTGTAAATTCGATAAATGACCAGTTGATTAGAGTTTGGTGATACACCAATATAAGGCTTCTGTCTGAAGGAAGATGCCTCTGTAACACTCCTCAGTATCAGAATGAAGAAGCAACCAGGATTATGCCCTAAAGTAGCATGTGGGCCCATAAGCTTCGTAGGAATCCCATCAATGGAAATACGAAAGAGTTAGAGAACAAATATGGCAAAGAACTGCCTAATTGCCTTCCATCCTGTCCAATCTTGCATATCCCACAGGTGGGGGGAAACAAATTTAACAACCCACGGAAGGGAAGCATATGTGTTTAATTCATTCAATAGTAACATTTCTCCATTGTTCTTTCGCTAATATCAGAGGAAGCATTACCAAGCTGACAATACATAACAGAATGCAATTCCAATGCTGCTACTAATAAAGAGCAGAACAAACCTTGCATGGAGTTTAAATTTGCTTTCAGGGGAATTTAAGATCTACTGTTAAGCTCGTCTTGTGGATTCTTCAGCTTGAGTTTGTTTTCAGTAGAATAGAAAATCTGCTCAATTATTGGCTACACTCATTTTTAAAACATTTTTGAAATTCTCTCTGATTTTCCCTCCCAAGGCACTGATTCTTCCAAATGCACCAGTCAGCTTGTGGTACATCATCCAAGTGTCCAGTACCAATGTGAAGACATAGATAGTAAATGTCATCAGATTATTCACTTTCGAGGCCTTGTGGCTCATGCCATTTCAGTCCAGCTGGTGACATCTTTGCGCATTTGGGAAAATCCCGGTCCAGTGGGTAACATTTTCATCCATTTGGTCAAATCTTGGTTCAGAGGTGATATCTTGATCCAACAGCTCTCAGTCCAGCTGGTAACATCTTGGTCCAGCTGGTAAAATCCTGGTACAGCTGATGCCATTCCAGTTGCTTTTGCTAATCAAATGATCTTTATATATAGATGTTTAATTTTTTTTAAATAAAAGAAATAGAACTTATACACTGGATTTTAAAGTTATCCTCAGTGTGTTAACTGCTTTTTACAAGCCCAGATAGCAATATGATTTCTTTAAAGACTCTTGTTGGTCTTTATAAATAGTGGGACTTTACCAGCTGTTCACTGGCTCAGTAATAGTTACCACATTACAATTTTGAGGTTAGAAATTAGTGGCAAAGTATCTGTTGTTTTAATTAATTTTATAATTGTGGCTGAGGATAATTGCATGACACAAAATTTCACAGCTATCAGTTTTTTTGTTGACTGTCCAAAAAAAACACTTATGTGTGATAATTCTGGGCAGGGAGTCAATAATTTGCAAGCACTTTAACAGCACTGTCAGCAATTCACAAACATTGTCAAAATATCCTAAAGGGTTTGATTTGAAGTTTAAGCAAGTAGTATTCGGTATCATTGATGCCAACACAGGTTCCACTGCATACTCCAACAAACTTTTATAACCTCAGTGTGCTTCTGATACACCAAGTAACCATCACAAGTATTTTCAGTGAATCAACCCCAAATACTGTCACATAAATGTGAAGTTTCCAAAGTTTCAGTACATGAAACAGGAAAGAATAATTACTAAGTTCTGAAATACTATATAAATCATGATGCAGGAATTATATAAAGCAACATATTAATGTGCAGATATTGATACAACTTATTTACATTCCATGTCAATATAGCTTTGTTGAGATATATGTTTACTGCCGTATTATCGTACCTAACAAGCCAGCAGCAGCATGAAGAATGCAACACAACTTTTAAATTCTACATTCCTCATTCTGTAGATGTGTTTTTAATCTGAAGCATCCTCACCTGTTGAGGTGCAGATCCACTGAACTTGAAGTTTCTGCTGGATCTAAGATAACGGTTTGTACAGTGCTTGGTTTTATAGAACCTTTCTCCCAGGTGAACATCACAAATTAGTTATTGTTTCCAAGTACATTATTCAGCATGACCTAGATATGACAATAAGATAGAATAAGGGTATTTTTTGGATCTTTATTTGAGGAAATAAGATAATGCTTTATAATCATATTGGGTTCATATTTCCACCAATACTCCATATATTTTGCCTGAAGCTGAAGAATATATTGTGACAAATAAAACATCTGATATGGTCATTTGTTCTTATTGGTAAATACACAGGGGGTTAGATTACTAGCTATTAAGCTTTGCACAAACCACTTTCCAGTCATGGACCTATAAAATGCAATTTGCCTACAGGGGATCCGCTCACCCATTTTTTGCAATACAACTATTGATTTGGTCACATACAGATGTAGCACGGCAGCTGCCTTATGCAAGATCCCTTTAAATACATGTACAAAATATTCTTACACTTTATATAATTTCCTCCATGAAATGACTCCTCACTGTCATAACATGAATACAACTCTGAATGAATGGATGGTAACCTCACATTAGAGGAATTTGTCACACAACACTGTGCTGGGGTATCAGTGTTTGCAGGACAGTAGTCCACCTTTTGGGACAACCTCACACAAACAGTGACACTTACAGCAATTGCACTACAGTCACAGGGATTTACCAAGAGGAATAATATAAGAATAGCCTCATGAAAAGGACCATTGGTTTATTTTATCACTTTGTTTCAAATCCATCTGTACATGCTTAATATGTAATAGGCATGGACTCCATGTTAACGAACAGGCAGATAGAGTTTAAAAGCAGAGAATGCTGGAAATGCTCAGAATGCTCTATCACAGCATCTGTGGAGCGTTAAACTGACATTTCCGGTCAGTGATTCTTCATAAGCAATGGGAGCAATTCCTTCCTATCTCAACTCTACCTTTTCACCTCTTGGACAATTTCTTCCCAACTACATCTGTGAGCCTTCCGCCATTTTTAGTTTCCAGTTTTGATGCAAAACAATTTTCTGTTCACCTTGGATGTCCAATCTTTCTATGCCTCCATCCCCCAACAGGATGGTCTGAGGGCTCTTCACTTCGTCCTTGAATGGAAGCCCAACCAGTCCCCATCTATTACCATCCTCCTCTGCCTGGTTGAATTGGTTCTCATATTTAAAAACTTCTATTTTAATTTCACCCACTTCCTCCAAATAAAAGGTATTTTGTTTTAGAAATCCCTATGGGTCCTAGCTTTTCGCAGGATATGTGGAGTACTCTTTGTTCCCGTCCTATTCAGGTCCTTTCCAGTAGATTGATGGCTGCCTTTGTGCTGTTTCCGTTTTCACCCTGAACTGGAAAACGCCATCAATTTTACTTCCAATCACTGCTCTTCCCTTGCCTTCACATGGTCCAAACCCGAATCAAACGTTTCTCTTTCTCAACTATTTCTGGGAGTAGGCTATCAACGAATGGTCTGTGTAGGCAGTTACTCACAGTTACTTCCTTTTGTTTTTTAAAATAATTTTTATTCAAGTTTACAAAAATGTTAACCAACAAGAACAGAAAGAAATAAGAACAGTAACCTCCCCATACACAGAAAATAAATTAACAGAAATAATTAACATGAAAGCAAATATACACGCCCAATAAAGGGAAAAAACAAACAAACCCTCTCCAGCCCGCCCACCTCACCCTCCGCCCCCCCCCCCCCCCCCCCGGTTGTTGCTGTTACTGACCATCATCTAACGCTCCGCCAGGAAGTCTAGAAACGGTTGCCACTGCCGGAAGAACCCTTGCACCGACCCCCTTAAGGCAAACTTGACCCTCTCCAATTTGATAAACCCAGCCATATCGTTGACCCAGGATTCCACGCCCAGGAGCCTTGCATCCTTCCACTGTAGAAGAATCCTGCGCCGGGCTACCAGGGACGCAAAGGCCAGAATACCGGCCTCTTTCGCCTCCTGCACTCCCAGCTCCACTGCTACCCCAAATATTGAGAGCCCCCAGCCTGGCTCAACCCTGGAACCAACCATCCTTGACAGCGTCTCCGCGACGCCCCTCCAAAAATCCTCCAGCGCAGGGCACGTCCAGAACATATGGGTGTGGTTTGCTGGGCTCCCTGAACACCTGACATACCTGTCCTCTCTCCCAAAGAACCGGCTCAGCCTTGCCCCAGTCATGTGCGGCCTATGCAGCACCTTAAATTGAATTAAGCTGAGCCTTGTGCAAGAGGAGGAGGAATTCACCCTCCCCAGGGCATCTGCCCATGTCCCCTCGTCGATCTCCTCTCCCAGCTCCTCCTCCCACTTACCTTTCAGTTCTTCCACCGAGGCCTCCTCCTCCTCCTGCATCACTTGACAGGTCGCCGAGATCATCCCCTCTCCAACCCACGTCCCCGAGAGCAGCCTGTCCTGAATCCTTCCTGACGGCAACAGTGGAAACTCCGCCACCTGACAAACGCCCTTACCTGCATGTATCTGGCGTTCCCCGGGGGAGGTCAAACCTCCCCTCCAACTCCCCCAGGGTCGCAAACTTCCCATCTACAAATAGGTCCCCCATCCGCCTAATACCTGCCCTGCGCCAGCTCAGAACCCTCCGTCCATTCTTCCTGGGACAAACTGGTGGTTCCCCTGTATCGGGGACCACACTGAAGCCCTCACCTCCCCCCTATGTTGCCTCCATTGCTCCCAAATTTTGAGGGTAGCCGCCACCACGGGCTCGTAGTATACCTCGTTGGGGGAAGCGGTAGCGGCGCCGTCACCAGCGCCTCCAGACTCGTGCCCACACAGGATGCCACCTCCAATCTCTTCCATGCCGCCCCCTCTCCCTCCAATACCCACCTGCGTATCATCACCACGTTGGCGTTCCAGTAGCACCCACACAGGTTAGGCAGTGCCAACCCCCCCATCCCTGCCCAGCTCCAGGAACACCCTTCTCACCCTTGGGGTCTTCTGCGCCCACACAAACCCCATAACGCTCCTATTGACCCGCCTGAAAAAAGCCTTAGGAATCAGGATAGGGAGGCACTGGAACAAGAAAAACCTTGAGAGCAGCGTCATTTTGACTGACTGGACCCTACCCGCTAGGGAGAGCGGCAGCGCATCCCACCTCTTAAACTCCTCCCCCATTTGCTCCACCAGCCTCGTGAAGTTAAGCCTGTGTAAGGCCCCCCAGCTCCTAGCTACCTGTACCCCCAGGTACCTAAAACCCCTCTCCGCCCTCTTCAGCGGGAGCTCCCCAATCTCCCTCTCCTGGTGCCCTGGGTGTACTACAAACAGCTCACTCTTCCCCACATTGAGCTTATACTCAGATAAATCCCTGAACTCCCTAAGGATCCTCATCACCTCTGGCATTCCCCCCGGGTCCGGCAAATACAACAGTGGGTCATCCACGTATAACGACAGCTGATGCTCCTCCCCCCCCCCCCCCGCACTATCCCCCTCCAGTTCCTCGACTCCCTCAGCACCATGGCCAGGGGTTCAATCGCGAGCACAAAGAGCAGGGGAGAGAGGGGGCACCCCTGCCTCGTCCCCCGGTACAGCCGGAAATTCTCCAACCTCCTTCCATTCGTAGCCACAGTCGCCAACGGGGCCTCGTATAGCAGCCTCACCCACCTAACAAACCCCTCTCCAAACCCGAACCTTTTCAACACCTCCCATAGTTTTCGCCATTCCACCCTATCAAAGGCCTTCTCCGCATCCATAGCCGCCACTATTTCCGCCTCTCCTTCCACTGCCGGTATTATTATAACATTTAAGAGCCTCCATACATTAGCTTTCAACTGCCTCCCTTTCACAAAACCTCGTGTATGACCTGCGGCACGGTGTCCTCAATCCTCATGGCCAATATCTTTGCCAGCAACTTTGCATCTACATTTAGGAGTGAAATCAGTCTATATGACCCACACTGTAGGGGATCCTTATCCCGCTTCAGGATCAGGGAGATCAGCGCCCTAGAGATCGTCGGGGGCAGAGCCACCCCCTTCCCTTGCCTCGTTGAAGGTCCTAACTAGCAGCGGGCCGAGCAGGTCTGAAAACTTCTTGTATAATTCAACCGGGAACCTGTCAGGCCCCGGTGCCTTCCCTGTCTGCATGTTCCCTATCACTTTGGCCAGCTCCTCCAGTCCAACTTGCGCCCCAAACCCCGCCACCTGATCCTCCTCCACTCTCGGAAACCTCAGCTTGTCCAGGAAGCGATCCATCCCTCCCTCCTCCACTGGGGGCTCTGACTGGTACAGTTTCTCGTAAAAGTTCCTAAAGACCCCGTTGATGCCCATCGCGCTTTGTACCATGCTCCCTCCTCCATCCCTAACTCCCCCGATCTCCCTAGCTGCCTCCCGCGTCCGGAGCTAGTGCGCCAGCATCCGACTCGCCTTTTCTCCATATTCATATACCACCCCCGCGCCCTCCTCCACTGCGCCTCCGCTTTCCTGGTGGTCAATAAATCAAACTCAGCTTGGAGGCTACGTCGCTTCCTCAGCAATCCCTCCTCCGGGACCTCCGCTCTACCCTCACCATCTCCCCCACCAACCTCTCCCTCTCTCTCCTCTCCCCCCTCTCCTTGTGTGCCCTAATAGAGATCAGCTCCCCCCTAACCACCGCCTCCAGCGCCTCCCAGACCACCCCAACTTGCACCTCCCCATTATCATTAGTCTCCAGGTACCTCTCTATACACCTCCGGACCCGCCCGCTCGCCTCCTCGTCAGCCAGCAACCCCATCTCTAGTCGCCACATCGGATGTTGGTCCCTCTCCTCCCCCAACTCAAGGTCCACCCAATGCGGAGCGTGGTCTGAGATGGCTATCGCCGAGTATTCCGCGTCCTCCACCCTCGGAATCAACGCCCTGCCCAAAACAAAAAAGTCAATCCGGGAGTAGGCCTTGTGGACATGGGAGAAGAACGCGAATTCCCTAACCCCTGGCCTCATAAATCTCCAGGGGTCCACCCCTCCCATCTGATCCATGAACCCTCTCAACACCTTGGCCGCCGCCGGCCTCCTACCCGTCCTGGACCTGGAGCGATCAAGTGCCGGGTCCAGCACCGTGTTGAAATCCCCTCCCATTCATTATTAGACCCCCTGTCTGGAATCCGGCCCAACATAGCCGCATGAAGCCTGCATCATCCCAATTCGGGGCATACACATTGACCAGCACCACCTGCTCCCCCTGGAGCTTGCCACTTACCATTACATATCTGCCGCCACTGTCCGCCACCACGCTTGACACCACGAACGATACTCTCTTCCCCACCAAAATCACCACCCCCCGGTTCTTCGCATCCAAGCCCGAATGGAACACTTGCCCTACCCACCCCTTTCTCAACCTTATCTGATCCACCACCCTTAGGTGCGTCTCCAGGAGCATAGCCACATCCGCCCTCAGCCCCTTCAGATGCGCGAATACCCGGGCCAGTTTGACTGGCCCATTCAGTCCCCTTACATTCCAGGTTATCAGCCGGATTCGGGGGCTATACACCCCCCCTCCCCGCCGATCAGCCATAGGCCTTCCTAGACCAGCCACGTGCCTGCGTCCCCCGCACGGCCCATTCCCCACTAGTGATGTGGGATCATACCTCTCCAACGGTGGCTTCCCACTGGCCCGTAACTATATACAGGGACGTGTTAGAACACGATAACTATTTACAGAATTGGAAAAACGAGAGAACAAGCAAATAAAAGTCCATTAACAGTTCACATTGACTTGATCAGCCGATCGGGGCCTTGGACGTCCTCTGTGACCTGCGCAGCTTCGCTGGAGACGTTGGAGATGCGGGTGTCCGTGACTCCGGGAGCGAAGATCCGGTCTTTGTGGCTGTGTCCGTACCCCTAGGCGGAGCTGGTGAGGGCCGGGCTGGGGGAGGGGTGTCTAGTCCTCTAGGCGGCGCGGGTAAGGGGGTTGGCGGGCCAGGGAGGGGAGCGCCTGCTGGAAGCAGTTGCGGCTGGAGGGGGGGCTGGCGCCGGGAGCGATGGCGGGGATCGGCGGGTGCCAGGTCCCATAGGGAGACCGTGTCCTGTCGGCCATCGGGGTACTCCACATCCGCGTACTGCGGGTTTGCGTGGAGCAGCTGGATCCTCTCGACCAACGTGACCGACTTGTGCACCCGCACGTGTTTCCGGAGCAGGATGGGCCCGGGGGCAGCCAGCCAGGTCGGGAGCGGGGTCCCTGAGGAAGACTTCCTGGGGAAAACAAGAAGGCGTTTGTGAGGCGTTTGATTGGTAGATGTGCAAAACAGTGACCGGATTGAGTGGCGGGCGTCTGGTAGGACCTCTTGCCAGTGGGAGACTGGGAGATTTCTGGACCGTAGGGCCAGCAGGACGGTCTTCCAGACCATACCGTTCTCCCTCTCGACCTGTCCGTTACTCCGGGGGTTGTAACTGGTCGTCCTGCTTGAGGCAATGCCCTTGCTGAGCAGAAATTGACGCAGTTCGTCATTCATAAAGGAGGACCCTCTATCGCTGCGAATGTATGCGGGGAATCCGAACAGGGAGAAAATGGTGTGGAGGGCTTTAATGATGGTGGGTGTGGTCATGTCGGCGCAGGGGTTGGTGAACGGGAAGCGGGAGTACTCGTCAATCACATTGATGAAGTACGTGTTGTGGTTGGTAGAGGGGAGGGGACCTTTGAAATCCATGCTGAGGCGTTCAAAGGGGTGGGAAGCCGTTATCCATCGTGACTGTCCTGACCTCCTCGATGGAGTAAGGCAGTTTGCGGTTCTTTACAAAGTGAAAGAAGCGGGTGACCCCGGGTGGCAGAGGTCCGCGTGGAGGGTTCGAAAGCGGTCCACTTGTGCGTTGGCATTTGTGCAGCGGGAGGCTCGTTCAGCTTCCCAGGACGATAGAAGATGTCGTAGTTGTAGGTGGACAATTCAATCCTCCACCGCAAGATCTTGTCGTTCTTCATCTTGCCCCTCTGTGCATTGTCAAACATGAAGGCCACTGACCATTGGTCTGTGAGGAGGGTGAACCTCCTGCCGGCCAGGTAATGCCTCCAGTGTCGCACAGCTTCTACTATGGCCTGTGCTTCCTTCTCGACCGAGGAGTGGCGGATTTAGAAAGCATGGTGTACGAGAGAAGAAGGCCACGTGTCTGCCCGCTTGGTTGAGGGTGGCTGCCAGAGCTACATCGGACGCGTCTCTCTCGACTTGTGAGGGGAGGGACTCGTCGATAGCGCGCATCGTGGCCTTTGCAATATCCGCTTTGATGTGGCTGAAGGCCTGGCGGGCCTCCATTGACAGGGGGAACGTGGCTGATTGGATGAGGGGATAGGTTTTGTCGGCGTAATTGGGGACCCACTGGGTGTAATATGAGAAAAATCCGAGGCAGCGCTTGAGGGCTTTGGGGCAGTGGAGGAGGGGGAGCTCCATCAGGGGGCGCATGCGTTCCGGGTCGAGGCCTATCACTCCGATACGCACTACGTAGCCGAGGATGGCTAGGCGGTCGGTGCTAAACACGCATTTGTCCTTGTTGTAGGTCAGATTCAGGAGATTTGCGGTTTGGTGGAATTTGCGGATTGGTGTCGTAGTCCTGCTGATCGTGGCCGCAGATGGTGACATTATCGAGACACGGGAAGGTTGCCCGTAAACCGTATTGCTCGACCATTCGGTCCATCTCCCTTTGGAAGACCGAGACCCCGTTTGTGACACCGAAGGGAACCCTTAAAAAGTGGTAGACCCGCCCATCCGCTTCGAACGCAGTGTACTTGCGATCGCCTGCGCGGATGGGGAGCTGGTGGTAGGCAGACTTGAGGTCCACCATGGAGAAGATCTTGTACTGCGCGATCCTGTTGACCACGTCGGATATACGGGGGGGAGAGGGTACGCGTCCAGCTGCGTAAACATGTCTGACTGTAGTCTATGACCATCCTATTCTTCTCTCCAGTCTTTACCACCAGAAATTGTTCTCGCCAGGGGCTGTTACTAGCCTCGATGACCCCTTCCTTCAGAAGCCGTTGGACCTCGGTCCTGATGAAAGTCCGGTCCTGGGCACTGTACTGTCGGCTCCTGGTGGCGACAGGTTTGCAATCCGGGATGAGGTTTGCAAACAAGGACGGGGGATCGACCTTGAGGGTCGTGAGGCTGCAGACTGTGAGGGGAGGCATGGAGCCGCCGAATTTAAATGTTAGACTCTGGAGGTTACACTGGAAGTCTAACCCCAGGAGTGCGGCCGCGCAGAGGTGGGGGAGGACGTAGAGTCTGTAATTTTTAAACTCCCTCCCCTGGACCGTGAGGTCCGCTATACAACACCCCGTGATCTGTGTGGTGAATGTAATATATGAATGTATATATACTAATTCACACTGTTATTGTAAGCGCAGTAGCGCCATCCTACCACTAGGGGGAGTAGGGCTGGGAGCACTTAGGAACTTGTACTGGGCTCCACCCTTGGTTCCGCCCACGACTCCTCCCCCTAGTGCAGCTGTATAAGTATCCGTGTCCAGAGTCAGCCTGGGTCACTACGAGTTCATCAACGGGTAACAGGCTGGCTCTGAAGTAAGTCGATTAAAGCCTAGATTCACATCGGAAACACGTGTCTGGTGAATTGATGGTTCCATCAATCTGTACTGAATGGGAGCCAGAGGCCAGGGCGATTTTCTGCTTGACTGGGTAGACAGGGAGAGCGCAGCGTCTTACCGTGGTGGGGTGGACGAAACTCTCCGTGGTCCCGGAGTCCAGCAGGCAGTTCGTCTCGTGGCCGTTGAGCAATATCTTTGTTGTTGCCGTAGAGATGGTGCAGGGTCGAGTCTGGTCCAGAGTGACTGAAGCGAGTCGTGGCAGATAGTCGGGAGTCTTCATCGGGCAGTGAGTAGTCACCCGTGGGGTCCTCGGAGCTGATCCAAGATAGCAGCGCCCGTCGGTCGCACATGATGGGGGGTAGACAAAATGGCTGCACCCGTCCCCCGCACATGGCGTCGGAGGCACAAAATGGCGGTGCCCGGGGGGGGGGGGTCACATGTGGCGTCGGGGGATGGGGGCAGCGAGGTCCACGGGCCGCACGGGGCCACTGGAGAGAGAGGGGTGTCCCACGGTCGCTGCACGGGGCCGCAGCGACCGCCTTGGCCTGGCAGATGGCCACAAAGTGGCCTTTCTTCCCGCAGCCCTTGCAGGTTGCAGAACGGGCTGGGCAACGTTGTCGGGGGTGCTTCGCCTGGCCGCAAAAATAGCAGCTGGGTCCCGCGGGTTTTTCGGGGCACCCTGCGGCACAGGCCTGGGGGGAGTCCGAGTCCGTGGGGGAGAGAGACACTGAGTTGCATGCTGCCCAGGGGGCCGCCGCGCGGTTGGGGGGCGTACGAGTGTGCGTTTCTGTTCACAACATCTAGGGAGGTAGCGAGAGTCCCGTGCCTCCGTGAGGCTCAAGGTTTCTCTTTCTAATAGTCTCTGGCGGATCTGCGAGGACTGCATGCATGCAACAAAGGCGTCTCGGTTGAGGAGACACTTGTGGGCAGCCCCAGTTCCCCCCAGCACAAGGAGGGCACGGTAAAAATCGTCCAGTGACTCACCAGGGATCTGCTGCCTTGTGGCTAGTAAGTGTAGACTTGATTTACCGGCCGTATGAAGTGTCCTTTGAGTAGGTCCATAGCCGCGTCGTAGTCTGTCGTGTCCTCGATCAGCGTGTATATGGCGGTGCCGATGCACGAGTGGAGGATGTGTAGTTTCTGCTCCTTCGTCGGGACATTTTCCGCCGTACTAAGGTAGCTGTTGAAACAAGCCAGCCAGTGCTTAAATGCAGCTGTTGCATTCGCTGCATGGGGGCTGAATTGTAGACACTCTGGATGCGGAGCTCCATCCTTTAAAATCTTGTAGATTAAATTGATGCGCAATCAATGGACACGGAAACGATGGAGTAGTCCGAATCAAAGGCTTAAATCTACAAAAAGTGTGCCCAGCTGCAGGAGTACAGAAATGACCTGGCTGCTGGGAAACACGGGTTCTTATACTCCACCTCGTAGGCAGAGCTACCTTCCTGTCGACCAATGAGAAGACAACACTTGGGCCAATGGGCAGCCAGTCTTCTGCACCAATGGCAGCTCCCACTCCCAGGTACCGTAATACCCCTAGTCATACTACCACACAGATCAAAGGATTCCTCTGCACCACAGTTAACAGGGTCCTCAACCATGTCCGTTCCATTTCCTATACATCTGCTCACATCTTTTATATCTCCCCATAATCACGAGAAGATTCTCCCTGCTCTCATTTTTTCCCCACAAGCCTCTACATTCAATGGATCCTCTAGCAGTTTCTCCAGCGTGATAACATCACCAAACTCAGCTCCTGACTTCATTACAGCCTTGGTTCAAACATGGACAAAGGAGCTGAAAGCCAGAGATGAGGTGAGAATGACTGCCCTTGCCATCAAGGCAGTATTTGACCGAGTATGGCATCAAGGAGCCCTCGCTAAACTGGGGTCAATGGGAGTCAGGAGGAAAACTCTCCATTGGTGGTAGTCACACCTGGCACAAAGGAAGATCTTAGTGGTGGTTGGAGGTCAATTATCTCTGTTCCAAGATATCACTGCAGGAGTTCCTCAGGGGAGTGTCCTAGGCCCAACCATCTTCAGCTGCTTCATCAATGATCTCCCTTCCATCATTAGGTCAGAAGTGGGGATATTTGCAGATGACTGAACAATGCTCAGCACCATTCGTGACTCCTCAAATAATGAAACAGTCCATGTCCAAATGCAGCAAGGTCTGGACAATATCAAGGCTTTGGCTAACAAGTGAAAAGTTACTTTCGCACCACACAAATGCCAGGTAATGATTATCTCCTATAAGAGAGGATCAAACCACTGCCCCTTGACATTCAATGGCATTACCATCACTGAATCGCTCACAATCAACATCCTGGGGGGTTATCATTGGTCATAGACTCCACAGTGCAGGAGGCTATTTGGCCCATCGAGTCTGCACCCTACTTAAGCCCACGCCTCCACCCTATCCCCGTAACCCAGTCACCCCACCTAACCTTTTTGGACACTAAGGGCAATTTATCATGGCCAATCCACCTAACCTGCATATCTTTGGACTGTGGGATGAAACCGGAACATCCGGAGGAAACCCACGCAGGCACGGGGAGAACGTGCAGACTCTGCACAGACAGTGACGCAAGCCGGGAATCAAACCTGGGACCCCGGAGCTGTGAAGCAACTGTGCTAACCACTGTGATACTGTGCTGCCCATTGATCAGAAACTTAACTGGACTAGCCATATTAATACTGCGGCTACCAGGGCAGGTCAAAGGCTAGGAATCCTACAAGTAACTCACCTCCTGACCCCCCAAAGCCTGACCACCATCTACATAGGTACAGTGTAATGGAATACTCTCCACTTCCCTGGTGAGCGCAGCTCCAACAACACTCAAGAAGCTCGACACCATCCAGGACAAAGCAACCCACTTGATTGCTCCCCCTTCCACAAATATTCAAACTCTCCGCCACCGACGAACGATGGTAGCCTTGTGTACTATTTACAAGATGCACTGCAGTAACTCACCAAGGTTCCTCAGACAACACTTTCCAAACATACGACCACTACCATCTAGAAGGACAAGGGCAACAGATACCTGGGTTGCCCACCACCTGGAGGTTCCCCTCCAAGTCACTCACCACCCTGACTTGGAAATATATCGCCATTCCTTCACTGTCGCTGGAGCAACATACTGGAACTCCCTCCCTAACAGCACAGTGGGTGTCCCTACGCCTCAAGGACAATAGCGGTTCTAAGGAGGCAACTCACCACCACCTGCTGAAGGGCAACTAGGGATGGGCAATAAATGCTGGCCTAATCAATGACAGCCATCCCGTAAATGAATTAAAAACAAAACATCCTCCCCTCTACATTCAGACTTTTGAATGTCCTTCCGCTCTACAACACTCCTGTCCACTTTTCAGTCGCTCCTCTTCACCCCTGCCATTTCAAGGCACCTTCTCATACAAACACATGAATTGCAATACTTGCTCTTTTTTAAACTCCTTTCTCAACGTCCAAAGCTCCAAATAATCCTTTCAAATCAAACAGCAATTTTCTGGTGCGGCATTCAGCTCAGTATTTTTTATTAATTGCTCACGATGCAGTCTCCTCTATGTTGGGGAGAACAAATGCAGATTGGCTGACCAAATTGCACAACATCTCTGTTTAATCTGCAAGCATGACCCTGAGCTTCACTTATCTTAATTCTCCATTCCACTCTTACTGTGACATATCTATTCTTGCCCTCTTGTACTTTTCCAATGAAGAACAAAAAAAGCTTGAGAATAGCTGCCGGCTGCGTGGGATTCTGCGACCCCCGCCGGGTCGGAGAATCGCCGGGGGTCGGTGTGAATCTGCCCCCGCCGTCCTCTGAATTCTCCGGCCTCCCAAAAATTGGCCCCGCATGAATCACGCTGCTCGGCTCGGAGAATGGTGAGCACCAGTGCGACTCAATGAGCCCCAGGGCCCCCCGAATTCTCCGGCCTTCGATAGGCCGAAGTCCCGCCCGTTTTTTGCCAGTCCCGTCGGCGTAAATTGGTGTAGGTCCTTACCGGCGGGACCTCGTGGCGCGGGCTGCCTCCGGGGTTCTCCGGGGGGGGCGGGGCGCGGGGGGATCTGGCACCGGGAGGTGCCCCCACGGTGGCCTGGCCCGCGATCGGAGCCTACCCGGCAGGCCTGTGCCGTGGGGGCACTCTTCCTCTGCGTCGGCTGATGTGGGCCTCTGCGATGGCCGATGTGGAGACAAACCTCCCGCGCATGCGCCGGGATGACGCCAGCACACACTGGTGCTCCCGTGCATGCACCAACTCGCACAGGCCGGCGAAGGTCCTTCAGCGCTGGTTGGCGTGGCGCCAAGCCCCTTCCCCACTGGCCGGCGGGGCGCAAACCACTCCGGGGCGGGCCTAGCCCCTGAAGGTGCGGAGGATTCCGCACCTTTGGGGCAGCCTGACGCCGGAGTGGTTCACGCCACTCCGTCCCCCCGGGGTTGCCCGCCCCACCAATTACGGCAGAATCCTCATCTTTGATCTAGATAATTTACAGTCCTCTGGACTCAACCCCAAGTTCAACTATTTCAGATGACATCCGCTGTGACTTTTTGTTGGTCGTAATTTTGCTTTCCCATTACGCCTACTCTAAACACATCTTTTGTTTCAGTACTTGTGCCATTATTGTGCTGAATGTATTGTCGTCAAAGGTTGGCCAGAGAAATAGTAGATAATCAATGGGCTATCTTCAAAGATGAGATGATTCGGACTGTCAAGGTATATTCCCTTTAAAGGGAAAGGTAGAGTAAACAAATCCAGAGCTCTCTGGGTGACGAATGTCGGGAAATAGTCAAAATCCAAATTTTAAAAATATTGTAAGTGCAGTTGAAAAACAAGCTTGTATTGTTCTGAGTCAAGGTCAGCTTGGCGGTGAAACCTTACACCAGCCTCTCAGCTAGACTGCAAAAGAGAGTGCAGCTAGCAAGTCAGATATCAATGTGAGTGATGGTACGGAGCACCATTCAGAAGTCACAATTCAAAACTTGGAAGCCAATTAGCGGCAGAGAGGAGGGCGGTACCAGGAAGTGCAGGTAAAAACTCTGGGTGCACGTTGCTCCCTCTCTACTTTGTTCTCTTGCCAGTGGTTTTTCTTCCTTATGCCCTGCTGGGCTTCTTTTATTTTGTATTTTTGTAGTTTTGAAGTGTACTAACTTGGCTTTTGCAATAAAACTCAATATCGCACTACCACCGGACCCCCATCTCTTATTTGAAAAATAAGAGCTCCTACACAAAGGAGATAGAAACTAAAATAAAGAAAAAGTGTGCTTATGACAGGTGTCAGATATAAAATTTAGTTGAAAACCAAGCTGAATACAGAAATTTTAGAAAGAGATGTAGGAGCAATTCAGAGAGGCAAAGAGGGAGTATGAAAAGAGACTGGTATCTTGCATAACAGGGAATCCCAAAGTCTTCTACAGGCATAAACACTGTAAAAGGGTGGTAAAAGGAGGAGTAAGGCCAATTAAAGACCAAAAAGGGGATTTACAACTGGGGGACAGAGGGCTTGGCTGTGATACTGAATAATTACTTTGCATCTAACTTTACTAAGAAAGAAGATGCTACTCAAGTCATGGCAAAGGATGAGGTAATTCAGTCACTAGATGCATTTAAACTGAAAATTAGGCATTGGATAGGTGTGAGGGACTAAGACCTCATACTGTATATTTTTATAAAATATGTACAGCTATCCTCATGGCTATTTCTAAATTTTAGAAGACGTGACTCTTAAATTGGCTGAAACTGGTGAAATAGAAGAGCTCAGTTTGCTATTTACCATCTAACTAGCAGCCTCACAGAAAAGGAGTTCTGCCCAGGTTGAACATCTGGCCCCATCTACACTGCTTCTGCTGGAAATTCTGTACACCTACAAGACTAATTCATCTCTGCTTGCCCATCTCATCATATAAGGTCAACACAAGCAGAAAAATGAATACAGCATCAGTTTTCCGTGGTGAAATACCTTTGATTCTGCACTCTAGAACAATAATAATATTTCCTTTCTCTGTGATCTCCGGACTGTAAATCTTTCTTCTCTCGATCCCTCTCTTTACTGTTGACTATGGAGCCAACATTTCAACCGGCCTTTCTAGTTTTGAATAAACTAACCTTTTGCATTCATCCTATCTCAGCTTTGCTGTGGGGCTTTTGATCAAAAACTGGAATTCACCAAAACTGAGGGGTTGGGGAATATGCTTATTTTTTTTCTTTATTGTCACAAGTAGGTTTACATTAACACGGCAATGAAGTTACTGTGAAAAGCCCCAGTCACCACATTCTGGCACCTGTTCGGGTACATGGAGGGAGAATTCAGAATGTCCAAATGACCTAACAGCACATCCTTTGGAACTTGTGGGAGGAAACCGGAGCACCCGGAGGAAACCCATGCAGACATGGGGAGAACTTGCAGACATGGGGAGAAGGTGCAGACTCCACACAGACAGTGACCCAAGCCGGTAATCGAACATGGGACCCTGGCATTGTGAAGCAATAGTGCTAACCTCTGTGCTACTTTATAAAGAGGGAAACAAATCTAAACACCTTTCTGTTTACAGACAGTGATAAGAGGAAAAATTAGCACAGTTTAAGTTATCCCTTCCAATTTGTAACAATAGGTTACCCGCACTTAAAGTTAATAAGGCACCGGGACTAGATAAGATGTATCTGAGGAAAGTTGAAATTGCAGTCATTGGCCAGATTTTTTGAGTCTTCCTTTGACTCAAGCTGATCCCAGAGAACTGGAAAATTCCAGATGAAACATCCTTGTTCAATAATGGGTGAAAAGTTAAGCACAGCAACTACAGGCCAGTCAGTTTAACTTTGGTGGTGGGGAAACTTCTAGAAACAATAATTAGGGATAAAATTAATAGTCACAGGAACAAGTGTGAGTTAATTAAGGAAAGCCAGGGAGGGTTTATTGAGATAATATCATGTTTTCCTACATTTCTGGTGTTTTTTTGAGGAGTTAGCAGAGAGGATTGATGTGTAGAACTTCAAAAAGACACAGACAAGTTGGTGGAATTGGCAGATGAAGTTTAATGGAGAGAAGTCAGGTGATTCGTTTTGGGTGGAAGAAATGGAGAGACAATATAAAATAAAGGTTACAACTCTGGAGCGGGTGGAGGAGCAGAGGGATATGTATGTACACGTGCATAGGTTATTGAAGGTGACAGGTCAGTTAATTAAGCAGACAGTAGCCCAGGCTTTATTCACAGGGACATAGAGCACGAATCAGTGGACTCAAGTTAAGGTCCACTGAATGGCGTGTTTTGCAGGCTGTTTCTCGGTGGCTGGAGTGCCGAGAAACACTCCGCTATCCAACTGCACTTTCCTGTTTTTATTTTGCCCTGGAGAGTTTCTTTCCGCTGAGGCCGCAGTTAGAGGGATTTCCTGCTGGTGAGCAAAAGCTCCTCGCAGATCGGCGCTATTTTGGAAAGCTGCCCCGATGTTTTTCCCCCTCCCCTTTCAGGCCCCCCATGATCTTTTTTTAATAAGTTTTTAAAATAAAAATTCAAATTATTGGGCAATTTAGTGTGGTCTATCTACCTACCCTGCACATCTTTTGATTGTGGGGGACACCCATGGAGACACGGGGAGAGTGTACAACTCCACATTGACAGTAACCCGGGGCCGGGATCGAACCTGGGTCCTCGGTGCAGTGAGGCAGTAGTGCCAACCAGTGCATCACGTGCTGCACTTCCCGCATCTTTTGACCCTCCCCTCACCCCTACAACCTTGGAGAGGCCCCTGGCAATAAACTCTACCTGTCAAGGACCCCCGTGGGCCCACTCCCTGGCAGTGACAACATGGCACCCAGGCACTGTCAGCCTGTCAGTTTTCCAGGCACCATGGCAGTGACATCTAGGCAGTGCCAGGGTGCCCATGCCAATGTTCCCAGGTGGCATTGCCAGGGTGCAGGCTGGCAGTGCCAAGGTGCCAGGTGGTACCACCCTGCCCTGACCCCTATCATATGGAAGCTCTAATGGCTTGGGAGTCCTCCCCAGGTGCCGTTAGACTGGTCGTCGTTTATGTGGACTAGTACTAAGCAGCGCCTTGGTGAGGGTCCCCAGGTCCTGGTGGCTCATTTAAATATTCAGATCTGGATCACGCCCAGTGAGCGCGAGTTCTAGATCGCACTGGGTGGAGCAAGTTAGGTGACCTGCGCGAGTTTTCACGCCTGGCTTGGATCCCAATTTGGGGCTTGCGCCTGATTCACCTTTTGCGTCAGGCACTCAATAGAAACTGTCACCACCCATGAAATGATTGAGAACAAGAAGCTTAGTTTTTTGCATTGTTGGATCTGGTTGTTGGTTTCAGTCATCAAACTTATGTTGCCCATGTCTTAACTGGAGGGCACTGCAGTCCGTTCACCTGTAACCCCTCTGCTCGCTGACCTACATTGACTCCTGGATAAGCAATGGACAGAATTTTCTGCTCCAGAGACAAAGGGGCAAATTTTCTGATCGTGTCCAACATAGGAATTGTTGCGGGTGTGATGGACAATTTGATGGACCATTGAAAGGCACATTGACATTGGGTGGAATTTTCCAATGGCTCGTATTTTCTGGCCCTAACATTGGTGGGCCCCATTGCAGGCAGAACGGGAAAGTTTGGAGAGCCATTCCACCCATGACGATTCGCGTGGGTGTCGGGATAGGAAATTCTGCCCTAAATGCGGTGGCTGGCATAAAAGTCGTTTTGTTCCCGTTGGTTGACGTGGTTGGTTTCCGCACCAGATCGTTCACTTTTCAGCATATTACTGATGCTCGATCAATGACTCCAGAAGCGAGATTGGATGACAATTGAAGGCTTTATTGGATTAGATGTTTCCCCCAGCAGCGCAGGTACAGAATGCACCAGCTGGGGAGACACAGACTCTTATACACCGCCTTACTGGGCAGAACCAGCAGGCAGGCTTCACCAATGATCTTGCTGCCTCAGGTACCTCCCACACCAATGGTCTAACAGCCTCAACCTGGGTACCGTAATACCCCTAATACTGTACCGACTACCACATTCACCCCGTTAAAAAAAGAGTCCGGCGGGGGTGGCGGTTACACAGTGGTAGAGGTTCAGATTATGGTGGTACCTGTCGGTGGTACAGTGTTTTGCCCTGTTACATGTCACAACTATTTACAGTATTTATTTACATGTACATATCAAAATGAAGCAATTAGTCGATCGGGGGCCCTGGTCGTCCTCTGTGAACATCGCAGTTTCGGCAGTGATGCAGGCACCAGCTCGGGCATCCGTGACTCCAGGAGCGTGACTTTGGTTTCTTCATCACCCCTAGATGGGGCCAGTGGGATAACTGATCCACCTGGGAAGGAGGCGGCCGTGGGGTGCACCGGTGGGAGGGAGGGTGGGGTAGGTGTGTGTGTGAGGGGGGTGTGTGTGTGTGTGTGGGGGGGGGGATCCAGCGGGCGCCAGGTCCCGTAGGGAGACCGTATCCTTTCGGCCGTCGGCGTACGCCACGTAGGCGTACTGAGGGTTAGTGTAAAGGAGATGGACCCTCTCGACCAATTGGTCCGACTTGTGCGCCCACACGTGTTTGCGGAGCAGTCCAGGAGCTGCCAGCCAGGTTGGGAGCGAGGTCCCGGAGGAGGACGTCCGAGGAAAGCCAAGGGGACGTTCATGAGGTGTTTCGTTTGTTGTGGTACACAGCAGTGATTGGATGGAGTGGAGTGCATTGGGGAGGACCTCCTGCCAGCGGGAGACTGGGACGTTTCTGGACCGCAGGGCCAGTAGGATGGTCTTCCAGACCGTTCCGTTCTCCCTCTCTGCCTACCTGTTTCCCCAGGGGGGTTATAACTGGTCGTCCTGCTCGAGACAATGCCCTTGCTGAGCGGGAATTGACGCAGTTCGTCGCTCATGAAGGAGAACCCCCTATCGCTGTGTATGTAGGCAGGGAAACCGAACAGTGTAAAGATACTGTGGCGGGATTTTATGACAGTGGCTGCGGTCATGTCGGGGCAGGGGATGGCGAATGGGAACCGGGAATACTCGTCAATCACGTTCAGGAAGTACGTGTTGCGGTTGATGGATGGGAGGGGCCCTTTGAAGTCCATATTGAGGCGTTCAAAGGGATGGGAAGCCTTTACCAGGTGCGCTTTCTCTGGCCTGTCGAAGTGCGGCTTGCACTCCGCGCAGATGTGGCAGTTCCTGGTGGCGGTCCTGACCTCCTCGATGGAGTAGGGCAGGTTGCGGGTCTTGACAAAATGGAAAAATCGAGTCACCCCCGGGTGGCAGAGATCCTCATGGAGGGTCCGGAGTTGGTCCACTTGTGCGTTGGCACATGTGCCACGGGATAGGGCATGAGGAGGCTCGTTTAACTTCCCAGGACGATACAAGATCTCATAGTTGTAGGTGGAGAGCTCAATCCTCCACTGTAAGATCTTATCATTCTTTATCTTGCCCCGCTGTGCATTATCGAACATGAAAGCAACCGACCGTTGGTCAGTGAGGAAGGAGCGTGAATCTCCTGCCGGCCAGGTAATGCCTTCAGTGCCGCACAGCTTCTACTATGGCCCGGGCCTCTTTTTCAACGGTGGAATGACGGATTTCTGAAGTATGGAGGGTGCGTGAGAAGGCGGCCACGGGCCTGCCCCCTTGGTTGAGGGTGGCCACCAGAGCTATGTCAGACACGTCGCTCTCGACGTGGAATGGAAGTGATTCGTCGATTGCGTGCATCGTGGCCTTTGCAATGTCAGCTTTTATGCGGCTGAAGGCCTGGCGGGCCTCTGCCGACAGGGGAAAAACCGTGGATTGGATTAGTGGGCGGGCCTTGTCCGCATAATTGGGGACCCACTGGGCGTAATATGAAAAAAATCCCAGTCAGCGTTTCAGGGCCTTGGAGCAGTGGGGGAGGGGAAACTCCATGAGGGGGGCGCATGCGTTCGGGATCTGGGCCTATAACTCCATCATGCACTACGTAGCCGAGGATGGTTGACAGTCGGTGCTGAACACGCATTTGTCCTTTTTGTAGGTGCGATTAAGGATTTTTGCGGTATGGAGGAATTTTCGGAGGTTGGTCATGGTTCTGCTGGTCGTGGCCGCAGATGGTGACATTGCCGAGGTACAGAAACGTGGCCCGCAAACCATACCGGTCAACCATTCGCTCCATCTCCCGTTGGAAGACTGAGACTCCATTTGTTTATTAAAAAATAATTTTTATTGAAAAATTTTGAATTTATACAACAACATCAAACCATACTAAAATACCAACGATAACAGTAATGACAACAATCATGAACATTTGCCCCTCCTCAATGAACAACCCAACATATTAACAACAACTTAAATTAACACAGTATTAAGTTACATAACCGTAGTGAAAAAAATATAGAAACTATAATAAGGAACACAACCCCTTGCCCCCCCCCCCCCCCCCCCCCCCCCCCGCCCCCCGGGTTGCTGCTGCTATTGACCAAGATACCTATCTTTGAGCCAGGAAGTCCAGAAAAGGATGCCACCGTTTATAGAACCCTTGTACTGAGCCTCTCAGGGCAAATTTGACCCTTTCCAACTTTATAAATCCTGCCATGTCAATGACCCAGGTCTCCACACTTGGGGGCCTCGCATCCTTCCACTGCAGCAAGATCCTCCGCCGAGCTACTAGGGACGCAAAGGCCAGGACACCGGCCTCTTTCGCCTCCTGCACTCCCGGCTCCACCGCAACTCCGAAAATCGCGAGTCCCCACCCTGGTTTGACCCTGGATCCAACCACCCTCGACACCGTCCCCGCCACCCCCTTCCAGAATTCTTCCAGTGCTGGGCATGCCCAGAACATATGGGCATGATTCGCTGGACTCCCCGAACACCTGGTGCACCTGTCCACACCCTCAAAGAACCTACTCATCCTAGTCCCGGACATGTGGGCCCGGTGCAGCACCTTAAATTGGATGAGACTAAGCCTCGCACATGAAGAGGAAGAGTTGACTCTCTCCAAGGCATCCGCCCAAGTCCCGTCCTCTATCTGCTCCCCAAGTTCCCCCTCCCATTTAGCCTTCAGCTCCTCCACTGACGACTCCTCCACCTCCTGCATTACCTTATAGATGTCAGACACCTTCCCCTCTCCTACCCACACCCCCGAAAGCACTCTGTCCATCGTCCCCCGCGGGGGCAGCAAAGGGAATTCCTCTACCTGTCGCCTAGCAAACGCCTTTACCTGCAAGTATCTGAACATGTTCCCTTGGGGAAGCCCAAATTTATCTTCCAGTTCCCCCAGGCCCGCAAACCTCCCGCCAATGAACAGGTCCCTCAATTTACTGATGCCCACCCTTTGCCACCCCCTAAATCCCCCATCCTTGTTCCCCGGGATGAACCGATGATTGCCACCCAATGGAGCCTCCATCGAGCCCCCTGTTTCCCCCCTATGCCGTCTCCACTGTCCTCAGATTCTTAGGGTCGCCGCCACCACCGGGTTCGTGGTAAACCTCTTAGGGGAGAGAGGCAACGGCGCCGTTACCATGGCACCCAGGCTCGTACCTCTACATGACGCCATCTCCATTCTTTTCCACGCCGCCCCTCCCCCCTCCATCACCCATTTACGCACCATTGACACATTGGCCGCCCAATAGTACCCCAAAAGGTTGGGCAGCGCCAGCCCGCCTCTATCCCTCCCTCGCTCCAGGAAAACCCTCTTCACTCTCGGAGTCCCATGTGCCCACACAAAGCTCAAGATACTGCTAGTCACTCTCCTAAAGAAGGCCCTGGGGGTAAAGATGGGCAGGCACTGAAAGAGGAACAAGAACCTCAGAAACACCGTCATTTTGACGGACTGCACCCTCCCCGCCAACGACAATGGCAGCATGTCCCACCTCTTGAACTCCTCCTCTATCTGATCTACATGTCTGGTGAAATTATGTTTGTGAAGAGTCCCCCAGTCCCTGGCCACCTGCACCTCCAGGTACCTAAAACTCTCCCCTGCCCGCCTAAGCGGGAGCATACTAATTCCTTCCTCCTGGTCCCCAGGGTGCAGCACAAACACCTCACTCTTGCCTAAATTTAGTTTATAACCTGAAAAGGTTCCAAACTCAGCTAGCAGCTCCATCACCCCTGGCATCCCTCCCACCGGGACCGCCACATACAGTAACAGGTCATTGGCATAGAACAACACCCTATGTTCCTCCCCACCTCGCACCAAACCTCTCCACCTCTCTGAATCCCTCAACGACATCGCCAGCGGCTCGATTGCCAATGCAAACAACAAGGGGGACAGGGGGCAACCCTGCCTGGTCCCTCGGTAAAGCCGGAAGTACTCCGACCTCCTCCCATTCGTGGCCACGCACGCCATCGGGACCTCATATAGCAGCCTCACCCATCTAATAAACCCTTCAACAAATCCAAACCTCCCCAACACCTCCCATAAGTACCCCCACTCCACTCTATCGAAAGCCTTCTCCGCATCCAGCGCCACCACTATCTCTGCCTCCCCCTCAATCGCCGGCATCATGAAGACATTCAACAATCTCCGCACATTCGTGTTCAGCTGCGTTCCCTTCACAAAACCTGTCTGGTCCTCGTGTACAACCCCTGGCACACAGTCCTCTATCCTGGTGGCCAGGATTTTTGCCAGCACCTTGGCATCTACATTGAGGAGAGATATGGGCCTGTATGAACCACACTGCTGGGGGTCCTTGTCCCTCTTTAAGATTAACGAGATCAGCGCCCGCGACATCGTCGGGGGCAAAGTCCCCCCTTCCCACGCTTCATTAAGTGTCCGCACCAGCAAGGGGCCCACTAGGTCCACAAACTTTTTATGAAATTCCACCGGGAACCCATCCGGCCCCGGTGCCTTCCCTGACTGCCTCTGCCCGATCCCCTTAACTAGCTCCTCCAACTCAATCGGCGCACCCAACCCCTCCACCTGCTCCTCCTGCACCTTCGGGAAAGAAAGCCCGTCGAGGAACCTCTTCATTCCCCTCCTCTCCCCCGTTGGCTCCGACCGGTACAGTTCCCCGTAAAAGTCCTTGAAGACCTCATTCACCTCTACCCCCTTCCGCACCACATTCCCACTCTTGTCTTTCACTCCCACAATTTCCTTTGCCGCATCCCGCTTGCGGAGCTGATGATCCAGCATCCTACTCGCCTTTTCACCATGTTCGTACACTGCCCCTTGTGCCTTCCTCCACTGTGCCTCCGCCTTTCTAGTGGGCAGCAAATCAAATTTAGCCTGCAGGCTGCACCTCTCCCCCAACAGTTCCTCCTCTGGTGCCTCTCCGTACCTCCTGTCTACCTCCAGCATCCTTCCCACCAGACTATCCCTCTCACTCCTCTCGCTCCTCTCCCTGTGTGCCCGGATGGATATTAGCTCGCCACGAATCACTGCTTTCAGGGCTTCCCAGACCACCCCCACCTGAACATCCCCCGTATCATTCACCTCGAGGTACCCCTCAATACTTGCCCGGACCCTCCTACACACCTCCTCCTCCGCCAACAACCCCACATCCAACCGCCACAACGGGCGCTGGTCCGGCACCTCCCCCATCTCCAACTCTATCCAATGCGGAGCGTGGTCGGAGATTGCAATGGCCGAATACTTGGCCTCCTCCACTCTCTGAATCAGCCCCCTACTCACCACGAAGAAGTCTATCCGAGAGTAGACTCTATGTACATGGGAGAAGAAAGAGTACTCCCGTGCCCTCGGCCTCTCAAACCTCCATGGATCCACCCCACCCATCTGGTCCATAAACCCTCTCAGTACCTTGGCCGCCGCCGGCCTCCTACCCGTCCTAGAGCTGGACCGATCCAGTGAAGGATCCAACACCGTCTTGAAGTCCCCCCCCATGATCAGACCTCCCGCCTCTAGATCCGGGACCCGTCCCAACATACGCCTCATAAAGCCCGCATCGTCCCAATTTGGGGCATACACACTAGCAAGTACCACCTTCTCTCCTTGTAGCCTGCCCCTAACCATAACATACCTACCCCCCTTATCCACCACCACCTCCGATGCCTCAAACAACACATTTTTCCCCACCAGAATCGCCACTCCCCGGTTCTTCACATCCAACCCAGAGTGGAAAACCTGCCCCACCCATCCCTTCCTCAGACGGACCTGGTCCGCCACCTTCAGGTGGGTCTCCTGAAGCATTGCCACATCTGCCTTTAGCCCCCTCAGATGAGCAAGTACCCTCGACCGCTTCACCGGCCCATTCAATCCTCTCGCATTCGAGGTGACCAACCGGATCAGAGGGCGTCCCGCCCCCCTCCCCCGTCGACTAGCCATAGCCCGTCGACTGCCCGCCCCAGGCCAGCACCCCCTGCCCGACCCAGTCCCCATAGCGACAACACCTCACCTCTCTCCCCCCGGCCCCCACCAGCTCCTTCCTGACCCTGCCAGCAGCAACCCGGTATTCCCCTTTCCCCCCCCTCCCTCCCCCCCAGGCTAGGAACCCTCCTAGCCGCGAACTGTCCTCCATTGTACTTCCGTGGGTCAGCTAACTTCTGCTGACCCCGGAAACTCCCGCCAATAACCCGACCCCTCCCAAAGTGGGATCATCCCCCATCCTATCCCTTTCTCCAGGCACCGCTCCAGCGCGGGGAAGAACCAGTCAAGGCCCAGGGAAACCAGAGGAAAGCCCGCGCTTTCGCACTGCCCCACCACACCCTTCTGACGCAGCTCCCAGAAATCCACCATTCCTCAGTCGAAAAGGAGGCATTGGAGGCATTACCTGGCCGGCAGGAGATTCACTCTCCTCGCTGACCAATGGTCGGTTGCTTTCATGCTCGATAATGCACAGCGGGGCAAGATAAAAAACAATAAGATCTTGCGGTGGAGGATCGAACTCTCCACCTATAACTATGAGATCTTGTATCATCCCGGGTAGCTAAACGAGCCTCCTGATGCCCTGTCCCGCGGCACATGTGCCAACGCACAAGTGGACCGCCTCCGAGCCCTCCACGAGGACCTCTGCCACCCGGGGGTCACTCGCTTCTTCCATTTTGTCAAGATCCGCAACCTACCCTACTCCATCGAGGAGGTCAGGACAGCCACCAGGAATTGCCAAATCTGCGCAGAGTGCTTGCCGCACTTCTACCGGCCAGAGAAAGCGCACCTGATAAAGGCTTCCCGTCCCTTTGAACGCCTCAGCATGGAATTCAAAGGTCCCCTTCGCTCCACCGACCGCAACACGTACTTCCTGAATGTGATTGATGAGTACTACCGATTCCCATTTGCCATCCCCTGCCCCGACATGACCGCAACCACCATCATCAAAGCCCTCCACAGCATCTTTACACTGTTCGGGTTCCCCGCTTACATACATAGTGATAGGGGGGTCCTCCTTTATGAGTGACGAACTGAGTCAATTCCTGCTCAGCAAGGGCATTGCCTCGAGCAGGATGACCAGTTACAACCCCCGGGGTAACAGACAGGTAGAGAGGGAGAACGGAACGGTCTGTAAGACCGTCCTACTGGCCCTGCGGTTCAGAAATCTCCCAGTCTCCCGCTGGCAGGACATCTTTCTGGATGCCCTCCACTCCATCCCGTCCCTGCTCTGCACCACAACCAACCAAACACCTCACGAACATCTCCTTGTTTTCTCCAGGAAGTCCTCCACTGAGACCCCACTCCCGACCTGGCTGGCCTGCCCCCGGACCTATCCTGCTCCGAAAACACATGCGGGAGCACAAGGCGGACCCGTTGGTCGAGAGGGTCCATCTTCTCCACGCTAACCCCCAGTACGCCTACGTGGCGTACCCCGACGGCCGGCAAGACATGGTCTCCCTACGAGACCTGGCGCCCGCTGGATCCTGCGCATACCCCCCGCACCAATCCCACCCACCATCCCACCGGTGCACCTTACAGCTGCCCCTTCCCAGGAGGATCAGTTCTTCCGCCGGCCCAGTCTAGGCCCCCCACCCACCGATGCACGCCACAGACGCTCCCTTCCCAGGTCAATCAACTCGCTCACCAGCGCCGTCTAGGGGTGTTGAAGCTGCCACAGAGATCAAAGCCACGCTCCCGGAGTCACAGAGGCCCCAACCTCCACCGGCGTCACCACCGAAGCTTCGGCGATCACAGAGGACGACCAGGGCCCCCGATCGACTGATTGGTTCATTTTAACGTGTATATAGTTAATTGTAAAATTGTAAATAGTAACGATAATAAGGGAAAACGCTGTACGGAGGCATTACGGTATATCCGTAACCATAACTACTACCACGTTACCATGTTGTAATACCAAGCCTCCACCCCTGCCGGACTCTTTATTTTTCACAGGGGGTGAATGTGGTAGTCTGTGTAGAGGTATTACGGTACCTAGTAATGCTGGAACACCATTTTTTAGATAATGTATGCTTACTATTGGTCGAGCCTGTATGGTAGCTCCGCCCTGCAAGGCGGGGTATAAGAGCCTGTGCCTCCCCAGCAGCTTTCTTTCTGTACCTGAGCTGCTGGGGGAAACATCTAGCTTACTAAAGCCTTCAGTTGTACTACAACCTCGCTTTAGTAGTCATTGATTGTGCATCATTGCGTATACCTGTTGATGGTCTGACTATAATCGATGACCATCCTGTGTTTCTCTCTGGTCTTTACAACCACTACTTGAGCTCTCCAGGGGCTGTTGCTAGCCTCGATAATATCTTCTTTCAGTAACCGCTGGACTTCCGACCTAATGAAGGTCCGGTCCTGTGCACTATACCGTCTGCTCCTGATGGCGACGGGTTTGCAATCCGGGGTGAGGTTCGCAAAAAGGGAAGGCGGGTTGCGAGGCTGCAGACAGTGAGGGGGGTATAGGGCCGCTGAATTTAAAGGTTAAGCTCTGGAGGTTGCATTGGAAGTCTAACCCTAGGAGCGTGACAGCGCAGAGGTGAGGAAGGACGTAGAGCTGGAAATTTTTTAATTCCCTTCCCTGGACCGTGAGGTTCACTACGCAGAACCCCTTGATCTCTACAGTGAGACCCGGAGGCCAGGGAGATTCTTTGGTTAACTGGGTGTATGGGAAGAGAACAGCGCCTTACCGTGTTGGGGTGTATGAATCTTTCTGTGCTCCCGGAGTCGATCAGGCAGGATGTTTTGTGACCATTGATGAGCACGGTCGTCGTCGCGGTCGAGAGCGTTCGGGGCCGAGACTGGTCTAGGGTCACCGAGGCGAGTCGTGGTAAAAGCTGAAGATTTTCCTTGGACAGTGTGTGGTCATCCGAATTGGGGTCCTGAGAGTGTGCAAGATGGCAGTGCCCACTCGTCGCACGTGGTCCCGGGGGAACAAAATGGCGGCGCCTGGGGCCCGCATATGGTTCGGGAAAACAAAGATGGCGGCGCCCGCTGCCCGCACCTGGCTAGAGTTGTGGTGGCGGTCCCGGTTTGCTCCCAGAGACGGGGGCGACCGCCCGAGCCTGGCATACCGCCACAAAATGGCCCTTTTTGCCGCACCCTTTGCAGGTGGAGTAGCGGGCCGGGCAGAGCTGCTGGGGGTGCTTGGCTTGCCCGCAAAAATAACAGCGGGTCCCCCAGGGTTGCCTGGTAGCCGCGCGGCACAAGCTTGTGCGGGGATGGGGGATGTATCGGGGTTGGCCGCGGGCGGGTTCCACGCTGCCCAAGGGGCTGCCGTGTGGTCGGGGACGTACGCGCGGGCGTTTTGGGAGGCCACATCCAGGGAGCTAGCAAGGGCCCGTGGGTCCTTGAGGCCTCGTGTCTCTTTCTTTAGCAGCCGCTGACGGATTTGGGAGGACAGTATATCTTCAACAAATGCGTCCAGATTAAAAGTTCTGTGTGGTCACTGGCTGAAACTTGTGGGCAGTCACAGTTCCTACCTAGTACCAGAAGCGCACGGTAGAATTCATCCAGCGATTCCCCCGGGATTTGTCATCTTGTCGCGAGCAGATGTTGGGCGTAGACCTGGTTTACTGGGTGAATGTAGTGTCCTTTTAACGGGGCCATCGCGGCCTCAAAATCGTCCGCATCCTCGGTGAGGGTGTAGATCTCTGGGCTCACCCTCAAGCGGAGAACTTGCATCTTTTGGTCCTCCGTGGGTGCAGTCGTGGCCGTCCTGAGGTACCCGTTGAAGCACGCCAGCCAGTGTTTGAAAGTTGTCGCTGGGTTTGCCGCGTGCGGGCTTATTTGCAGACACTCCGGCTTGATTCGGAGCTCCATTCTTTAAAATCTAGTCCAATAAATTGATCCTCGATCAATGACTCCAGAAGCGAGATTGGATGACAATTGAAGGCTTTGTTGGACTAGATGTTTCCCCCAGCAGCGCAGGTACAGAATGCACCAGCTGGGGAGACACAGACTCTTATACTCCGCCTTAATGGGCAGAACTAGCAGGTAGGCTTCACCAATGATCTTGCTGTCTCCCACACCAATGGTCTTACAGCCTCAACCTGGGTACCGTACTACCCCTAATACCGACTACCACAATTACATATTCATGAATGTGCAGAATGTCGTACTTTGTGGTGGAGTATACTGGGATTCGTCCACCACACCGTTACCTCTTGACTCATATATCCAGGCGCCACATTTAAACAGCAGCCCCGGGGCACATGCCAAAATGACCACGAGAAGAAAGAAGCCCAAAACTATGATTTTTAGAGAGGGCATGCTGACGGTATTCCTCTAAGTAGACAAGGATTGCAGGAGATACCTTTTCCCCGTGATGGGAGTCCGCAGCTCAGCAATCTCAATCTCAAGTCCTGGCAGAGGATGGCCAGTGTGGTCAGCACCTATGAGGCACAAATGATCTCATCCGTTCCTCCAAGGTTGACCTTATCCTCACTCTCAACTCACGCTCTCAAAAGGCCATCCGGCATTCAGAGAGTTACAGTCCACAGGGATCTCACAAACACCAACACAAGGGACATCATTAGGACTTCTTTTACACACATTTTCATCTTCATCTCGTGCCAGATCCCACACAAGTTGCATCCTGTCCTTCCATAGGTTCATTCAAGGACACTGAAGGCAGGAAAGCACCTTGATCTACCCCCAGGAGTCCCGTTTCTTCAGAGAGGGAGCCTCAGGCTAGAGACCCCAGTGCCATCCGCCCAGGACTCCCCTGGGCTGACCACATGTTCCAAGTCCAATTGCCTATGATCCCATCAACTTCAGTTCTGGCCAAGGAGGGTGCAGCTGCCCTACAACAAGAGACCCAAAACAGGCCAGGGCTCTCCAGACATTGGCTACCTATAGGACGCTCATCAAGAGCATGAAATGAAAAAAAAATGAAAATTGCTTATTGTCACAAGTAGGCTTCAAATGAAGTTACTGTGAAAAGCCCCTAGTCGCCACATTCTGGCGCCTGATCGGAGAGGCTGGTACGGGAATTGAACCGTGCTGCTGGCCTGCCTCGGTCGGCTTTAAAAGCCAGCTCTTTAGCCCTGTGCTAAACAAACCCCTCAGGCAGCACACAGGCAACATGGTGCAGCAGTCACGCTGGTGGTTGTACCTCGACATAGCATAAAGTAAGAAAAATTAAGAAATTTTGAGAACAGAAAAATGACACATATCACAAAGCATGCTGATGTTATCTGCGAGGGTATCCCAATTTGGAACACTGCTTCATGGGGGTGTATAGTTTTGTTTTTGTGTGAAGGGAAAGTGAAACCTCAGTGAGGATAAATAGTCCAGTCATTGTTTAACAATTAATAAAGGCTATTTATTGAAGTAAAGACAAATATACACAAGCAGGACTACTCTACTCTCACACAATTAAGATGTATGAATTACTACACAGTTTATATAGAACTTACCCCTTCTCACAAAATATATCTACGTGCCTGAACTCTGTAAGACTTTCCCTGTTCCCCAAACCACATCCAAATTAAATAATCAGTTATAGTTACCACGCAATAGAGGGATGATACTCAAATCTGGGAACTGTCTTTTTCCTGGTCCAGTGAAGATATTTTAAAATTGCAGTTACAAAAGTTTTCTGCACTGCCTTTGCTCTAAAACCAAGAAGCCTGTTTGCTGTAAACTTGGTCTTCACGTTTTGCAGCTGGAAACTGGACATCTGCGGGGGGTCGGAGAATCGCCCGGGGCCGGCGAAAACCCCGCCCCCGCTGTGGCTGGAATTCTCCGCCACCCGGGAATTGGTGGGGGCGGGAATCGCGCCACGCCGATCGGCGTGCCCTCCACGGCGGGATTGGCGGCGCGAGCGGACCCCGAGGTCCTGGGGGGGTGCAATCGGACCCCGGGGGGTGCCCCCACGGTGGCCAGGCCCGTGATCGGGGCCCACCGATCGGCGGGCGGGCAGTGCCGTGGGGGCACTTTTTTTCTTCCGCGGCGGCCACCATGGCGGAGGCGGAAGAGAACCCCCCTACCGCGCATGCGCCGGTGGTGACGTCAGCGGCAGCTGACGCACCAGCACATGCGCGAACTGGCGAAGGCCTTTCGGCCAGCCCCAACGCCGGCCGGCCGGCGTCAAAGGCCGTTGGCGCCGGTTTTGGTGCCAGTCGGCGTGGCGCCATACACTCCGGCGGGGCCTAGCCCCCAAAGGTGCGGAGATTTCCGCACCTTTGGGGAGGCCTGACACCGGAGTGGTTGGCGCTACTCCGCTACGCCTGGACCCCCCGCCCCGCCGGGTAGGGGAGAATCCGGCCCTGATTTCTGAGACTGCTGGATGGTAACTGCCTCTCCTGGCTTTGCAGGGTCTGTGCCATTGTACCTTTGTTGTTCTTGGATTAAGCCTTCTGTGCATTTGGTTCCCTGCCCTTTCAACGTCCTTGACTATACATTAACACATGTATATATCAGGACCTTCCCAATCGTCTGTAATCTGTTTCTCCTCCAGAAGTTATTCACACTTGATTATTATCTAAACTGCCATTCTAAACTCGATACCAGGAGACGCATACCAATTGAGACCCTTTGACTACTGTCTAGTGCTGTCTCTTGGCAGATTCATAGCACAAGTGTTCGCAAACTATAAATAGTTTGCACAAATGTAAATGTATTCTGCTTCTTTGAACATTTCATTTTGTGAATGGCTTTTCTGTATGATGCAATGTTCCGAGGTCATACAAGTGCAGCAGGTGACCCCCCCAACCTCCCCTCCTCCTCATACAGCTCCCATTTTGTGCTTCAGATATGGTGTCTTGCACCATCTCACTACAATACATCCCCTTTCTGTCTGAACAGCTTGATTCTGCAATGTGGGACGTCAAAACTCAGTTTCAGGAGTTATGAAGTGTCTTTATGAAGGCAGTGGTGATGAATGGGGAGATTCTTGCGACTGAGAGAGCGCTGACCTTGATACAATCCGCCTCTGCACCGTTGAGGTCCTGTTGCATGGTCTGGTGTCCATCCAGAGGGGTGCAGACGGGGACGAGGGGGAACCGGTGAAGAGCCCTGCTGAGTCTGGTGACTTTGGTGAAATAATGGAAAGTTTCCTCTACTGAGTTTAAGATCTGGCTGCCATGTATCAGGTGTCTCCATCTCAAGGGAGGGCAGCTCAAATTCGATGGAGCACATTTAATCGAGTCTTCGGGGCCTGGGGTTGGCGTGGCCTTCCAACTTCTGGTACTGTGTAGTCCAATTCCTGGTGTCAGCTGAGAGGGATAACAAGAAAGTTAGGATTAGGACTAGGATTAGGCAATTCAGTCCTTCGAGCCTGCTCTGACATTCATTCAAAAGATGGGATCATGACTGATCTCATCGTGGCCTCATCTCCTCTGTCCTGTCCATTCTCCATAACCCTTCAACCCAAGGGCAGCACGGTAGCACAGTGGTTAGCACAGCTGCTTCACAGCTCCAGGGTCCCAGGTTCCATTCCTGGCTTGGATCACTGTCTCTGTGGAGTCTGCACATTCTCCCCGTGCCTGCGTGGGTTTCCTCCGGGTACTCCGGTTTCCTGCCACAGTCCAAAGATGTGCAGGTTAGGTGGATTGGCCATGTTAAATTGCCCTTAGTGTCTAAAAAGGTTGGATGGGGTTACTGGGATAGGGTGCTCGTTCCAAGGGCCGGTGCAGACTCGATGGGCAGAATGACCTCCTTCTGCATTGTGAATTCTATAATTACTAATTAAAAATCTGTCCTTCTTAAATTTACTCAATGTCCTGGCATCCACTGCACTTTGGGGTAGTGAATTCCACAGATTCACAACCTTTTGAGAAAAATAAGTTTTCCTCGTCTGTTTTAAATCTGCTATCCCTTTTCCTAAAACTATGACCTCTCATTCAAAATTTCCCCACAAGAGGAAATATCCACTACATGTCTACTTTTATCATCTTATATATCTCAATTAGATCTCCTCTCATTCTTCTAAACTCTAAACTGCTCAATCTCTCTTCATAAGACAACCCCCATATCTCTGGAATCATTAAAGTGAACCACCTCTGAACTGGCTCAAGACTCTCCTAAATTCTCTTGCGAGATGGGCATCCACCTTGGATAGCCTTCGCAGCTCACTTAACTCCCCCAAGGGTGAGGGCTGAGGGACATGAGTTAATTGACCTGACATGTTTTCGGAAGAAATGGTGCCACTAAACTTGTTGTTAAAGAGCTGACTGATTAACTCTGTTACCTTTGCCCCTTGCATTGGGGGAAATGCCTGTGTTACTTCTCTTAGACAGAGGTGAGTGTAAACCATAGAGTTCAATGCTTGGGGGCTCATCTCCCAAAAGGTTAACGAGTGGGTGCCAATCAATGGCAGATTCATGCATTACAACGCTGACTTAATAGGCATAATTGACTCATCAAGGAAGGGTCAGCGATCTTCTTCCCCCTGTGGCTGGTGTGTTTTGCCTGTGGTTCAGTGGGTGTCACTTATGTTTCTGATGCAGAAGGTTGTGGGTTCAAGACCCACTCCAGAATTTGAGCATGTAAATCTAAGTGGGCATTTCAGTGCAATACAGGAGTGCTGTACTGTTCGAGGTGCTTTCAGATGGGATGTTATAGGTAAACTGATCGAGTGTTTGTCTGCTCTCTCAGGTGGATGTAAAGAATCCCCTTGTGACAGGCGAGGCTCACCTGATTTATTTCAAGACTCCAATTTGCACTCTACTCCATCCTTCAATTTCACCTTCATTCTCTCAGCTCCCATGGATTTCAGATCAAATGAGCCTCCCATGTTGAACAGCCATCCAACCATGGTTACATCTCTGATAGCTTGGGCCTCATGACCAGTGGGATTGCACATCCACACAGCTCATGCCCTGAGGGTGTGAATCACTATGATTCTTCGTCCATTCTGTGTCAGATCCCTCTTGCCCTCATTGAGCTTAACGGCACCTATGTTGGAGTGCCAATGCAGATTGGCATTTTACAGGGCTCCATCCTGAGATCTCGCAGTCACCCCTTGTGCTGACCCTGTGATTTATCCTGCTCCCACCCACTTCCAGTTGCCATTCCAAGAAGGGTGTCCATCTGAGGAACCACCATTTAAACATCAGCAAAAGGGACCCGAGAAGTGCCACCTCCACATCAAGTGCCAGTTCGCTTGGAGGCTCGAGGCCCACAATAATGAAAGACTTCTAAGGCCTGCGAACAGCAAACGCCATCCTCTGCAATGCCGACACTCAAAGCCCCCACAGCCACTGGCCTCGAGAATGACTTTTCTGTTTTCCCCATGTCCTCTCCAAGTGTCATCTCTCCATTGGACTCCCTGGTGATTAATGGCGATCTGTATGCTCACCTCCGATATCCCTTTTGGAGGTGAGGTTGCTCGGCAAGCAATTTCCTTGAGTCTTTGTTTTCTGGACCCGACTACTTATTCTGCTATTGCCCTGGGAAGTCTATGCTTTCTGGCCATGTTGAACTTCATCCCCCTTCCCCATTCATTTGTCATTGTGCACTCCTCCCCAGTCATATGTCTCTGTTCACCCTTGCCCCAGAGTCTAGCCAGAAACTCCCAGCCAGTATCTTGATTCTAAAATTCTCATCCTTACTTTTAAATTGTTCCCCCACCTTGCCTCTCCCCATTTCTGTATTTTCTTCCTCTCCCACAACTCTCCAAATCTCTGTGCTCCTCTAATTGTGCCCTCCGGAGCATCCTGGATTTGAATCATTCCACTATTGATGAACCTGCAATCAGATGCCTAGGTCCAAGTTCTGGAATGCATTTCCTACACACTTCCACCTCCTTTCCCTGCCTTCTCCTTTAAGGCACTCCTTCAAACCTAACTCTTTGACCAAACTTTTGGCCATCTAACTGAACAGGTGGCTATTTTCCCATTCTTCTTGCAATGGGTTTCATGGCGGGTGGGATTGGAGATTGTGGTGCAATCCAAGTTAGAAACCTGTCAGTGTAAAAATCAGTTTGCAATTCTCCTAATGGCAGGTTAATGGAGAGTCAGGTAGCCTGCTGACTAGTAGCGTGGGCACTTTGCATTCATTAACATCCCATCAATGCCCATGTTAAATTGCCCCTCGGTGTCACAAAAAGATGTGTAGGTTAGGTTCCGGGGATGGGTGGGTGTGTTGGCCTGGGTGGATGCTCTTTCGAAGGGTCAGTGCAGACTTGATGGGCCAAATGGTCGCCTTCTGTACTGCAGGGATTCTATGAAATCACACTCTCTGAACCTGTTTGAAAATGAGTGTCATTCCAGCTCACAGAAATCCGATGAAAGGAAAATGATAGAAGCCTAGATCTACTGAACCCTGGAGGAACAGGTGTATAGCATGTTGGGTACAGCCTCATCCACATGGCTCCTCCACGAAGCAGCATTTGGAAGGAGGGAGGTCTCGATGTTGCAGCTTCGACTCCACTGAAGCTTCAGACTTTCAGGGACCTTACCGAGGCTTCAGACCATCTTCCAGAGACTTCATCATGGGCTCGAGCATTCTTCCGGGGACGTCAGCATAGGAGATGGGAACCATGAGCTGTGGGATGGAAGATATCAGGAAGTGCTAATGGCAGGTTAAGGTGGTGGACTGTCTAAGTCTGAGGGAGGGCAGATATCTAGGTTAACGCGCTCACAGGGAGGTGTCAGTTGAGTCAACTGCTGACTCCTGCAGTGCAAGATCCCCAGTGTGGGGTTGGCTGCATACAAGTGAACTGTTGGAAGGGGGGTGGGGGATCCTCATGAAGCCTTTAGAAGGATGCTGAAAAAAAAACAGTAGACAATATGTAGTGAAAGTGAATATATTTGCAGACAATAGCTACATTTATTGTGTTCACTCGTGCAACAAGTTGTGAACCACATTTATTAATTTCTGTAGGCTTTTAAATCCCTCGAGTTGCTACCCTGACAGCAGAGATGGAGACAGCCTGCAGAGTTGTTTACCCTCTTGCCTTTAATTACATCGATGGTTGCCCTCTTTGACAGCTTCAAACATGGCTGCGTGATGTTCCCATTGCCACTTGCTGACTGTCCAACATAAGTTTGAAGACCAGTTCCAAAGGATCATCAACTGACTCAGATTAGTGGTGGCTGTTCAAGTGTTGGAGACCTGGGCTGTTCCTGTCTTCGACTGCTGCAGGGAGGTGTCAATTAAGTATTTTCCAGAAAGTGCCTAATCTAGAGTTAGAACATAGAACATAGAACAGTACAGCACAGAACAGGCCCTTCGGCCCTCAATGTTGTGCCGAGCCATGATCACCCTACTCAAACCCACGTATCCACCCTATACCCGTAACCCAACAACCCCCCCCCCCCTTAACCTTACTTTTATTAGGACACTACGGGCAATTTAGCATGGCCAATCCACCTAACCCGCACATCTTTGGACTGTGGGAGGAAACCGGAGCACCCGGCGGAAACCCACGCACACAGGGGGAGGACGTGCAGACTCCACACAGACAGTGACCCAGCTGGGAATCGAACCTGGGACCCTGGAGCTGTGAAGCATTTATGCTAACCACCATGCTACCCTGCTGCCCCAAGTTGTTGACTCACCAGGGTATATGTATCTTTGCTGCTAGAGGGTGCAGGTGAATGCTGTTAACAGTTCTTTATTATCTTCCTTTTTGGATGTGGTCTAGGGGCCGGGTGTTTTGGTGGAGTTTCTTGTGGGTCTTGATCTGCAGGTACCTAAAAGATAGAGGATGGAGCTTTAGTTGATGAATATCAAGAATATTCAACTGCATGGCACTCATTGTGATTGTGAGGATGTGATGAACTCATGTGGAAATGATCTATACTGGGCTGGTGAGACAATCTGATCTCTCCTTCCCCACAGGAGCGATCCTGTCCTCCCAGGCGAGCTTGATTGCAAACTCTGTGGGACAATGATGTTGGCCGTACCTTGCTCCCATCTGGGATCTTTCCCACCTGTTGTGGACAAGCTTGCCCTGACTGTCCACCATGAGTTTGAAGACCAGTTCCAATGGATCATCAACTGACTCAGATTAATGGTGGCTGCTCTCCTGCAGCCCTCCAAGTGCCGGAGTTACCGGGCAGCACAGTAGCATAGTGGTTAGCACAAATGCTTCACAGCTCCAGGATCCCAGGTTCAATTCCCGACTTGGGTCACTGTCTGTGCGGAGTCTGCATGTTCTCCCCGTGTGTTTGTGGGTTTCCTCCGGGTGCTCCGGTTTCCTCCCACGGTCCAAAGATGTGCAAGTTAGGTGGATTGGCTATGCTAAATTGCCGTTAGTGTCCAAAATTGCCCTTAGTGTTGGGTGGGGTTACTGGGTTATGGGGATAGGGTGGAGGTGTGGGCTTGGATTGGGTGCTCATTCCAAGAGCCGGTGCAGACTCGATGGGCCGAATGGCCTCCTTCTGCACTGTAACTTCTATGAGGATGAAGACACAAGAAACGTACATGATTAAAAGGGATTGAGCATAGTTGAGCAAAGTTTCATGCCCCCTGTGGCAGTGAGCCCTTCCCAGCAGGCCTAAGAATGGAAAGTACACAGCATGGTAGATGGGATAGGGATGGAATAAAAGGTTCCATTAGTTTATCAGTGTTGATAGGTGTCCTCAGCTCATGGCTGCGTGAGATCCCTGAAGAGAGTAGCCGTTTGAGTACGTAATGCCATGATGACAGTTTGATATTACAGAGTTCTACCCTGGCAGAATACTGAATTTTATTATAGGCACGGTGCAGCTGTGACCTCCTTGGAAATGGTCTTCCAGACCAGAGAGGTGAGGCTGATGTGCTTCCTGGAACTGCACCCGAGACATCCCTTTACACAATATGATCCAGGCTTCGAGGTCACTGAGGCTGAACTGGGGTGCAGATTTCTTCTTGTGCATGGAAGACATCTGTAACAGCCTCATGGAGACAGGTGAGCCTGAAAGAGTGAGATGCATGTGTTCAACTAGCATTTAAATATGCCACCTGAACCTCCAACCCTGCTAGCTGATGGTGAGACGGCTGAATCAGCTCACGACCCACAAGGTGATTTGGCCCACATAGCTGTGCATAATGCGGATCAATGTCATATTTTGTCAAAGCAGCTTGGAACGTTTTATTACATTAGAAGCACTTTATATATAAAGATAAGTTGCTGTTGATACTTGAAAATTGTAATATGAATGTGTCTTCTGATCTCCCCTCGAATTCCCATAACTCCATCAACAATAAATCTGACTCCAACAAGTTAAGTTTCCTTTCATGTAAGGCACTTCTTTTTGCCGAACAAGTTTTAACTTTGGAAAAAGTATGCCGAAGTCTTGAAATCCTCATCTGTATCTGGGAAGCTCTACTTACCAAACCCTTGCATTGTCAGACAGGATAAAAGTAAAAGCTTCTCCCTGTTCAGCACCTTCTCTCACTTCCAAGTTACTGGTTTATTTCTCAGTTCCAAGCTCAATATGGATAGCCTTTGCCTGCTTCTACCTCTGGCAATGTAGAAACAGGTGACCCAGAAGAGCCTCAAACAGAAACGTTTGAGCACATGCAGTGCAGCAGACTGGCCTAATGGGATAAATACATCAAATACAACACAGTTACAGAAAGAACTTGCATTTATACCATGGGCAGGATTTTCTGGCTCCCCTGTAGCATGTTTTCCAGTGATGGTGTTGGCTCACCATTGGTTGCTGCCAGCATCTTCCAGTCCCACTACAGCATTTTGTGTGGCTCGCCTGTCCCACCATGGGGGTACCCGTCGCTGGGGTTCGCCCTAGGCTGGACCAGAAGAGCCCACTGGCAGGAAGGACCGGAAAATCCGATGCCATGTCTTTCACAATTTCAAGTTGTTTAAAACAACATACTCAATTAATTACTTTTGAAGTATAGTCACAGTTGCAATGTAAAAAACACAGCATCCAATTTTCTTATGCAACAATGAGATGGTAATCAGTTTTTTTGGAGACATGAAAACAGAAAGCACTGGAAATACTCAGGTCAGTTCTGACGAAAGGTCACTGACTTGAAATGTTACTCGGTTTCACTCTCCATGGATGCTAATTGACCTGCTGAATGTTTTCAGCATTTTTTGTTTTTATTTCAGATTTCCAGCATCATCAGTACTTTTTTTTCTTCTTCATTATTTGATTATATTGGCTAAGGGACAAACGATGGCCAAAGAACAGGAGATATCCATTGCTCTATTTGCATTACTGTCGAGAGAAACTTTCAATTTCACAGGTGTATGGATCGTCTGGTAGTACAGAACTTGAATATGGCTGAAAGTAGAGACATGTCAAAGCTTTTATCTTGCACTCATCAGGTCAATCGCAAAAATACCAATGACAGGGGAAACAATAACGTTATGTTGTATGAACAGAGAGTACTGACTGATTGGCAAGTGGACTCTGATTTGTAGAAGTGTTGCCATGGAGAATGCACTGAAAATGGTGACTGACAGTTAATAGCCAAGCATTGTTTGAAAATTTAAACCAGGCAACTTGACTCTGTTTGGTCAAGGTATTGTCCTGTCAAATGAACCAGGGAACGGTTATCAATTATTTTGTTTAACCTAAACAAGCAGAATGTCTGCAGATGTTCCTTCTGTCTGCAAAGAACAGGGCACTATGCATTAATATGTATAACTTCCAGTGCACTAAGCTGCACCACACAGTGAATAATAATTACACTGACAGCCAATTTAAGATTGTCAGTCAGGCTCAAAGTGTGATGAAGACCATGTCCATAACCAGCAGAAACCATTTCTGTCAATGGCTGGGGACATGACTCCCATGTCTGGCAATCCCAAACTCAACAGTCCATTTGAACACAATGCTGAATTCAAACTGACTCCATCTTTGATGCAGCAAAGCTCTTATCTTGCAATGTGGGAGTTCTGAGTCTTCAGAGAAGTTGTAAATGCTCCTGAACAGTGAATAAGGTATGTAGAACAGTCAAGCCATCAACTTATTCAAAATTTGAAAAAAATGCCTGCTTATGTCTATAAGAATTGAAAACTATTGTTCCAGAAATTTCAATAGTTGTTTGCATGACCCTAAGTGAGATCATTATAACGTTATTGATGTTTGCCGCTTTCTACAACCTATCATTATCACAGTAGGGGTGCAATTTATGTCTGATTAACAACTCAAAGAGGTTATTAAAGGATTAGCTGTTTTTGATGTGTCAATATGAATACAACTGTGGGATTAATGTGATTTAAATCTATTGAATAGGTTTTATGAATGTGAGTCTTTTTAAAATAAAGTCAAGTCTATCACAGAACATTACATTTCATCTCAGCATGGCTCCTGAGGTCTGTCCAATATAGATACTGTGTGAGTTGGCATGGAAGGTGTAAGGGCAAAGAGTGGTGGATGAAGGATATTAAGTTGGCATGAGTTGACAAAAGGGCTATGAGAGGCTGACTGGGTACATAAGTTACATGAGTTGGAATGTATGGTCATGGTAGTAGGTGGCAGCACACAGCGGGTGGAAGGTGGGAAGCCTAGAGAGTCTAATATTTAAAGAAAGAATGGATGAAGTCCACAGAATTGAAGCTGGCCTTTTAAACAGCCTGCCTCAGCATTTTGCAGCCCCTATGGCCACTTTCTGTGTCTGTGGTGCGGTGGGCCTTCTCTATCCTGCATCCACCACCTTCCTCACCCCCAGAATAAAGATCCTGCCATTCGGGGCATATTTTCCTGATGCGGCACAGTACATCAGGAACATTTCTGACTCTCATTACTCAGATCATGAGCAAGAATGCAGTCCGATATCTAAACCTAATTATATTGCTGTATATAAAGGCCTTGTGTAAGTAATATTTGATCCACAGATATCGAGTGAAAAGTTCTGTCCCTCTGTTGAATCGGAAAAGGTTTTCCAATAAATGCCAAAATAAGATGTGCAAAATCTTCTAGTAAGGAATTGATGGGACATAGTTCACAAAGTAAGTCTGACATTTTGCTTTACATTTGAATTATTTTGCCATTTTTCATCCTTCCTCTTGAAGGTACTGATTCCTGCTGAGAAACAGAATCCAAATCAACCAAGCGAACCCCTGTTATGCAGGAGCTCAAACAGTGAGGTGGTTAATTTGCCTGGTGGAAAATGGACAAGATTAGATCAGCCCATTTTATCTTTCACCAATTTTATTTAACATTAAAATCAATTGGAAGTTAAACTGATCAGGTAAGATGGGTAACTAATCTTATTCGATCAATTTCCCACCAGGTGGATTAGATTAATATTGGCCCCAAATATAAGAAAGGCATTCAATGATAGACTGCTCTAAGTTAAACCGATTCCTGACCTCACCAGATATCCATACCCATAGTTCTAATTGGGATTTCTGGATAATGATTCAGTTATAACCCTGATGTTCCTTTCCCTTCATAGACTAGGTTGCAAGGCCAATTGCAGTGACAATAAAGAAAATTGTCCCCTTCATGGTCTCAGGATTTCCAAAATGCTGTGTTCAATTTTGGGCATTCCATTGTACAAGGATTAGTAAAGCCAAAGAGAGTGTACAATGTAAATTCACCAGGATTATGCCAAGGATGGGGAACTGCAGTTATATTTTTTTAGGGGCAATTTAGTGTGGCCAATCCACCTATCCAGCACATCTTTGAGTTGTGGGGGTGAGACCCACCCAGAAACATGGAGAATGTGCAAACTCCACATAGACAGTAACCCAGGACTGGGAACAAACCTGGGTCCTCAGCGCCATGAGGCAACAGTGCTAACCGCTGCACCACCATGCCTCCCGGAACTACAGTTATAAGAAAGAGAGAAAATTACATTTATATAATACCTTCTAAATCCTCAAGGCAACCCAAAGTGCCAATTAATTACGTTTGAAGTGTAGTCACTGTGGTAAGATAGGCAATGCTGTACTGAGAAGAGACTTGATAAAATAGGATGATTTCCACTGGAACAGAAAAGGCTAAGAAGTGGTTTATCTGCTCTCCAGATTCACAGCATAATTTGAATATCTAAGGAGTATTGAACAATTGTGATCAGAGCCTCTGCTATCTCCTGTCCGAAATCTCTCAAGAATCTTGACTAAATGCTTTTCAGATTCCATTCCTTTCATACAATTATCTCTACAACTCTTCCATATCCTTTTCTAGTATATCCACAAACTTAATTCATTGTAAAATAGACATAAAATATTAATTTAACGTCTTTCATATTTTCATTTTCCACTATTTGAATTCCCTCTTTATTAGCGGCTGATTTTGCCCTCTTAAAAAATGATTTTATATTCTTTTAAAAGGTTTTACCATTTCCTTTTAGATTAACTGCTAGCTATCATTCATATTTACTTTTAATTTTTCTTGCTATTGGTAGTTCCTCAATTTAAACTGTAAAGATTAATATCAACATTTTATGGAGCCAAGCTTTCTTCAAATTAAAAGAAAACTGCCAAATGTTATTAGTCAGAAGAACAGAAACGACTGAAACAGTGGCTGGAATTTCCCACTCTCATTTGCATTGGGTGTGGAAGTGGAAACTCGTGAAAAACGCAAAGTCGTATTTTATGTCGGCGTGAAAACTTGCGGTTGTCGTCCCCCTCCTCATCAGTGTCAGGCTGCATTTCTGCTGTTCAATATCAGGAACCATATTTGAATACATTATCATCTCATTATTGGGCCCATACACTGGAAGCATAACTCCACCTTCAAGGAAATCCACCTATGGCAGCATGATGAATGACTGGTGTAAAAAGGCTTGCATCCCGTCAGCACACCTCCGAGGAAGACTTAGAGGTGAGTGCAATGCTTGGACAGCAGCTCTATATATTCTGGGAGGTGTCGGGTACCGGAACCTAATTTGTGGGTCACTAGCTTGACACAAGGCTTTGTCAAATAGTTATCCAGACTCGAAAAGTAGCTCTGTTCTCTCTCCACAGATGCTGACAGACCTGCTAAGATTGTCCAGTATTTTCTGTTTTTGTTTCAGTTTCCAGCATCTGCAGTAATTTGCTTTTATTTGACTCCAAGGGTACCGGGCCTGACCGAAAGGTACAGGGGATTGACATGGGGGAACCGGGACTTGAATCAGGAGAGACCAGCCTTGACTCAGGGGAACACCAAGCTTGACTCAGGGGTGACCAGTCTGGACTCAAAGGGGTATCGGGGTTTGACTCCAAGGGAAAGCTTGGCAAGACTGGAAGGGAGACCGGAGTGAGATTGGAAGCGGTCAGGGTTTGACCTGAAGGGTACCGTGGTTTGATTCAAAGGGAGACCGGGGTAAGACTGAAAGGGAGGCCGGGGTAAGACTGGAAGGGAAACCAGGGGTTTGACTCCTGGTTGGGTGAGTCAGAGGGCTCATTCTTCAATTTGAAGACTAAGTGCTGACGTCGGCGTGGGAACAGGGGCATTTTATGCCCGGAAATACGGCACAAAAGCTCTACCGATCCTCTGTCTGGTGGGGGGGCCCGGTAAAGCCCCGGCTTTAGCTGCGGATATGGTCGGAGAATTGCCTGGTCCGTGGCCATGCATGCGCACATGATGCGCTAACAATTGCACACAAAGACTCTAATCGGTACAAAAGAGGCTGTATTACCGTGAGATGTTATTCCTTCGACTGCAGCGGTAGAATGGCAGCTCAGGAAAACTCATGAATATTTATACTGCTCCCTGTGGGCGGAGCTAGCCAGCAGGGGCTTACCGGCAAACCTGTAATAGCAGGTACTGCTGTATATCCCCTAATACAGGCACACACATATATACAGTTGTGGATCACCACATTCAGCCCCTGTTAAGAATTAGTCCGGCGGGGGTGACGTGAAACTATTTACAGAGGAGGAAGGGAAAAAACGCAAGTGTCCATCTTGCAACCCGGTGCCCGTCATAGGTTGAGCTGACCGGCGGTCTGACGGTTCGTTGAGAGCGACGCAGCATTGGTGGCGACGTCTGTACAGGCGGTGTCGGCGTCAACAGCATCGGTGGCGGCGGTGTCGGTGCTCACCAGTGGTTGGACGACTCTGGGAGTGTGCCAAAATCTTCCATGTCCTCTAGTGTGGGCAGGAGAACAAGGGGTGGACCTGGTGGGGCTGAAGTTGGGGGCGCCGGGGAAAAGGAGGGTGGCGCGTGGGTGGGTAGATGTGTGGCCGTGGGATCGGCACCCGAGGGAGCCAGGTCCCTGAGCGAGACTGTATCCTGGCGGCCATAAGGGAACTCCACGTAGGCATAATGGGGGGTTCGCGTGGAGCAGGCGTACCCTGTCCACCAGAGGGTCTGCCTTGTGGGGTCTGACATGCCTACGCAGTAGGACCGGCCCTGGAGCTGCGAGCCACGTCTGGAGCGACACCCCGGATGTAGACCTCCTAGGGAAGGCAAAAGCACGTTCATGGGGTGTGTTGTTAGTCGCAGTGCACAGCAGTGACCGAATGGAGTGGAGTGCATCAGGAAGGACCTGCTGCCAGTGAGCGGCTGGGAGGTTCCTGAACCGTAGGGCCAGCTGGACGGCCCTCCATACCGTCCCGTTCTCCCTCTCTACCTGCCCGTTTCCCCGGCCGGTAGAAGTGCGGCTTGCACTCCGCGCAGACCTGGCAGTCCCTGGTGACTGTCTGTACTTCCTCGACGGAGTAGGGCAGATTGCGGGCTTTGATAAGGTGGTACAACCGAGTGACCCCCGGATGACAAAAGCTGTCGTGCAGGGCATAGAGCTGGTCCACTTATGCGTTGGCACATGTACCTCGGGAGAGGGCGTCTGGGGGCTCACTGAGCTTGCTGGGGCGATACAAGATCTCGTAATTATCGGTGGAGAGCTCGATTCTCCACCGCAAGATTTTGTCGTTTTTGATCTTGCCCCGCTGCGTGTTGTTAAACATGAAGGCTACCGACCGTTGGTCAGTAAGGAAGGTAAATCTCTTGCCGGCCAGGTAATGCCTCCAGTACCGCACCACTTCAACGATTGCCTGGGCCTCCTTTTCAACAGACGAATGTCGAATTTTGGAGGCATGGAGGGTGCGGGAAAAGAATGCCACGGGTCTGCCTGCCTGGTTTAGAGTGGCGGCAAGGGCGACATCTGAAGCGTCGCTCTCTACTTGGAAGGGCAGTGTCTCGTCTACTGCGTGCATCCCGGCCTTGGCTATGTCTGAGCGAATACGGGCAAAGGCCTGTTGTGCCTCGGCCGCGAGGGGAAATTGCGTGGACTGGATCAGTGGGCGGGCCTTGTCCGCGTATTGTGGGACCCACTGGGCGTAATAAGAAAAGAACCCCAGGCATTGTTTGAGAGCCTTGAGGCAGTGGGGGAGGGGGAGCTCCATGAGGGGGCGCATGCGGTCGGGATCGGGCCCCAGTAGTCCATTTTGGACTACGTAGCCGAGGATGGCTAAGCGGTCTGTGCGGAATACGCACTTCTCCTTGTTATAAGTGAGGGTGAGGAGAGATGCGGTATGGAGAACTTTGGCAAGGTTGGCGTCATGGTCCTGCTGGTCGCGGCCGCAGATGGTGACATTATCTAAGTACGGAAACGTGGCCCGCAGACCGTACCAGTCAACTATTCGGTCCATTTCTCGTTGAAATACCGAGACCCCATTAGTGACGCCGAAGGGAACTCTAAGGAATTGATGGAGGCGACCGTCCACCTCGAAGGCAGTGTAGGGACGGTCCGATTTACGGATGGGGAGCTGGTGGTAGGCGGATTTCAGGTCAATTGTCGAGAAGACCCGGTATTGTGCAATCTGACTGACCATATCAGATATGCGAGGGAGGGGGTACGCGTCGAGCTGCGTGTACCGGTTGATGGTCTGGCTGTAGACCACGACCATCCTGTGTTTCTCCCCAGTTTTAACCACCACCACTTGGGCTCTCCAGGGACAGTTGCTGGCCTCGATAACACCCTCCCGAACCAGCCGCTGGACTTCGGACCTGATGAAGGTCTTGTCCTGGGTGTACCGTCAGCTCCTGGTGGCGACGGGCTTGCAATCTGCAGTCAGACTGGCAAAGAGGGAGGGAGGGACAACCTTGAGTGTTGTGAGGCCGCAAACGGTGAGCGGGGGTAGGGGTCTGCCGAATTTAAGGGTGAAACTCTGGAGGTTACATTGGAAGTACAGGCCCAGTAAAAGCGTCGCACAGAGGTTGGGGAGAATGTACAGGCGGAAACGGCTGAATTCAACGCCTTGTACGGTGACTTTGACCGTACAGAAGCCCCGGATCGGGACAGAGTGGGATCCGGAGGCCAGGGAGATCCGCTGGTTGGCGGGATGGACCGCGAGGGAGCAGCGCCTTACCGTGTCCGGATGGATAAAGCTATCGGTGCTCCCAGAGTCAAGTAGGCAGTAGGTCACGTGGCCATCAATGAGCACCGTCGTTGAAGCGGTAGCCAGGTTGCGAGGACGGGACTGGTTGAGCGTCATGGAGGCGAGTAGCGGGCGATCGTCCGAGGAGTCCGATGAGTAGAGGCAGCGACCCGGGTCCGGTCCAGTCCTAAGGGGAAGACAAAATGGCGGCTTCCGAAGTACCTGCAGGGAAGAAGATGGCGGCGCCCATGCAGCCCATGTTGTGGGGGCGGGGCAAGATGGCGGCGACCATTGAGCGCACGTTGCAGGGGCGGGGCAAGATGGCGGCGCCCACTGATCGCACGTGGAGACGGGGAGGAAGATGGCGTCGCCCATGGTGCGCACATTGCGGGGGCGGCGAAAGATGGCGGCGCCCACTGATCGCACGTGGACCTAGGAGCAGCGGACGGCGGGGTAGAGGGGGAAGAGGTCGGGCACGATACCGGCAACTGAGCGGGCCTGACACCACTGCAAAGTGGCCTTTATTGCCACAGGATTTACGGATCGCGGCACGGGCCGGGCAGCCCTGGCGGGGGTGCTTCTGCTGGCCGCAGAAGTAGCAGCGGGGACCCCCAGGGTGCGCGGTGCGGCGAACAGCGCGGGCATACTGCGCGGAAGCGGCCCCAGTCGGGGGGGTCGGTTACGGGATCCACAAGGGGTAGGATGGGTGGGCCGCGCGGTGGGCGGGGTAGGATTGCACGTTACGGGAAGCGACCGTCATAGAGAGCGCTAAAGTCTTTTTCGCCGCTCGATCGAGCGCGGCCCCTTCCAGCAGTCGTTGGCGGATGGGGTCCGATGCAATGCCTGTCACAAAAGCATCTCACATGAGGAGGTTGGAATGTTCCGTGGCCTTGACGGCCTGGCACTCGCAGCCCCGTACTAGAGGGATAAGGGCCCGCCAGAAGTCCTCAATCGACTCACCCTGTTGCTGGACGTGAGTGGAGAGTACATGCTTCGCAAACAGAGTGTTCGTCGACTGGACGTCATTTTCTTTGCGAAGTTCCATAGCGCGGGCATAGTTCGGCGCGTCCTGTATCAGCGGGAACACGCTGGAGCTCAACCGTGAGTAGAGTAGTTGAATTTTCTGAGCTTCCGATGGTGTAGGGTCCGCTGAGGTGATGTAGGCCTCGAAGACAGCCAGCCAGTGGTTAAAGTCTTTTCTGGCGTTCGGCGAGTGTGGATCCAGCTGCAAGCGGTCGGGTTTAATTCTGATGTCCATGATGCGGAAAATTTCATGGTAATAAATTGATGCGCTAACAATTGCACACAAAGACTCAAATCTGTACAAGAGAGGCTTTATTACCGTGAGATGTTATTCCTTCAACTGCAGCTGTCGAATGGCAGCTCAGGAGAACTCATGAATATTTATACTGCTCCCTGTGGGCGGAGCTAGCCAGCAGGGGTTTACCGGTAAACTTGTAATAGCAGGTATTGCTGTACATAAGAACATAAGAACTAGGAGCAGGAGTAGGCCATCTGGCCCCTCGAGCCTGCTCCGCCATTCAATTAGACGTGCGCTCAATGGTCGCCGCCATCTTGCCCCGCCCCCACAACATGGGCTGCATGGGCGCCGCCATCTTCTTCCCCGCAGGTACTTCGGAAGCCGCCATTTTGTCCTCCCCTTAGGACTGGACCGGACCCGAGTCGCTGCCTCTACTCATCAGACTCCTCGGACGATCGCCCGCTACTCGCCTCCATGACGCTGATCTTTTATGGACTCAGCTCCACTTTCCGGCCCGAACACCATAACCCTTAATCCCTTTATTCTTCAAAAAACTATCTATCTTTACCTTAAAAACATGTAATGAAGGAGCCTCAACTGCTTCACTGGGCAAGGAATTCCATAGATTCACAACCCTTTGGGTGAAGAAGTTCCTCCTAAACTCAGTCCTAAATCTACTTCCCCTTATTTTGAGGCTATGTCCCCTAGTTCTGCTGTCACCCGCCAGTGGAAACAACCTGCCCGCATCTATCCTATCTATTCCCTTCATAATTTTAAATGTTTCTATAAGATCCCCCCTCATCCTTCTAAATTCCAACGAGTACAGTCCCAGTCTACTCAACCTCTCCTCATAATCCAACCCCTTCAGCTCTGGGATTAACCTAGTGAATATAGGTTACATCCCCTAATAACAGGCACACACATATATACAGTGGTGGATCACCACAGCACAGTGGCAGCCTACAGCGGCCGCGCAGTGCAACATGGCACCAGCTGAGCGCGGACCTGGCCTGACAAATAATGCCCCGCTTTGGCCAGGCTCGCCGCCCCCGGACCATCCAACACCAGTGCCCCCAGCCCTCGTCAAAGCCGACCCTGCCCGCAGAATGGCTCCTACCAGACTGTGGTGGCGCTGGACTCACGCCATCGAGAACTCGGCCCATCAGGGGCGGAGCATTGGGGAGAGCCTTAGGTGACGTCCTGAGGCCGTCCATATGGCGTGCGGCGTTTTGGAGGGGGTGGAGCATTGCAAAGTGTCGTTGCCCCTGATTCCGGCGCAAAGGGGGATTCTCCAGCCGATCGCCAAACGTGATTTCGGCTTCAGAGACCAGAGAATCCCAGGAGATTTGGCTATAGGGAAGACTGGGGGGCTAACTAAGTGGCAGGGGTTGACTGGCAAGTATGAAAAGCACCATTCTGCTGCCTGGCATCTTAGACGGGCCTTACAGAGGGAAGGGAAGCCTGGGGCAGAAACGAGCCATACTGTTATGCCCACTCAAACACCACTAATGTGTGTGAATGCCAATGATTGCAGCACAGCATTTAGCTCTTGGTGCATTGACTTCCAAAATCGGACTGCCATGGTGTGCCAGTTGCCAAAGAGGAATAGGTTCAGGTATCTGCAGGTTAGGGACTTCATGAGGAAGGAGGTGGTTTTGTTTCCGGCATTGCCACTCCTGGCGCTGCAGGACAAACTCCTGTCTGAGGAGGAAATGGAGGGGGCAAGGTCTCCTCTGCCGCCAGTGGGCTAGACAGCTAGCTTGTGATGCAGAACAAGGCCAGCAGCGCGGGTTCAATTCCCGTACCAGCTTACCCGAACAGGCGCCGGGATGTGACGACTAGGGGCTTTTCACAGTGACTTCATACTTGTAACAATAAAAGGTTATTATTATTCTACTAACTCAACATGAGCTTCAGAGACCGCTCAATTCATCACACACCAACCCCACCCTCATCACTCACCTTCCAACAATCTCAATTAATTCGAACTTGTACCAAATCAAAATTTTCTCAACTGAGTAGTACTTCACTCCTGTATGCTTCACCCGATGCCTGTGACTATGTATTTACATTGTGTATTTATGCATGCCCTATGTTTTTTTTCCATGTATGGAATGATGTGTCTGGACAGTACGCAGCACAATACTTTACACTGTACCTCGGTACACGTGACAATAAAACAAATCCAAATATAGTTTCATCCCACTCTCAAACACACATCACTGTTATAAGCCTCACATCCACATTTACGGTGTGCGCACATTTCCTTCTATTCAGTGATGACATCCAAGTCCCCCAAACGCACCTATTAACATATTTCCCTCTCTCTTCAGGGAAAGCGGGTACATAACTAGAGGCAACAGTATCTGTAGTAATCCACGGGAGGCAGGAGTTCCGTCACCACACCAATATTTATTTACAATAACGATATTACAGGAACAGCTACAAACAGTGCTGCTAGCAGTCCAGTCAACTTAAGACTGGCTCACAAAGCCTACACAGGTGATTATATGGGCCCCCTCAATGAGCTATCATTGAGGGAGCTCATACTCCAATTGGCCAACCAATAAAGCCAATTGGAGTTCATTACACCCCTCCCCCCCCCCCAAGGTCCGAGGAATTCCTGCCAGCTGGCATTCCTCTGAGCTTCTTCCTGCTCCTCATGTCTGGGTCTGTCACCTCTGTGTTGTCCGCTGGGTCGTTCTCCGAAGTGGGCGGGGTGTACCTTATAAGTGCCCTTCTTTTCCTTGACGACCTCCTTGGAAGATGTTCTTCCTCCTCCTCGGGGAGAGGTGTCGCGGCGGCCTCGTCGAGTGTGTCCATCTCCGACTCTGATGACTGGATGACCGGGTCTGGAGAAATTGCTCGGGGCTGGGGTGTGGGTATCCTTTCCGTCTGGGCTATCCCAGTTTGAGGCGGTCCTGCTTCGCCTGCCTCCAGGTGTGGTTCCGCTGCCCTTATTTGGTCTAGGTGTTTCTTCAGCACCTTACCTCCTATTGAAACCTCATAGGGTATTGGCCCTGTTTGGGACTCTACCGTGCCTTTGACCCACGTTGGTCCATTCCCATAATTCTTGACCCAAACCGGTGCCCCCACCTGGAAATGTCTCTGCTGCCGACTATTATCATGCCCCCTGCGTTGGGCCTCCTGTTGTTTCTCCACTTTCCCCGTTAATTTTGGGAAAAGGAGACTCAGCTTCGTTCGCAGCCGCCTTCCCATTAAGAGTTCAGCTGGCGGTATGCCCGTTGTGGAATGCGGTGTTGTCCTGTAATCAAACAGCCAGCGGGAGAGCTTTGTGTCCATTGACGCTGCCGGCTGCTTCTTGAGTCCCGCTTTAAGTGTCTGGACCGCTTTCTCTGCCAGGCCGTTGGTCGCTGGATGGCAAGGGGCCGTTTTGATGTGACGGACTCCGTTTTCCTTCAGGAATTTTCCAAATTCCCCACTTGTGAATGCCGTTCCGTTGTCCGACACCAATACCTCCGGAAGTCCATGTGTTGCAAACGAGACCCTGAGCTTTTCAATTGTCGATGCTGTGCTTGCCGTGTTTACCCGGTGGACGTCCAACCATTTGGAGTGGGCGTCCACTATCACCAAAAACATTGAGCCCATGAAAGGGCCGGCGTGGTCAATATGCAGGCGGGTCCACGGTCTGCCTGGCCATTCCCACGGGTGCAATGGCGCCGCTGGTGGCACTCTTTGCCCCTGTTGGCACTCCTGGCACCGACGTACCAAGGCTGCTATGTCTGTGTCCAAACCTGGCCACCAAACGTAGCTTTGAGCTAGCATCTTCATTTTAGACACCCCTGGTGTCCGTGATATAACTCAGTTAAGATTGCCTGACGGCCCTGAGCTGGGACGATTACCCGGGCTCCCCATAATAGGATACCGTCTTCTACGGTTATTTGGTCCCTTCTGCTCCAGTATGGGTGCATCTGGGGCTCCACTGGTCTTTCCAGTTCCTCTGTTAGCAGTAAATGCTTCTTCACCTTGGCTAAAACTGGGTCTTTTTGCGTCCACAACCGAATATGTTGTGCGTCTACTGGTAGGGTGTCCAAAAAATTTAGAGTCATTACTGTCTCCTCTACTTTTGGTATTTGCAGCGGAGTGTCCGGGAGGGGAAGTCTGCTCAAAGCATCTGCATGTGCTACTCGCGTTCCCGGTCTGTGCTCCAGAACGTATCTATATGCCGCCAGTAGCAACGCCCAGCGTTGGATTCTAGCTGATGCAATCGGAGGTATTGACTTGTCTTCTTTTAATAACCCTAATAACGGCTTATGGTCCGTCACTATGGTGAATTTCCGCCCGTACAGATACTGGTGAAATTTTTTTACTGCGAATATCACCGCCAGTCCTTCCTTCTCGATTTGGGCGTACTTCCTCTCAGCCAACGCCAAGGTCCTCGAAGCATAGGCTATTGGCCGTTCTTCCCCATTCCTTCCTCTATGGGCTAAGACGGCTCCTACCCCGTAGGGGGATGCATCACAAGTGACCACCAACTCCTTCCTTGGGTCATAATGCTCTAGGACATTTTCGGATGACAGCTGTTCCTTAATGTCCCTAAATGCTCGGTTTTGGCGGGTGGACCATTTCCATTCTTGCTCCTTTTTTAGTAGCTGGTGGAGGGGTTCTAGGATGGACGCCCTATTTTCAATAAATTTTCCATAATAGGTTACCAACCCTAGAAATGATCGTAACTCCTGGACCGTGGTGGGAGCTGGGGCTTCTTTTATTGCCCTTACTTGGTCTTCTAATGGATGTAAGCCTGACTCGTCTACTTTATATCCCAGGTACGTCACTTGTGGGGCCAGAAAAACACATTTTTCCCTTTTTAGCCGTACGCCTGACTTTGCGAAACGCCTGAGCACTTCCTCCAGGTTCCTTAAGTGTTCCCTGTTTGTCCTACCCGTGATTAAGACATCGTCCAAATAAATCGCCACCTGCGGTAGTCCCTGCAGAATATTTCCCATCGTACGCTGGAATATAGCGCAGGCTGATGACACTCAAAAAGGTAGCCTAGTATAACGAAAAAGGCCCTTCAGGGTGTTGATCGTAGCGAACTTCTGGGAGCCCTTGTCCAGTTTTAACTGCAGGTAGGCGTGGCTCATGTCTAGTTTCGTGAACAAAAGCCCACCTGCCAATTTGGCATATAGGTCGTCTATTTTCGGGATTGGGTATTTGTCCAGCAGTGCATATTTGTTTACTGTCTGTTTGAAATCTCCACAGAGACGTATCGAGCCGTCTGGCTTCAAAATTGGTACCACCGGCGCTGCCCATTCTGAGAACTGTACTGGTCTGATAATGCCGTCGCGCCGTAACCTTTCTATTTCGTCATCTACTTTCTTCCTTAATGCAAAAGGTACCGGCCTGGCCTTACAAAATTTCGGGAGGGCTTCTGGGTCCATGTCCAAAGTTGCTTTGGCGCCTATGATTTCCCCCAAACCTTCCTGGAAGAAACTCCGGGTATTTTTGGAGTACTTCACTCAACTGCCCGCTTCCACTCTGGGAAATATTCATCCAATCTAATTTTAGGTCTTTCAGCCAGTTCCGTCCAATTAAGCTTGGTCCGGAGCCCTCTACTATCGTCAACGGTAATCTGAGCAATTGTTTCTCATATTCCACAGGTACATGAGTCGTGCCTAGAACTTCCAGGGGTTCCCCCGTGTAGGTTTTAAGTTTCGTCGATGTTTTTGTTAGGGTTAGTGGCTGGAGTCCAACTTTGATTTTTCTAAATGCTGCCACTCCCATTACTGATACGTGGGGTAATCCTAATGGGTTCTGCTTTCTTCGTTGTAATATTATATAATTGTTCCCCTTCGGAGGAGGATGAGGCATCTAGGTTGTGTACTTCCCTGCATCCCCACCTGCTATTCCTCTTTTGCCACCTCCTTCTAGGGTTTAATGTCGTTGTTACCCCACTCTGTCTGGTGCCAGAAACGGTCCTTCTCTGTTGGGGGAGCCTCAGCCGGTACTTCCCTCTGTCTCCAGTTAGTCCTGGCAGACTTGGGGGCAGTTCTGGGGTTTTCCTTTTTCCCTCTATTCCTCAGGTTTTTCCTGAGAGCGGCTATTTGGTAGCAGGACCCGTTGTGATAGTCCCTCTCACAGGTATCTACCTCCATTGACGTGCCCTGTAGTTCCTGCGCCCCACTTGCTGCCTTTTCTAGGGACAGTGCGAGTTGTAACGCCTGCCTGCAGTCTAGCTCAGTTTTCGCCAACAGGTGTTTCTGTATTGTGAGGTCGTTTATACCACACACTAACCCAGGGGTGGGCAAACTACGGCCCGCGGGCCGCATGCGGCCCGCCAAAGGTATTTCTGCGGCCCACCAAGTCATTAAAAAAAAAAAAAAAAAAAATTTCTTAAAAAAAATTTTTTTTTTTTTTTAATTTTTTTTTTAAGGTTAATGGGGGGGGGCTGTTGGGTTACTTACTGGTATAGGGTGGATACGTTGACTTGAGTAGGGTGATCATTGCTCAGCACAACGTCGAGGGCCGAAGGGCCTGTTCTGTGCTGTACTGTTCTATGTTCTATATGAGGCGCCCAGAATCATAACCGGGTGAAGTAATTATTTTACTTAATATACTATGCGGCCCTTTGTGAATTGTGAATTTCTGAAAGTGGCCCTTGCACGGTAAAGTTTGCCCACCCCTGCACTAACCGGTCCCGAAGCATTTCATTTAGCGTCGGGCCGAACTCACATTTTTCCACCAGCCTTCTCAGGCGGGTCAAGAAATTTGTGACTGACTTCCTGTCTTCCCGCTTCGCTATGTAGAATCTGTACCTACGCAAAATGAGGGGTGGTTTTGGGTCGTAGTGCTCTTTCACCAATTCAGTTACTTCTTGGAAAGTTTTCGTGTCCGGCGCATCGGGATAAGTCAGACTACGTATAATGGCGAAAGCGGAGGGACCGCACGCCGACAGCAGGATAAGCCGTCTCCTTTCGTCCGTCAGTATATCATTTGCCCGGAAGAAGTAACACAATCTCTCCACATACTGGGACCAGTCCTCAATAGCCGGGTCGAATGCCTCTAACCTCCCAAAAAACGGCATTTTTAAAATGGCAAGGCTTACCCTCCGAGTGCGGCAGCTGGTCTCCGCAAAATTCGTAGTCTAGCAAGCCACTCAGATCCAGGGAATTAGGGATGGGCATAAAATGCTGGCCCAGTCAGCAATGCCCACATCCCATGAACAATTTTTTTTAATGTGGGAATCCTGGGTGCTTCCTACAGCCTGCATGATGATTGCTTTTCTCTTTATCTTCTTCTATCTTCTTCAGCCTCCAGGAGACCAGGAGTTGGAAAGATGCACGCAAGTTGTGATTTTTGAAAACATCCAAGGGCGACATCACAACAATATCATCAAATAAGACAGGGAGCAAGCGGAGGAGAAGTGACGGTAAATAAGATCTGGTGAACATTTCTACTGTCCAGTCTTTAAAGGAAAAATTAATGTTTCTATTGTAGACAGAAGCAAAGGCTCCACAAGAGGCCAGGCTGACAGGGTACAACTCCCTTTATTCCACACTGGTCACAGCAATCACTCCTCTCCACTCCCCGGAGGGTCTCCTTCCCCGACCTGCCTTACAGGCCGGGGTTTATATCCTGTGGAGAGCTCCTCCAAATGGCAGGAAGCTCCGTCCCCTAGTCACCCGTGTAGTTCGTACCCTGAGGTGTAGGAGGGAAGGGAATCCGATGATATACACGTTCCGTCCCTGTTGGGAGTCATAACAACCCTCTCCCCCACCCAAGCGCAGAGAAATGTCCATGTCCTCAGGTGGAGGGTCTCATGGCCGTTTGGGCTGTCGACAGAGGTCCAGGGGTAGTCCAGCTGGCCCAGGAGGTGTGAAACGCACTGGGGACCGCTGCTTCCACGATGATCACCATAGCTGGCTGCCAGTACAATCAGTGCTGGCTTATCGTCGGCCGGTGGTCCAATATCCATATTGGAAACTGCGTCGCTGTCTACGCCATCGCTGGCCAGATCCAAGGCCACCACATGCCTCCCGTGTCTTGACTTTCAACAGGAGGCAGAACGGGTGAGTGGGACCCTGGTTCCTCTCTGGCCTCCGGGCCTCGTGCTGGTGGTTCCTGGTCGCATCATCATATGTGGTCCAGATGGCGGTGTTTCTCAATGCCCTGTACCTGGATTGCACAGGAGACTGGCCCCGTAATTTGTGTACTATCCCAGGGATCCATATGGCTCCAGTCCTGAAGTTCCTCACAAAAACCATGTCACCTGTCAGAAGGTGCGTGCTTGTGCACAGCGGTGAGAGTCCATCTCCAAGCGGCCCTGCTGCTGACGGACCTGTGGCCCAATGTCGGGGAGGACGAGGCTGAGATGTGTCCGGAGTCGGCGCCCCATGAGTAACTCTGCTGGTACAATGTCGGTTGCATGGGGCTCCGGGCCTCGTGCCGGTGGCATGAGCCATTGTACGATAATTAAACAGAAACCCTGCCAACCACGTTTCCCACAAACCCGAGGCCATCTTCCTCATGACCTGTTTGAATGTTTGAACCGCTTGTTCAGCTAGCCCGTTGGAGACTGGGTGGTACAGGGTCGTCCACACATGTCTGATGCCATTCGTGGCCATGAGTGATGCAAACTCCTGGCTTGTAAATGCCGCCCCATTGTCGGACACCAGGACCTTGGGCAGTCTGTTTGTGCTCGCTGTCCGTAGTTGATTATGTGGTCGCCGTGGGGACCCGGGTACTTCAAGCCACTTTGAGCGGGCATCCACTAATATAAGGAATGTGAACCACTGGGACAATGGCATCCCAGGCCACTTACAGGGGTGCATCGGGGCCACCAGTGGGGCCTTCTGGTGCTCCTGGCATTGGGTAGAATTGCAGGCCACCCGATCTATCTCATCATCCAATCCGGGCCAAATGTAGCTGCACGCCAACATTTTCATTTTGGCCCCCCTCGGGGTACCCATTATGGAGGTATTTCAACAGGGGCGGTTGGGTATGACCACCTTCGTCCCCCACAGGCGGGCACCATCTTCAACACTCATTTCAGGCAGCTTGGCGGTGTAGGGCCTCAGCCCGTCTGGTATAGCCCTATGTTGGGCCTTGTATTGGTGTCAGACCCTCGACTATTCAGGGTTGGTCTGAATCCATTCTCAGATATGAGCTGCCATTACTGGCAAAGTATCCATGAAATGGAAGGCGGCTCTTACCTCTGTGGCTGCAGTGGCAGCTGGCAGCTTTGTGGGTACGGCCAGGTGGCTCAACACGTCTGCGTGTGGGACTCTTGTGCCCTGGCGATGCTCTAAAGTAGGCAGACAGAAACTGGGCTAAATTGCTGGTTTTTAAAGCAGACCAAGGCAGGCCAGCAGCACGGTTCAATTCCCGTACCAGCCTCCCCGAACAGGCGCCAGAATGTGGCGACTAGGGGCTTTTCACAGTAACTTCATTTGAAGCCTACTTGTGACAATAAGCAATTTTCATTTCATTTCAGATATTATCGGTGGAATCGCCCGATCTACCTTGAATAACCCCAGCAGGGGCTTGTGGGTGGTAAATACGTGAACATGCACCCATAAACGTGCTGGTGGAATTTCCTCACCGAGAACACAACTGTCAACCTTCCTTTTCTATCTGGGCATAGTTTCGCTCGGCGTCCGATAGTGTGCGGGACGCAAAAGCTACAGTCGCTCCAAGCCACTGGGCATGCGGTATGCCAGGACTGCCCCGACGCCATATGGTGAGGCATCGCACGTGAGGAGCAGGGGTTTGTCCGGATCGAAGTGAATCAACAATTCAACTGATGAGAGTCACTGCATCACCTCTTGAAAAGCCTTCTGGTGTGAGGGGCCTAGTTCTACTTCTGTCCCTTCTTCAGCAGTTGGTGGAGCGGGCTGAGCAGTGTGGCCATCCTGGGTATGAACCTCCCATAACAGCTCACCAGGCCTAGGAATGAACAGAGTTCCATTTGATGACGAGGATGGGGGCCTGGCGAATCCACTGGATGGAGACTTCTGCTGTCCACACGATAGATGATGGACGAGATATGTGACCTCGGTACGAGGAAAACACACTTCTCCCTCTGGAGGCGGACCCCAGCCTGGGTAAACCGCTCGAGGACCTCGGTTAGGTTCTCCATGTGTTCCTGCTGATGAGAACATTGTCCAGTTGACAGCAACCCTTGGCAACCCTCACAAGATATTCTCCATAACACCCTGAAATATCGCAGAAGCCGAGGAAACTCCGAATGGCAACCGCGTATACTCATACAATTTCCGATGGGTATTTATCGTCACATATTTCCGACAATTTGGCTGGAGCACCAGCTGCAAGTATGCGTGGCTCATGTCCATCTTACTGAACATTTTTCATCCGCTGAACCAGGCGTAGAGATCCTCGATCCAAGGTACCTGGTATGGTAGCACAGTGGTTGACACTGTTGTTTCACAGCGCCAGGGTCCCGGGTTCGATTCCCCGCTTGGGTCACTGAGTGTGCGGAGTCTGCACGTTCTCCCTGTGTCTGCGCAGGTTTCCTCTGGGTGGTCCAGTTTCCTCCCTCGTCCCGAAAGACGTGCTGTTAGGTGAATTGGGCATTCTGAATTCTCCCTCTGTGTACCCGAACTGGCGCCAGAGTGTGGCGACTAGGGGATTTTCACAGTAACTTAATTGCAGTGTTAATGTAAGCCTATTCGTGTCAATAATAAAGATTATTAACGGTCAAGGCGGGAGACCTGGTTAATGTCATTTTATAGCCCCCACAGAGCCATACCGACTAAGAACATAGCACATAGAACAGTACAGCACAGTACAGGCCCTTCAGCCCACGATGTTGTGCCGACCATTTATCATAATCTAAGATCAACCTAACCTACACCCCTTCAATTTACTGCTGTTCATGTCCCTGTCTAAGAGTCGCTTAAATGTCCCCAATGACTCTAACTCCACCACCTCTACTGGCAGTGCATTCCACACAACCAGCACTCTCTGTGTAAAGGACCTACCTCTGACATCTTCCCTATACCTTCCTCCAATCATCTTTAAATTATGTTCCTTCATGACAGCCATTTCCACCCTGGAGAAAAGTCTCTGGCTAGCCACTCTATCCATGCCTCTCATCACTAGTCCGGCTTCAACACGGGAACTACAGGCACAGCCCAATCGGCATTTTGGACAGGGTGAATAATACCCAGCTGCTCCAAACAGTTCAATTCCCGGTCTACCTTGGTGTGAAGTGCGTACAGCACAGGGCAGGCACGGAAATATCATGGCTGGGCGTTCTATTCCACATTGATTGTAGCCATTCGGCAAAAGCCAAAGGGAACTTGGGCAGCAGTCCATCCACGGGGGTACATGTGGCAAACATATTGCCAATCCAAATGTAGTTGACTCAGCCAATCGTGCCCGAACAGGCTGGGCCCTTTGCCGCGGACTACCACCAATGGTAGGCACGCGGACTGGTTTCCATATACCATGGGTACATGGGCGTGCTGTCGATTTCTGAGGGTTCCCCGGTATACATAGCCAGTCGGGCTCCTATGTCGCGAAGCTCCAGCGGCTGGAGACCTGTCCGGATGGCCGTAAAAATGCAAAGACTGACAAAACTGCCACTCCAGTGTTCAGTTCCATCTCGGTGGAATGTCCATTTAGGAGCAGCATCACCCAGATAGATGCCGTTCTGGGGCCAGTCACACAGTGCAGAGTAGGGTTGGCTCCTCAGATTCCAAGTCCTCCAGGAAATGCACACGGCCTCTTGGTGGGAAATGGCGACTGGTCCATTGTCTGGTGATTGCGCATTCACATGATTGCCCGGAGCCGCAGAAGGCAGCAGGACGAGTAATTAAGTTGTTCAGAAGGGTTGCTAGTCTTTATTAGCCGAGGCATAGAATATAAGAGCAGGGACACTATGAGGGAAGCACGGTAGCACAAGTGATTAGCACTGTCTTCACAGCACCAGGATCCCAGGTTCGATTCCCTGCTGGGTCACTGTCTGTGCGGAGTCTGCACATTCTCCCTGTGTCTGCGTGGGTTTCCTCTGGGTACTCCGGTTTTTCCCATAGTCCAAAGACGTGCAGGTTAGGTGGATAAATTGCCCTTAGTTAGAAGGGGTTATTGGGTTACGGGGATAGGGTGGAAGTGAGGGCTTAAGTGGGTCGGTGCAGATTCGATGGGCCGAATGGCCTCCTTCTGCACTGTATGTTCTACATAGAACATAGAACAGTACAGCACAGAACAGGCCCTTCGGCCCTCGATGTTGTGCCGAGCAATGATCACCCCACTCAAACCCACTTATCCACCCTATACCCGTAACCCAACAAACCCCCCAACCCAACCTAACCTTACTTTTAGGACACTACAGGCAATTTAGCATGGCCAATCCACCTAACCCGCACATCTTTGGACTGTGGGAGGAAACCGGAGCACCCGGAGGAAACCCACGCACACACGGGGAGGACGTGCAGACTCCGCACAGACAGTGACCCAGCCGGGAACTGAACCTGGGACCCTGGAGCTGTGAAGCATGTATGCTAACCACCATGCTACCGTGCAGCCCTTCTGGGTACTCCGGTTTTTCCGGTTCTATGATGGATCTGTATAAAGCATTCATTAGGCCACAGCTAGACCACTGCAGTTTTTGTCATGACACTATAGGAAGGATCTGATTGCACTAGAAGGGGTGCAGAGAACATTCGCCAGGATTTTGCCTGGGCTACCGTTTCAGCTATGAAGAGGCTGGTTAGGCTGGTGTTGTTTTCCTGAGGGCAGAGAAGGCTGAGGGGTGGGCATCTGATTGAGGTATACAAAATTATGATATAGATAGGCAGAAAGCTTTACCCTTAGTAGAGGGGTCAATAACCAGAGGGAATAGATTTAAGTTAAGGGGCAGGAGATTTAGAGGGGTTTTGAGGAAACTCTTTTTCACTCATAGGATGGTGGAAATCTGAACTCACTGCCTGAAAGATTGGAGGAGACGTGAACCGTCACAATATTTAGATGAGTTCTTGAAACGCCATAGCATACAAGGACATGGACCAGGTGCTGGAAGATGGGATTACGTGTTTGATGGCTGCCGCAGACACGATGGGGCAAAGGGCCTCTTTCTGTACTGTAAAACTTTATGAAAGAAACTTTTTTTTAAATTCATTTACGGGATGTGGGTGTTGCTGGTTAGGCAAGCATTAATTGTCCATTACTAGTTGCCCTTTAGAAGGTGGTGGTGAGTTGCCTTCTTGAACTGCTGCAGTCCCCGAGGTATAGGTACACCCACAGTGCTGTTAGGGAGGGAGTGCCAGGATTTTGACCCAACGACAGGAAAGAAACGGCGATATATTTCCAAGTCAGGGTGATGAGTGACTTGGAGGGGCACCTCCTGGTGGTGGGGTTCCCAAGTATCTGGTGCTCTTGTCCTTCTAAATGGTTGTGTTCGTGGTTTTGGAAGGTGCTGCCTGAGGAACCTTGGCAACTTCCTGCAGTAAATCCTGTGGATGATACACACAGCTGCCACTGTTCGTTGGTGGCGGAGGGATTGAATCTTTGTGGAAGGGGTAGCAAACAAGCGGGCTGCTTTGTCCTGGATGGTAATAATAATTTTTATTGTCACAAGTAGGCTTACATTAACACTGCAATTAACGTACTGTGTTGAGCTTCTTGAGTGTTGTTGGAGTTGCATTCATCCATTGAAGTGGAGAATATTACATTACACTTCTGACTTGTAGATGGTGGATGACTTTGTGGGGTCAGGAGGTGAGTTACTTTCCATAAGATTCCTAGCCTTTGACATGCTCTGTTGGCTACAATATTAATATGGTTAGTCCAGTTCAGTTTCTGATCAATGGTAACCCCCAGGATGTTGATAGTAGAGGTTTCAGCGATAGTAATGCCATTGAATGTCACTGAGTGATGGTTAGATCCTCTCTTGGAGGAGATAGTCATTGTATGGAACTTGTGTGGCATGAATGTAACTTGCCACTTGTCAGCCCAAGTCCAGATCTTTCTACATTTGGACATGGACTGCTTCATTATCTGAGGGGAACTTGCAGGTGGCGGTGTTACCAGGTACCTGCTGCCCTTTTCCTTTTTCAGGATGATAAAATCTATTATAAAAGACGTGATAACAGAACATTTGGATAGCATTAACCTAATTGGACAAAGCCAACATGGGTTTATGAAAGGCAAATCACTTAGCCAATCTACTGGAGTTTTCTGAGGATGTAACTAGTAGAATAAAAAAGAAGCAGTGAATGTGGTGTATTTGGACTTTCAGTCGGCTTTTGATAAAGTCCCTCATAAGAGGTTAGTGGGAAAAAATGAAAAAACACGGATAGGAAGTAATGTATTGGCATGGATCGAAAATTGGTTGACAGCCAGGAAATAGAGAGTGGGTCTTTTTCAGAATAGCAGGCAGTAACGAGTGGGGTACTGCAGGGATCAGTGCTTGGGCCCCAACTGTTAATGATATATATAAATAACCTGGACAAGGACGTGAGGGCAGCACGGTAGCATTGTGGATAGCACAATCGCTTCACAGCTCCAGGGTCCCAGGTTCGATTCCGGCTTGGGTCACTGTCTGTGCGGAGTCTGCACATCCTCCCCGTGTGTGCGTGGGTTTCCTCCGGGTGCTCCGGTTTCCTCCCACAGTCACAAAGATGTGCAGGTTAGGTGGATTGGCCATGATTAAAAAATTGCCCTTAGTGTCCAAAATTGCCCTTAGTGTTGGGTGGGGTTACTGGGTTATGGGGATAGGGTGGAGGTGTTGACCTTGGGTAGGGTGCTCTTTCCAAGAGCCGGTGCAGACTCGATGGGCCGAATGGCCTCCTTCTGCACTGTAAATTCTATGATAATCTATGAAGGAGACCAAATGTAATGTTTCCAAGTTTGCCACGACACAAAACTTATAAGGTGATGTCAGGAGGTTGCAAGGAGGCTTCAAGGTGATTTAAACAAGTCGAACAAGTGGTCAAACACTTGTTTGAGTACTTGATGCAGTACAATCTAGCTAAATGTTAAGTTATACATTTTGGTGTGAAAAACTGAAAGGAGGCGTATTATTTAAATGATGATATATTGGCAAGTGTGTCCGTACAAAGGGATCTAGGTTTCCTTTTGCACCATTGCCTGACACTTGTGGGGCACAAATGTTACTTGGCACTTGTTAGCCCAAGCTTGGATTTCGTCCAGATCTTGCTGCATTTGGGCAAGGATTGCCTCAGTGTCTGTGGAATTGCGAATGCTGCTGAACATTGTGCAATCATCAGAGAACATCTCTACTTCTCACCTTAATATGGAATGAAAGTCATTGATGAAGCAGCTGAAGATGGTTGGGCCTAGCACACTACCTTGTGAAACTCCTGCAGTGATGCTCTGGAGCTGAAATGATTGACCTCCAAACACCAAAACATCTTCCAATATGCCAGGTATAACTCCAACCAGCAGAGGGTTTTCCCCAATTCCAGTTTTGCTAGGGCTCTTTGATGCCATACTTGGTCAAATGCTGCCTTGATGTCAAGGGCAGTCACTCTCAACTCACTACAAGAGATCCCCTCTCATTTTTCTAAATTCTGTGAATACAGGCCCAGTCAACCCAATCTTTCCTCACGGGATAATCCTGCCATCACCAGAAACAGTCTTCGCGGCACTCCCTCTATGGCAAGTATCTCCTTGTTTAGTTAAGGCAACCAAAACTGCACACTTCAACTTAAACTGAGCTGAACATGCTATATAAATGCAGTGGTTACAAGACCAGATTAGAGGCTGGGAATTCTATGGTAACTCCCCTCCTGGAATGGGCAGTACGGTAGCATAGTGGTTAGCACAGTTGCTTCACAGCTCCAGGGTCCCAGCTTTGAATCCCGGCTGGGTCACTGTTCGTGCGGAGTCTGCACGTTCTCCATGTGTCTGCGTGGGTTTCCTCCGGATGCTCCGGTTTCCTCCTACAGTCCAAAGATGTGCGGGTTAGGTGGATTGGTCATGCTAAATTGCCCTTAGTGTCCAAAAAATGTTAAGTGGGGGATACGGGGACTGTGTTACGGGTATAGGGTAGATACATGGGCTTCAGTAGGGTGCTCTTTGTAAGGACCGGTGCAGACTCGATGGGCCGATTGGCCTCCTTCTGCACTGTAAATTCTATGATTCTATGACTCCCAAAGCCTGTCCACTATCTACAAGGCACAAGTCAGGTGTGTGATGGAATATTCTCCACTTTCCTGGATGAGTGCAGCTCTAACAACACTCAAGAAGCTCAACACCATCTAGGCAAAGCAGCCTGCTTGACTAGCACTCCCTCCACCACCGATGCAGTGGCAGCAGTATATGTCACCTACAAGACTCGCTGCAGCAACTCACCTAGGCTCTGTTGACAGTACCTTTTTACCCTGCGACCTCTACCACCTAAAAGGATAAAGGAAGCAGATTCTGCGGACGCCACCAGCTGAAAATTAGACTCCAAACCAAACACCATCCTGAACTGTGAATGTAGCTACACCACATAGATTGCTTCAGTTTAAGAAGGCAACTCACCACCACCTTCTCAAAGACAATTAGGGATAGCCAATAATTGCTGGCTAGCCAGCGATGCCTACACCTGTGAAGGAATAGAAAAAAAGGCCCATCCAGAGAGCATCAGATCAGCACTGATGTGGCTCTGACTCAGGTAAGAAGCAGCAAACAGCTATCCACCTTGCCAAACCAGATAGCCACAGTAGGGGAACAGTCTGGTTGATGTACTGAGCATGAGTAAGAGATTGAAGAGAAGATGCCAGAGCAGTCGGAAGCATCTGGCATAAAATGGTCAGGTCCTCCCCTTTTCCTATTTGATGGGGTTACTCAGCATTTAAAAGGATATTTTCAAATGTGACCAACTGTTGGTGTTATTCTGGTAAGTAACAGACAGAGGACGGGATTCTCCCGCACTTGGCGCAATGGCCCGACGCCAAGAATGGCGCGAACTACTCCGGCGTTGGGCCACCTGGAAGTTGCGGAAACTCCGCACTTCTGGGGGCTAGGCTGGCGCCGGAGGGGTTGGCTTTGCGCCAACCGGCACCGAAGGGCCGCCGTGGTCTCGCTCATGCGCAGAACCGCCAGCATGTTCTGGCACAGGCGTTGGACCCCCGGCGTGTTCTTGTGCATGCATAGGGGATTTCTTCTCCGCGCCGGCCATGGCGGAGCCCTACAGAGGCCGGCACGGAAGGAATGAGTGCCCCCACGCCACAGGCCCGCCTGCAGATTGGTGAACCCAATCGGGGGCCAGGCCACCGTGGGGGCCCCCCCGGGGCCGGATCTCCCAGCGCCCCTGCCGAGGACTCCATTAGACGGCCTCCCAGCCAGGTCCCGCCGTGATGGACCATGTCCATTTCACGCCGGCGGGATTGGCCGAAAACGGGCAGCCGCTCGGCCCATCGGGGCCCGGAGAATTGCCCGTGGGGGGGGGGCGCTGTCAACGGCCCCCAACCGGCATGATCCCACCCCCGCCCGAAAACCGGCGCTGGAGAATTCGGCAGCTGCCGTCGGAGCGGCGGGACGGGATTCAAACCGTCCCCCCGGCCCTTCCCGGCGATTCTTCGACCCAGCGGTAGGTCGGAGAATCCCACCCAGGGTTCCTATTGCTGATCACTTTCCTTAATCTGTGGGGTCAGTTTCTCAGTTCGGTGGATAGCTGGTTCGTGATGCGGGTGATGCCAACAGCGCAGGTTCAATTCCCGTACCGGCTAAGGTTATTCATGAAGGCCTTGCCTTCTCAAACTTGCCCCTCCACTGAAGTATGGTGACCCTCAGGTTAAATCATCACCAGTCAGCTCTCTAAGGACAGAGCAGCCTCTCGGACTGTGGCGTCATTTACATTTACCTTTCATTTGCTGAAAGACTTTCAGGATGTTCAAGAATAAAATTCAACTTACAGGTGAATAATGCTTGTCTCAAAAAACCATGGAGCCAGGCATTAGCTAAAAATGTGTGTCTATAGAATCCTACCCAGGAGACACCTTCAGGAAAGGAAAGTAAACAATTGAGGGAAAAATTATTTTTCAACATTGATCTTTGACTCTCCCGTTCTTTTTTAATGTTTCTTCAAACAGTGATGTACTATACAATGTGCTATAACTTGCTTTAATTCAAATCCAGCTTTTACGTTCCCCATGAAAGTAACATTAATATTGCTCCATAATATGTTGTTAATGTTTTAGAAGTAGCAGCTTCAAATGAAGACATTGAGTTGTATACTTTGATGGTCTCTATTCTGTGCAGCATCTGTGAACTATGTTGAATTTGGTTGAGGGTGGAGTTTTCAGTCATTACCATCATTATAATTTCTCTGCATTCTACTGACTGTCTTTTTGATGCGGGCAACCTGCACATTTCCTTTCAGATACCAATTCGTGTGATAAATGCTTCCATTTCATTTTCGCATTCACATGTTTTAATTGTCATTTAACCTGGTACTTAGAGGTATTCTGATTGTTAGAACTTGCCCAAATTGACTCTGTGGACCCTTCAGTAATAATAGCTGTTTCATCTCTTGGTTTTCTGCCCTGAATGTACACATTCTTCCTTTTACTCACCCAGACATCCTTGGAAGTTTATTGTTTGTTTTTCAAAGGATGTCATTTGATCTGAAAAATTAGTCTGTTATGCCCTACATTTCTTGAAAGAAATTGATAGCCCTAGCTGTGTTTTTTGTGCTTCTTTGTCACTCGTCTCAGTACATTTTGATAACAGTTTAATTTGAATGGAGGATACTTTGTGATTCGCTATAAAAGTAAGTTTCTGAGGCCTGGGAGCGATGATTCCATTATACTGTTATAAATATTATTACATCTGATTGCCCATGAAAAGCTCTATACTGTAGGGCCAGGTATATCGACCACTATTTAATCATATCTCTCGTGGCAAATTTGTTCCAAATATAGATCAGAACTCCATCATAAATTATGTAATTGTTGAGGTCACATACATGTGTAAAGTTGGAAAGGGCGGAAAGCAGGAGTAGCCATAGGTCATCAAAATCAGCTCATTAGTTAGTATCCACAGTTCTGGATGCCGCTTAGGTTCTAAAATAGCACCAGTGCTGAGTGCAAACACTTCTACTGAACACCATATTGAGAAGATCAGCGGCAAAGGTGTGAGTGTATGCTGGAAGTAAGCAGAGTACATGATGGTGACATCAGTCATTTCATGCCAGTGATTCTCATGGCTGTCTTTGGGATCTTCTCCAACTTTTCCCAGCAATCTTTTTAACTGACTCTCTTATATAGATGACCCATAATAATGGGTGAGACAATCACTTATCTGGGACTGTCTTCTGGAACCTGTGTACTACTGCCTGGGACACCTTCTTTTGAAAGGCATTCCTCTTCAGTTTACCTGACTTGCAGTTACACTTTGCTTCCTCTTTATCTTCTGCAGATTGCGCAGGGCCAATTCTCAGCCTGAAGACAGGAAATACTCCAAATGCAGCCCTTTTCAGACCAGCACATGAGTAGAGGTTCTGAGGGCTCCCATAAACTGTAGTTCCAGGCATCCAAACTCCCAATTTCTGACTTTGTATTAAGTTCCTTAGCACATCCTTTGAGACACCAAGAAAGTATTTCAGCACCAGCTTGACCAATCCCCGTAGACTATTAACAAAAAACTGGAGACTGTTAAAAACTATGGACAGCACCCAAAATTATTGGACAGCAGCAACAGCCAGAAGAAATAATCAAACAATTAATGATCCTCTTAAATAATATTGTTGGCAGTGAGGTTGTCAGGAGTTGTGGTGAAGTAACCTATCATGCCTTGAATGTGTGTTCGACTGTGGGAGATTAAGAGAGGGAATAGGATGGAGCTTGGAGCTTCAAATTGGCAGTGCTTGCCCATCAAAGTCAAAATTATACACTGATAGAAGTTATGATTTTCCTGCTCTGAAGGCTGATAGCGCTCAGACTATTTTTGCTTGTAAATCCCATCACAAGTATGGTATCTGGAATGCGTTCTGTCAGAAGTGTGTGTGTGCATCAACGACACCAGTTTGGTATCCGAGGCCTCTTAGTGCCCAATGTTGTTTGGTTGAATCGTAAATTTGATCTTTCAATAATAGCTAAAAGGCTTCAGTGTGTGTATCATAGAGAACAGAAACAGATCTTGTGAAGTAAAGTTGAGAAAAAGTAATAGAGCAATCAGCTCCAAATTAAAGAATGATGGCTTCTGGAAGCAGACTTGATGCAAAGTGTGATCAAAAGAATCCTGAAGATCCGAAAAGTATGCTGAAGTCTGGTGACTCTATGCTGTAGGCCATAAGGGCAATGGTACTCTTCTGGAGCAGTGGTGTTCTGCTTGGCATGGCCGAAGATTTGAAAGTGTGCTTGGAAAATGAAGCTTGAGCGTATGCGGAGATCCAGAAGAAAGGAGTCTCAGAAGGCAAGAATGAAACTCTGGAAGTGGATCTTGGTTGAAGATGTCCAAACAGGAGCAATGTTTGAGAAAATTCGCAGGGATGTTCTTCAAATGTGGAGATTGCAAACCTTTGCAAAACAGAGGATGATATTTTTCACCCTCCTCCACCCCCCTCCTCCGAGACATGTTTTGCAGCGGTGGAGACGGCCCACCATTGATCAGCGGCAGGATCATCCCGGTCCCACTTGCTGTCAATGGGCTTTCCCGTTATTCGCACCCTCCACTGCTGGTTGGCTCATAGTGTATAGAAATCCATAGAAACTGCTTTGGTCACTTACGCCATTTACTTTGTAGTGTGGTGTGTGTGCGTCCATAGTTCATCAGTTGGTTCACATATACTGCGTGGTTAGCACTGGTACCTCACAGCGCCAGGGAATCATATTCAATTCTGACCTCGGGTGACTGTGTGGAGTTTCCACATTCTTCGTGTCTACATGGGTTTCCTCTGCGTGCTCTGGTTTCCTCCCACAGTCCAAGTGAGGTGGATTAGCCATGCTAAATTGCTTCTTAGTGTCCAGGGACGTGCAAATTACGGGGTTATGGGTATAGGGCAGAGTGGATCGGTGCAGACTCAATAGGCTGAATGGCCTCCTTCTACATTACAGGGATTCTATGATATTGCATACAAACCCTGGGCGGTATTCTCCCCTACCCGGCGGGTCGGGGGGTCCCGGCGTAACGGAGTGGCGCCAACCACTCCGGCGTCGGGCCTCACCAAAGGTACGGAATTCTCCACACCTTTAGGGGCTAGATCCGCGTCGGAGTGGCACCCGCTCCGCCGACTGGCACCAATGGCCTTTGGCGCCACGCCGACCGGATTCGGGGCTGGCCGAAAGGCCTTCGCCGGTCGGCGTGAGTCCGCGCATGCGCCGGAGAGTCAGTGGCTGCTGATGTCACCACCGGCACATGCAGGTTGGAGTGGGTCTCTTCCGCCTCCGCTATGGTGGGGAATTCCAGCCACGGCGGGGGCGGGATTTACGAAGGCCCCGGGCGATTCCACGATCCTGAATATAGATATCGTAAATTTTTCTATGTTCCCGAATTAATATGTCTGTAAAAATACAGCTGGGGTGCACTGGCTATGATTTTCCAAAATTCCCTAGATTTTGAAACATTCCCAGCGGACTGGAAGTTAGCAAATGTAACACTTCAAAGAACAAAGGAAAGAACAAAGAAAAATTACAGCACAGGAACAGGCCCTTCGGCCCTCCAAGCCTGCGCCGATCCAGATCCTCTTACTAAAACTGTCGCCTATTTTCTAAGGATCTGTTTCCCTCTGTTCCCTGCCCATTCATATATCTATCTAGATACATCTTAAATGACGTGCCCGTCTCTACCACCTCTGCCGGCAATGCGTTCCAGGCACCCACCACTAAGAACGTTCCACACATATTTCCCTTAAACTTTTCCCCTCTTACCTTGAACTCATAGTAAACCCTAGTAATTGAGTCCCCCACTCTGGGAAAAAACTTCTTGCTATCCACCATGTCTATACCTCTCATGATTTTGTAGACCTCAATGAGGACCCCCCTCAACCTCCGTCTTTCTAATGAAAATAATCCTAATCTACTCAACCTTTCTTCATAGCTAGCGCCCTCCATACCAGGCAACATCCTGGTGAACCTCCTCTGCACCTTCTCCAAAGCATCCACATCCTTTTGGTAATGTGGCGACCAGAACTGTACGCAGTATTCCAAATGTGGCTGAACCAAAGTCTTATCCAACTGCAACATGATCTGCCAACTCTTGTACTCAATACCCCTTCCGATGAAGGAAAGCATGCTGTATGCCTTCTTGACCACTCTATCGACCTGCGCAGCCACCTTCAGGGTACAATGGACCTGAGCACCCAGATCTCTCTGTACATCAATTTTCCCCAGGGCTTTTTCATTTACCATATAGTTCGCTCTTGAATTGGATCTTCCAAAATGCATCACCTCGCATTTGCCCGGATTGAACTCCATCTGCCATTTCTCCACCCAACTCTCCAATCTATCTGACAGTCACCTTCACTATCTGCTACTCCACCAATCTTAGTGTCATCTTCAAACTTGCTTATCAAACCACCTGTACCTTCCTTTAGGTATATCACAAACAACAGTGGTCCCAGCACGGATCCCTGTGGAACATCACTGGTCACAGTTCTCAATTTTGAGAAACTCCCTTCCACAACTACTCTGTTTCCTGTTGCTCAGCCAGTTCTTTATCCATCTAGTACACCCTGGACCCCATGAGACTTCACTTTCTCCATCAGCCTACAATGGGGAACCTTATCAAATGCCTTACTGAAGTCCATGTATATGACATCTACAGCCCTTCCCTCATCACTCAACTTTGTCACTTCCTCAAAGGATTCTATTAAGTTGGTAAGACATGACCTTCTCTGCACAAAACAATGTTGCCTATCACTGATAAGTCCATTTTCTTCCAAATGGGAATAGATCCTATCCCTCAGTACCTTCTCCAGCAACTTCCCTACCACTGAAGTCAGGCTCACCAGTCTATAATTGCCTGGGATTATACCTGCTACCCTTCTTAAACAAGGGGACACCATTAGCAATTCTCCAGTCCTCCGGTACCTCACCCATGTTCAAGGATGCTGCAAAGATATCTGTTGAGGCCCCAGCTATTTCTCTCTCACTTCCCTCAGTAACCCAGGATAGATCCCACCCAGACCTGGGGACTTGTCCACCTAATGCCTTTTAGAATACCCAACACATCCTCCCTCCTTATGCCGACTTGACCTAGAGTACTCAAACATTTATCCCTAACCTCAACATCTGTCATGCCTTTCTCCTCGGTGAATACCGATGCAAAGTACTCATAAAAAATCTCAACCATTTTCTCTGACTCCACGCATAACTTTCCTCCTTTGTCCTTGAGTGGGCCAAACCTTTCTCTAGTTACCCTCTTGCTCTTTATATATGAATAAAAGGCTTTGGGATTTTCCTTAACCCTGTTTGCTAAAGATATTTCATGATGCCTTTTAGCCCTCTTGATTCCTCGTTTAAGATTGGTCCTACATTCCCGATATTCTTCCAAAGCTTTGTCTGTCTTCAGTCGCCTAGACCTTATGTATGCTTCCTTTTTCCTCTTAGCTAGTCTCACAATTTCACCTGTCATTCATGGTTCCCTAATCTTGCCATTTATATCCTTCATTTTCACAGGGACATGTCTGTCCTGCACTCTAATCAACCTCTCTTTAAAAGCCTCCCACATATCAAATGTGGATTTACCTTCAAACAGCTGCTCCCAATCCACATCCCCTCGCTCCTGCCAAATTTTGGTATAGTTGGCCTTCCCCCAATTTAGCACTCTTCCTTTAGGACCACTCTCGTCTTTGTCCATGAGTATTCTAAAACTTACAGAATTGTGATCACTATTCCCAAAGTAATCCTGGCCGGGCTCATTCCCCAACACCAGGTCCAGTATGGCCCCTTCCGGAGTTGGGCTATTTACATACTGCTCTAGAAAACCCTCCTGGATGCTCCTTACAAATTCTGCTCCATCTAGACCTCTGACACTAAGTGTATCCCAGTCAATGTTGGGAAAACTAAAATCTCCGATCACCACCACCCTGTTGCCCCTACATCTTTCCATAATCTGTTTACATATTTGTAACTCTATCTCACGCTCGCTGTTGGGAGGTCTGTAGTACAGACCCAACGTTGTTACCGCACTCTTCCTATTTCTGAGCTCTACCCATATCGCTTCACTGCTCGAGTCCTCCATAGTTCCCTCCTTCAGCACAGCTGTGATATCCTCTCTGACTAGTAATGCAACTCCACCCCTTTTACCTGCCTCTCTATCCCGCCTGAAGCATCGATATCCTGGGATATGTAGTTGCCAATCTTGCCCTTCCCTCAACCAAGTCTCAGTAATAGTAATAACATAATGCTCCCAGGTACTAATCCAAGCCCTAAGCCTTACCTACTACACTTCTTGCATTAAAACAAATGCACCTGAGACCACCAGTCCCTTTGCGTTCATCATCTGCTTCCTGCCTACTCTTCCCCTTAGTCACGCTGACTTCATGATGTAGTTCCTTACAGGCTTTAGTTACTACCTCCTTACTGTCCACTGACCTCCTCATTTGGTTCCCATCCCCCGCCACATTAGTTTAGACCCTCCCCAACAGCGTTAGCAAAAGCAACCCCAAGGACATTGGTTCCAGTCCGGCCCAGGTGTAGACCGTCCAATTTGCAGTAGTCCCACCTCCCCCAGAACCGGTCCCAATGTCCCAAAAATCTGAACTCCCTCCTGCACCATCTCTCAAGCCATGCATTCATCCTGCCTATTCTTTCATTTCTACTCTGACTACCACGTGGCACTAGTAGCAATCCTGAGATTACTACCTCGGAGGTCCGGCTTTTTAACGTGGCTCCTAACTCCCTACATTCTGCTTGTAGGACCTCATCCTGTTTTTTACCTATATCATTGGTGCCTATATGCACCACAATAACTGGCTGTTCACCTCCCCCTTCAGAATGTTCTGCAGCCGATCCGAGACATCCCTGACCCGTGCACCTGGGAGGCAACATACCATTCGGGGTCTCGTTTTCAACCACAGAACCGCCTATCTACTCCCCTTAAAATTGAATCCCCTATGACATGGCAGCAGTAGCCATGGCTACTGCTGCCTAGTAGCACTCCCTTGCCTTAACCTTGCACATTCTTTGTTTTTGGATAGCAATCCAATTCCCTTTTGAATGACGTGATCAAACCTGTCTCTAAAACCCTCTCAGGAAGCTCAATTCAGAATCCAACCACCCTGCGAGTGAAAAAATTATTTCTCACATTACGTTTACTCACTTTGCCTAATGTAGTTAAGTAGGTTGATAATCAACCTCTAAATCCTTCCAAAATGCCTATGGTAAGGGTGGGAGAGCTTCCTCGTTAGCAACGCCCGATGAGATGCAGTGTCCCCCAAACTATCGCCTCCAACGACAGGCTAGAAATCTGTTCCAGTAAAAAAATGTGCTTCACCTGCCTGATATTTCCCTAGGCACAGGAAGAGAATCAAGATTATCAAGATTATTGAGGAAGTCATAACAATTCACTTAGAAAATCATTGTATGACTTGACAAAGCCAATGCGTTTTATGAAACAGAAATCATGTTTGACAAATTTCTTAGCGTTTTGAGAATAGAAGAGGGAATAATGGGAAGCCAATAGATGTTGTACACTTGGATTTGCAAAAGGCATTCAATAAGGCACCACACAAAAGATTAAGTCACAAGACAAGGCTGCATGAAGTTGGGGTAATATATTCCCATGGATTGAGAACTAGTTGAAGGGCAGGAAGCAAAAAGTCTGGATAAGTGCTGCATTTTCAAATTGCCATGTTGTGTCGAGTGGAGTGCTGCAAGGATCAGTGCTAGGATTGTATCTATATTAATGACTTAAATGAGGAGAGAGGAAGAGTGTAATGCATCTAAATTTGCTAATAATACAAAGTTAGGTGGGAACGTAAGCGGTGAGGACGACACACAGATGCTGCAGAGAGATGTAGACAGGTTATAGCCCACTGAGTAGGCTACAAAGTGGCAGGTCAAGTATAATGTGGGGAAATGTGAGGTTACTCACTTTGGTCATAAAAATGGAAAAGCGGCATATCTTTTAAAAGGTTTGAAACTTGTAAATGGTGATGTTCAGAGGGAATTGGGTGTACTTGTACAAGGAACATAGGAGGTTAGCATGCAGGTACACCAAGAAATTAGGAAGGCAAATGGCATGTAGGATTTTATTGCAAGGAGTACAAGAATTGTATTGGGCTTTGGTGAGACCACATTGTGCAGTTTTGGACTCTATATTTAAGGAAGGGTAGATATACTTGTTTTGGAAGAAGTACAGTGAACATAGAACATAAAACAGTACAGCACAGTACAGGCCCTTTGGCCCACGATGCCGTGCCGACCATTTATCCTAATCTATCAACCTAACCTACACCCTTCAATTTACTGCTGTCTATGTGCCTGTCCAAGAGTCACTTAAATGTCCCTTATGACGCTTAATCCGCCACCTCCGCTGACGGTGCATTCCACGTGCCCATCACTTTCTGTGTAAAGATCCTACCTCTGACATCTCCCCTGTTCCTTCCTCCAATCACCTTAAAATTATGTCCCCCTTGCGACAGCCATTTCCGCCCTGGGGAAAAGTCTCTGGCTAACAACTCTATCCATGCCACTCATCACCATGTACACCTCTATCAAGTCACCTCTCTTCCCTCTTCGCTCCAGTGAGAAAAGCCCTAGCTCCCTCAACCTTCCTTCATAAGACATGTCCTCCAGTCCAGGCAGCACACCTAGTAAATCTCCTCTGCACCTTCTCCAAAGCATCCACATCCTTCCAATAATGAGGCGACCAGAACTGGACACAATATTCCAAGTGTGATCTAACCAGGGTTTCATAAAGCTGCAACAAAACCTTGCTGCTCTTAAACTCATCCCCCTGTTGATGAAACCAACACACCATATGCCTTCTTAACAACCCTATCAACCTGGGTGGCAACTTTGAGGGATCTATGTACGTGGACCCCAAGATCCTGCTGTTCCTCCACACTTTCAAGAATCCTGCCTTTAACCCTGTATTCAGCATTCACATTCGACCTTCCAAAATGAATCACTTCACATTTATCTTAGTTGAACTCCATCTGCCACTTCTCAGCCCAGCTCTGCATCCTGCCCTTTGTAACCTGCAACAGCCCTCAACACTATCTACAACTCCACCAACCTTCGTGTCATCGGCACACTTACTAATCCACTTCCTCATCCAAGTCATTTATAAAAACCACAAAGGACACCACTGGTCACCGACCTCCAGGCAGAATACTTTCCATCCACTACCACGCGCTGTCTTCTTTCGGCCAGCCAATTCAGTATCCAGACAGCCAAATTTCTCTATCACATGCCCCATAACTTTCTGAATTACCCTACCATGGAGAACCTTATCAAATGCCTTATCGAAATCCACATACACCACATTCACTGCCCGACCTTCATCAATGTGTCTCGTCAAATCCTCAAAGAATTCAATGAGGCTTGTGAGGCATGACCTGCCCCTCACAAAGCCATGCTGACTATCTTTAATCAAACTATGTTTTCCTAAATAATCATAAATCCTATCTCTCAGAATCCTTTCCAGTATTTTGCTCATCACAGACATAGGACTGACTGGTCTGTAATTCCCAGGGATTTCACTATTCCCTTTCTTGAACAGGGGAACAACATTCACCTCCCTCCAATCATCTGTTACTACTCCAGTGAATGTTCTCTAAACTGGGTCCTGGGATGAGGGAATTGTTTTGTGATGAGAGGCTGAGTATACTGGTTTAAGAATGAGAGGTGAGCTTGTTGAAACATGCCACGTTCTGATGAGGATTCACAGTGAGGTTGTTTGCCCTGGCTGGAGAATCCAGAATCCAGGGGCACAGTCTTAGGATAAAGATCATAGACCATCATAGAACAGTACAGCACAGAACAGGCCCTTCGGCCCTCGATGTTGTGCCGAGCAATGATCAAACCCACGTATCCACCTATACCCGTAACCCAACAACCCCCCCCTCCTCATTAAGGACACTACGGGCAATTTAGCATGGCCAATCCACCTAACCCGCACATCTTTGGACTTTGGACTGAGATTTTGTCACTCAAAGTTTAGGAATCTTTAGAATTCGCTATCCCAGAGGTTTGGGGTTGTTCATTATTGAACATATTTGATTCTAAGATAGACAGATTTTTGATCTCTCAACGAATCGCGGAATGTGGGGAGTGTGTAAGAAAGTGGAATTGAAGCCGGCTATGATCATATTGAAGGGCAGAGCACGCTCCATGGGCCTAATGCTGTTGCTCCTCTTTCTTATGTTCTTGTGCACAGACCAGACATGGATGTCCTCGTAGGGCTTCCTTTTGGTATTAAACATGTCTTGGAATTTACAGAAGCCACACAGGAGAAGCTGTTAAAAGATGTAGAACAGTGGTTCGCACTGGGACTGCGACGCTGAGGACCTGGATTCAAATCCCGACCCTGGGTCACTACCTGTGTGGAGTTTGCACATTCTCCCCATGTCTGCGTGGGTTTAACCCCCACAACCCAAAAGCTGTGCAGGTTAAGTGGATTGGCCTCGCTAAATTGTCCCTTAATCGGAAAAAAAAATTGGGTACTCAAATTTTTTAAAAAAGAAAAAAAGATGTAGGAGTGGTGGGGAAGCAAGGGGTGGCAGCAGGATGCCATATTTGCAAAAAGTCTTTGTGAAATCAAGAGCAGATTGTTGGAGGACTGAGATGCTGAGAAGCCCCTTTGCACACTGCTATCAAAAGCCACGAATGGAGCAATCTGATCTTCCACGGCAATAAACTGAGATTGCACAACAGCAGTCTGGTCTTCCACTTTAGCATTTGGATGTTGCTTGTATTGCAGTGATGCTGAGACATCAAATCTCTCCACCAAGCTGGTGTTCCCTGCTGTTCCATACTCCTTGATGTTGAACGCAGACTTTCCAGCGTATTTTTATGAACAACCAAAAATCTTTAGTCTGGCCCAGCAAAGTCCTCAAGTGCCCTGTAGCAAAATTGGTATGTGATCTCACCTCAACAGAGCTGGAACCTGCACCATCTTGGCTCCCAGTCTTTGCTCCAGAGCAATTTTCCCAATGTGTTGCCACGTTCAGATTCTGCCTCTACCATATCCTCCAAATTATGTCAGTAACTGAGCTGGCAGTTACAAATGCAATCATGTGCCAATTTTCATTTTCTTCCAGCAATTCCTCCACTGCCTGTGCAGGTTCTAGAGAATATGAAATGAAACGGGCAGCATGGTAGCACAGTGGTTCGCACAGTTGCTTCACAGGTCCAGGGTCCCAGATTCAATTCCCAGTTTGAGTCACTGTCTGTGCAGAGTCTGCACATTCTCCCAGTGTCTGCGTGGGTTTCCTCTGGGTGCTCCGGTTTCCTCTCACAGTCCAAAGATGTTGTGCAAGTTAGGTGGATTGGCCATAATAAATTGCCCTTCGTGTCCAAAAAGGTGAGGTGGGGTTACTGGGTTAAGGGGATACGGTTGAGGTGTGGGCTTAAGTGGGGTGCTCTTTCCAAGAGCCGGTGCAGACTCAATGGGCCAAATGGCCTCTTTCTGCACTGTAAATTCTATGAAAAGGGGACAATGTTTGGGTTGTGGTAAGGGGAGAGAAGCACAAAGTGTATGCTTAGACCATCTGTAGTTTATAAATCAGAAGAGATGGAGGGATGAAGGAGAAATGGGATGATACAAGAGATGGTTTAGATGTGCGGATACCCCGATAAGACCATAAGGCATAGAAGCAGAATTAGGCCACTCAGGCCATCGAGTCTGCTCCGCCATTCAATCGTGGCTGATATTTTTCTCATCCTCATTCTGCTGACTTCTCCCCATAATTCCAGAGCCCCTTATTAATCAAGAACCTATCTATATCTGTCTCAAAGACACTCAGTGATTTAGCCTCCACAGCCTTCTGCGGCAAAGAGTTCCACAAATTCACCCCCCTCTGGCTGAAGAAATTCTTCCTCATCTCTGTTTTAAACGATTGTCCCTTTATTTATTTTTTATATAATTTTTATTGGAATTATTTTACAGAAAATATGAAACGTAACGACAAACAATGAAATGCAACAAAATAACCCATAATAACTGTAACACCCCCCCCCCAACCCCAATGAACAACAGAAGAACTTAAAAATAAATTTAAATTAAATAAACAAACATAGTCATCGTCCACCGCCCCCCCCTTTTTCCCTCCCCCCCCCTTTTTTTCCCTCCCCCCCCCCTTTTCCCTCCCCCCCCTTTTTCCCTCCCCTCCCCCCCCCTTTTTCCCTCCCCCCCCCTTTTTTTCCCTCCCCCCCCCTTTTCCCTCCCCCCCCTTTTTCCCTCCCCCTCCCCCCCCCTTTTTCCCTCCCCCCCCTTTCCTCCCCCTCCCCCCCCCTTTTCCCTCCCCCCCCCTTTCCCTCCCCCCCCTTTTTCCCTCCCCCTCCCCCCCCCCTTTTTCCCTCCCCCTCCCCCCCCCCTTTTTTCCCTCCCCCTCCCCCCCCTTTTTTCCCTCCCCCTCCCCCCCCCCTTTTTCCCTCCCCCTCCCCCCCCCCTTTTTCCCTCCCCCCCCTTTTTCCCTCCCCCCCCTTTTTCCCTCCCCCCCCCTTTTTCCCTCCCCCCCCTTTTTCCCTCCCCCCCTTTTTTCCCTCCCCCCCCCTTTTCCCTCCCCCCCCCTTTTTCCCTCCCCCCCCCCTTTTTCCCTCCCCCCCCCCTTTTTCCCTCCCCCCCCCTTTTTCCCTCCCCCCCCCCTTTTTCCCTCCCCCCCCCCTTTTTCCCTCCCCCCCCCCTTTTTTCCCTCCCCCTTCCCCCCACCCCCCCGGGTTGCTGCTGCTACTGTCCCCGTACCCTATCGTTGAGCCAGAAAGTCGAGAAAAGGTTGCCACCGCCTAAAGAACCCTTGTACCGACCCTCTCAGGGCGAATTTGATCTTCTCTAGCTTAATGAAACCCGCCATGTCATTGATCCAGGTCTCCACGCTTGGGGGCCTCGCATCCTTCCATTGTAGCAAGATCCTTCGCCGGGCTACTAGGGACGTAAAGGCCAGCACACCGGCCTCTTTCACCTCCTGCACTCCCGGCTCCACCCCAACCCCAAAAATCGCGAGTCCCCACCCTGGCTTGACCCTGGATCCCACCACCCTCGACACCGTCCTCGCCACCCCCTTCCAGAACTCCTCCAGTGCCGGCCATGCCCAGAACATATGGGCATGGTTCGCTGGACTCCCCGAGCACCTGATACACCTGTCTTCACCCCCAAAGAACCTACTCATCCTCGTCCCAGTCATGTGGGCCCGGTGCAGCACCTTGAATTGGATGAAGCTAAGCCGCGCATACGAGGAGGAAGAATTAATCCTCTCCAGGGCATCATCCCATGTCCCGTCTTCGATCTGTTCCCCCAGTTCCCCCTCCCACTTAGCTTTCAGCTCCTCTACTGACGCCTCCTCCGCCTCCTGCATAACCTTGTAGATATCAGATATCTTCCCCTCTCCGACCCAAACCCCCGAAAGCACCCTGTCGCTCACCCCCCTCGCGGGAAGCGAAGGAAATCCCTCCACCTGTCGCCTAGCAAATGCCTTTACCTGCAGATACCTGAACATGTTCCCCGGGGGGAGCCCAAATTTCTCCTCCAACTCCCCCAGGCTCGCAAACCTCCCATCAATAAACAGGTCCCTCAGCTGTCTGATGCCCGCTCTGTACCAACCCTGAAATCCCCCATCAATGTTCCCCGGGACGAACCTATGGTTCCCCCTTAACGGAGCCTCCATCGAGCCCCCCACTTCTCCCCTATGTCGCCTCCACTGCCCCCAAATCTTGAGGGTAGCCGCCACCACCGGACTCGTGGTATACCTCGGAGGAGCGAGCGGCCACGGCGCCGTTACCAGGGCCCCCAGGCTTGTATCTCCACAGGACACCCCCTCCATCCGTTTCCATGCTGCCCCCTCCCCCTCCATTACCCACTTGCGCACCATCGACACATTGGCCGCCCAATAATACCCCGAGAGATTGGGTAACGCCACCTCCCCCCCCCCCCATCTCTACCCCGCTCCAAGAAGACCCTCTTCACCCTCGGGGTCCCATGCGCCCAAACAAAGCTCATGATGCTGCTAGTCACCCTTCTAAAAAAGGCCCTAGGGATAGATGGGCAAACACTGAAAAAGGAACAAGAGGCTCGGGAGAACTGTCATTTTGACGGACTGCACTCTACCCGCCAACGATAGCAGCACCATGTCCCACCTTTTAAATTCCTCCTACATCTGTTCCACCAGCCTGGTAAAATTAAGCTTATGGAGAGTCCCCCAACTCCTGGCCACCTGCACCCCCAGGTATCTGAAACTCTTCACTGCCCTCTTAAATGGGAGTCTCCCAATTCCCTCCTCCTGATCACCAGGGTGTACTACAAATACCTCACTCTTGCCTAAATTTTACTTATAGCCCGAGAAGCCCCCAAATTCCGCTAACAGCTCCATCACCCCCGGCATTCCCCCTTCTGGATCCGCCACATACAACAGCAGGTCGTCCGCATACAGCGATACACGATGTTCCTCCCCACCCCGCACCAGACCCCTCCATCTCCCTGACTCCCTTAACGCCATAGCCAAAGGTTCAATCGCCAGTGCAAAGAGCAAGGGGGACAGGGGGCACCCCTGCCTGGTCCCACGGTAGAGCCTAAAGTACTCCGATCTCCTTCCATTAGTAACTACACTTGCCATCGGAGCCGCGTAGAGCAGCCTCACCCATTTGATGAATCCCTCCCCGAATCCGAACCGCTCCAGCACCTCCCACAGGTACCCCCACTCAAATCTATCAAACGCTTTCTCCGCATCCAGCGCCACCACTATCTCCGCCTCCCCCTCCACTGCCGGCATCATAATAACATTTAGCAGTCTCCGCACATTCGTGTTGAGCTGCCGTCCCTTGACAAATCCTGTCTGATCCTCGTGTATCCCCCCCTGGCACACAGTCCTCTATCCTGGTGGCCAGGATCTTCGCCAGCAACTTAGCGTCAACATTGAGGAGCGAGATAGGCCTGTATGATCCACACTGCAAGGGGTTCTTATCCCGCTTTAGGATCAGAGAGATCAGTGCCCGCGACATCGTCGGGGGCAAAGCCCCCCCCCTCCCATGCCTCATTGAAAGCTCGCACCAACAGGGGGCCCACCAGATCCGCATACTTTTTATAAAATTCCACCGGGAACCCGTCCGGCCCCGGCGCCTTACCTGACTGCATTTGTCCAATCCCCCTGACTAGCTCCTCCAACTCTATCGGCGCCCCCAGCCCCTCTACCAGCTCCTCTTGAACCCTTGGGAAACATAGCCTGTTCATGAAGCTCTCCATCCCCCCCTCCCCATCGGAGGTTCTGACCGGTACAGTTCCTCGTAGAAGTCCCTAAAGACCCCATTTACTTCTGTCCCCTTCTGCACTACATTCCCACCCCTATCCGTCACTCCACCAATTTCCCTAGCCGCATCTCGCCTGCGGAGCTGATGCGCCAACATCCTGCTCGCCTTCTCCCCATACTCATAAACCGTGCCCTGCGACCTCCTCCACTGTCTCCGCCTTTCTGGTGGTCAACAAGTCAAATTTGGCCTGCAAACTACGCCGTTCCCCCAGCAACCCCTCCTCCGGTGCCTCCGCGTATCTCCTGTCCACATCCAGGAGCTCCCCCACCAGTCTCTCCCTCTCCTTCCTCTCCCTCCTTTCCCTATGGGCCCGGATGGAGATCAGCTCCCCCCGGATCACTGCTTTCAGAGCCTCCCAGACCATCCCCACCCGGACCTCCCCCGTGTCGTTGGTATCAAGATACCCCTCAATACTTCCCCGGACCCTCCTACACACCTCCTCATCAGCCAGCAGCCCCACATCCAGGCGCCAGAGCGGGCGCTGGTCCCGCGCCTCCCCCATCTCCAGATCAACCCACTGCGGAGCATGGTCTGAAATTGCTATGGCCGAATACTCTGCATCCTGCACCTTCGGGATCAATCCCCTGCTCAGGATGAAAAAATCTATTCGGGAATAGACCCTATGGACATGGGAGAAAAAGGAATACTCCCGCGCTTTCGGCCTCCCAAACCTCCAGGGATCCACCCCTCCCAGCTGGTCCATAAACCCCCTCAGTACTTTGGCCGCCGCCGGTCTCCTACCCGTCCTTGAACTGGACCGGTCCAGTGGGGGATCCAGCACTGTGTTAAAGTCTCCCCCCATGATCAGGCCCCCTGCCTCCAGGTCCGGAATGCGGCCCAACAAGCGTCTCATGAAGCCGGCATCATCCCAATTCAGGGCATATACATTAACCAGCACCACCTTCTCTCCCTGCAGCCTACCCTTCACCATAATATATCTGCCCTCCTTGTCCGACACCACCTCAGCCGCCTCGAATGCCACCCTCTTCCCCACCAGAATCGCCACCCCCGGTTCTTCGCGTCCAATCCTGAGTGAAAAACCTGCCCCACCCACTCCTTCCTCAGACGAACCTGGTCCGCTACCTTCAAGTGGGTCTCCTGGAGCATAGCCACGTCCGCCTTCAGCCCTTTCAGATGAGAAATTACCCTAGTTCTCTTAACCGGCCCATTCAGCCCCCTCACGTTCCAGGTAATCAGCCGGATCAGAGGGCAACCTGCCCCTCTCCCCCGCCGGCTAGCCATAGCTTATCGACTGCTCGCCCCAGGCCAGCTCGCCCCGCCTGACCCGTTCCCCATGGCGATAACGCCTCTCCTCAACCCCCCCGGGCCACGTCAGCTCCTTCCTGGCCATTCCAGCAGCAACCCGGTATCCCCCCCCAACCCCCCAGGCTAGGACCCCTCCTAGCCGCGACGCACCCTCCATGGTACTTCCGTGAGTCAACTGACTTTTGCTGACCCGGCAGCTCCTGCCAAAACCCATCTCCTCCCGGCATGGGGTCATCCCCCTCTTGCCACACCTCCTTGGCACCACTTCAGCGCGGGAAAGAAAACCAGTAGAGGCCACGCCCCCACCTCCAGCTCCGCCCCCCCGCCCTGCAGCGCGGACAACCAGAGGAAAGCCCACACTTTCACACTGCCACACCCCACCCTTCTGACGCAGCTCCTCAAAATCCAGTTTCACCCCAACCCCCAGCCCCGTACAGAAGAGAACATATAAAGCACATGCCCCCAACGTTCCCCACATACCCCACACCCATACCCAACAGACAAACCCACCCGGAAACAGAGCAAAAAGAAAACCAGCGTAAAAAAAACACATGTCAAAATTGAAGAACAGCAACAGCAAAAACAGCAACGGCCATAGTGTGTCCCCAGATCCTAGTTCGAGTCCAGCTTCTCCGCCTGTACAAAGGCCCACGCCTCCTCCGGGGACTCGAAATAGTGGTGCCGGTCCTTATATGTCACCCACAGACGCGCAGGCTGCAACATTCCAAATCTGACCTGCTTGGCATGCAGCACCGCCTTCGTCCGGTTGAACCCGGCCCGCCGCTTTGCCACCTCCACACTCCAGTCCTGGTAGATTTGCACTACCGAATTCTCCCACTTGCTGCTCCTGTCTTTCTTGGCCCAGCGCAGCACACACTCCCGGTCACTAAATTGATGGAACCGCACCAGCACCGCCCGCGGGGGTTTATTTGTCCTGGGCCTCCTGGCCAGCACTCTGTGAGCTCCCTCAAGCTCCAGGGGCAAATGGAAGGACCCCGCTCCCATCAACGAGCTCAACATCGTGGTCACGTACGACGGGAAATCCGACCCTTCCAGCCCCTCCGCCAGGCCCAGGCTCCTCAAATTCTTTCGCCTCGTGCGAACGTCCAGCTCCTCCAAGCGGGCTTGCCACTTTTTGTGAAGTGCCTCGTGCAACTCCACTTTCCCCACGAGGACCACGGCCTCCTCCTCCCGCTCAGCGGCCTGCTGCTGCAACTCCCGAATGGACACCTCCTGAGCCGCCTGAGCCCCAAGCAGCTTTTTGGTAGTCGCATTCAGGGAGTCCAGCAACTCAGCCTTCAGCTCCGCAAAACAGCGCAGAAGAGAGGCCTGCTGCTCCTGCGCCCACTTCCACCAGTCCTCGGGTGTTCCGCCGGCCGCCATTTTGTCCTTCTTCCCCCGCTTTTCTTGGGGAGCTGCTGCAGCTTTTTCCTTTGTCCCACTCCGGGTGAGCACCATAAATTATGGGGAATGCTCCTCTAGACACCTTCCCCCACCGGGATTCGTCGAGACAGCGCCGTTTGAGGCCCTCAAATCGGCCCAAAAGTCCTTAAGTAGCGGGAGCTGCGGTGCGGCTTCTGCAAAGCCGATTTTCTGACCGCTCCACTCCTAGTCCAGGCCATCCATTGGTGGAGAATCTGAGAGGGAGTGTTCCCACACAGGGAAAAGTCCAAACAGCACCACTACGAGCCCTTAAAAGAGCCCCAAAGTCCGAAAATAGTGGGAGCCACTGAACGTGCGGCTTAGCTCCGCATCACTGCTACCGGAAGTCCGTCTCCGCTTCTTCAATGGCCTTGGTGAGATCTTTTCACAGTTCTTCCCTCTGCTGCTAGAATTCAGCTTTCATAAAGGCCCTCAGGTCAGCTTGAGACCTATAAGCTGGCCCTTCCCCCGCTTGCATGCCTGCAGAGGCTTTTGTTTGCTGCTGTTCAGACAAATCTTGCACTGTTTCTGAGGGTCTAATAACCAAGAAACATCCTATTCCTGGGGGAAAATACTCCTTGAACCTTCACCCACGCCTTTTCATCGAAATTCCAACCCGTGCTGCCAAAAAAGAGCTCTTTTCTGCAACCTTAGGCAGGAGCTGCCTCTGTGTGCTCACTCACTCCATGCTGCACACCGGAAGTCCCCCTGACGATTGTCCCTTTAGTCAGAGATTGTGTCCTCTGCTTCTAGTTTTTCCTACAAGTGGAAACATCCTCTCCACGTCCACTCGATCCAGGCCTCGCAGTATCCTGTAAGTTTCAATAAGATTCCCTCTCATCCTTCTGAACTCCAAATCTGAGTACAGACCCAGAGTCCTCAACCATTCCTCATACGACAAGCTGTTCATTCCAGGGATTATTGTTGTGAACCTCCTCTGGACCCTTTCCAAGACCAGCATATCTTTCCTTAGATACAGGGCCCAAAACTGCTCACAGTACTCCAAATGGGGTCTGTCCAGAGCCTTATACAGCCTGAGATATACATCCCTGGTCATATATTCTAGCCCTCTTGACATGAATGCTAACATTGCATTGCTTTCCTAACTGCTGACTGAACCTACGTTGACCTTAAGAGAATCGTGAACAAGGACTCCCAAGTCCCTTGGTGCTTCTGATTTCCTAAGCATTTCCCCATTTAGAAAATGGTCTATGCCTAAATTCCTCCTTCCAAAATGCATAACCTCATACTTTTCCACATTGTATTTCACCTGCCACTTCATGGTCCACTCTCCTAGCCTGCCCAAATCCTTCTGCAGTCCCCTTGCCTTCTCAATACTACCTACCCCTCAACAGATCTTTGCATTATCTGCAAACTTAGCAACAGTGCCTTCAGGTCCTTCTTCCAGATCATTTATGTATATTGTGAAAAGTTGTGGTCCCAGCACAAACCCCTGAGGCACACCACTAGTCACCGGCTACCATCCTGAAAAAGACCCCTTTATCCCCATTCTCTGCCTTCTGCCAATCAGCCAATCCTCTATCCATCCTTAACACCATAGGCTCTTAACGGAACAATCTTCTATGCGGCACCTTGTCAAATACCTTCTGGAAATCTAAATAAATCACGTCCACTGGTTCTCCATTGTCTAACGTTCTTGTTACCTCCTCAAAGAACTCTGACATTTGTCAGACACGACCTCCCTTTGACAAAGCCATGCTGACAAGCCGTGCTGACTCAGTCCTATTTTATCATGCACTTCCAAGTATGCTGCAATCTCATCTTTAATAACGAACTCTAAAATCTTACCAATGACCAAAGTCAGCTAACCGGCCCATAATTTCCCATCTTCAGCCTCCCTCCCTTCTTAAACAGTGGTTACATTAGCCACTTTCCAGTGTCCTCTGGGACCATTCCTGCCTCCAGTGATTCCTGAAAGATCACCACCAATGCCTCCACAATATCTCCTCAGCTATCTCTTTTAGAACCCTGGGGTGTAGTCCATCCAGTCCAGGTGACTTATCCACCTTCAGACATTTCACTTTCCCCAGAACTTTCTCCTTAGTGACGGCCACTGCACTCACCTCTGCCCCCTGATTCTCCGAGAGCTCTGGCATCCCACTGGTGTCTTTCACCGTGAAGACTGATGTTCAATGGCTTCAGCCTCACTGACAGCAACGGCCTCAGCAATGGCACTGTCTCCTGCTCCAGGTTGTTATAGTTGCAAGGGTTGAAACTGGAGGGTCCAGGAAGCCATCTTTGCAGACAGACACTGATCCTCAAAAATGGGGTTTCATTCTATAATAATCTTTATTGTCACAGTAGGCTTACATTAACGCTGCAATGAAGTTACTGTGAAAAGTCCCTAGTCGCCACATTCCGGCGCCTGTTCAAGTACACAGCAGGAGAATTTAGAATGTCCAATTCACCTAACAGCACATCTTTCAGGAGTTGTGGGAGGAATCCGCAGCACCCAGAGGAAACCCACGCAGACACTGGGAGAATGTGCAGACTCCACACAGGCAGTGACCTAATCCGGGAATCGAACCTGAGGCCCTGACGCTGTGAAACAACAGTGCTAACCACTGTGGTACCATGCCACCCAAGTCCTGAAACTGCAAAAATGGACAAAAACTCAACATTTCTGGCCCTCACACATCTTTTTCTCCCCAATATATCTGAAAAATTAACTATCTTCAGGGGCTACATAGCAAAATATCTGTCCCAAACTTCCTAAATTAAAATTCTATTTAACTTGATCACTCCTCAGAAAGTAAAGCAGTTTCGGCAAGGTCTGGATAATTCATTGGGTCAAAAATTGTCTTTGACGCTTTGGCAATGGGTGGTTTGGTGGCTCAGATATTGGGCAGAATATTATGGCCTCCAAGTGGCAGGTTTGGTGGTTGAGGAAATTTAATCAGGTGGGACGGTGGCAGGAGGGGACCCCATGATCTTCCCGATTAAGTCCGAATAAGGGTTGCAGGGTTCCAGTTTCCATTCGAGGGGTCTTATGCCAAACACATTGCAGTCCATGTACATATTACCCTTAATTTAGCCCTGCTTTGCAAACTTACTCAGAAGCACAGTTTAGTTTCTTTGGCTAATATATAACATAAACTGGGGGTTAAAGCGTATCCTTTAGCTGGCAAGTATTGTACCTTGGAGTGTTTGATAGAATTGTGTCGAGTGAGCATTACTTCATATCTAAACCATGATGTATCTGACTTGGAGATGTTTGATCAGTGTATGGGGGGGCATTCCTCTACATCTAACCCATTTTGTTTTGAATCTCATGTGAGTGAGCTTGCGTCTGATATTTATATGCCTGAAAGGGAACATGTTGCACTGCTAATCCTCAGATCTGTATTGTTGAAGTTGGGGTTGGCATCAGTGGCAGCTTTGAAATTCAAAGGTGGTATCAAGATTATACGCACCAGCCTGACTCAGTCAGAAAGTCTGGCAACTTTAAGTAGGTCAACTTGTTGTTGTTTATGGCTCAAAACAAAGTAAAGATCAACAGGGAGATTTTCCAAATCTGAAACCTCAACTGACAAGAATACAACCTGAACATTTTGGTTTGTCATATGCCCCAATTTCTGATTTGTATTTTGGGCACAGGAGGTTCCCACCATGGATGCCAGGTCACGCAGGTGCCAAAACCTGATTAATTGGAGACATGGCACCATTTGAGTAAGGTAATCCAAGTGCAGTCACCTCCCCAGTACCTGAGCCTGTTGCTGCACAGCCATGCTTGCTCCCTCTGGCACCATCTGTCATTTTTTTCCAGAAATATGAAACCCATCTCACTGCTTAATACAATTTGCTTCATTTTTTCCCTTTAAGGAAGACATTCATTTTGCAGCTTTCATGATTTCAGGGAATCGCAAAGTGCTTTACACCCAACAAAGTATTTTTGAAGTGTTCTCACAGTTGTAATGTAGGAAACACAACAGGTAATTTGTGCACAGCAAGGGCGCAGCAATAGCAATAATACCAACCAGATCTGTATTTAGCAAGATTGATTGAGAGAGGAATAATGTCCAGGATATCAGAATTCCCCAACTCTTCTTTGAAATAGAACATCAGGATCTTTTACGTCTAACTGTGGCAGTAGAAGGAACTAACCTTAAAGTTGCTTCTATGGTACCTCTAACAGTGCAGTACACCCTCAGTAGTACACTGGGAGTCCAGCCTAGATTATATGCTCATGTCTCTGGAGTGAGATTTGAGATGCTATGGCTGACACAGATATCATCTGGCACTTGCACAAATGACCAGTCAGACTGGACATTACAAAGATTGCTGGGAGTCTGTGGTTAAACTGTTCAAGTGAGATGGTTATTCAGATTGGAGACATCCCTATATGACTTGGGGCATCTGGGCACCACTCTCGGCACACAGTAACCCGTTGTATAAAGGAAAGCAGAGCAGCAACTGGTCAAAACCTTTATCACTGATAGTCTGGTGCCCCTCAGTTAGCTTGATGTAAGTGGTAGTAAATATGAAAGTAATGAACTCATGTTGACTACAGAAAAGAAATGATGACATTCATCTAAACAAAAGTAATGTGTCTTTGACCCTGCCCCAGCAACTTGTTAGTTGGCTAATGAGCCTCCCACAACTAAGGAGCACATAACAGAAGAATCTCTTGGTGCATCAGAGCTAACTTCCACACTGAAAACACAAATACAAAAATGCAACCGAAATGATTTGCTTTTCCTATTATTTGTAGGCCTGTACTTGATTGTTTAAAAAGGGTTCGAACAATTACTCAATAAACACAGCAACTCAGTGTTGAGGTGTTGGAAGCAGATTGATGCATAAGAGACAAAAGTTAGAGAAAGAAAGAGCCAAGATGGCGTTGGAGAAGGGTGTTGCAGGGAAAGGAGAGGCAATGAACAAATTTCAATATGAGTATGATAACCCTCAGGGGGATCATGAGGGATCACTCATTGGTCTCCCTATAGGGCTTGTTGTCAGTTCCCATGGTAACAGACTAAGGCCCATCCGGCTGGGACTCGTTATCAAGCCTTGTAAATACCGTCCCGGACTGGGAGTTCCTGTTAGTCCCCGGTTGGGACACTAGTGTTGTCTGCTGCAGCTGCGGCTTTACTTAAGATAAAATTAATTTGATTTAACCTTTATCTTTGAGTTTCCAAGGTTATTACACTGGTGACAAGGAGCAAGAGGGGGATTTTAGAGAGCCCAGCTTATAAAAAAGGCACCTCCGGTAAGAAGTGTACGAAGGGAACCCGGAAAATACCGTTATTTGGGAAATGCGAGCCATATGATACGGGTGTGGAACATTGGCCCCAGTATGCCAAAAGAATATGCTATTTCTTTTGGGCAAATGGCATAGTGAGTGACGAGCAAGAGAAGGTAATCCTCTTGACTGCCTGTGTAGCCCAGACTTTTGGCCTCATTAAAAAACAAATTTAGAGTGCCCAGTTCTTTTTTTTCAATGAAGGGGCAATTTAGCGTCGCCAATTCACCTACCCTGCACATCTTTGGGGTGAGACCCACACAGTCACGGGGAGAATGTGCAAATTCTACATGGACGGTGACCCAGGGCAGGGATCGAACCCGGGTCCTCGGCGTCGTGAGGCAGCAGTGCTAACTACTACGCTACCGTGCTGCCCGACATTCGGCATCATTAAGAGCCTGACTTAGCCAGAGGACCCGGCTGGTGGACTTAGTGATAAACTACAATGACCCGAAACCATCAGTTATTCTCCAGTGCCACAAGTTTAGTACAGCCAGAAGACTCCCTGTAAAGGAGTTTCTGACCAGGCTCAGGGAACTGGCTGAGTTCTGCGAGTATGGGTCTTCCCTGCTGGAGATGCCACAGGACCGGCAGGACCTGCTCTGAATCTTAAAAAAGCCATCGAACTGGCATTGCCCTGGAAAATGCAGAAGGGGCCCAGAAACCCGCACGGTTCAATGGACTGCTGTGTGCTCAGTGTCATATGTCCCCCATATTGGAAAACCAGACTCCCTGTAGACAGGACCTCTGTGCCACGCCCATCACCTGGTCCTAACTCAGCCATGGCACACAAGGGAATGGGCTGACAGCCACGAACCTCCAGGACTGGAGAAAAGCTCCCCCCAGAGGACTTCAGGGAGCAGTCACAAGAGTACTGCACCGGAGGCCAAAGATTACACCCAAGGCAAGGCCGTCAGAATCATCAGTATGTTTACATACATATAGATACATAGAAGATAGGAGCAGGAGGAGGCCTTTTGGCCCTTCGAGCCTGCTCCGCCATTGATCACGATCATGGCTGATCATCCAACTCAATAGCCTAATCCTGCTTTCTCCCCATAGCCTTTGATCCCATTCTCCCCAAGTGCTATTACCATCCAAGCCGGAAGCCAAAGCAACCCCAGAGACCCAAGGCAACGCTCTGGGGACCAGGGTTCAAATCCCATCACGGCGAAAAAAATCTGGAATTAAGAGTGGGATTTTCCAGGTCCTCAGGGTGGTGGAATTCTCTGGTTCCCCAGCAGTGGAGGGTCGAAATAATGGTAAATACCACTGAAAATCCGACCAGTGGTGGGATCCTCCTTACTAATGTCCGGGGGCTTGTGCCAAAGTTGGGAGGGCATCACGGAATCATACCTTATAGATATTGTCTCAGACACCACCATCACCAGCAGAGAAGCAGCACAGCGGTATGCAGCCAGAAGGGAGTTGCTCTGGGAATCCTCAGCATCAACTCTGGATGTCAAGTCTCATGGCACAGGTCAAATATGGGCAAGGAAACTTCCTGCTGATTAATCTGTATTCCTCCATTTTGAACATCACTTGGAGGAAGAACTGACTGTGGTAAGGGCACGGAATTAACTCTGGATGGGAGACTTCAATATCCGCCACAAAGAGTTTTTGGTAGTACCACCGCAACCAAGTTGGCCAGGTCCTCTTGAATCATAGAATTTACAGTGCAGAAGGAGGCCATTCGGCCCATCGAGTCTGCACCGGCTCTTGGAAAGAGCACCCTACTTAAGCCCAGGCTTCCACCCTATCCCTGTAACCCAATAACACCACCCAACATTTTTGGATACTAAGGGCAATTTATCATGGCCAATCCACCTAACCTGCACATCTTTGGACTATGGGAGGAAACTGGAGCACCCAGAGGAAACCCACGCAGACACAGGGAGAACGTGCAGATTCCACACACTGTGACCCAAGCCGGAAGTCAAACCTGGGACCCTAGAGCTGTGAAGCAACTGTGCTAACCACAGTGCTACCGTGCTGCCCATGGTAGGATATAGCTGCTGGATCGGGTTGGCGGTAGGTGGTGAGGGAACCAAAAAAAAGAGAATAACGTACTTGACCTCATTTTTAAAAGCAGCACGGTAGCACAGTGGTTATCACTGTGGCTTGACAGTGTCTGGGTCCCAGGTTCGATTCCTGGCTGGGTCACTGTCTGTGCGGAGTGTGGACATTCTCCGCCCTGTCTGTGTGGGTGTCCTCTGGTTTCCTCCCCCTAGTCTCGCAATGCGTGCTGTTAGGTAATTTGGACATTCTGATTTCTCCCTCTGGGCAGCACAGTGGTTTGCACAGGTGCTTCACAGCACCAGGGTCCCAGGTTCGATTCCCGGCTTGGGTCACTGTCTGTGCGGAGTCTGCACGTACTCGCTGTGTCTGCGTGGGTCCCGTGTCTTTGTGGGTTTCCTCCGGGTGCTCCGGTTTCCTCCCACAGTCCAAAGATGTGCATGCTAAATTGGATTGGCCATGCTAAATTACTCTTAATGTCCAAAAAAGGTTAGATGGGGTTACTGGGTTATCGGTGTGGGCTTAAGTGGGGGCTATTTCCAAGGGCCGGTGCAGACTCGATGGGCTGAATGGCCTCCTTCTGCACTATAAATTCTATGATTACTCTATGATCATTCTCTCCAACCTGCCTGCCGCAGATGCATCTGGTCATGAAAGTATCAGTAGTTGTGATCATGGAGACCCGTCACCTCTTTGAGGATACACTCAATCGTGTTGTGTAGCACTACTACAATGCTAAATGGGATAGATTCAAACAGAACTAGGAATTCAAGATTGGGCATCCATGAGGTGCTGTGGGCCATCGGCAGCAGCAGAATTGCACTCAACCACAACCTCTAACCTCATGGCCCATCTTTTCCCCATGCTACCATTACCATTACCACCAAACTAGGTACCAAGCATAACTAAAAATGGGATGTCATCCTGGTGAAGCTACAAGACAGGACTACTTGCTTGTCAAATTGAATAAGCAGAGAGTAACAGAAAGAGCTAACCAATTCAACAGCTAACAGATCCGATCTAAGCTCAGCATTCCTGCCACATCCAGTTGTGAATGGTGAGCAACAATTAAACAACTCACTGAAGGAGGAGGCTCCACATATATCCCCATCCTCAATGGAGGGATCTAGTCTAGTACATAAGTGCAAGCATTCGCATTAATCTTTAGCCAGAAGTGCTGAATGGAAAATTCATCTTGGGCTCCTCCGGAGGTCCCCAGCATCACAGATGCTAGTCTTCAAGCAATTCCATTCACTCTACATGATATCATGAAGTGGCTGAAGATAATGGATACTGCAAAGGTTATGGGCTCTGACAATATTCCAGCAATAGATCTGAAGACTTGTGTTCCAGAACATGCCGTGCTCCAAGACAAGCTGTGGCAATGTTGAAAACTGCTCAGTTATGTTCTGTACAGAAGAAATGGAATAACCCTCTCAATTGCCACCCCATCAGTCTACTCTCGATTGTTAAAGTGATGGAAGCGGTCATCGACAGCATTATCAGCGTATATGCTTTTCATATACCGACCACGGATACTCAGTTTGGGTTCCGCCAGGATCACTCAGCTCCTGATCTCATTACAGCACTGCTTCCAAAATGGGCATAAGAGCTGAATTCCAGAGGCGAAGGTGGAGCAGAAGCGTGAATGGGGCAATTTTGGGTTTTTGCTCCACAAAGTGTGTCATTTCTTTCTAGCAGACTCACCACCCAGGATTGGCTTCCCATTAGGTAGGGAAAGCTCTGGAGGTGGGTCCAGACCCAGGAACAGGTAAGGAACCTGCATCTACATTCGTGATTGTGTGGGGTAGTCCCCAATTCCTGAAGTGAGAGTTGGAAGTTGGATCCCCAAGATCATGATGTGATTGCCCATTACCACCCCACTTAACAGTTCCCTCAATCTGTACCACCTCCATGAAAACGGAAGGTGGGTGGCGTTTGGGGGTCGAGTTTGAGATTTTACAAATCTTGATGATAATAATCACTTAAATCTTAACATCTCACCTAGCCGAACATAGAACATAGAACGATACAGCACAGTACAGGCCCTTCGGCCCTCGATGTTGCACCGACATGGAAAAAACTAACGGCCCTCTAACCTACACTATGCCCTTATCATCCATATGCTTATCCAATAAACTTTTAAATGCCCTCAATGTTGGCGAGTTCACTACTGTTGCAGGTAGGACATTCCACGGCCTCACCACTCTTTGCGTAAAAAACCCACCTCTGACCTCTGTCCTATATCTATTACCCCTCAATTTAAGGCTATGTCCCCTCGTGCTAGCCACCTCCATCCGCGGGAGAAGGCTCTCGCTGTCCACCCTATCTAACCCTCTGATCATTTTGTATGCCTTTATTAAGTCACCTCTTAACCTTCTTCTCTCTAACGAAAACAACCTCAAGTCCATCAGCCTTTCCTCATAAGATTTTCCCTCCATACCAGGCAACATCCTGGTAAATCTCCTCTGCACCCGTTCCAAAGCTTCCATATCCTTCCTATAATGAGGCGACCAGAACTGTACGCAATACTCCAAATGCGGCCGTACTAGAGTTTTGTACAACTGCAACATGACCTCATGGCTCCGGAACTCAATCCCTCTACCAATAAAGGCCAACACACCATAGGCCTTCTTCACAACCCTATCAACCTGGGTGGCAACTTTCAGGGATCTATGTACACGGACACCGAGATCCCTCTGCTCATCCACACTACCAAGAATTTTACCATTAGCCAAATATTCCACATTCCTGTTATTCTTTCCAAAGTGAATCACCTCACACTTCTCCACATTAAACTCCATTTGCCACCTCTCAGCCCAGCTCTGCAGCTTATCTATGTCCCTCTGTAACCTGCAACATCCTTCCGCACTGTCTACAACTCCACCGACTTTAGTGTCGTCTGCAAATTTACTCACCCATCCTTCTGCGCCCTCCTCTAGGTCATTTATAAAAATGACAAACAGCAACGGCCCCAAAACAGATCCTTGTGGTACGCCGCTCTTAACTGAACTCCATTCTGAACATTTCCCATCAACCACCACTCTCTGTCTTCTTTCAACTAGCCAATTTCTGATCCACATCTCTAAATCACCCTCAATCCCCAGCCTCCGTATTTTCTGCAATAGCCGACCGTGGGGAACCTTATCAAACGCTTTACTGAAATCCATATACACATCAACTGCTCTACCCTCGTCTACCTGTTCAGTCACCTTCTCAAAGAACTCGATAAGGTTTGTGAGGCATGACCTACCCTTCACAAAACCATGCTGACTATCCCTAATCATATTATTCCTATCTAGATGATTATAAATCGTATCTTTTATAATCCTCTCCAAGACTTTACCCACCACAGACGTTAGGCTCACTGGCCTATAGTTACCGGGGTTATCTCTACTCCCCTTCTTGAACAAAGGGACCACATTTGCTATCCTCCAGTCCTCTGGCACTATTCCTATAGCCAATGATGACCTAAAAATCAAAGCCAAAGGCTCAGCAATCTCTTCCCTGGCTTCCCAGAGAATCCTAGGATAAATCCCATCAGGCCCCAGAGACTTAACTATTTTCACATTGTCCAGAATTGCCAACACTTCTTCCCTACGCACCTCAATGCCATCTATTCTAATAGCCTGGGTCTCAGCATTCTCCTCCACAATACTATCTTTTTCCTGAGTGAATACTGACGAAAAGTATTCATTTAGTATCTCGCTTATCTCCTCAGCCTCCACACACAACTTCCCACCACTGTCCTTGACTGGCCCTACTCTTACCCTAGTCATTCTTTTATTGCTGACATACCTATAGAAAGCTTTTGGGTTTTCCTTGATCCTACCTGCCAAAGACTTCTCATGTCCCCTCCTTGCTCGTCTTAGCTCTCTCTTTAGATCCTTCCTCGCTTCCCTGTAACTATCAAGCGCCCCAACTGAAACTTCACACCTCATCTTCACATAGGCCTCCTTTTTCCTCTTAACAAGAGATTCCACTTCTTTGGTAAACCACGGTTCCCTCGCTCTACCCTTTCCTCCCTGTCTGACTGGTACGTACTGATCAAGAACACGCAATAGCTGTTCCTTGAACAAGCTCCACATATCCAGTGTGCCCAACCCTTGCAGCCTACTTCTCCAACCTACACATCCTAAGTCATGTCTAATGGCATCATAATTGCCCTTCCCCCAGCTATAACTCTTGCCCTGCGGGGTATACTTATCCCTTTCCATCACTAATGTAAAGGTCACCGAATTGTGGTCACTGTTTCCAAAGTGCTCACCTACCTCCAGATCTAACACCTGGCCTGGTTCATTACCCAAAACCAAATCCAATGTGGCCTCACCTCTTGTTGGCCTGTCAACATATTGTGTCAGAAAACCCTCCTGCACACATTGCACAAAGAACGACCCATCCAATGTACTCGAACTATATCTTTTCCAGTCAATATTAGGAAAGTTAAAGTCTCCCATAACAACTACCCTGTTACTTTCGCTCTTTTCCAGAATCATCTTCGCCATTCTTTCCTCTACATCTCTAGAACTATTAGGTGGCCTACAGAAAACTCCCAGCAGTGTGACCTCCTTTCCTGTTTCTAACCTCAGCCCATACTACCTCGGAAGAAGAGTCCCCATCTTGCATCCTTTCTGCCACCGTAATACTGTCCTTGACTAGCAGCGCCACACCTCCCCCTCTTTTTCCCCCTTCTCTGACCTTACTAAAACACCTAAACCCCGGACCCTGCAACAACCATTCCTGTCCCTGCTCTATCCATGTCTCTGAAATGGCCACAACATCGAAGTCCCAGGTACCAACCCATGCTGCCAGTTCCCCCTACCTTATTTCGTATACTCCTGGCATTGAAACAGACACACTTCAAACCACCGACCTGAACACTGGCACCCTCCTGCAAAGTCAAATCTGTGCTCCTGACCTCTCTACTCTCAATCTCCCGTATCCCAAAACTACAATCCAGGTTCCCATGCCCCTGCTGAATTAGTTTAAACCCCCCCAAAGAGTACTAACAAATCTCTCCCCCAGGATATTGGTGCCCCTTAGGTTCAGATGTAGACCATCCTGTCTATAGAGGTCCCACCTTCCCCAGAAAGAGCCCCAGTTATCCAGAAATCTGAATCCCTCCTGCCTGCACCATCCCTGTAGCCACGTGTTTAATTGCTCTCTCTCCCTATTCTTCATCTCACTATCACGTGGCACGGGCAACAACCCAGAGATAACAACTCTGTTTGTTCTCACTCTGAGCTTCCATCCTAGCTCCCTAAAGGCCTGCCTGACATCCTTGTCCCCTTTCCTACCTATGTCGTTAGTGCCAATGTGGACTACGACTTGGGGCTGCTCCCCTTCCCCTTTAAGGACCCGAAAAATACGATCCGAGACATCACTTACCCTTGCACCTGGGAGGCAACATACCAAACGTGAGTCTCTCTCGCTCCCACAAAATCTCCTATCTGTGCCCCTGACTATTGAGTCCCCAATTACTAATGCTCTGCTCCTCTCCCCCCTTCCCTTCTGAGCAACAGGGACAGACTCCGTGCTAGAGTCCCGTACCTCATGGCTTACCCCTGGTAAGACGTCCCCCCCACAAGTATCCAAAACTGTATACTTGTTACTCAGGGGAACGACCGCAGGGGGTCCCTGCACTGACTGCTTCTTCCCAGTCCCTCTTACAGTTACCCATCTATCTCCAGTCTTTGGTGTAACTACCTCCCTGAAGCTCCTATCTATGACCACCTCTGCCTCCCGAATGATCCGAAGTTCATCAAACTCCAGCTCCAGTACCATAACTCGGTCTTGTAGGAGCTGGAGCTGGCTGCACTTCCTGCAGGTAAAATCAGCAGGGACACTAACGGCATCCCTCACCTCAAACATCCTGCAGGAGGAACATTGCACTGCCTTCCCTGCCATCCCACTTAATTTCAACCAAGTTCTGGTAAACAAATATAAAATAAATAAAAAATAATAATATAATATAGCACTTACCTGCTCACACCAATGGGTCTTATTATTAGGTTAGAGGAGGAGGGCGGGTGGGAGACACTATACGTGTAGTGTCTCGGGTATCCTCTCCACCAAAACGCACGTGCCTTTAATTGCATCTAATGTTTCAGACTGGTGACCTTTTTTGTCAGATCTCTAGTTACTCTTTCCACAAATGGTGCCTGACCTAATGAGTTTCTCTCGCATGTTCTATTCAGATTTCATGTGTTGGAGGTATTTTCAAAAAAGAACAGTGTGCATGTCGATAGACCATTGCTCCGTGTCTAACCCATGACATCACTGGGGGAACTTGATCAATGTGGGGACACCATTTCTCAATATCTATCATATTTATTATATGCACCAGTCTGACTAAATCAGAAAGTTTAGTAATTTTAAGTAGGTCAGCCTGTTGTTTATGGATCAAAACCAGAAAGTAAAATTCAACAGAGAGATTTCCCAAACTTGAAACCGCAACTGGCAAGAATACAACCAGGAAATTTTGGTTTGTCATATGCCCTAATTTCTGACTTGTATTTTGGGCACATGAGCTTCCCACCAAGGAATGCCAGGTGCAAAAACTGATTTATGCCTCCTCTTGAGAAGTTAATCCAAGTCTATGTTAACTCATTATGTAAGCCCGACTTGGACGTATACGAACTGATAGTGGGCAGGGTCTGGTACTTGGTGCAGGAGCCAAGATTGGACAGGTCACAGCTGTGCTCGCTGGTCCTATCAGGGGGGGCGAAAGCGTTAGATGGGCTAATGATGGAAATGGGAGGGGTGGACCCTTGGAGGTTTCTGCACCCGAGGGAGCGGAAGTACTCGTTTTTCTCAGCAGTCCATAAGGTATATTCGCGGATCGACTTTTTCGTGGTGGGGCAGGCTTTGCTGGCTGGGGTTAAGGGGTCGGAATACTCGGCAATTTCAGTGTCAGATCATGCTCAGCAATGGGCGGATATGGTGCTGGAGAAGGGGGTAGCGCAGAGGCTGGTGTGGAAATTAGATATGGGACTTTTGGGGGACCAAGTGTTCTGTGACAAAATTGAAAAGGTAATTAAGGAATATGTAGGTTTCAACTATATGGGTGAGGTGTCGAAGGCGGTCGTCTTGGAGGCTCTAAAGGCAATGGTGAGGGGGGAGGTGATCTCGTTTACGGCCAGGGTGTACAAAGAGGAGAGGTTGTAGCGGCAGAGGGTAATAGAGGAGATGTTAGAGGTAGATAGGAGTTATGCAGAGGATGGGGACCCATCAAAGCTGGAAAAGTGGAAGGAACTACAGGCAAGCTTTGACTGACTATCTACCAGGAAGGAGGTGCGCAAACGGAGACGAGCAAGGGGTGCAGTTTACAAACATGGAGGTAAGGTGGGGCGTATGTTAGCAGGTCAGTTCCGGAAGGAAGCAGCGGCTAGGGAAATTGTGCAGGTGAGGGATAGAGCAGGGAAGTTGGTGGTGGCTCCGGATCTGATTAACAAGGTTTTTGAGGAATGTTATAAGAGATTGCCAGGTCAGAGCCACCCAGGGGAGATCGTGAGATGCAGGAATTTCTAGATGGGTTGGAGTACCCGAGGTTAGGGGAGGGGGACAGGGCTACATTAGAAGGAGCGATAGTGGAACAGGAGATAAAGGATGCGATTGGGAGGATGCAATCAGGGAAGGTGGCAGGGCCAGATGGGTTTCCGGTGGAATATTATAAAAAATTCAAGGATAAGCTGGCACCCCTGATGGTGGGGATGTTTAAAGAGGCGATAGGGAGTTGCCACAAACCTTGGGGCAGGCATTGATTTCCCTGTTGCTAAAAAAAGATAAGGATCCGACGAAGTGTAGGTCGTATAGGCCCATATCACTTCTGAATGTGGACGCAAAAGTATTGGCGAAGGTACTGGCGGGTAGGCTAGAGGAGTGTCTCCCGAAGGTGATAGGTGAAGATCAGACAGGGTTCGTGAGAGGAAGGCAGCTCTTTTCAAACATTAGAAGGGTATTGAACGTCGTTGTGGCACCGGCAGAGGGGAAGGAAACAAAGGTGGTTGTGACATTGGACGCTGAGAAGGCGTTTGACCGGGTAGAATGGGGGTACAGCTGAAGATGGTATACAGAGCACACCTCACGAGGGCGAGGATGAGCCGATTCTTTGAAGGAGTAGAAGATGTGTGTGAACGTTGCGGGTGGATGGTGAATGGGTTAATTACGTTCATATGTTTTGGTCCTGTCCAAAGCTAGAGGAGTACTGGAAGGAGGTTTTTAGGGTAATTTCTAAAGTGGTGCATGTGAAACTGAACCCGGGCCCCCGGGAGGCCATGTTCAGGGTGCCAGACCAGCCAGGGTTGTAAACGGGTGCGGAGGCAGATGTTGTAGCCTTCGCCTCGTTGATCGCCCGAAGGCGGATCCTGATGGGTTCGACGGTAGCCTCTCCACCCTGTGCCCCTGGCGTGGCGGGGGGGATCTTGGAGTTCTTGCCTCTTGAGAAGGTTAAGTTTGAACTGAGGGGAAGGACAGAAGGGTTCTGCAATTCATGGGCATTATTCATGATGCACTTTCAAGAACTGGATAACATCGAACATTAGCTGGGGGGGGGTTGGGGGGGGCGATGGGCGTTAATGGTGGCTATGGGTGATTCCCGATTCCTTTTTGTCATTTGTTTATGTGAACATGTGGGCGAATGTTTTGGGTTTGGTGGGAGGATGGGATCATTGTTATTGATATGGGAATTGACATATTTGTTACTATTGGTGGGTGTAAATTTGGGAGAAAATGCGAAAAAGGAGAATAAAGAAATATTTTACAAAAACTCCTTTTGTAAGGAACCTTCCTCTTGATTCCCTTATTTCCCATTTCTTTTACTCTGTCGTTATCATTTTTGATCCATGGATATTTAATGGACATATAGCTTTAAGTGTGAGGAGCTCAAAAGTTGTAAAATAGTACTCTGTGCTCTAAAAACTTTCAACAGGGGAACAGGGGGAGGGGTGGTAATTCTCCGTCCTGGGTAACCTGGATCGCGTTCCCCGACAGGATGGAGAATCGGGCATCGTGGCAAAATCGGTTTTGTCTCCAGGCAGCAACCCGAACGTGGTACTCGGACATCCAGAATCAAGGTACACGACCACACGCCAACGGCGGTGGTGGGGGGGGGGGGGGTAAATTAATTCAAATGGTGCTTAATTACTCATTTCCATTCATTTAGCAGGCCCGGCACCATATGTTCTGGCCCTCTGTGCTTCTCAGGTCCCCACGGAAGGTAATCACGTGGACGCGGATCGCTTGTGGTCTCTACCAGTATAGCTCTGGCTTGGTGGACCTCGCATTGGGCCAAGAGGGTAACAAAGAGAGCTAGGTGCAGTGCAATCAAACGCTCGAGTAATTGAAATGCACTTAGTGCTTGGAATGCACTTACCTCTCTTTGATGTGGTCAATGTTTGTAAACATTGGGGTTGCACCACTTCAGCCACTGAACTGTGAAGGGAAATGAATGAATCAAAGCTGCAGATAATTTGTAGAAGCAGTCAATCATAGACCACTATTAGAAAGCTATGAAGGACTTGCAGCTAATGGATCTGTGGAACCAGAAGCACGTCACAGATGTTCTCCTTGGAGGAATTGACACATGAAGCTTCAAGGTAGGGGGCTAAGTACACAGTAGTGATGGATCATAAGGAGCTGAGATATCCTGTGAAATCATTATTTCCTCACTTTTTTGAAATAGCTGCTTCTGATATACATTTCAACATCATGCTTGGGCTTTCTTTAATAGCTGTCTTAAGTGTTCAATAACTTTTGCTGGTTAGGCAGGAATTTTACAAGCTAACTAACCATACCAAGCAATCATTGGAGATCCAGAGTGGAAGTACAGATTGGGATTTTACCAATGACTCTGGTTTTCTCAGATTTACAATTATGGCATTTTAGACATTTTTAAGGAAATCACAGTTTCATTTAAGTGTCAGGACCTCTTGCAGATGGTTTGAAACCACTTTAACCTCATGTCATACTCTTTGGTGGATTCACCATGCACTCAGATGTCGTCCACATGATGTATTTATTACTCCTTCAAAGCCTGTAGAATGTTAGACATGGTTCTTAGGAAAATATCCAGTGCTGACGTTCTCTCAAATTGGAAATTATTTTTTAAAAATCCCCCCAAACAGTAATGAAGTTGTAAGTAATTTTGACTTCACTTGCCAGAAGCCACGATTGCCACAATTTTGTGAAGATGGTACCATTGGACAGCTGAACCAAGCTTATATCCACCAAGGACATTGGATGAATTTTCTTTATTACAGCCTCAAGTCTACACGAATGAGAAGGGATCCATTAGGTTTAGAAAATGGAATCATTCTGCAACGCCACCCTGTAAAATAAGTGTCAGGAGCGATGACTCCCACCCTGGGCATTTCTTCCATCTGCAATTGGACCAGTTTCATCAGTGGGTATGGTATCTTCCTAGATGTGAAAAGAGGAAGTTCATTGTTTCAATCACCATCTAACAGTACTTTTTCAACCCCATCACTGCAATTAACGCAATCTGTTAAACATGCAAAATATGTTCAAAACAAAGGAATCAGATGCACAAACAACTGAATGTTGGTTGTCCAATACTTTCTTCTGCCTAGGATTCTGGAAGTACTAGGTTTGGAGGAGTTGCTTGAAGTTGAAGATTATAGGGAGTGGTGCTGCAATTAGGGGAGGCTGAGATTGGTGCTGGAGGTGGGAAAGGTCTTGGTTCCTACTGCAAGTAGGGTTGCCAACTGTGATAAATGTATTCCTGGAGGATTCATCACATAGTTTTCTCCCATGCTCCAGCCAGCAGTCAAACAACGCTCTAACCTTGTGACATATTGCCTTCTGAATCCAATTGGAAAGCAAAACAAATCATTCCCCAATTGGCTGTCAGCCCTGCAGCCTTTTGTTTGCCCATTTTTAACCAAAATTTTTTTACCTGGATGTGACAGGACTACAGAGTTTAGGTCTGATCCACTGGTTGTGGGATCTGTCGTTTGAATGCTGCATCCACTGTTTGGAAGGCAAGTAGTCCCGTGTTGTTGTTTCACCAGGTTGATGTCTCATATGGTGGTATGTCTGGTACTGTTTCTGGTTGCCATCACAATCAATGCCCTCTTGCATTCTTCGCTGAAATCCCAGCCTACCTCCACCTTAACTGAAAGCATTGCATTTGGCAGCTGCAAACCACAGAGATATTCATTAAAATCTCACATTTCTTGGAGCCTGTAGCCACCGAAGTTGGCCATTCCCTCAATACAAAATGGAGGAACGCAAAGCTTGCAGGTTAAAATGGACAAAGTTTGCAGCAAAAGCAGGCTGCACCAAGCCAATGTGTATTCTGTCTGCTAAGAGAGCAGACAGCACCAAAACGAACATTCTGCATACTAATGAGGCAATCTCCGTGACAGTTAACATAGTAATGGAACAATCCCAGGGACAATGGACACAAATAGGGAAGTGATTGCAACAGTGTATGGGAAACCAGACACCCCGGCACCAGTGGGGTTTGAAAACAAAGCACCTGAAGGCCCGCCCAGTAGCCGAGAGACAGCCTCAGTATTGGGGGGATTCAAACAAATCGATTGGGAAGAGACCCAATCGATTCCCAGCAGGTAGAGGGTCCGCCCAAAAGGGCGCGAGCCCTAGGACCTATAAAAGACAGGTCCCAAACTTAGTTAGTTCTTCTTGACCAGCCCTCCTCTCTGGACCAGCCCCTCGACCAGCTTTTACCAAAGAAGACCTTGACCGAGAGAGAGGAGAGGTTTGGGACAGCAGCCGCCAGCAAGTAAGTGTCTCACAACGATCGCTACCAGAGATAGACACTCCTGACCCTTTTTTAACCCATACCAACCTGAAGTCTGTGGACCAGTGCAGAGCAAGAGGCCTTGTCCCCTGATCCGGCAGTTCCCTTTAAGATAAGTATTGGTTTATTTAGTGGTAGGAATAGTTTAGTCATCTTAGCGTGTGCATGAGTAGATTATAATTGTATTATAATAAACTCATTTGTTTGAACTTACTAATTGGTGTATGGTTTTATTGCTTTGAACTTGACCTTGAAACTTGTGGCGGTATCTTACAGATACCCGGCGACTCCAGAGCTAAGTAACGAAACAGACCCAAATTGAGTGTTAAGCACACTCACCCAGAACAAGCAACAAGCCAGAGGTGAAGATGTTCGGAACAGCTCTGCCAGTTGTGGTGAAAGTGACTGTGGCCTTCAACCCCTATGCATCAGGATCCATCCAGGCACAAACAGGTGACATGGCTAATATTTCACAGTTTGCCATCTATTGCTTCATCCAAGAGATGACAGAGATTCAATACGCCAGAAAAGAAGACTTTAATGGGTTCTCTCTGAATAGAGAAGCAGGTAAAACACACACATGGCTTTGCTAAGATAGTTGGTTTCCCCATGGCACAGGGAGATTTTAATTGCACACAAGGCCTTGTGGGCACTGCTTCTTAGTGCTGAGACATACCACAACTGCTGAAGTTACCGTTCACTCAATGTACAGTCGTATGTGACCGTACCAGCCCATCATGCAGGGACAACAGATACATGGGAATCTGCAAGTTCCCCACCATCCTCACTTGGAACTACATTGGCACTGCTTCACTGTAACTAGGTAAAAATCCTTTTTGGAACTCCCTCCCTAAAAGCATTGTAGGTGTATGTACACCCCACAGACTGCAGCAGATTTAAGGCGGCGGCTCATCATCACCTTCTCAAAGGCATTTAGGAATGGATAATAAATGCTGACCTAACCAGCGATGCCCGCATCCCATATATGAATAAAGGAAAATGCTGGTGAAATTCCACGACCCTGAACTGACATGATATGATCATGCTGCAAGAGCCTGCTGTTCAAGCAATCTTTCAGCCACCACATTGAAAGATGGCTGCTGGGGAAAATGGCTATCCTATCTATACCTAGCTGATGTCTCTACTCTGCAACTCAATGACTTGTGGACAGCACTCATACGATAAAAACAATCTGCCAAGAGAAAGAACACAGAGCAGATAACTAGAAGCAAATATCCCACTGCTTCAACTGCCTTTCAGCACTCACCAGGTCAGTTGTCCTGATTAATGATAGTGTGCTGCTTTATTCTCCACAATCTGACCATCATGAGGACATAGTCTCGCTGCTACGAATCAAGAGGAACAGAAGGTGAAAGAGGAAAAGGGGAGAAAGAAGAAGGAAGAAATGGAAGAGGGAGTCATGTTCTGGAAGAGTTGTCTATGAATTTCCTTTTATGTCTAATTGAACTCTGGTTCTCAAGTCCAGATCCACATTGTCAATAATAACTTAATAATAATCTTTACTGGCACAAGTAGGCTTACATTAACACTGCAATGAAGTAACTGTGAAAAGCCCAAGTCGCCACATTCCTGCTCCTGTTCAGTACACAGAGGTAGAATTCAGAATGCCCAATTCACCTAACAGCACGTCTTTCAGGACTTGTGGGAGGAATCCGGTGCACTCGGAGGAAACCCACGCAGACACGAGGAGAATGTGCAGACTCCACACATTGACCCAATCCGGGATTCGATTCTGGGACCCTGGTGCTGTGAAGCAACAGTGCTAACCACTGTGCTACCATGCTGCCCATGAGTTCCATAGCTTATCTCTCCGTTATAGACCATCTTGGCCTTTGCTCTGAAATACAAAGCACCTCAAAACTATTCCATGTCAATCATATGCAAAAAGCATAATTGTGCATTTAATATCCAACTAATCATCATTATACATTCTTCTGGTGTCCATCTTGGCCTTTGTCTGGCCCAGTGCTCCTACATCAGTGACTGGAGGAGGCCTGGTGGAAGTTGGCTGATTTACAGTGGGGGGGGGAGACTGCAGCAGCTTGACAGGCAACAGCAGCATTAGCAGAGTGGTAGTGAAAGCAAGAATGCAGTCATCCTGAGAGAAGACAGAACGTTTCCACTCAGCTGAAGCAGCTTCTCGTCAATCCTGACAATAAATACCTGGGCTATTTTCCTCATGGCTGACTGCATTCTCAGTTGGTGAGCCAGCAGGTAGCGAGCCTTGTCTCCGTGCTCATAAAAGGTCCCCCGTGCCTGGTGGAGTTAGTACACAACTTTCCTGGTGGAGAGCAGGTTAAAGCCCATTTGTAACTATTTAATCTCCGCCAGAAGCTCTACGGTCAGGGCCTCAGAGTACATTCTGTGGACCTGCTGTATGGAGTCAATCGGTTGTTGCCTAGCTGTCCTCTCTTCCCTATCTCTGTGAGCCTTATAGCAATACTTCTTCCCTAATCACAGCCTTCAGTGCCTCCCAGAACATGGAAGGTAAGACGTCCCCATTCCGGTTGTTTGTAACATATTCGCCAATGGCCTGTGATATTTTCTGGCAGAAGACCTTGTCAGCCAAGAGGGGCGTGTCCAACCTCCATGTGGGGCTTTGGGCACGGCTGCCTCCAACCTCACATCTATGTAATGCGCACCCTGCATCACGGTAGCACAGTGGTTAGCACTGTTGCTTCACAGGGCCAGGGTCCCAGGTTCGATTCCCAGCTTGCATCACTGTCTGTGTGGAGACTGCATGTTCTCCCTGTGTCTGCGTGGGTTTCCTCCGGGTGCTCAAGTATCCTCCCACAAATCCCAAAAGACGTGCTGTTAGGTAAATTAGGTAATTTCTGAATTCTCCCTCAGTGTACCTAAACAGGAACTGAAATATGGCGACTAGGGGCTTTTCACAGTAACTTCATTGCAGTGCTAATGTAAGCCTACTTGTGATAATAAAGATTATTAATTATTAATGTGGAACACAGTCGTCGGTAGCAATCATGGGGTATTCCACTCTGACTATTTCTATAAGAACCGATTTACCCACTACAAACAAGTTGATGAAGTTGTGCACCTCGTCTACTGGTAAGAAGAACGAGAATTACTTCTCACCCGAGTGCATGAAGCACCGTGGGTCCACTTCCCCCATCTGCTCCATGAACGTTCCCAGTTCGTTTGCCATACCTACTGAATGCCCCATTCTGGGTTTGATCGGACCGCCAGTGAGCCCTCTGCAATGATCAATCTGCATGTCTATTTGGGGGAGTTTTGCCATGGTCTTCTTTATAAATTCCGTGTCATCCCAGTTGGGAGCGTACACATTCACCAGGACTATCGGTGCCCCACCTAGGGCACTGCTGACTGTCTCCATTGGCCCATAACCATCTTTGACGCCGTAAACACTGTTCTCTTCCTTATCAGTAGCTCTCGTCTCATAGTATGGTAGGTCTGACCTTCCCAACCATTCCGTACCCGCAGTCTGTCTTTCTTCTTCGGGTGCATCTCTTCGAGGAAGACTAGGCCGTTTTTTTATACTTTTCAGGTGGGCGAAAACTCTGGATCTTTTCACTGGACCGTGAAGTCCATTAACATTCCATATGACTATCCTGGTGGGTGGGGTTTCTGTCCCCCCTTTCCTGCTGCATCAATCATACTTACCTGTACTCCCCCCCCCCCCCCAACCAACGTTGCAACCAACTATGTGTATGCTATGTGGATGAGCCCCTGCACTCCAGGAGGGTTTCCCTTTGTTTAGGGACACTCCAAAGTAGCTGCTTACAGTGCCACCTTGTTCCATCTTTCCGACCTTGACCTGCTGAAGCCAGTCTAAAGTACTTCCTTATCGTCGTGCTCCTGCCCCGGTTTCGATTCCCCCCTACTGTCCCTCTCTCTGCCCTCCTCTGCCCCCCCCCCCCGTGCCCCATTTTCTATCTTCACCCCCTATCCCTGTGTCCATCCCCTGCCAATTCTCTCCCCGTTGGGAGTTGCACCGTGGCCACCCTCTCTCTCATGCTTCCAGGCGTTAGCCTTTCCCATTAGTATGGCGGCCCCTCTCCCAGGGTTGATCTGACCCCCTCCTACTCCCGCTCCGTTGGTATCCTTACTGTCTCCTCCTCACCCTCCCTGCACTCTGCTGTCCTCGCCCCTTCTTCCTATGAACTAGTTCCCTTATACATAGCGAGGCAGTGCAGTCCTGCATAAAACTGTTCATTTCCATCGCTTTCCCTGTTCTTCCTCACAGCTGCCTCATTTGGTGTTTATCTAGTCCGTTTGTGTGGACGTAACCATTTGCTTCTGCCGTTGTAGTAACATAGTGCTCTTTGTTCTGATACATTACTCTGACCCTGGCTGGGAATAACATTGTTTTTGTACAGGGCCGACTTTGCGTGGTTTAATTCGGCCCTGCGCTTCACTAGGTCCAACACAATGTCTTGGTATACCCTTATCTTGTGTCCCTCACAGCTGCTCGCTGTCCGGGTCACCTGTCTCCCTCTCTTTGGGGTGGTCGGGGATCTCTCACTTTGTGGGTCCGCTGACCCGCTTGCTCGCTGCTCCTGCCCTTTTCTGCAATTTCTGGCTTCCCTGTGGCCTCTTGAGATACTGCTTCCTGGCATTATTTTTCTCTGTTGTCTTTGTGGGTGAGGGTATGAATGAGTCCGATTTACCGGGCTAAATTCGGCCAAAAATGCCAATATTCTCATTTCTGGAGAACCACCTTATGTGCAACTGCTCAGCACATCCCCACACCAGAAGTCGTAGACCCTTCTTTTGTGTGAAATACACACTTTTTGCGCCATAGGCTGTACTGGGCCCACCATTTGTGCCTTAATGCATCTCGGCCTCATGTTCTATAATTCTATTCCTAAAACTCAATCCTTCGACCAATCCTTCGGTCACCCCTTCCTAATACAGACTCTTTGATTCTGCACCCATTTTCTCTCATTATATCACTGTGAAGCACTAAATAAATGCACGCTGATATGGTTTATCTTTAAGCCTTTTCAACATTATTTATTAAAATACTTCTGAAGGAATAGCAATCCTGAGACAATCACCAAATATGGATAGACATTCCATTAATGATGCTCTAAACCTTTTCATATCTACTTCAGTGCTAACCTTAAGAATTTTATCCCCATTGTGGTTAGATTACATTTACCTAATGTGTGTACATCAACTTTTGGAGTAGAACGGGAACTGATGTCCAGCAACTCCTACCAAAAAAAGACCCAATTTCTGGCATGTGCATGGGAAGCAACATATCCCAGTGTGTCCTAGTTTCACTTAATTCTATCCATTCATAGCAACAATGATTCAAATACAGCCTCTCCTTTCACATCCTTTTTCAATAAAACTGATCATAATCACATTTTGCAGGTTAAACTAATTTGATATTACATTTTTCAGGTAACGTTTTGTCCACCTCCACAATGGTATTTCATTTGCATTGTTGATACCTTTGTTCATGATTTCCCCCATGTCTTTGTTTGTCCTTTCACCTTTCTCTATGCAAGAACATAAGATAGATCCAATAAAGGTGTGAACATGATATGCAGCTTATTTGGAAGGCAGGTTGTGCAATGTCAGTCAATTGGATGACAAATCCTGTTTACATCAGATGAAGCCTTGCATCCTAAACCTCTCCTTGTGATTGAAGTGTTTGGTTTAATTTTAGCATGATATTCACTGAATCTCACTTGAAAATGCATAGCTTCTTAAGTGTCTATTGCAACCGCACCCAGTTCCACTGGTTCAAATTCCACTATTAATGGATGATAATTACATCTTCAGCTACTATTCAAGCGCTCACAGCCTTTTTTAAAAATCACATAGACAATCTTATCTATTATAGTATAATTTTTTTTCAATCAACTTTGCTATTGGATTTACAGATCACAGAGTTGGTCAAGGAAAAGGTCATGAGTGAAATCTTCCCGCTGTTCACATTGGCGGGATCTTCCGGTCCCGCCAGCAGCGCACCCCTGCCGCAGGTTTCCCGACGATGTGGGGTGGATTCAATGGGAAATCAATAGATCCTGCCGCCGGCCAACAGTGGGCTGCCTCTTTCCACCGAGAAACAAGCCATGGTGATGCCAGAGAATCCCACCCCATAGGTGGAATTTTCCAGAAATTTCCAGAGTGCTGGATCGAGTAGGAAAAGCCGCCACAGTGGAACCCCTTTCGGTTTGTGTAGAGCGACATGCATCCCATTGATCACCCCCTGGATCCAGGCCATCTCGGCGATGGTAGCAAAACCCACTGTCCAGGCATCCTGCTGGGCTCTGTCCACATTGAAATGGACGTATTGTGCCGACTGGGCACATAGGGCCTCCATGACGGGGCAGATGTACCTCTGCACCGTGCTCTGTGAGATCCTGGGTAGGTCCCCTTGGCTGCTGAAAGGACCCCGTTGCATAGAGGTTCAGGGCGATCATCACCTTGCTGGCCACCGGGAGTGGATATCCTCCCCCATTCCCCGTCTTGATTTGGTAGGTATGTTGCATTGCCCCCGTGCTCAGCTGGAGGCTTCGACAGCATGCCCGGTCTGGCAGGTCCTCGAATGACAGGTGCACGCGAGGACTCAGGCGGCGCCCGCTTTGCACCTCCCCCTCCTTAGCCTGTTGGGCAGCCAGCTCTCCATCCTCAGCAGCTGCCTCCTGTTCCGCTGCTGCACGCTCCACTCCTGCAGCTTCCTCCTTAACGATCAACTCCAGCTCGTGCAGCCAGAGGGCATCCCCCAGGGCTGCGGCAAGTAGGAGAAAAGCCACCATTGCTGGTTGTATCCCAATATCCATGTGAAGGCCGACATGTTAGCATCGTGCGTACTCCCAACCAGTTTCAATGGGCTACATGGTGGCCCCAGTTGGCACTGTGCACCCTGCCCCCGAATGTCTCCCTCCTCCCCTTCACATCCCTGGCCCCATCAGTGGCTGGAACCGTGGGGCCTCTGGCCCTGGCACCCATCCCTGCTGCCAGGTTACCATTGGCTGGCACTGCCCTTACCAGCGGAACCCATCCAGTATCCCCCACTGTTAGGGCTACTGTGGGAGCTGCCCTTGGTGGGCCACGTTATGCCCTGTAGACGGGTAGCGGCCAGTTGGGGGTGTGGTATAGCGACGGATGGGGTGCGGGATGGAGGAGTGGGGGCACGCATACGTCTGGTGGCACTCTGCAGAACCAAGGGCCAGGGTGGGTGGTCAGTGGGGTGCGCAGCAAGGTGGCTGTCTTTCAGGCCGAGGCAATGGTGGTCCATGCTTGGGCACCGCACCAGTCCCGTGGGAGGTCAACCCGGCCCCACGGCCAGCCGCCCCGTCACCAACAACCCCCCCGGCCCTAGCTCCCCCACCCCCCAACCAGCCTAGCCAGTGTCAGGACCGGCAGCCCACGGTTGTGCTTCTCCATGCCCTACATTCTCTCTCACCCTCATCAGCTACGGTGCCAGTTTCACGATTTTTAAAAGCTTACATTAACCTCGCCATCAGCAATTCACCCCAGTGTAGGTGGAGAATCCCGGAGGTCCCAGGTCAGGACTGTTAATGATATGCAAACGGCGTTCACTGTACATGCGGAGTGGAATGCATTGATGCCACTATCAAGGCACCGGAGCATTGCCGCCAAAATAATTCTCCCCCAAATCGCGTTTCCTGATTCCGGCATCAGCCGACAGAGAATCCCACCCCATATTTTTTAATTTGAGATCTTGAAAGGTCAAAGTGAAAGAATCACTCTTCATATTCCTTCTAAGAGCGGGATTCTCTGTTACCCGACACCAAAATCGACAATCAGGCGGAGAATTGATTCAGACGCCGGAATCGGGGCTGGCGCCGGTTTGACGGCGGTTTGCGATTCTCCGCCCCTCCAAACCGATGTCATCGTGACTTGTGCCTCTATGCTGGGGGCATTTCCTCAGGTTGGGGAGGGGGGGTGTTTCGCTTAACAAGCAATTTTAAGGTTGGAGTCTCTCGGAGGAGAGCCACCTTTTATGCAGCTGCTCAGCACATCTCCGCCACCAGAAGTCAAGATTCAATCCTATTTGTCTGCAGAGTTAGGAAATTAGAGACAATATTTGACAGAGCCCTAGAGCTTAATCCTTTGTTCTTAATTCTGGGTATTCCAGATGGGAGAATTACTGATAGTGAAAAAAGGCTGTAAAACAGTCTAACTTTTGGAGCTCGTAAAACTATCCTCTGCTCCTGGATCAGCAACAAGTATCCTACAGTTGAAAACGGGCATAAAGTAGTCATGGAATATATTTCTATGGAATTCCTGACGTCTGTGATCCAGTCTAAGTCTGATGCATTCCGTAGCATGCGAGATCCTTATCTGAAATTTATAGGCTTCGCATTGTCTGATCTATTCCTGTTAGATTTCCCATGAGCCATACTGTAAGTCATGATTTTGCAATACAAAAAGTTGTGTGGCCTGAGACGTTATCCTATCTTATTTATATGATCTTATGGGCGGCACGTGGCACAGTAGGTAACATTGGGACTACGGCACAAGTTATATGATCTTGTCCTCTTTCTCCCCCAATCTGTTTCTTGATTGATCCATTTTTAAACTGGAGGCACTAGTTCATAAAGTCTGTTGCTCTAAATTCATCCTGTCTTGTTTGTTCTCATATTTTCAATAATACTTGTTCTGTGCTGTACCTGTTTTAAACTGGAAATTTTTGTTGTTGTGTTATTTGTAAAAAAATGAGAAATCTAATATGAAAATCGCTTATTGTCACGAGTCGGCTTAATAAAAAAATATATTTTTAAAAAAGGGAAATGGTTCGGGTACAACCACGGTAGAGCTCCAGAAAAGGGACAGATATGGCGAAAAGACAAAGCTCCATGGATGATGAAAGTGACAGAGAACAAGATGAAGCAGAAAAGAAGGTTGACAGTACAAGTTAGAACCATGCTGAATATAAACAGTTCAGAAGAATATGAGAAATGAAATAAGAGGGACAAAGATAGATGAGAAAACACTAGCAGCCAACATAAAAAGAAATTCAAAAGTCTTCAACAGACATATAAACAGTAAAAAGGTACTAAGAGGAGGAATGAGGCTGATTAGGGATTAAAAAGGGATCCACGCATGGTGGCAGAGGTACTAAATTAGTACTTTGTAAGTGTCTTTGCCAAGGACGAATATGTTGCCGAAGTCATCATGAAAAGGAGATAATTGAGATACCCGATGTGCTAAAATTGGTAAAGAAGAGGTATCACTTGGAGTTGATGAGTCATCAAGACTAATAACACACTTTCTTTTGCAAGCATAAAGCCAACAATTACAAAGTCAGTTTTACCTGAGAAATCTCTTAAATGATAATCCAGGACAAAATTAACAGTCGCTTGGCCAAATGACTTGCACTCCTGACTTCTGCCTCTTTCACAAAAGAGAGACTTTTCAAAGTTAATATGTAGGAACATTCGGCCCCTCGAGTCTGCTTGCCATTCAAAAAGTTCATGGCTGATCTTCTACCTCAATGCCATTTGCTCCTACTATCCCCATGTCCATTGATATCTTTAATATCTTAAAATCTATCAATCTTTGTCTTGAACATACTCAATAACTAGGCCTTCACAGCCCTCTGGGGTAGAGAATTGTAAACAAATTCTAAAGAAATTCCTCAACACGGAAATCCGCGGGTGTGAGTGCGCTGTCGGTGAAGCGGATGATCCCGCCGACAGAGAATCCCGTCCAAGAACTTTTTCCCCTCTTGTTGGATTTTTTTAAGGAGTCCATAAAACAGCAGGAGTCAGGAACATAGAACATACAGTGCAGAAGGAGGCCATTCGGCCATTCGAGTCTGCACCGAGCCACTTAAGCCCTCGCTTCCACCCTATCCCTGTAACCCAACAACCTCTCCTTTTTGGTCACTAAGGGCAATTTATCAGAAAGAAAGAGTCCATGAAGCAGCAGTTCAGAGAGATGGAGAACCCAAATACCTGGGGAGGTTCAGAGAGAGAAATAGAGAGAGCAATGGGAGTTGGGAGAGACAGAAGGTCCATAAAGCAGTGAGAGTTCATAGAAAGGGAGACACAAAAAGCAGCTGAAGTTGAGAGAACCCATGAAGCAGCAGGAGTTCAGGGAGAGAGAGAGAGAGAGAGTGGGAGTGAGTGAGAAAATATAAAGCAGTGGGAGATCAGAGAAAGAGAGAGGCAGGGAGAAGCCCATAATGCAGTCGGAATTCAGATAAAGGAAGAGCACATAATGCAGCAGGGGTTTGGAGAGTGCAAAATCTCAAAAAGCAGTAGAGGTTCAGAGGGAGAAAGCTCATAAATAGTGAGCATTCAGAGAGAGGGAGAGCCCATAAAATACTGGACACCGACCGGAGAGTGAGTTCATACAGCAGGAGTTCGGAGAGAGGGATTGCTCATGAAAGTGGTAATTCAGAGAGAGCCCATAAAGCTTCGTGAATTCAGAGAGGGAGAGTCCAAAAGCCAAAATTTAGGCAAGAAAGATGTTGGCTGAATAATAGGCCACCTTCAAAGAAAAAGTATTGCAAACAATGTCAAGGTATATTCCCTCGAAGGGGAAAGATGGGACAAATAAATCCAGTGTCCTAGATGACAAGAGAGATAGAGGTGAAAAGGAGGAAATGCACATATGACAGATATCAGTTAGAAAATACAATGGAGGGGGGTGTGAATGAACTAATAAGAAAAGCAAGCAGAGAGCATGAGAAGAGACTGGCAGCTAACATGAAAAGGAGCCCCAAAGTCTTCTAAAAGCATATAAAAAAGGATGGTGAATGGAAAGATTAGGGCCGAGTAGGTATAAAAAAGGGACTTACACGTGGAGGCAGGAGAAATGGCCACGAGTACTTTTGATCTGTCTTTACAAAGGAAGAAGATGCTACCCAGACTGAGGTGAGAAAGGGAGGTAACTGGTACACAAGAAGAATTTACAATTGAGAAAAGGGGAGGTATTAGAAAGATGATCTTTAATAAAATTAATAAGGCACCAGGATTGGATGAGATGCATCCAAGGGTACTGAGAGAAGTGAGAGTAGAAATTGCAGAGTAACTAGTGATAATCTTGCGGTCTTCCTTAGAACATGATGGTGCCAGAGGACTGGAGAATTATGGATGTTACATCCTTGTTCAAAAAGAGGTGCAAGGATAGAGCCAGCAACGACAGATAAGTTAATTTGATTTCAGTGGTAAAGAAACTTCTGGGGCAATAGTTTGGGACAAAATCAACAGTCCCTTAGACAGCTGCGGCATAATTAAGGTAAGACAGAATTGATCCATTAAGGGAAAATCATGTTCAACTTACTTGCTGGAATTTTTTGAGGAGGTAGCAGAGAAGATAAGGGCAATACTGTTGATGTGGTGTATATGGATTTTCAAAAGGCATTTGATACACTGGCAAATAACAGACTTGTGAGCAAAATTCGAACTCATGAAATAAGTGGCATAGTAGACATTTGGATAAGAAATTAGCTATAAACAGAGAGTAGTGCTTTTAGATTGGAGAAAGGTTTGCTTTCCCCAAGGTTCCCCAGGGGTCAATGTTGGGACCCTTGCTCTTCTTGATATGTATGAATGACCTAGACTGTGGTGTTCAGGGCATAGATTTCAAAATTTGATGCAAAGATTGGAAACGTCATCAACTGTAATAAGTATAGTATTGAAATGCAAACGGACATAGATATGTTGGTGGATTGGACAATCAGTGGAAAATGAAGTCCAATGCAGAGAAGTTTGAGGTGATTCATTTTGACGAGAAAAATATGGAGAGACAGTATAAAATAAATGGAGAATCTCTAAAAGATGTGCAGGAAGAGAGGGCCCTGCATTCCCCACACATTCACCAAACACGCCCTAAACGATGGCGCTGGGTGTACTGGACCGCTCCCTGTTCACCCTGACCCCACAGCTGACCTCCTGGCTGGCCCCCACTACTCCCCCCAGCCCTGGCAGAAGCCCCCGGCTAGCGGCACGACTGTCGACGAAGTATGGTGGTGCTGGACACTGTCCCAATACTCTCTCTCTCTTTCTGCGCACCCACAATTCCAAGTTCACGACTGTTGAGACCACACATGGACCACACCATCGGGAACTCGGCCCACTGGAGGCGGAGCATTGCAGGTGGGCCCAATAATTAGATGCGAATGCGCGCCGTCAAACCAGCGCTTGCCGCTATTTCGGTGTCGGGAGCTATCCTCCGCCCAATCGCTGTTCCCGACTTTGGCGTCGGGCAACGGAGAATCACGCCCATGGTATTTCCAGCATTGCTCATAGCTGAAGAACACCTCGAATAAAAGGCGAGTGAGTGGAACCCAATATTGTTTCAATTTAACATTGTCACACCAGCTTAATTTAGAATAAGTCATGAGCTAATTGGCATGTCTTACCCTCCTGATCGATCATTCACCACAGTACACGTTACATTGTTTTCTGCCACTTATCTCCCTAAAATTGCAATGTATTTCAAATTGCTTAGGAAGCTTCAAATAATTCAATGAAAATCCCATTGACACGTGTAAACAGGGTTTACTTGGAAGTTGCAATGCAAGAGTGGAAGATAGCACAGATAATTCATACTCTTAGTCCCTCCAATTTCCCCAAAAAATCAGTTTCCAGCGTGTTTGTTCCTGAAGGTTTGAAGTACTTAAACGTTACTGGACACCCGTTCCTCATTTGCAAGCTCAGCAGCATGTCGTTTGTGACATAAATTCTCACACCAAGAGATACCCTGGCAAATATTAGCTAGGAAAGATAAATCAAAACAATTCAGCAATGCTAATAGTAAAGATAATGCAGCAAACACCCTCTCTCTTCAAGTACCAAACCCTCAGAAGGCACTGATGGCCAGTGACTTCCATGTGTTGGTCCATGGTTCTGCTTGGCAAAGTACTCCATTTGGCATTCAGCAAACAGTAACATGGCAAAATAACTTAACAAATGCTAACACAGGGACACAGATCTGATGTTAATTTGTGGGAGCTCTTTGGTATAGCATCAAGAAATATTTTTCACTTTCTTGTCTACTGCTGGGTGCTACCAAACATGTGTGAAAGCTCTCTAGACTGATGAAAATGTAAACATCATGGGACAGCTAAAGAAGAATGGCAGGAAGCTTGGTTGGATATGCTGGCTTTTCTCAGCAGACACTGGCATTCAGACACAACTTAATAAACCCAGGTTGTCAGTGTGAAATGTTGCAGTTAGTTTAGGGATTGAAGCTGAAAAAAATTGTTTAGTGTTATTTAAGGTGCCTAACTTGGCTCAGTAGTGGCACTTCTCAACACTGAATAAGAACATAGTAGCTTCAACACCACTCAGTATTTCAGCATGCAATCTGGACTGACAGTCATGCAGTACAGAGGGAGTAACACACTGTCACAGATGTCATCTTTTGATGAGATGCAAAACTGAAGGGATTCTCTGATGCACAGGCAGCGCACTCACGTCCATGGGTTACCGGGCGGCGTGGGGGTGGCCACAATGGGAAATCCCATTGGCAGGTGGCGGGGACAGAGAATCCCACTGCTGGTGAGGACACGCCACCCAGGAAAATACAGCTGGCAGACCGGAGAATCCCGCCCCTTGTGTCTGGTGGTTTCCTTCCACCAAAACCACCAAAAGTGTCTATGAATTTATCTCATTACTGTTCCTGGAACCATGCTGTGAGTAGATTTATCGTTTGCCTTTATGTTATGGGAGCGGTGTTTACTGAACCCCAAAATGTGTCATGGAGTTCAACCAACCTCACCCTTTAATGGATTGTTAGCTTTTGAAGCACACGGCTTGTTCTCCAGGTGTGGTATTACAATTATGGACACGTGGGTTTTTAAAGACAAAACAATGTTTATTCCATGAATTCAACTTAACCTTTTAAATAAACATTGGATCACTTAACACCCCTTACTTCAAAGATAACCCAGAAAATAATACAACACTAAATAATCCCTCAAAATGTTTCTTCAAACCTCCAAAAGACTTCACCTTTAACAACAGACTTGAGGTTACATTCAATATACTTATAGTCTTTGGATTTTCAGACATCAACAGACCAGTTTCTTCTTGCAGCGTTTTGCAAAACACATAAAACACTTCCAGCTTTCTCCTCAAAACTGAAACCAAAAGCAGAAGTGAGCTCAGCTCAGCTCCCCCACCCTCAGACAACACTTCAGTAATATGAGCTGCTCCATTTCTTAAAGGTACATTGCTTAAACATCCATTTCTTAAAGGAACTCTCACATGACACTTAACAACTTTGGCAGTCCTTAAAAAGTAACTCACTGACTATGAAACATGGTAAAGTTGCTTCTTATTTCTTTCAATCATACGGTAGTCAATGAACTTACCCATCGACATTGTAACATTCCTGAAAATATACCATTATGGATTCACCATGATCCATTTATATTAATTAAATCAACTGTATTGAAATGAGAGGACTAAATAATAATATTTATAAAAAATAGTTGTCAATTTTGTTACGGAAAAATAAAGATTATCTCGAGAAGCACGGTGGCACAGTGGTTAGCACTACTGTCTCACAGCGCCAGGACTTGGGTTCTATTCTGGCCTTGGGTGACTGTCTGTGTGGAGTTTGCACGTTCCCCTGTGTCTGCGTGGGTTTCCTCTGGGTTCTCAGGTTTCCTCCCACAGCCCAAAGATGTGCAGGTTAGGTGGATTGGCCATGCTAAAATTGCCCCTTAGTGTCCAAAGATGTGCAGGTTAGGTGGAGTTACAGGGATAAGTCAGGGAGTGGGCTGAGGTGGGGTGCCCTTCCAGCTGGTCGGTGCAAACTTGATGGACTGAATGGCCTCCTTCTGTACTGTAGGGATTCTATAATTCTAGACAGCATATCTTTATTCATGAATACAATTTTCAGCTGCCAAACAGTCTTTTTATGCTGGAACATTAAGTGGCGAGCAATGTATTTTTTAATTGTCACCACTCAGGAGTCTAAGGCCCAGACAAGATTGCAGATATAAGACCACCACTCCCATCCAGATCAGGCAGGAGCCAAATTGACTTTGCAAACCAAGGGCTCGCTATGTGTAGGAGCCTGTCTGTAACGTTCAGTGCCAATGACAGGAGCATTCCCTGTGAATGTTCGGCCATTAGTACTAATCCTTGGGTAGCCCGACCAGTGGTACTTAAAAAGACCAAAAAAGTTCACTCACAAAACAGAAAGAGGAGATACCATAGAAATACTCTAATCTGATGTTGGTCATGCAGTGCCACCCTCACCTCTTCTTACTGTTTACCTGCCAGATATCTCTCTGCTTCAGTTGGCTAGCTGCCCATAGGTTCTCACCAAATCTTTGGCAGCCGACCCAGTGCAGATAAGCCCAACGGTTCAAGTCATATGTTACTCTTGAGAAAAGAAGGCTGAGGGTGACCTGATAGATATTTCAATTATGAAATGTTTTAATAGAGTAGATAGAGAGAATGTTTCCCCTTGTGGGGAAGAGTAGAGGCCAATATAAGATAGTCATAAAGAAATCTAATATGGAAGTCAGAAGAAATGTCTTCACCCGAAGAATGGTGAGAATATGGAACTCACTACCACAGGCAATTGTTGATGCATTTAAGACAGTGGTGGCAACCTGTGGCCCAGGAGCCACATGAGGCCCACCTGGGTTTTGAGTGCAGCCCACAAGATATTTTGTAGACCCTTGCCCGTGCGCAGGGTTGCCACATTTCACTAATTTCCATTGGCATTGTTTTTTTTCCTACCGGTGTGACTGAAGTGGTATGCATATAAAGCAAGGGCAAGTGAAATGAGGTGCATGCTGATTGCACATAACATTGACTGTGAGAGCCCATGTATTTCCTCTGCGTCCAAAACGTAAATATTTATTTTGTTTTGACAAACTGAAGTTCATGACACTTCTGTTAATATATAAATGGTTCAGCATCTTCTATAACTCGTTATGAAATTAATTGTATTTAATCTTAATCATGGAGTCATCAATCTTGCGGCCCACTGAGATGAAGGAGAGCCACTCATGGGACCCACTCACTAGCCGAGGATGCCCATCATTGATTTAAGGGGAAGCAAGACAAGCATATGAAGGCGCAGGGAATAGAGGGTTACAATGGTAAATTTGGACGAGGAAAGATAGGAGGAGGCTCGTGTGGAGCATAACCACTGGTTGGGCCAAATAATCCGTTTCATAAGTTTTAAGTCCCAATGAAGGCCTGCGAAATTTTCACTCACCAGCCCGCCGTACACAAACTCCTCAGGGAGCACCGGACAGGAACGCCGCACGCGTCTGCAAACATAATGTCAAGGTGGTTGAGATGGACGATGGATGGATGGAAGGTGGCGCTGGGTGTCGGTTGTTGTTGATGGTGGTGTCAGTCTTTTTTCCCGCCCCTTTACATTCTGGACGATCTCTCCCTTCGCCGACCGCCCTCACGGTTCCCACATCGCATTGGGAGATGAGTGGCGAGGCCCCAGGGACGACGCTCCTCCCAAATTCCGGCCACTGGTCGCGCGCGGCACCGACTGACCGTTGAATTTTAAACGGCCGCCGCGCGCGGGGAGCAGCCCGGTTTGCCGATGCGCGCCGGTCCGCAGGCCCGGGTGAGTTAGTCACTGCATTGAGTGAGCGCCGCGCCATTTTTGTTCCTTTCCACATACATCTCCTCACCTGTGGGTCACCCCCTGGTCGGCCTGCAGATCGACACAACTCTTCCGGAGACCCTCACTGACCGGTACAGGCCAAAGGGCCTGTCACGGAGGGGGGTTGCCAACCCTCCAGGATTGGCCTGGAGTCTCCAGTCATTCTCCAGCAGCACCCTGGAGAGAGACAGAGAAAGCAAAATCAGGACATCAACAAGAGATGTTTTTCCTTGCCACTTTTCTGCAGGCATTCCTCTTCACCAGACAGATTATTGAAGTAGAACGTGTTGGGAAAACTCAGTAGGCCTGGCGGCATGAGTGGAGAAACGAGTTAACATTTCGAGTCACTTTGACTCTTCAGTTTTTATTTCGGATCTGCAGTACTTTTTTTAATATTGAAAAATAGGGGGGGGGGGGGGGGTGTTGGTTAACTATCAAGCATCGTTCAACTGGATAACGAGTCATCTTGCTTTTCAGTTGGTGTAGGAAGGCAAGGATGGATGTGTTGATTGACTGTGGTGTGGGGAAGAATCAGTTGGTAACCCTGTCTGACATTATACCACTACAACAACCAATCAGCCAATGTTGCTGCTTAACGAACTTTCATATCAATCTAAACAAAGAAATAATTTCATGAAAGCATGAAAACTCATTAAAGGAGTAGTTTTCAACATATATTTGATTAAGGAACCCTGCAATATATTGGCCAATAACTTCCTGATTTGGGAGTACCCCATTGATGTGTTGGGGAATCCCTCCAGGAGATTCCCATGGGCTTGGAAACATCTGGCAGAAGCGATTACAATTACTAACTCTGGATGGTTCTGCCAGCTGTTACTCTGAAAGAGTTAGAAGGACAAAGAAATCACTTTGAACTCCAGAGCAACTATTTCAACACCCAGGCCCAGCCTTGCATGGTTCACCCCTCAGGGAATCCAGGAGACCACACGTGACCACCCACCCCCAAACGACCACCCCAATCCTGTCCAACCCCCCTTTCTGCCCTACCTGTACATCTTTGGTTTGTGGGGGAAGCCCTGTTAGGGGAGGTGAAGCGGAAGTGGGAGGAAGAGCTGGGTGGAAATTTGGAGACTGGGTTCTGGAAGGACGCCCTGAGGCAAGTCAATGCGTCATCGTTGTGTGCCAGGCTTAGCCTTATACAATTTAAGGTGGTCCAGGGCACTGTAGCCCGGAGGAGAAAATTCTTTGAAGTAGTGGAGGATAGGTGTGCGGGTGGGCCAGCGAGTCATGTCCATATGTTGTGGGCATGTCCAAAGCTTAGGGGATTCTGGCAGGGGTTTGCTGACATCATGCTGGAGGTACTGAAGTTAAGGGGTTCCGAGTCGAAAGGTGGCCATTTTTGGTATGCCAGAAGACCCGGGAGTCCAGGAGGCGAGAGAGGCCGATGTCTTGGCCTTTGCCTTCCTGGTAGCCCGGAGATGGATCTTGTTAGCACAGAGGGACTCGGAGCCCCCGAAGTCGGGGGTGTGGATCAGTGGCATTGCTGGTTTTCTGGGGCTTGACAAGATCAAGTTCGCCCTGAAGGGATCGATGCTAGGGTTTGTCCAGAGATGAGAGCCATTTATTGACTTCTTTGGGAAAAGTTAAGCTGTCAGCAGAGGGGGAGGGGGTCTCTGTGGGGGATCTCCCTATTGCAGTTGCCCTGGGTGGGGCAATCCTCAATTAGAACATAGAACATACAATGCAGAAGGAGGCCATTCGACCCATCGCGTCTGGGCCAACCCACTTAATCCCTCACTTCCACCCTATCCCCGTAACCCAATAACCCCTCCTAACCTTTTTCTTTGGACACTAAGGGCAATTTAGCATGGCCAATCCACCCAACCTGCACGTCTTTGGACTGTGGGAGGAAACCGGAGCACCCGGAGGAAACCCACGCAGACATGGGGAGAACGTGCAGACTCCACACAGACAGTGACCCAAGCCGGTAATCGAACATGGGACCCACGCCAACACGGAGAGAACGTGCAGAACTCTGCACAGACAGTGACCCAGCGGGGAATCGAACCTGGGACCCTGGCGCTATGAAGCCACGGTGCTATCCACTTGTGCTACCGTGCTGCCCATATTGAAGTTCCCAAGAGGAGGACTCCCTATTGCAGGGGTCCCTGAAGGGCTTCTCCCCATTTCAGGGATCCCTGCGGGGGGGGGGGGGTCTCCCTATTACGGGGTTCCTGGGGGGGGGGGTCTCCTTTTACGGGAGTCAGTAGGGAGAGAGGAGAGGATAAATTGGCAGGCAGTGCATTGTTGGGGGTAGAGAGGGTGATCATCAGATGGACTAGGAATGACCGTAGCTCCATCGTATTCTCTGGCATGGGGACCTTCTTGATGCCTTGGACCTCCTCCACCAGGTGTAAACTGCCCTTGTCTACTTAATACCCAAAGTATACGGCCTTTTTTGCCTGGAAAACACACTTTCCCCTTCATAAGCCTCCACCCCTCAGCGGTGGGGGGGGGGGGGGCTCGTAATCCACTGCTGATTTCTTTTCAGATATGGGATCTGTTAACATTGTGCACAGTAGCTTGGCTATATCATGGTCATTCCTGTCAAACTAATCTGGGTGCTTCTGTTTGACAAATCCAAGGACTTCAGATGCCATAAGAACATAAGAACTAGGAGCAGGAGCAGGCCATCTGGCCCCTCGAGCCTGCTCCGCCATTCAATGAGATCATGGCTGATCTTTTGTGGACTCAGCTCCACTTTCCGGCCCGAACACCATAACCCTTAATCCCTTTATTCTTCAAAAAACTATCTATCTTTACCTTAAAAACATGTAATGAAGGAGCCTCAACTGCTTCACTGGGCAAGGAATTCCATAGATTCACAACCCTTTGGGTGAAGAAGTTCCTCCTAAACTCAGTTCTAAATCTACTTCCCCTTATTTTGAGGCTATGCCCCCTAGTTCTGCTGTCACCCGCCAGTGGAAACAACCTGCCCGCATCTATCCTATCTATTCCCTTCATAATTTTAAATGTTTCTATAAGATCCCCCCTCATCCTTCTAAATTCCAACGAGTACAGTCCCAGTCTACTCAACCTCTCCTCATAATCCAACCCCTTCAGCTCTGGGATTAACCTAGTGAATCTCCTCTGCACACCCTCCAGCGCCAGTACGTCCTTTCTCAAGTAAGGAGACCAAAACTGAACACAATACTCCAGGTGTGGCCGCACTAACACCTTATACAATTGCAACATAACCTCCCTAGTCTTAAACTCCATCCCTCTAGCAATGAAGGACAAAATTCCATTTGCCTTCTTAATCACCTGTTGCACTTGTAAACCAACCTTCTGTGACTCATGCACTAGCACACCCAAGTCTCTCTGAACAGCGGCATGCTTTAATATTTTATCGTTTAAATAATAATCCCGTTTGCTGTTATTCCTACCAAAATGGATAACCTCACATTTGTCAACATTGTATTCCATCTGCCAGACCCGAGCCCATTCACTTAACCTATCCAAATCCCTCTGCAGACTTCCAGTATCCTCTGCACTTTTCGCTTTACCACTCATCTTAGTGTCATCTGCAAACTTGGACACATTGCCCTTGGTCCCCAACTCCAAATCATCAATGTAAATTGTGAACAATTGTGGGCCCAACACGGATCCCTGAGGGACACCACTAGCCACTGATTGCCAACCAGAGAAACACCCATTTATCCCAACTCTTTGCTTTCTATTAATTAACCAATCCTCTATCCATGCTACTACTTTACCCTTAATGCCATGCATCTTTATCTTATGCAGCAACCTTTTGTGTGGCACCTTGTCAAAGGCTTTCTGGAAATCCAGATATACCACATCCATCGGCTCCCCGTTATCTACTGCACTGGTAATGTCCTCAAAAAATTCCACTAAATTAGTTAGGCACGACCTGCCTTTTACGAACCCATGCTGCGTCTGCCCAATGGGACAATTTCTATCCAGATGCCTCGCAATTTCTTCCTTGATGATAGATTCCAGCATCTTCCCTATTACCCAAGTTAAACTCACTGGCCTATAATTTCCTGCTTTCTGCCTACCTCCTTTTTTAAACAGTGGCGCCACGTTTGCTAATTTCCAATCCACCGGGACCACCCCAGAGTCTAGTGAATTTCGGTAAATTATCACTAATGCATCTGCAATTTCCCTAGCCATCTCTTTTAGCACTCTGGGATGCATTCCATCAGGGCCAGGAGACTTGTCTGCCTTTAGCCCCATTAGCTTGCCCATCACTCCCTCCTTAGTGATAACAATCGTCTCAAGGTCCTCACCTGTCATAGCCTCATTTCTATCAGTCACTGGCATGTTATTTGTGTCTTCCACTGTGAAGACCGACCCAAAAAACCTGTTCAGTTCCTCAGCCATTTCCTCATTTCCCATTATTAAAACTCCCTTCTCATCCTCTAAAGGACCAATATTTACCTTAGCCACTCTTTTTTGTCTTATATATTTGTAAAAACTTTTACTGTCTGTTTTTATATTCTGAGCAAGTTTACTGTCATACTCTATCTTACTCTTCTTTATAGCTTTTTTAGTAGCTTTCTGTTGCCCCCTAAAGATTTCCCAGTCCTCTAATCTCCCAGCAATCTTTGCCACTTTATATGCTTTTTCCTTCAATTTGATACTCTCCCTTATTTCCTTAGATATCCACGGTCGATTTTCCCTCTTTCTTCCGTCCTTCCTTTTTGTTGGTATAAACCTTTGCTGAGCACTGTGAAAAATCGCTTGGAAGGTTCTCCACTGTTCCTCAACTGTTCCACCATAAAGTCTCAGCTCCCAGTCTACCTTAGCTAGTTCTTCTCTCATCCCCTGTAATCTCCTTTGTTTAAACACAAAACACTAGTATTTGATTTTACTTTCTCACCCTCCATCTGTATTTTAAATTTCACCATATTGTGATCGCTCCTTCCGAGAGGATCCCTAACTATGAGATCATGAATCAATCCTGTCTCATTACACAGGACAAGATCTAGGACCGCTTGTTCCCTCGTAGGTTCCATTACATACTGTTCTAGGAAACTATCGCGGATACATTCTATAAACTCCTCCTCACGGTTGCCTTGACCGACCTGGTTAAACCAATCGACATGTAGATTAAAAACCCCCATGATAACTGCTGTACCATTTCTACATGCATCAGTTATTTCTTTGTTTATTGCCTGCCCCACCATCTCGTTACTATTTGGTGGCCGATAGACTACTCCTATCAGTGACTTTTTCGCCTTACTATTCCTGATTTCCACCCAAATGGATTCAACCTTATCCTCCATAGCACCGATGTCATCCCTTACTATTGCCCGGATGTCATCCTTAAATAACAGAGCAACACCACCTCCCTTACCATCCACTCTGTCCTTCCGAATAGTTTGATACCCTCGGATATTTAACTCCCAGTCGTGACCATCCTTTAACCATGTTTCAGTAATGGCCACTAAATCATAGTCCTTCACGATGATTTGTGCCACCAACTCATTTACTTTATTCCGAATACTACGAGCATTCAGGTAAAGTACACTTATGTTGGTTTTTTTACCTCTGTTTTGAATCTTAACATCTCCAGTTTTATTCCTTTTGTTATTACTGGGCCTATTCACTGTGCTCCCCTCAGTCACTGTACCTTGTACTGTCGCCCTTATGGATTTCTGACTATGTCTTCTCTGCCTTGCCCTTTTCCCCTTCCTTTTGTTTCTGTCCCTGTTTTGCTACCTTCCAACTTCCAGCATTGGTTCCCATCCCCCTGCCACATTAGTTTAAACCCTCCCCAACAGCTCTAGAAAACACCCCCCCTAGGACATCGGTTCCAGTCCTGCCCAAGTGCAGACCGTCCGGTTTGTACTGGTCCCACCTCCCCCAGAACCGGTCCTAATGCCCCAGGAATTTGAATCCCTCCCTCTTGCACCATCTCTCGAGCCACGCATTCATCCTATCTATCCTGACATCCCTACTCTGACTAGCTCGTGGCACTGGTAGCAATCCTGAGATTATTACCTTTGAGGTCCTACTTTTTAGTTTAACTCCTAACTCCCTGAATTCCGCTTGTAGGACCTCATCCCGTTTTTTACCTATATCGTTGGTGCCTATGTGCACCACGACAGCTGGCTGTTCACCCTCCCCCCCTAGAATGTCCTGCAGCCGCTCCGAGACATCCTTGACCCTTGCACCAGGGAGGCAACATACCATCCTGGAGTCTCGATTACGTCCACAGAACCGCCTGTCTATTCCCCTTACGATCGAGTCCCCTATCACTATAGCCCTGCCATTTTTCTTCCTGCCCTGCTGTGCAGCAGAGCCAGCCACGGTGCCATGAACCTGGCTGCTGCTGCCTTCCCCTGGTGAGCCATCTCCCTCAACAGTATCCAAAGCGGTATATCTGTTTTGCAGGGAGATGACCGCAGGGGACACCTGCACTGCCTTCCTACTCTTGCTCTTTCTTTTGGTCACCCATTTTCTATCTCCCTCAGTAACCTTCACCTGCGGTGTGACCAACTCGCTAAACGTGCTATCCACGACCTCCTCAGCATCGCGGATGCTCCAAAGTGAGTCCATCCGCAGCTCCAGAGCCGTCAAGCGGTCTAACAAGAGCTGCAACTGAACACACTTCTTGCACGTGAAGGAGCCAGGGACAGTGGACGTGTCCCTGAGCTCCCACATCGCACACGAGGAGCATGACACGGGTCTGGGATCTCCTGCCATGTCTTAAACCCTTGGTAAACTTAAACAACTACAATTTCAAAATAAAAATAAATAAATTAGGCAAGGAAAAGAAAAAGAGAGACTACTTACCAGTCGCTTACCAGGGTGAAAGAGCACCTCCTCACACTCTGCACCGAATTACCTCACTGCACCAAATTACCAAATTTCAATCCTCCACTCTGTACGAGTCTCACTCCGGATGAGTCTCCTGGAAAGTGCTTGCTTACTTCGTGCACAGTCTCTCTGTCTTTTATACATGCTATGAGTGACATCCTTAATTTCTTCCAAGAATTTTCAATGTCGATGTTATCTTTTGGGATAGTTTTTGTTCTGGTTACTGTTTCTTGGCTGAGTCTTTTAGAATGGTGACACTTCCTTTGTGATTTAACTCCGTTATCTTCAAGAACATGATGCTCCTGACAAACTGATGGTCTGACCTTCACTCAGTGCTTTTAACAAAGAAAAGAACAAAGAAAATTACAGCACAGGAACAGGCCCTTCGGCCCTCCCAGCCTGCGCCGATTAACTCTACACCACAACTCAAATTTAAGGCAGCGGATAGAGCACAAATACTTGAGGTATCTCTATCATAAAATAATGTAATCTATCATGTGTCAGTGTTTATATATCTAGGTTGTCTTCAATTTTACAATTTGTTGGAAGATGTGTTTATGACAGTGCGGTCACGACTTGCAAATTTCAAACCATGTCTGCTGGGTTTTGTTTGACTGCATGTGCCACAGACCGATTCTAACAGTAACTCAACCCTGCAGCTGCTTCACAGCTTTGAACCAACTCAAATCCAACCCAGAAAAACCACAGTTCAGCCCGAAGCCAGCCAAGTCACCAACCTTCAAGACCCGTATATGTTTGCTGGACTTTCAATTGCTTAATCTATCCTCCCATGCTGTAATCTATTTGTGTGTATGTGTGCAAACTTCGAGCATGTGGATGTGTGAAAGTCGGAGCATTTTTATTTTACTTAGACCTGGTTAAGTACAATAAATACTGTTTTCTTTAGTCTGTTTGTGTCTTTTATTGTCAAGAACACATGAACATTCACGGAATTGGCAAACATATCTTTTTTAAAAACTGTTGCGGTCAAATGAGTGAGAAAAGAGCTGAGTCATCCTAATCTTCCCCACTTGATCATAACATATATTAGCCAGAGACAATCTAACTACATCCTGTTAACATTTAATAGCACTTCCCTCAATGGATCCCTTACCAAACGACATCCTGGGGATTACCATTTGTTCTAAAATGTTATCTGTTGTTCAGTAAGTCTCATGAAGAGATTACATTTTGTAGAGTTCAATAGTAAGTGTTATTTACTACTTGTAACTATATATACACAGTATAATGTCTAGCTAAGAGCTCTCTCCATGCTTGCCTCTACTCATGTCTGTGTCCAGTACTATACTGCTCCCTAGACTTGGGTTATCGATGGATGAGGTATTTGTATTTGTGCGTGTATTTTCTTATCGATGGATTGAGAGACTCATTTTAAGACAACCCTGTAGCCTTACCTTTTTACTTAAAAGGAAAACATTACTTTATATCACACTATTGCTCTGGAAGATACTTAAGAAAAGAGTAAATGACTAACATAGACATAGAAAGATTATTTACAGAGAAATATTTTTACAAAGATACATATAAAGATGGGAACAATTCAGTCTATACCCGCTGCAAGCCTGATATGTTTTGAAGTTGAAGTGTTGCATTGTCTGAAGTGAATGTCTTGAGTTTGGAGAGTTGTCTATGCGGCTGCAATGACGTCCATTGTTGAAGTGTCAGAGGTTGCTTTATCAGGTGATCTTAGTAGGTGGCACCATGTTTACAAGGAGGAGACAAGCGGCAAAATTCTCCATTCCTGAGATTAAGTGTTGGCACCGAGGCAGGATTCATGGACTTTATCGACAGCAAAACTGGCTCCGCACATGGCCCGATTCAATGACCGTTGAGGTCCTAGTACCGGCACCACAGGGAACACAATCGACTACGATGAGAAACAGTGCTACATTGTTGGAACCAACAATTCTACGGACACGTGCTTGTAGGATTAGAATAGCGGTTTTAATATACTCACAACAGAGCCAGCCTATTAGCCATTGAACTTTCGGTGAACTGGCCGGCTGACCATGTGGCACATCTTTTATACAGCAGCTTCCGGGGGAGGAGTCCTGGGCAGAGCCAAGGGAGAAGCCCCGTACAACTCGAGCATTCCCAGAGCTACTCCCCCTGAAGGACAGGTAGTGCAACTGCACTTACAATACAGACACATGTATATACAGGTTATAATCCGGTGTGAATCACATTCACCCCCTGTGAAAAAATCGAGTCCAGCAGGGGTGGTGGCTCACAGTTAGTCTGTCCGGTGGATGAATTGTTCTTTTCGATCTGCAGAGCACCAGGGTTGCAGTCTCTTGCGGTGGCTGTGTGGGTGTTGAGAGCTGGGGTACGATGGCGGGTCTCGTCCGAACTTTATACACCTCTGGCTCGACCGGAGACAGGGGGCGCTGGGGGCGGGCTGGTTCTGGCGCGTGGAACCGGTGGGGTGAGCTTGCGGAATCGGGGGCGCGAGGGGGCAGCAGCATAGGGAACGGGGTAAGTGGTTCCTCAGCTGGGGTAGGGGGGGCTGGATTCAGCGGGTGCCAGGTCCCGAAGGGATACTGTGTCCTGGCGACCGTCCGGGAACTCTACAAATGCGTACTGGGGTTGGAATGGAGGAGGTGCACCTTTTCAACAAGGGGGTCAGTTTTGTGCCCCCTGACGTGCTTCCTCAGGAGGACCGAGCCTGGTGTCCTCAGCCACGCCGGAAGTGAGACTCCCGTGGTAGTGCCCCTAGAAAAAATGAAGAGTCGCTCGTGAGGGGTTTGATTTGTAGCTGTACAGAGGAGGGATCTGATTGCGTGGAGCGCGCCTGGGAGGACTTCTTGCCATTGGGAGACTTGGAGTTTTCTAGACCGGAGGGTCAGTAGGACGGTCTACCAGACCGTCGCGTTCTCCCTCTCCACCTGCCCGTTCCCCCTGGGGTTGTAACTGGTAGTCCTGCTCGAGGCGATGCCCTTGTCGAGCAGGTACTGACGCAGCTCGTCACTCATAAAGGACGAACCCTGTGCACGTAGCTGGGGAAACCGAACAGGGTGAAGACATTATGCAGGGCCCTAATGACTGTGTGGGAGGTCATATCAGGGCATGGAATGGCAAAAGGGAATCGGGAGAACTCGTCGATGATGTTGAGGAAATAAATGTTCTTGTTAGTGGAGGGGAGTGGCCCTTTGAAATCGATCTCAAGGCGTTCAAAGGGCCTAGAAGCCTTGACCAAGTGGGCCCTGTCTGGTCTATAGAAGTGCGGTTTGCACTCTGCACAGATCGGGCAGTCCCTGGTGACCGCTTTTACCTCCTCGTTGGAGAAAGGCAGGTTTCGGGCTCTGATGTAGTGGGCGAGCCGGGTGACCCCTGGATGGCAGAGATAAACGTGGATGGCTTTCAGACGGCTGATCTGCGCGCTGGCGCATGTCGGATAGGGCATCCAAGGGCTCGTTGAGCTTCCCCGGTCGATATTTAATATCGTAACTATAGGTGGAGAGTTCGATCCTCCACCGAAGGATTTTATCATTTTTTATTTTGCCCCTTTGCGAGTTGTCAAACATAAAGGCAACCGATCGTTGGTTGGTGATGAGGGTGAACCTCCTACCTGCGAGGTAGTGCCTCCAGTGACGAACAGCCTCCACGATGTCTTGTGCTTCCTTCTCGACTGAGGAGTGTCGGAGTTCTGAAGCGGATAGGGTACGGGAGAAAAATGCAACGGGCCTCCCTGCCTGATTTAAAGTGGCTGCTAGAGCTACCTCTGAGGCGTCGCTCTCAACCTGAAAGGGAGTGGATTCATCCACCGCCCGCATGGCTGCTTTGGCGATGTCCTCCTTGATGCAGCTGAAGGCCTGGCGCGCCTCAGCTGACAGGGGAAATCGTGTGGCCTTAAAGAGTGGGCAGGCTTTGTCCGCATATTGAGGGACCCACTCGGCGTAGTATGAGAAGAACCCCAAGCACCGTTTGAGGGCCTTGGGCCAATGAGGGAGGGGGAGTTCTAAGAGGGGGGCGCATGCGGTCCGGGTCTGGGCCCAGGACTCCGTTCTCCACGACTTAGCCGAGGATGGCCAGTCTGTTTGTGCGGAAAACGCATTTCTCCTTGTTATATGTGAGATTTAATTTCTGTGCCGTTTGGAGAAAACGGTGGAGGTTGGCATCGTGGTCCTGCTGGTCATAGCCGCAGATGGTAACATTGTCCAGATACGGAAACGTAGCCCGTAGCCCGTACTGGTCTATCATTCGGTCCATTGCTCGTTGGAACACCGAAACCCCGTTAGTGACCCCGAAAGGAACCCGGAGGAAATGGAAGAGGTGGCCATCGGCCTCGAATGCCGTGTAGTGGCGGTCCTCCGGGCGGATTGGGAGCTGGTGGTATGCAGACTTCAGATCCACCGTGGAAAATAGCCGATATTGGGCGATCTGATTAACCATGTCTGCAATTCTGGGGAGGGGATACGCGTCTAGGAGCGTAAAGCGATTTATGGTCTGGCTATAGTCGACGACCATGCAAAATGTTTCCCCGGTCTTGACGACCACCACCTGAGCTCTCCAGGGACTATTACTGGCCACTATGATCCCCTCACTGAGCAGCCGTCGGACCTCCGATCGGATAAAGACCCTATCCTGTAGACTGTATCGCCTGCTGCGAGTAGCTACTGGCTTGCAATCTGGAGTGAGATTGGCGAAGAGCGGAGGAGGGGGGGGGGGGGAGATGCGCAGCGTGGTTAGGCTGCAGATAGTGAGTGGGGGCAGGGGCCCGCTGAGGCTGAGGCTCTTGAGGTTGCACTGGAAATCCAGGCCTAATAAGAGAGGCGCGCGGAGGTCGGGCAGGACATAAATGTTTAAATTTAGAATAACTAGCGCCTCGAATTGTGAGCGTAGCAACGGTGCGCCCTTGGATTTGGACTGAGTGGGAGCCCGAAGCGAGGGCGATAGTTTGGCTCACCGGAAAAATAGAAAGCGAACAGCGTCTTACCAGCTCTGGATGTATAAACCTCTCGGTGCTCCCGGAGTCAAAGAAGCATGGCATGCTGTACCCGTTGATCTGGACCTCCGCCATCGAACTTCATAGGTGCTTGGGGCGGGATTGATCCAGGGTGACTGCGCTGAGTTGCGGGTAGTCGGCGGCTCGATCAGCTGTGCTGGAGTGGCCCCGTGATGACTGCCCTCTGAGTTTGTAGTCGTCGAGGTGAGTTTCAGAGTTTGAAGGGGATGGATCCCAAGATGGCCACCCCCATGAGTCGCACATGGCCGGCCGCATGGAGGAGGATTGCCAAGATGGCCACCCCCATGAGTCGCACATGTCGGGTGGGGGCGGAGTCGTCATACAGGCTGCAGCATTTCGGGGCCTGCAGGCCTGTGAATTCAGGGAACGAGTGCTTTGAGCCGTGGGAGGGTTAGAGGCGGAGGCTTTCTTCGCCAGACACACTCTGGCATAGTGTCCTTTTCGCCCGCAGCTGCTACAGGTCGCGTTACGGGCCGGGCAGTGCTGCCGCGGGTGCTGGCTTTGGCCACAGAAATAGCAGGCTGAAGCAGCCGTGTTGCTGGCTGGGGCAGCAGAGTAACTGGCTTTGGCAGCATAGTAGCTGGGGGGCCGTGCAGCACAGGCTTGGGGGGACTGTTGGTCGGGGGTCCACGATGAGGTTGCGGGGTCCGCGGGAAACGAGGTGAGGCTGCGGAAGGAAACTTCCATAGTGGTAGCAGCCTCCATAGTCGTGTCTACGTCCTGGGCCCCCTTTTCTAGCAGTCTTTGGCGCACATAGTTAGACCTAAGGCCCGCCACGAAAACGTCCCGCACAGCAAGCTCCCTATGTTCAGCTGCGGTAACGGCTTGATAATTACAGGCATTAGAGAGATTGTTCAATTCCCTTACAAACTCGGCTAGCGTTTCTGTAGGCCGCTGACGGCGGGTCGTAAACACGTTGCGTGCATAAACCTCGTTAATGGGCCTAACGTACATTTTGTCCAATATTGCCAGCGCTGCGGTGTAAGAACCGGCCGGATTCAGCTGTGTGGATATTCTGTGGCTTACCCTCGCGTGCAGTAGGCTGAGTTTTTGTTCCTCCGTTGTTCCGGCGGTGCTGGCTTCTGCTAGGTAGGCTTTAAAACATCTCAGCCAGTGGGAAAAAATTTCCTTAGCCTCTGCATCCTCTGGGTCAAGTTCTAGGCGTCCGGGCTTGAGGGCTGCTTCCATGATTTCTTCGACTGTTTCCTGAGTATATTAAATTGTTGGAACCAACAATTCTACGGACACATGCTTGTAGGATTAGAATAGCGGTTTTAATATACTCACAACAGAGCCAGCCTATTAGCCATTGAACTTTCGGTGAACTGGCCGGCTGACCATGTGGCACTGATCTTTTATACAGCAGCTTCCGGGGGAGGAGTCCTGGGCAGAGCCAAGGGAGAAGCCCCATACAACTCGAGCATTCCCAGAGCTACTCTCCCTGGAGGACAGGTAGTGCAACTGCACTTACAATACAGACACATGTATATACAGATTATAATCCAGTGTGAATCACATTCACCACATTCGGCAGGATTCATGGACTTCATCGACAGCAAAACTGGCTCCGCACATGGGCCGATTCAACGACCGTTGAGGTGCTAGTACCGGCACCACAGGCAACACAATCGACTACGATGAGAAACAGTGCTACATATATGCACTTAGTTCCCCACACACACCAACAAGATGGCAGCGAGGAGAGCGGCACCCCGTTTTTCGGACACCGAGCTGGAGATCTTGCTAAACACTGTGGGGGGTGAGGTGGGCGACCCTATATCCCAGACTGGATCCTGCTTTCTCCCCAACCTGCTTTCTCCCCATAGCCTTTGATCCCATTCTTCCCAAGTGCTATATCCAGCCGCCTCTTGAATATATTCAAGTTTTAGCATCAACTATTGCCTGTGGTAATGAATTCCACAGTCTCACCACTCTTTGAGTGAAGAGGTGTCTCCTTATCTTTGTCCAAAATGGTTTACCCTGAATACTCAGGCTGTGACCCCTGGTTCTGGACACACATCATTGCTAACATCATCCCTGCATCTACCCTGTCTAGTCCTGTTAGAATTTTATAAGTCTCTATGAGATCCTCCCTCATCTTCCGAACTCCAGCGAGAACAATCCCAACCTAGTCAATCTCTCCTCATATGACAGTCCCGCCATCCCTGGAATCAGTCTGGTAAACCTTTGCTGCACTCCCTTGAGAGCAAGAACATCCTTCCTCAGAGAAGGAGACCAAAACTGCACACAATACTCCCAAGTGTGGCCTCACCAAGGCCTGTACAATTGCAGCAACACATCCCTGCTTCTATACTCGAAACCTCTTGCAATGAAGGCCAACTTACCATTAGTCTTCTTTACCGCCTGCTGCACCTGAATGCTTACCTTCAGCGAATGGTGCACAAGGACACCCAGGTCCCACTGCACACTCCCCTCTCCCAATTTACAACCATTCAGGTAGTAATATGCCTTCCTGTTTTTGCTTCCAAAATTAACAACTCACACTTATCAAAATTATACTGCATCTGCCATTGGTTTGCCCACTCACCCAATCTGTCCAGATCTTGCTGTAGGATCCCTGCATCCTTGTCACAATTCACTCTCCCACCTAATTTGGTATCATCTGCAAACTTTGAGATGTTACATTTTGTTCCCTCATCCAAATCATTAATATATATTGTGAATAGCTGGTGTCCCAGCACCGATCCCTGTGGTACCCCACTGGTTACTGCCTGCCAATTTGAAAAGGACCCATTAATCCCTACTCTTTGTATCCTCCCTGCCAAGTCAGGCCCTTAATATGTGAGTTCAATCAGGCCCTGAAAATTGTAGCTGAGCCAGAACCAAAGTACTAGATTGAAGTCAAGCCCTAATCACTAGAACTGAATTAAGCCTTAAACATTAGAATTGAATTATGACCTGAGCACAAGAACTGGATCACACCCTGAGGGCTAGAGGGAAGCGAGGTATGAGTATTGAAATCAAGTCGGGACTTGAATACTGGAGATTAGTCAGGATATGTGTACTGAAATTCACGTGAGGATGATTACCGGAAATGTAATGCTCAAGGAACAGTGAGCCCAATTTTAGCAATCCTACTGTCAACTCACTTGAAAGAGTTATCATTGCACAGACTGTGGTTGGGCCCCAGACCTGTAGGTCAGTCGGTTCTGTAATGGTCATTGCAAACTACTTTGTTATCCTTTAGTTGTTTCAGAGAGACATCACAGGCTTTAGCATTTCTTGGAAAAATGTAGTAACCTAAAATAAATGTTCATAAGGACAAACAAAAATTGACACATTCAAATAAAGTCAGCAGTTGATTTGCAATGCCAGGCAGCACTCCAACATTTGGAAGATATCTTGGTCACCTTTGTCTCAAATGGCCATGATGTCAATGTTCTTTCAAAAATTCTGAAAACAGTAATGCTCAGTTAAGCATGCAAGAATGCATAGTTGCCTAGCAATGGCAATTTGCCAATGCATGTAGGTGAGGCCATGCAAACCTAGGTAAAATGGTCTGAGATCAATAACTGGCATCTGTGACTGGCAGGTTTTCTGAATTTGGGTTTAACATTCCTCCTCTAGTTTGGAGAAGGGGGAATGAAGCAGCCTCTGTAGTGTTTACAAGATTTAGTGTGCTGTATAGTCGACAAGTTAGACGCAGAAGGAACCCATTCATCCCTTAAAATTGATAGATGGATATTTGACAGGCAGCATTAAAATCATGTATCAAGACCAACTCATTACCTGGAACAATTTAAGATTGAACAGAAGCAAATATCCCACAGTTCTCCTTTTAAAATACACCATGAAGCTCCAGCCTAACAGTTGGCACATCCAGCCGACAGTCAAGATATTGCGCCCTTAAGCCTTTGTTTATCGCAAATGGCTAGATAAGAGATTACAAATGAGTTACCACCACCTTACTTCTGGGTAAGGACACCAAAGTAACAAAATAATGAAATCCCACCTCTTTCTGAATTTAACATCAGGCAAAGAAATTTCACTTTTTCTCCTCTCCACCTCCAGAATTACTGAAGGTGAAATTCAACTCCAGCGGGGTACCAATCAGGTGGCAGAACAGCAGAGAGGAAAATAGGCCAAGGTGTATGATAGGTGGCAGATCTGTATTTATCAATACACCTCTGTCAAAGTTGTATTTCAGCCCCATTATATTATTTTGGCTACAACTCTATGGCTCTGATTTATAGTGAGGCGGAGAAGATGCCAAAAATCTGGCAAAAAACCTAGCAAACCTGGGTGCAGTGGTCATGCTGAAATTAATAGCAGCACCTCATAGACATTTTTTGCTTCTGTTTCCAATTGACAGTCTTGCCAGTAGCCCGAAGGAAAAATGAGTTGCGGCAGGAAGCAGCATTTGGTGGGGCTGGTTGGGGAGATGTTGGTGTTCAGAGTTTGAGAAATGGTCAATTTGATCACAAAGAAGATTTAGACAAACAGCCTTTGCGTCCGAGAGCAAGGGTGGAAAGGGGAAGATGCTGTGACTGGCAGAAGGTGGCTGATGTTTTCATTGTGGGGCCAGGGGATCACTCCTCCTCCGTCCTAAATTGGCTGTAAAAGCGATTTATTGGGCCAGATTTTGTTGCGGCAGTGGCGGCCTTGCCAAAAGGGCTGGAAAACCAGGGGCATTGGCCGTTTAGAACATCCCAGTTGGTTTCATGCCCATCTTCAGTTGGGACTCATTTCCTTTTAAGGGCCTCCAAGAGATGCCAGCCAAGATTTGGGCGAAACCATCAGTCTGTGTTAACTGCCCACCCAGCACTGCATAGCTCCAGGCCTTCCTTCTATGAGGCCCTTCTAAGAAATATATGACCCAGCAGAACAAGGCATCCTCAGGAATGGTGCTTTCATATTTTCATAGAATCCCTACGTTGCAGAAGGAGGCCATTCAGCCCATCAAGCCTGCACCAACCCTTTGAAAGATCACTCAACCTAGGCCCACTCTCTCCGCCATTAACTCCACCTAACCTGTACATCTTTGGACACTAAGGGGCAATTTAGGGTGACCATCAGACATGGAGCGAAAATGTAAACTCCACATAGACAGTCACCCTAGGTCATAATCAAACCCAGGTCCCTGGCGCTGTGAGGCAGCAGTGCTAACCACTGTATTTACGACAAACCTCACTTTGCATTTTGTACCAGTAGTCAGATAATCTCTCCTTCCCTCCAACCACAGACTTTCGTTGTTGTTCTTCCTGCCACGTTCCACCTGCTCAAAGCATTTCTATATTCAATTCTGAAGCAGTCCTTGACTGGAAATATCTTTTTCTCTCTCCAAAGATACTGATAGGTCTATTGGATATTTCCAAAATTTTTCTTTTTTTATTTCAGATTTCCAGCATTTGCAATATTTTGCTTTTATGTTGTGTTGGCATAAAATGGCAATGGGTACAGATTTTCCAGGTTAAACTGGAATTGGGCACATGCTTCCAGTTTTTTAATTTTAACTCCCCGAAGACTCTCAACCTGCCTGATAAGGCCTATATACCAGCAAGAACTAAGGGCTGAAGCAAAAAAATGTAAACCATCCTTCCAATAAGCTACCACGTGAAAGCAAAGCTTCAAGTGGAAAATTGACCAGAGAAACAATTGAAACCGACAGCTTGACCTGCAAACCACAGAAATAGGAAGTCAGCTATGAGAGCTTGAGCAAACGGCAAAAACAGTGGACAATAACAGAAACCCGAACCTGTCAGCTCTTTAGATAATGGCTTGTCCAACAACTGTTAACCTTTTAAAAAATTCATTTACAGGATGTGGGCACCACTAACTAGGCCAGTTGCCCTGAGAATGTGGTGAGCTGCCTTCTTGAACCACTGCAGTCCCTGAACTAACAGTGCTGTTAGGAAGGGAGTTCCAGGATTTTTACCCAGCAACGGTGAAGGTATGGTGATATATTTCCAGGTCAGGATGGTGAGTGACTTGGAGGGAAACTTTCAGGTGGTGGTGTCCCCAGATATCTTCTGCCCTTGACCTTGTAAACGGTAGCGGTTGTGGGTTTAGAAGGTGCTGCTTAAGGGCTGTACTTAGCTCAGAGGGCTTGAATGTGCTGACCATGGAGTTAAAACCATTTCCAAAAACTTGCCTTCCCATTCCTGCATGACCATTGTCCTCCAACTCACTGAGCCTCTCTGTTTAGGCAGCCAGGGCACCTTTCTGCCTCAGCAGTATATGAATACCAGGCACCCGTGATGTCATTAGAACCTTGATGGTATTTCAACTAGCTACTAATGAGTACATCTACTGCAACCACCCCACCTAGTGAAACCCATCTCATAGGAAGATGAGAGGTCCTTTGAAGTTAAGTGTAAATTTTTGTAGGAACATAGGAACAGGGGTAGGTTATTCCGCCTGTTATCAAACCTGTCCCACCATTTAATGAGATCATGGTTGAACTGTGACCTAATTCCATACATATCCCTTAATATGTTTGCTTAACAAAAATCTATCTTTCTCAGATTGAAAATTAATATCTGTTATAGCTTCAACTGCTCTTTGTGGGAGAGAGTTCCAAACCTCTACCACCCTTTGTGTGAAGAAGTACTTCCTGACATCTCTCTTGAACGGTCTAGCCCTATTTTTGACTAAGCCCCCTAGAGAAATACAGCACAGAACAGGCCCTTCGGCCCACGATGTTGCGCCGAACTTTTGTCTTAGGTTAATCATAGAATTTTGGACAAATTTTCATGGCCAATCCACCCAACCTGCACATCTTTGGACTGTGGGAGGAAACCGGAATACCCGGAGGAAACCCACGCAGTCACGGGGAGGATGTGCAGACTCCACACAGACAGTGACCCAAGTCGAAATCGAACTTGGGACCCTGGAGCTGTGAAGCAATTGTACTATCCACAATGCTACAGTGCTGCCCTTACGAAGTTAACCTACACTCCATTATTCTACCCTAATCCATGTACCTATCCAATAGCCGCTTGAAGGTCCCTAACGTTTCCGACTCAACTACTTCCACAGGCAGTGCATTCCATGCCCCCACTACTCTCTGGGTAAAGAACCTACCTCTGACATCCCCTCTATATCTTCCACCATTTATCTTAAATTTATGTCACCTTGTAATGGTGTGTTCCACCTGGGGAAAAAGTCTCTGACTGTCTACTCTATCTATTCCCCTAATCATCTTATAAACCTCTATCAAGTCGCCCCTCATCCTTCTCCGTTCTAATGAGAAAAGGCCTAGCACCCTCAACCTTTCCTCGTATGACCTACTCTCCATCCTGGTAAATCTCCTTTGCACCTTTTCCAAAGCTTCCACACCCTTCCTAAAATGAGGCGACCAGAACTGCACACAGTACTCCAAATGTGGCCTGACCAAGGTTTTGTGCAGCTGCATCATCACCTCACGGCTCTTAAATTCAATCCCTCTGCTAATGAACGCTAGCACACCATAGACCTTCTTCACAGCTCTATCCACTTGAGTGGCAACTTTCAAAGATCTATGAACATAGACCCCAAGATCTCTCTGACCCTCCACATTGCCAAGAACCCTACCGTTAACCCTGTATTCCGCATTCATATTTGTCCTTCCAAAATGGACAACCTCACACTTGTCAGGGTTAAACTCCATCTGCCACTTCTCAGCCCAGCTCTGCATTCTATCTATGTCTCTTTGAAGCCGACAACAGCCCCCTCACTATCCACAACTCCACCAATCTTCGTATCATCTGCAAATTTACTGACCCACCCTTCAACTCCCTCATCCAAGTCGTTAATGAAAATCACAAACAGCAGAGGACCCAGAACTGATCCCTGCGGTACACCACTGATAACTGGGCTCCAGGCTGAATATTTGCCATCCACCACCACACTCTGTCTTCTATCGATTAGCCAGTTTGTTATCCAACTGGCCAAATTTCCCACTATCCCATGCCTCCTTACTTTCTGCACAAGCCTACAATGGGGAACCTTATCAAATGCCTTACTAAAATCCATGTACACTACATCCACTGCTTTACCTTCATCCACATGCTTGGTCACCTCCTCAAAGAAGTCAATAAGACTTGTAAGGCAAGACCTACCCCTCACAAATCCTTGCTGACTATCCCTAATCAAGTAGTGTCTTTCCAGATGCTCAGAAATCCTATCCCTCAGTAGAACATAGAACACTACAGCGCAGTACGGGCCCTTCGGCCCTCGATGTTGCACCGACCTGTGAAACCATCTGAAGCCTATCTGACCTACACTATTCCATTTTCATCCATATGTCTAACCAGTGACCACTTAAATGCCCTTAAAGTTGGCGAGTCTACTACTGTTGCAGGCAGGGCGTTCCACACCCCTACTACTCTCTGAGTAAAGAAACTGCCTCTGACATCTGTCCTATATCTATCACCCCTCAATTTAAAGCTATGTCCCCTCGTGTTGGTCATCACCATCCGAGGAAAAAGACTCTCACTGTCCACCCTATCTAACCCTCTGACTATCTTATATGTCTCTATTGTCACCTCTCAGCCTTCTCCTCTCTAACGAAAACAACCTCAAGTCCCTAAGCCTTTCCTCGTAAGACCTTCCCTCCATACCAGGCAACATCCTAGTAAATCTCCTCTGAACCCTTTCCAAAGCTTCCACATCCTTCCCATAATGTGGTGACCAGAACTGCACGCAGTACTCCAGGTGCGGCCGCACCAGAGTTATGTACAGCTGCAGCATGACCTTGTGGCTCTGAAACTCAATCCCCCTGCTGATAAAGGCTAGCACACCATATGCCTTCTTAACAGCCCTATTAACCTGGGTGGCAACTTTCAGGGATTTATGTACCTGGATGCCGAGATCTCTCTGTTCATCTACACTACCAAGAATCTTGCCATTAGCCCAGTACTCTGCATTCCTGTTACTCCTTCCAAAGTGAACCACCTCACACTTTTCCGCATTAAACTCCATCTGCCACCTCTCAGCCCAGCTCTGCAGCTTATCTATGTCCCTCTGTATCCTATAACATCCTTCAGCACTATCCACAACTCCACCGATCTTCGTGTCATCTGCAAATTTACTAACCCATCCTTCTACACCCTCTTCCAGGTCATTTATAAAAATGTCAAACAGCAGTGGCCCCAAAACAGATCCTTGCGGTACACAACTAGTAACTGAACTCCAGGATGAACATTTGCCATCAACCACCACCCTCTGTCTTCTTTCAGCTAGCCAATTACTGATCCAAACCGCTAAATCACCTTCAATCCCATACTTCCTTATTTTCTGCAATAGCCTACCGTGGGGAACCTTATCAAACGCCTTACTGAAATCCATATACACCACATCAACCGCTTTACCCTGATCCACCTGTTTGGTCACCTTCTCAAAAAACTCAATAAGGTTTGTGAGGCATGACCTACCCTTCACAAAACCGTGTTGACTATCGCTAATCAACTTGTTCTTTTCAAGATGATTATAAACCCTATCTCTTATAACCTTTTCCAACATTTTACCCACAACCGAAATAAGGCTCACAGGTCTATAATTACCAGGGTTGTCTCTACTCCCCTTCTTGAACAAGTGGACAACATTTGCTGTCCTCCAGTCTTCCGGCACTATTCCTGTCGACAAAGACGACATAAAGATCAAGGACAAAGGCTCTGCAATCTCCTCCCTGGCTTCCCAGAGAATCCTAGGATAAATCCCATCTGGCCCAGGCGACTTATCTATTTTGACATTTTCCAAAATTGCTAACACCTCCTCCTTTTGAACCTCAATTCCATCTAGCCTGGTCGACTGAACCTGAGTGTTCTCCTCAACAACATTGTCTTTCTCCAGTGTAAACACTGACGAAAAATATCCATTTAATGCTTCCCCTATCTCCTCTGATTCCACACACAACTTTCCACTACTATCCTTGATTGGCCCTAATCTTACTCTAGTCATTCTTTTGTTCCTGATATACCTATAGAAAGCCTTAGGGTTTTCCTTGATCCTATCCGCCAACGACTTTTCGTGTCCCTTTCCATTACTTTGCCTACCACCGAAGTAAGACTAACTGGCCTGTAATTCCCAGGGTTATCCCTATTCCCTTTTTTGAACAGGGGCACAACATTCGCCACTCTCCAATCCTCTGGTACCACCCCTGTTGACAGTGAGGACGAAAAGATCATTGCCAATGGCTCTGCAATTTCATTTCTTGCTTCCCATAGAATCCTTGGATATATCCCGTCAGGCCCGGGGGACTTGTCTACCCTCAAGTTTTTCAAAACGCGCAACACATCTTCCTTCCTGACAAGTATCTCCTCGAGCTTATCAGTCTGTTTCACACTGTCCTCTCCAACAATATGGCCCCTCTCGTTTATAAATACTGAAGAAAAATACTTGTTCAAGACCTCTCCTATCTCTTCAAACTCAATACACAATCTCCCGCTACTGTCCTTGATCGGACCTACCCTCGCTCTAGTCATTCTCATATTTCTCACATATGTGTAAAAGGCCTTGGGGTTTTCCTTGATCCTACCTGCCAAAGATTTTAAAACCCCTAGTTTTAGAATCTCCAACCAGTAGAAATAGTTTATCTTTATCGATATTCCCTGTTAATATCTTGAATACTTTGATCAGATCACCCCTTAACCTTATATATTCTAGCGAAAATTAGGCCTAATTTGTGTAATCTCGCCTCGTAACTTAAACCCTGTAGTCCAGGTATAATTTTTGTAAACGTACATTGCACTCCCTCCAAGGCCAAAATATCCTTCCTGTGGTGTGGTGCCCAGAACTGCTCATAGTACTTCAAGTGGGATCTAACCAGGGTTTTGTATAGCTGCAGCATAACTTCTGTGTCCTTATACTCCAATGCTCTCTATAAAGGCTAGCATTCCATTAGCTGTTTTGATTATTTTCTGCACTTGTTCATGGCATTTTAAGGATTTATGTACCTGAACCCCCAAGTCTCTTTGTACATCCACTCTAACTAACCTCTTTCCATTTAGAAAAACTCTGCTCTATCCTTTTTTGGTCCAAAATGAATAACCTCACACTTTCCTACATTGAATTCCATCTGTCACAAATTTGCCCATTCACCTAGTGTGCCAATATCTCACTGCAATTTTATTCAAGACCGTTTACAATGCCATCTAACTTTGTATCATCAGCAAATTTGTATATATGACTTTCTATGCCATCATCCAAATCATTAATGAATAATTGGGGCCCCAACACAGATCCCTATGGTAGATCACTAGTCATCTAACACTAGTCATCTAACATAGATGACTTTTTTTTGTGGCACCGTTGTCCTGAGGGTGCAGTTCATCAGTAACTGTGCAGGCGACAGCCCAATGGAGAGCGGGGCGGAGGGATAGGCTAACAGAGCAAGATGGAAGTCAGAGCCGGCATTGGCAGCCTTGCAGAGCAGCCTCTTGACTATATGAATCCCCTTTTCCGCCTTGCCATTGGACTGAGGGTACAGGGGACTGGACGTGATGTGTGCAAAGTTGTAGTGTCGGGCGAAGCTGACCCATTCCTGGCTTGTGAAACAGGGGCCATTGTCTGATATTACCATGAACGGAATGCCATGCCGGGCGAACGTCTCCTTGCATGCCCGAATAACAACCGAAGGTGTGAGATCATGCAATCTGATGACCTCCGGGTAGATGGAGAAGTAGTCAATGATAAGGACATAGCCCCTGCCCAATGCATGGAACAGGTCGATGCCCACCTTGGTCCAGGGCGATGTGACTAACTCATGGGGCATCAAGGTCTCCCTTGGTTGGGCGGGTTGAAAACGCTGGCAGGTGGGGCAGTCGAGTACCGCATTGGCGATATCATCATTAATGCCCGGCCCATAGACAGCTTCCCTGGCCCTGTGGTGACATTTTTCCACTCCTAGATGGCCTTCATGCAGTTGCTCCAGGACCAGCTGGCGCATGCTGTGCGGGATCACGGTGCGATCCAACTTCAGGAGCACCCTGTCAACAACCGCCAGGTCATCACGGACATTGTAAAATTGTGGGCATTGGTCCTTGTGCCACCCGTCTGACATTAAGCGCATCACACACTGCAGAAGGGGGTCAGCCGCTGTCTAGCGGTGAATTTGTACCAGGCGTGCATCCGATGCTGGCAAGTGGGAGGCTGCGAGTTGAACGTGAGCATCGATTTGGCAGACGAACCCTTCGTGATCGCACAGAGTGGTGATCGACCTCGAGAGGGCATCAGCAACGACAAGGTCTTTGCCAGGGTTATAAACGAGTTGGAAGTCATACCTCCGTAGCTTGAGTAGGATGCATTGGAGGCGTCATGTCATTCAAGTCCATTTTTATAATGTTGACAAGCGGACAATGGTCGGTTTCAACCGTGAACTGCGGAAGTCCGTATACGTAGTCGTGGAACTTCATGACTCTGGTCAGAAGGCCGAGACACTTTTTCAATTTGCGCGTAGTGCTGTTCTGTGGGGGTCATTGCCCGTGACGCTTATGCAACGGGAGCCCATGACGAAGCCTCATCTCGTTGCAGGAGCTCGGCTCCAATCCCAGACTGACTGGCATCAGTGGAGATTTTAGTCTCTTTGTTCGGGTCGAAAAAAGCCAACACTGGGGCCGTGGAAAGCTTGGCCTTCAGTTCCCTCCACTCGAGCTCGTGGGCGTGCATCCACTGGAAGTCCGTAGTTTTGCGAACCAAGTCTCTGAGGGCTGTGGTGTGTGAGGCGAGATTCGGGATGAACTTCCCAAGGAAATTCACCATGCCCATGAACCGGAGGACTGCCTTCTTGTCCTCGGGCGTTTTCATGGACGTGATTGCTGCAATCTTGCCCTCATCTGGACGCACTCCTAGGTGGGAGATGTGACCCCCCAGGAACTTAATGTTCGACTGGCTGAAGGAGCATTTGGCCCTATTGAGGCGGAGGCCATGTTCGTGAATGCGCTTGAAGACGCGCTTGAGGCAGGTGATGTCTTCCTGCGGGGTGGTTGACCAGATTATAATGTCGTCGACATATACCCGGACGATTCCCTCCATCATCTGCTCCATTATTCGATGGAAAACTTCGGACGCAGAGATGATGCCGAATGGCATTCAGTTGTAGCAGTATCTGCCAAAGGGTGTGTTGAATGTATACAGCTTTCTGCTCGATTCATCCAGCTGGAGTTGCCAGAAACCCTTTGAGGCATCGAGTTTTGTGATGAGTTTGGCGTGGGCCATCTCAGACGTGAGTTCCTCACGTTTTGGAATCGGGTAGTGCTCCCGCATGATGTTCTGATGAAGATCTTTAGGATCTATGCAGATCCTCAGCTCGCCAGACGGTTTCTTAACGCAGACCATGGAGCTTACCCAGTCGGTCGGTTCCGTGACTCTGGAAATAACCCCTTGGTCCTTGAGGTCTTGGAGCTGTTGATTGAGGCGGTCCTTAAGGGGCGCTGGGACTCTGCGAGGTGTGTGTACCACAGGCGTGGCGTTGGGCTTGAGTAGAATCTTGTATGTATACGGGAGTGTGCCCATGCCCTCGAAGAGATTGTGGTATTGCTGGATGATGGAGTTGAGTTGCGCCCTGAAGTCTGTGTCAGAAGATGCAGACATGTCGCTGGGAGAGAGAGAGTGAACCCTCTGCACTAAGTGGAGCAGCTTGCATGCTTGCACACCAAGCAAGGAGGCTTTTGAGGCGGCAACGATTTCAAACAGAGAACAGCTGTGTGAGCATGATGTGTCACCTCAAGTTGGCAGGATCCGCTGGCAGCGATGGCATTGCCATTGTAGTCAAACAGTTGACACGCGGATGGCAGGCTGGACACAGAGTTTGCGAAGATCAGCTGACGTAATGAGATTGGCGGAGGCGCCAGTGTCCAGGCGGAACCTGAGAGGGGGATCAGTTGACCGTAAGGGTGGCACACCACCCATCATCCGGGTCGATGCTGTGAATGTGGACGGGTTTGGTGCCACGCTTGGGAGACATCCTGTTCGTGGCAACTTGGAATGGGGCCTGTGTGTCATCGCAGGCAAAGTCGGAAGACAGATCTGGAGTAGGTTCATTGATGGCAGGCTGAGTGGCCCTAACGTCTCTGCGGGGCTGGGTGGACCTCCTAAAAGCAGCAGGCAGGGAGGATCTGCACAGAGCGGCATAGTGGCCCAGTTTGCCACACTGCAGGCAGCGTCGGGTCATTGCAGGACATTGCCGCTTTAAGTGGGCGGAGCCACAGTTGCCGTACACCGGTGCGTCGGCACGTTCGTTGCGCCACCGCGCATGCGTGGGACGATCCAGCGAGGTGCGCGCCTGCGCAAAACGGTCCGCGACGTCACTACGTTCGTTGTGTGTCAGCGCGGGAGTCCACGAAAAGCGCGCGAAATGGCCGCCATCGTCCAGATCCAGACCCTGGAAAGATTTTATTATTTGGACCCGTTCTGCTTCGTAGGGAGCTTGCCGCGCCGTTTCAGCGGCCTGGATGTGGGAGTAGCGCGTGGAGGCGTGTTCATGGAGCACACAGGTCTCAATGGCCGTGGACAGAGTGAGCTTCTTCACTTTTAGTAGCTGCTGGCGCAGGGTCTCAGATTGGACACCAAAAACTATCTGGTCACTGATCATGGAGTCAGAGGTGGACCCGTAGTTGCAGGACTGCGCAAGGACGCTGAGGTGGATGATAAAGGACTGGAAAGGCTCATCCTTACCCTGAATTCGCTGTTGAAACATGTATCTCTCGAAGCTCTTGTTTACCTCAACCTCGTAGTGGCTGTCGAACTTTAAGAGGACTGTTTTGAACTACGATTTGTCCTCCCCCTCAGCGAAGGTGAGCAAGTTGAAGATGTGGAGAGCATGGTCCCGGCTGTGGAGAGGAAGAGAGCAATCTTCCATGCGTCCGAGGCAGCTTCCAGGTCCGTGGCCTCGAGGTACAGCTGGAAGCGCTGTTTAAAAATTTTCCAATTTGAGCCCAGGTTCCCAGCAATGCGGAGAGGCGGCGGCGGGCGAACGGAGTCCATTCTGCAGGATGGCGTGAGACTGGTGGAAGGCTGATCACTGGTAGGTAGGTCTCAGAAGTACTAACATTCCTCAACTACTGGTACCATGAAGTGTTGGATAGTGTAGGCTTGCGAGGTGAACATATACCACCAAAACTGAGGAAGGTTCAACTCTATTTTATTAACTAACTATTAACTAATCGACATACGAGAACTGCGGGTTTAAACGATGCTAATTTAAACTAGAGACCTAAGCCTGTCCGAACCAGTTGAATCTCTCAGCACGTGGTGTGAGTCTGTGCTGGGCTGGATGAGTTCTTGTTACACTCAGAGGCAGCACCCAGAATGAGCGGGAACCGTGGTGCCCTCTGCCTTTATAGTGTGTGTATTCTAACTGGTGATTGGCTGCGGTGTTTGTGCATGTTGATTGGTCCCAGTGTATGTCCATCAGTATGTGTCTTCACCATGATATACTGGTGTATATTATGACACATGGCTGTTTCTTTTGTGAAGTGGAGCCTTTTCCTCTCGGGGGTATATACCCGCGCTGTATCTAATTGAATGTTTCTTTAAATATTCTTCACTACTTTTCAGTTGTTTAACCCATTAACAGATCTTCCCAGTTAACTGTGGACAATCTTTGTCCCATCCCATTAAATTCAGCCTTACTTGTCTAAAATTCTAGTTTCTGAAATGTGCTTTTCACTACACTGAATTCAATCATGTTTTGAACACTGTTCGATATATGTTCACGCAGTTATGCTACTGTACGTTTTCTACATACTTGCCTAATTTCTGCATTTATGCAGTCTAATACCAGAGAACTGCTACCTGGGGGTTGATACACAACACCCATTATAGGTTTAGATCCTTTTTTGTTCCTCAGTTCCACCCATATAGTCTCCACTGGATGCTTTTCCCTCATTATATCCTCCCTGACCACTGAGGTGATAGTACCTCTAATCATCTAGTTTATTTCTTACACTCCATGCAATTGTATATAGAGGCGATGAAGTAGCCTTACTGATTACAATGGTATAGTTCCCTCCTGTCCTAATACGGATGCCAGTGCCCCATGAAATGAAACCCTTCTTTCCTGCACCAGTCCTTTAGCTATGTGTTTACTTCCCTAATTTTCTCATCCATATGCCTGTTATGTTTCTACTCCTGGTAGCATGTTATATAACGGATCAGAGAATAGGGTACCTGTTGAATAGGCAGAAATAATATGCAGTGAGTCTGTAAGGAAGTATAGACAGTTGATGAGGCAAAGTTGCACTCAGTAGGATGAGGTACAGTGTGTCTGTCTGAATGCAGGAATAAGGGAGATGAGCTTAGAGCATGGGACATTAAAATCAATAAGAAGAAATTTGACAGTTATATGAAGGAAAAGTGGGTGTGAAGAGCAATGTAGGCCCACTAAAAGCTGAAAATTGAGATATTGTCATTGATAAAGGTAAAATGGCAGACATGTTGCACACTTACTTTGCCTCCTTATTCTTCTTAAAACATCTAAACCTTAGAACATCTAGCAACCATTCCTGCCCCTATGAACTCCATGTGCCCGTAATGGTCACAACATTGTAGTTCCAAGAATGGGGAGGGAGAGAGGTAAAAGAGGAGGGGGAGTATCATTGTTAATTAGAGAGTGCATCACAGCTGTAGAAAAGGAGGCGGTCGAGGAGGGGTTGTCGACTGAGTCAGTATGGGTGGAAGTCAGAAACAAGAAAGCAGCAGTCACTTTATTGAGAGTTTTCTATAGACCCCCCAATAGCAGTAGAGAGGTGGAGGAACAGATTGGGAAGCAAATCTTGGAAAGTAACAGAGTTGTTGTCATGGGTGATGTCAACTTCCCTAATATTGACTAGAACCTCCTCAGTGTAAATGGTTTAAATGGAGCAGATTTTGTCAGGTGTCCAGGAAGGATTCCTGACTCAATATATAGATAGGCTGACGAGGGGGTAGGCCATATTGAATTTGGTGCTCGGCAACGAACCAGGCCAGGTGTCATATGTCTCGGTGGGAGAGCATTTCGGTGGCAGTGATCACAACTCCTTGACCTTTACCATAGTCATGGAGAGGGATAGGAACAGACAGTATGGGAAGGTATTTAATTAGGGGAGGGGAAATTCTACTGCTATTGGAGGAGCTGAGGAGCATAAATTGGGAACAGATGTTCAGGGAAATGCACAACAATAATGTGGGAGTTGTTTAAGGAGCACCTGCTGCGAGTGCTGGATAGTTTTGTCCCACTGAGACAAGGAAGGAATGGTAAGGTGAAGGAGCCTTGGATGACAAGAGAAGTGGAGCTTCTAGTCAAGGGGAAGAAGGAAGCTTACGTAAGGTTGAGGAAGCAAACTTGGGCTTGTGGCACAACTGTAGCGCATTTGACTCCAGATCAGAAGGTTGAGGAAGCAAGGATATGGCATGGATCTCGACGGTTACAAAGTAGCCAGGAAGGAACTAAAAAATGGACTTAGGAGAGCTAGAAGGGGCATGAAAAAGCCCTGGCGGGAAGGATTAGGGCAAAGCACAAGGCATTCTGCACTTATGTGAGAAATAAGAGGATGATCAGAGTGAGAGTAGAGCCGATCAGGGATAGTGGAGGGAACTTGTACCTAGAGTCTGAGGATATAGTGGAGGTCCTAAATGAATATTTTGCTTCAGTATTCACTAGAGAGAGGGACCTTGGTGCTCGTGGGAACAGCATGAACCAGGTAAATAGGCTCGAACAGGTTGATATTAACAAGGAAGATGTGCTGGAAATTTTGAACAACATCAGGATAGTTAAATCCCTTGGGCCAGACGGGATATACCCAAGGTTACCACGGGAAGCAAGGGAGGAGATTACTACGCCGTTGGCGATGATCTTTGCAACCTCACTCTCCACTGGAGTATTACCGGATGATTGGGGGGAGGCGAAAGGTGCCCCCTATTCAAGAAAGGGAATAGGAAAATCCCTGGGAATTACAGACCATTTAGTCTTACGTCTGTGGTGAGAAAAATATTGTATAGGATTCTGAGAGATAGGATCTTTGATTATTTAGAAAAACATAGTTTGATTAAAGATAGTTAGCATGGCTTTGTGAGGGGCAGGTCATGCCTCACAAGCCTCATTGAATTCTTTGAGGATGTGACGAGACACATTGATGAAGAAGTGGATGTGGTGTATATGGATTTCAGTAAGGCATTTGATAAGGTTTCCCATGGTAGGCTTATTCAGAAAGTTATGGGGCATGGGATACAGGGATATTTGGCTGTCTGGATACAGAATTGGCTGGCTGAAAGGAGACAGTGAGTGGTATTGGATGGAAAGAAAGTATTCCGCCTGGAGGTCGGTGACCAATGGTGTCCCGCAGGGATTTGTTCTGGGGCCTCTGTTCTATGTGGTTTTTATAAATGACTTAGATGAGGAAGTGGAAGGGTGAGTTAGTAAGTTTGCCGATGACACGAAGGTTGGTGGAGTTGTGGATGGCGTTGAGGGCTGTTGCAGGTTACAACAGGACATTGACAGGATGCAGAGCTGGGCTGAGAAGTGGCAGATGGAGTTCAACCTAGATAAATGTGAAGTGATTCATTTTGGAAGGTCGAATTTGAATGCTGAATACAAGGTTAAAGCCAGGATTCTTGGAAATGTGAACAGGGATCTTGGGATCCACGTACATAGATCCCTCAAAGTTGCTACCCAGGTTGATAGAGTTGTTAAGAAGGCGTATGGTGTGTTGGCTTTCATTAACAGGGGAATTGAGTTTAAGAGCCGAGAGGCTTTGCTGCAGCTTTAGAAAACCCTGGTGAGACCACACTTGGAATATTGTGTCCAGTTCTGGTTGCCTCATTATAGGAAGGATATGAATGCTTTGGAGAGGGTGCAGAGGAGATTTTCCAGGATGGTGCCTGGACTGGAAGGCATGACTTTTGAAGAAAGGTTGAGGGAGCTAGGGATTTTCTCACTGGAGCAAAGAAGGCAGAGAGGTGACTTGATAGAGGTGTACCAGGTGATGAGAGGCATGAATAGAGTGGATAGCCAGAGACTTTTCCCCAGGGTGGAAATGGCTGTCACGAGGGTGTTGTTGAAATTATAATAAAGACAAATTCCTCGAGGTTCAATTTAAGGAAATTTATTTACGCAAACATATTTGGGGAGAGACAGTGTTCTAGCTGCAAAGCCAGTGCACTGCGCTCTGAGATTCGATTGAAGGAAGCATATCTTTATAGTCTGAAATAACAGCTTGACGTAAACAGGCATGTTTATATTAAATAGACCTTGGAAAGTACGTACGGTGAAATACGTAGTACATATGTTCTTGCCCTTGGCTAAAAGCAACTTGAATACACATTTTGTTATCTTGCGGAGGACAATGTGTTTTCATAATAAGGCCAAGACCAGAATATTAAGCAGTTTTTCATTTATGTTACCTGACCTACTTATTTTCATTCAAAAGCAGTGTTAAACTATAGTCAAGCATTTCCCAGCATGCTTCTAAGTTGGCAACTCATTAACTTCCCTTTCACATTTCCCTCCTTCTTGATCTTTTGATCAATACCTTTTAGTAAATTATCGTGTAGGGTGGGTTATAATGTAAGGGGAACGGACGTATGACAGTTCCCTGCATGATATGAGCCTGGTAGCAAGGAGGCAAGGTGGCTAGGGCTGTTCCCGTGTTCGTAAAATAGAAATATCTTGCGCAACATTAAAACAGTAATTATACGACAATCAAGATTACAATGGCGAATATAATCCAGAACACAATCCTCTGTCCTGATGATCCTAACCACCCAAAGCCAAAGTCCCATCCCTCATTTTCATGTAATCTTGTTACCTCTCTATGAATATGATCCACCAGATTATCCATTTTTTCTGAGTTATCAGGGATGTATGTGCAACAGTCATTTCCAATCAGGGCACAAGTGTGATGTCGTATGAAGTAAATAATGGCATGATGGGAAAACTGGTCAACTACTGGGTACAATGTAAGAAAAGCTGACTTTGCATGACCTAAAGCCTGAATAAGATCAGAGAAGGTCAAGCTGATCCGAAATGCCTGGGCTCCGCAAATTCTGATAAGACTAACTCGTCATAACCCAAAGAAGTCTAAATACGACATGATAGGGTCAGAACAAGTCTCTTCCGACTTTTAAATATTCGATCAAAGGACAAGATAATGGTATGAGTGATGAGACAAAGAGTCCTGAAAGGTCATCAAGGTGACGCTTGTTTTATGATATTGCTTATGTTTGTACTTCTGATCGAATTCCTGACCAAGCTGTAGTCACGTAATCCTGATTCTGATAATGTATAAATACTGAGCTGATTCTCTGTGAAAGCGCGGACTTGAGTAGGAATCAGCAGAGACACTCCCTGCTCTCCGACCTCAACTTTCAGCCATAAACTGCAGTCTGTTCGAAAATAAATTCTTGTTATGTTTTCTTAACGAGCGTTGTTGAATCTTTCTACCACAGTCCAGAATCAGGGAAAATATTGACTTCTACATTTGGCGCTGCGAAGTAAAAACTAATACCCTGAGTGAATTCCGTAGGGGACTGAAGAAGTGATCGAGCCACAACCCGGAGGGAAGAGACGGACGCCGGCACAAGGTATGATTCACCTTGGTCTCTCTCACTCTCTCTCGGATCTGTGGTGCGACCCCTCGTCCCTGACGGAGGAAACTAACAGGTGATGGTTCTCGAATCTAAATTTGACTGTGAGTAGTGTTTAGGGTCATGGACCCGATTGTGGTTAACCTTAGGTCAGGGACCTCCTGCTCTTGTTTTCAAATCCAGATCAGGGCTGTACAGGTTTACCTTGGGTCAGGGACCCGATTGTGATTAGTCTCAGGTCAGGGACCTCTTGATCTCGTTTTCAATCCAGATCAGGTTTATACAGGCTTAAGTTTGAGTCAGGGACCCTGTGATTAAGTTTGGGTCAGGGATCCTGTGATTAAGTTTGGGTCAGGGACCCTGTGAATACATTTGGGTCAGGGACCCTGTGATTAAGTTTGGGTCAGGGACCCTGTGATTAAGTTTGGGTCAGGGACCCTGTGAATACATTTGGGTCAGGGACCCTGTGATTAAGTTTGGGTCAGGGACCCTGTGATTAAGTTTGGGTCAGGGACCCTGTGATTAAGTTTGGGTCAGGGACCCTGTGATTAAGTTTGGGTCAGGGACCCTGTGATTAAGTTTGGGTCAGGGACCCTGTGATTAAGTTTGGGTCAGGGACCCTGTGATTAAGTTTGGGTCAGGGACCCTGTGATTAAATTTGGGTCAGGGACCTTGTGATTAAGTTTGGGTCAGGGACCCTGTGATTAAGTTTGGGTCAGGGACCCTGTGATTAAGTTTGGGTCAGGGACCCTGTGATTAAGTTTGGGTCAGGGACCCTGTGATTAAGTTTGGGTCAGGGACCTTGTGATTAAGTTTGGGTCAGGGACCCTGTGATTAAGTTTGGGTCAGGGACCCTGTGATTAAGTTTGGGTCAGGGACCCTGTGATTAAGTTAGGGTCAGGGACCCTGTGATTAAGTTTGGGTCAGGGACCCTGTGATTAAGTTTGGGTCAGGGACCCTGTGATTTGATTTCGGTACCAGGAACTGAAGAAGGAGGATGCAGTGGTACTGCAGGAAATTCAAAACATTAAAGCAAAACAAAATCAGTTCTATGATAGAGTGTCGAGAGTAGTGATGACATTGTGAGAATAGAAGATCCAGGCAATTGGTCAAAAAAGTATAAATCCAGCCATTCAGCAAGAACATTACATGCATGACTGCATATATGCTTAAAACTCCTAAATTTGGGATAATCCCTCAATACCGCTGGTCAAGTCTGAATTTATACCTGACAAAATTGACATAGTAAAAGAAAAGGGGAACTGGGAGAATTGATTTCAAAGGGTTTTCGGGGAAAGATTCAACAGTTTTATCCACAGGTGGAGAAGATTTAGCGGGATATGTTTGGGTTAGGGAGATATTAATTATGGATAATAACCTTGATCATCTTCTTTTAGTGATAAAGAAAGACATGAGAGCCATCACATCAGTCGTCCTTGCAAGTCTTCCTGCTTCAGTGGAATGGACCAGACAAGGATTCACCCCAGCTACCTGGGATACATATGGTTCGCCTCACCGGACACGGGCGAATCTGAGGACCTAACCATACTCACAGTCAAACTCATCAGATGGAAAAGGGAACTAATGCAAGTATACAACATCAACCTTACTCTGACATGTATTTATTTTTCTCTCCTAAAGTTAATTTTGAATTCAATAATATATGTTGAGATTCTTGTATGGATTTGTTTTGCGTGTCTTTTTCATAATGTATTTTGAGAACAGTTTCTTTTGCATTTTTATAATTTTTTTTTAAAAATGTGTACTTGACAATATTCCAGGTATTGTGTAGCTTTCAGGATTTAGACAGTCTACCTGGGACCTTGGTATTTGGCCATGGGAGAGTTTGGTCACAATTGTGTGATCCAGTTCGCTGCTGCTCATTGGATCAAAAGGAGGGACTGTGACAAAATGGCCAGCAGCCTAAAAAGCTAGGCCAGATACAGAATTGACAATCTAAATTGAACAGCAGGCAACAGCATGAACCGCCAGGTCTGGTGGGAATTCAGACAGGCCTAATAAACACAGAAACTGATCAGAAGTTGGAATCAGAGGTAATCGGCCTTGGTCAATTAAGGCCAGTGTTTTTTGTACCTGCTGGTATCGGCCGCTCACAGGCATCTTAGATCAGGTATCGATCAGACTCAACAGCACTTCAGCACCATATATGGAAAGGGCTACGTGTGCTCCATACAGCTGAGAATGGACCCCTAGGGAGCTCCTGGCATCTCCCATATATGGAATCAGCAATCCCAGTGGATGTCACACCACCCCTGCCCCCACCCCCCCCCCAGTAACTTAATTAGCTGGAAGCCAGAGAACCTTCCAGAAAGGCACAAAAGACAGAAGGAAGGGGGGAATAAGAGACACCCAGAACTCACCCGAAAACTCCACCCCAGCAAAAAGAAGATATGGTGACAGAAGAGGGTGTGCAAGACCCACGTTCGCGCTGAAGGCCCTGAGTTCAGAAGCATGGTCATTGGAATCAGCAGAGTGTAGCCAAGAGTTGTATCCAGCGGAGCAGCCTGACCAAGGTCAACTGCACAGTTAGTCTCTGAGTCTCAGATAGACCATAGTATTTATAAGTTAATTTAAGGATTTAGAGTTTGTTGTGTGAACAGAGTTGGAATCATAAGATTCAGTAATAAAATCAGGTTGAACCACAAATCCACTCTCGTCCTTTGTTTGTGTCATGAGTAAGGGCAACTGGATAAACAAGTTTTAAGATAACCGGTCAAGTGTCCGAACCGCACAGACAACATCTATCAAGCACAAAGCCCTGCAAATTAATAACCCTGTCCTTACTCACCTACATCCTAAAAGTTCTTCTGGTCTCCTTACAGCTCCAATTTAAGATTCTCATCCTTGTGTCAAAGTTGCTTTGTGTCCTTATTCATTCATATCTCTGCACCCTCCTTCTGACCGACAGACCTTCCCCAGAACCTCTGGCCTCTTGCATGATCCCCCATCACCTCCCCCTTCTTCCTGTGCCTCAATATTAATGACTATGGTTGGGATTTTCCTCTCCCGATCGATTGGGTATCATGGTGGGCGCGAGAGCTAAATTTCACGAGAAACTGGATTTCCAATAACCTAACTAAATCTTCAGGATATATTTTTTCATATATTTTAATAACCCTTTGTTGGCCTTTAAATGTTTCCCGATCCTCCAGACTGCCATAACCTTTGCAATACAGTGGGCCCGACGTTTTGCTTTTATGTTATCTTTAACCTCCTTGCTTAGCCACAGAAGCATTTCCCCCTTCTTACAATTTTAATTCCTATCTGGAATATATTTTAGTTGGGAGAAATTGAATATTTCCTTAAATGTCTGTTACTGTTCATCAACTGTCCTCCTTTTAGCCTGACTATCCAGTCCACTAAGGCCAAATCTGTCCTCATGCCTATATAAGTACCTTGATTTAACACCACAACACTCAAGTTTATTGCCTTCAAACTGAATTTGAAATTCAAACGTATAATGATCACTCTTCCCCAGAGGATCCTTTGCTATAAGATCATTAATTAACCCTATGTTCCATGATCATTTGTTAAAGGTGTTGTGCAGAAATGAATGTTTGCAAAAGTGACAACATTAGCTGCCTTAGCTTGGAGCCACATTTAAGGTTTTCATTGAATGGATGAATCCTTACTAAGTGGTTTCCCAAAGCCAAGCTCCCCATCACTGATTGCTCTTTCACCTTTCACTCCCACAAGTTTTGATGTCCTCTCCTCAAACTCGGTGACAGCCCTCAGGTTGTCTCCCATTCGGCATGATTGTGACAAAATTTCTCCTGCTCAAAGAAGAGAACAATTGAGAAGAGTTGCATGTTACATAGGCTGGAGCATTGACATTTGTTTCATTGATCATTCCACCCCTTGTAAGATAGCCGACGTCTGTGTGGCAGGCTATAACTGGTACAAATTAGGCAGAGGTTGTGAGCCAGCCCCTTCCAGAGCACTGAGCACATCCACCTGCAAGGCAAAAGCTTATATGCATGTGATTTATGGAAGTAGACAGTTCCCTTTGAGTCTATGTTGTGTTTTGCTGTCCCTCCCAAACCTCGTTCCTACCCCTATTCGATATAGTGTCCCATGTCTACTGTAGGATGAAGGAGGCAATGTGATCACTCCAGCCTAGCATCGATGCACAGAAGTGGGGCTGTGAGGCAGGATATGCAGTTGCTACTGGTCCTTAGACCCAGATATATAGGAATCTTTGTGGATTATGGAAAAGACTTACCCTGGCAGAGCAAGTGAGGTAATTCATCTGCTTGCAGGATTGGGTTGTTCACCACCTGTGAAGCCCCTGGGCACTTTTGACATCAACCACCTGCAACAATTCTGTTTTGGTATCCGTGCTGAACCTCCTCCTTCCATAAGACTGGTAGAGTACATCTCTCCTGACCTCAACATGATCAAGGAGGACGCGCACAAAGGCATCAATAGACTTGGGTGCTGGACCGTTACCTCCGCTTCCTGACATTTGAATAGGAAAGTGCTGGCTGAAAGGATGTTTAGGCACCTTTAAAATATGACACCTGGATACGATGGCGGGATGTGCACCATCAAACTCCCCCCCCCCCCCCCCCCCCCGCCGCCACAGAAGATGGCACAAAACACCCAGATGCATAATTAATGACATGGGGGGAGGCAGGATATGATGTGGTTTGCCATTGCCCTCTGCAATAAGAAACACTCCCATTTCTACCTCTGTCATGTCACTTCGGGATGAATTTTCCAGCGCTTCCCACTGGTGGGATTTGCCATTGCAGGTTCCACGGTGCACAGTCGGTAAACTAAAGGAAACCCTTTTGTCAGCGGCGGGACCGGAAGATTCCACCCCAGCCAATGACAGGCCTCTTCCATCCCCGCAAAACACACCACGGGGAAAGGAAAATCCAACCCTTAGTCTCAGACACGGGAATTCCACCAATTGAGTGGACTACCCAGTAAATCCATTGGATCCATCTTTGTGGTATCTGCTTTTTGATGTGTTACATATCAATCATGATTTGCCTGTTGATTCAGGATCCCAGATGAGAACCCAACTATTTGCAATTTGTAAAACTGTGAGGGAAGGTGACTACAACGCAGGAGTAATTAACACTGCCCAATAGGTATATTTTATGTTCAAACAAACTTTACTTTAAACAGAAAATCAATCACATCAGCAATAAAGTAATAGCTCCACAGTTAACAGTTAAAACAATTATGAAGTAAAAAGAAAAACTTAACTTACTCCTACACCTCTAACTAAAGATTCCAATTAAGCAAAAAATATAGTTCAAAGACCATTTATAGAAAAAGTTTACACTCAAGTTTACTTTCCTTTCTCTGTGCAGAGACCTTGGAGAGAACATTTCAGGAGCCAACTCAGGACACTTATGTTCAACTTCAAATCTTATGGCAAACTAAATGTACAGACAGACTTGGCTCCTCTCTTTAATTACATCACTGTACTCAAAGCATAAGGCATTAGAACATAGAACATAGAACGATACAGCGCAGTACAGGCCCTTCGGCCCTCGATGTTGCACCGACATGGAAAAAATCTAAAGGCCATCTAACCTACACTATGCCCTTATCATCCATATGCTTATCCAATAAATTTTTAAATGCCCTCAATGTTGGCGTGTTCACTACTGTTGCAGGTAGGGCATTCCACGGCCTCACCACTCTTTGCGTAAAAAACCCACCTCTGACCTCTGTCCTATATCTATTACCCCTCAATTTAAGGCTATGTCCCCTCGTGCTAGCCACCTCCATCCGCGGGAGAAGGCTCTCGCTGTCCACCCTATCTAACCCTCTGATCATTTTGTATGCCTCTATTAAGTCACCTCTTAACCTTCTTCTCTCTAACGAAAACAACCTCAAGTCCATCAGCCTTTCCTCATAAGATTTTCCCTCCATACCAGGCAACATCCTGGTAAATCTCCTCTGCACCCGTTCCAAAGCTTCCATGTCCTTCCTATAATGAGGCGACCAGAACTGTACGCAATACTCCAAATGCGGCCGTACTAGAGTTTTGTACAACTGCAACATGACCTCATGGCTCCGGAACTCAATCCCTCTACCAATAAAGGCCAACACACCATAGGCCTTCTTCACAACCCTATCAACCTGGGTGGCAACTTTCAGGGATCTATGTACATGGACACCGAGATCCCTCTACTCATCCACACTACCAAGAATTTTACCATTAGCCAAATATTCCGCATTTCTGTTATTCTTTCCAAAGTGAATCACCTCACACTTCTCCACATTAAACTCCATTTGCCATCTCTCAGCCCAGCTCTGCAGCCTATCTATGTCCCTCTGTAACCTGCAACATCCTTCCGCACTGTCTACAACTCCACCGACTTTAGTGTCGTCTGCAAATTTACTCACCCATCCTTCTGCGCCCTCCTCTAGGTCATTTATAAAAATGACAAACAGCAACGGCCCCCAGAACAGATCCTTGTGGTACGCCACTCGTAACTGAACTCCATTCTGAACATTTCCCATCAACTACCACTCTCTGTCTTCTTTCAACTAGCCAATTTCTGATCCACATCTCTAAATCACCCTCAATCCCCAGCCTCCGTATTTTCTGCAATAGACGACCGTGGGGAACCTTATCAAACGCTTTACTGAAATCCATATACACCACATCAACTGCTCTACCCTCGTCTACCTGTTCAGTCACCTTCTCAAAGAACTCGATAAGGTTTGTGAGGCATGACCTACCCTTCACAAAACCATGCTGACTGTCCCTAATCATATTATTCCTATCTAGATGATTATAAATCGTATCTTTTATAATCCTCTCCAAGACTTTACCCACCACAGACGTTAGGCTCACCGGCCTATAGTTACCGGGGTTATCTCTACTCCCCTTCTTGAACAAAGGGACCACATTTGCTATCCTCCAGTCCTCTGGCACTATTCCTGTAGCCAATGATGACCTAAAAATCAAAGCCAAAGGCTCAGCAATCTCTTCCCTGGCTTCCCAGAGAATCCTAGGATAAATCCCATCCGGCCCCGGGGACTTATCTATTTTCACCTTGTCCAGAATTGCCAACACTTCTTCCCTACGCACCTCAATGCCATCTATTCTAATAGCCTGGGTCTCAGCATTCTCCTCCACAATATTATCTTTTTCTTGAGTGAATACTGACGAAAAGTATTCATTTAGTATCTCGCTTATCTCCTCAGCCTCCACACACAACTTCCCACCACTGTCCTTGACTGGCCCTACTCTTACCCTAGTCATTCTTTTATTCCTGACATACCTATAGAAAGCTTTTGGGTTTTCCTTGATCCTACCTGCCAAAGACTTCTCATGTCCCTTCCTTGTTCGTCTCAGCTCTCTCTTTAGATCCTTCCTCGCTTCCTTGTAAATATCAAGCGCCCCAACTGAAACTTCACACCTCATCTTCACATAGGCCTCCTTCTTCCTCTTAACAAGAGATTCCACTTCTTTGGTAAACCACGGTTCCCTCGCTCGACCCCTTCCTCCCTGCCTGACTGGTACGTACTTATCAAGAACATGCAATAGCTGTTCCTTGAACAAGCTCCACATATCCAGTGTGCCCAACCCTTGCAGCCTACTTCTCCAACCAACACATCCTAAGTCATGTCTAATGGCATCATAATTGCCCTTCCCCCAGCTATAACTCTTGCCCTGCGGGGTATACTTATCCCTTTCCATCACTAACGTAAAGGTCACCGAATTGTGGTCACTGTTTCCAAAGTGCTCACCTACCTTCAGATCTAACACCTGGCCTGGTTCATTACCCAAAACCAAATCCAATGTGGCCTCGCCTCTTGTTGGCCTGTCAACATATTGTGTCAGAAAACCCTCCTGCACACATTGTACAAAGAATGACCCATCTAATATACTCGAACTATATCTTTTCCAGTCAATATTTGGAAAGTTAAAGTCTCCCATAACAACTACCCTGTTACTTTCGCTCTTTTCCAGAATCATCTTCGCCATCCTTTCCTCTACATCCCTAGAACTATTAGGTGCCCTATAGAAAACTCCCAACAGGGTGACCTCTCCTTTCCTGTTTCTAACCTCAGCCCATACTACCTCAGAAGAAGAGTCCCCATCTAGCATCCTTTCCGCCACCGTAATACTGTCCTTGACTAGCAGCGCCACACCTCCCCCTCTTTTGCCCCCTTCTCTGAGCTTACTAAAACACCTAAACCCCGGAACCTGCAACAACCATTCCTGTCCCTGCTCTATCCATGTCTCTGAAATGGCCACAACATTGAAGTCCCAGGTACCAACCCATGCTGCCAGTTCCCCTACCTTATTTCGTATACTCCTGGCATTGAAGTAGACACACTTCAAACCACCTACCTGAACACTGGCACCCTCCTGCGAAGTCAAATCTGTGCTCCTGACCTCTATACTCTCAATCTCCCGTACCCCAAAACTACAATCCAGGTTCCCATGCCCCTGCTGAATTAGTTTAAACCCCCCCAAAGAGCACTAACAAATCTCCCCCCCCAGGATATTGGTGCCCCTCAGGTTCAGATGTAGACCATCCTGTCTATAGAGGTCCCACCTTCCCCAGAAAGAGCCCCAGTTATCCAGAAATCTGAATCCCTCCCGCCTGCATCATCCCTGTAGCCACGTGTTTAATTGCTCTCTCTCCCTATTCCTCATCTCACTATCACGTGGCACAGGCAACAACCCAGAGATAACAACTCTGTTTGTTCTCGCTCTGAGCTTCCATCCTAGCTCCCTAAAGGCCTGCCTGACATCCTTGTCCCCTTTCCTACCTATGTCATTAGTGCCAATGTGGACTACGACTTGGGGCTGCTCCCCCTCCCCCTTAAGGACCCGGAAAACACGATCCGAGACATCACGTACCCTTGCACCTGGGAGGCAACATACCAAACGTGAGTCTCTCTCGCTCCCACAAAATCTCCTATCTGTGCCCCTGACTATTGAGTCCCCAATTACTAATGTTCTACTCCTTTCCCCCCTTCCCTTCTGAGCAACAGGGACAGACTCCGTGCCAGAGGCCCGTACCCCATGGCTTACCCCTGGTAAGTCCCCCCCCCCACAAGTATCCAAAACGGTATACTTGTTACTCAGGGGAACGACCGCAGGGGGTCCCTGCACTGACTGCTTCTTCCCAGTCCCTCTTACAGTTACCCATCTATCTCCAGTCTTTGGTGTAACTACTTCCCTGAAGCTCCTATCTATGACCCCCTCTGCCTCCCGAATGATCCGAAGTTCATCCAGCTCAAGCTCCAGGTCCCTAACACGGTTTTTGAGGAGCTGGAGTTGGGTGCACTTCCCACAGATGAAATCAGCAGGGACACTGACGGCGTCCCTCACCTCAAACATTCTGCAGGAGGAGCATTGTACTGCCTTCCCTGACATCACCTCTAGATTTAAAAAAAAAACAAGGAAAAGAAAAAGAAAGGAAGAGCTTACCTGATATTACCTCAAACCCTGCTCCCGCTGAAAGGTAAGCAAATTTAAAGGCACTCACTCACCTTCACGACAGGCCCCTGCTCCCGCTTCCCAACCACCGTGGGGTGGGAAACACTCATGAAGTGTTTCGGGTTTAACTGTCACTTGCCAACAGCCTCTCCACAAACCACCTTCAACTTAGGCTGACCGCACTGCACGTATGCAAATTTCCCCAGAACAGCTGATCTGTAGCTCTGCTCTGCTGCCCTCTGCTGGATGATTGCCTTCACTCAAACTCCTCGGGTCTCCTTCGCAGATACCTTCAACTTAGGCTGACCGCACTGCACGTATGCAAATTTCCCCAGAACAGCTGATCTGTAGCTCTGCTCTGCTGCCCTCTGCTGGATGATTGCCTTCACTCAAACTCCTCGGGTCTCCTTCGCAGATACCTTCAACTTAGGCTGACCGCACTGCACGTATGCAAATTTCCCCAGAACAGCTGATCTGTAGCTCTGCTCTGCTGCCCTCTGCTGGATGATTGCCTTCACTCAAACTCCTCGGGTCTCCTTCGCAGATTCACCTTCAACTTAGGCTGACCGCACTGCACGTATGCAAATTTCCCCAGAACAGCTGATCTGTAGCTCTGCTCTGCTGCCCTCTGCTGGATGATTGCCTTCACTCAAACTCCTCGGGTCTCCTTCGCAGATACCTTCAACTTAGGCTGACCGCACGGCACGTATGCAAATTTCCCCAGAACAGCTGATCTGTAGCTCTGCTCTGCTGCCCTCTGCTGGATGATTGCCTTCACTCAAACTCCTCGGGTCTCCTTCGCAGATACCTTCAACTTAGGCTGACCGCACTGCACGTATGCAAATTTCCCCAGAACAGCTGATCTGTAGCTCTGCTCTGCTGCCCTCTGCTGGATGATTGCCTTCACTCAAACTCCTCGGGTCTCCTTCGCAGATTCACCTTCAACTTAGGCTGACCGCACTGCACGTATGCAAATTTCCCCAGAACAGCTGATCTGTAGCTCTGCTCTGCTGCCCTCTGCTGGATGATTGCCTTCACTCAAACTCCTCGGGTCTCCTTCGCAGATTCACCTTCAACTTAGGCTGACCGCACTGCACGTATGCAAATTTCCCCAGAACAGCTGATCTGTAGCTCTGCTCTGCTGCCCTCTGCTGGATGATTGCCTTCACTCAAACTCCTCGGGTCTCCTTCGCAGATTCACCTTCAACTTAGGCTGACCGCACTGCACGTATGCAAATTTCCCCAGAACAGCTGATCTGTAGCTCTGCTCTGCTGCCCTCTGCTGGATGATTGCCTTCACTCAAACTCCTCGGGTCTCCTTCGCAGATTCACCTTCAACTTAGGCTGACCGCACTGCACGTATGCAAATTTCCCCAGAACAGCTGATCTGTAGCTCTGCTCTGCTGCCCTCTGCTGGATGATTGCCTTCACTCAAACTCCTCGGGTCTCCTTCGCAGATTCACCTTCAACTTAGGCTGACCGCACTGCACGTATGCAAATTTCCCCAGAACAGCTGATCTGTAGCTCTGCTCTGCTGCCCTCTGCTGGATGATTGCCTTCACTCAAACTCCTCGGGTCTCCTTCGCAGATTCACCTTCAACTTAGGCTGACCGCACTGCACGTATGCAAATTTCCCCAGAACAGCTGATCTGTAGCTCTGCTCTGCTGCCCTCTGCTGGATGATTGCCTTCACTCAAACTCCTCGGGTCTCCTTCGCAGATTCACCTTCAACTTAGGCTGACCGCACTGCACGTATGCAAATTTCCCCAGAACAGCTGATCTGTAGCTCTGCTCTGCTGCCCTCTGCTGGATGATTGCCTTCACTCAAACTCCTCGGGTCTCCTTCGCAGATTCACCTTCAACTTAGGCTGACCGCACTGCACGTATGCAAATTTCCCCAGAACAGCTGATCTGTAGCTCTGCTCTGCTGCCCTCTGCTGGATGATTGCCTTCACTCAAACTCCTCGGGTCTCCTTCGCAGATTCACCTTCAACTTAGGCTGACCGCACTGCACGTATGCAAATTTCCCCAGAACAGCTGATCTGTAGCTCTGCTCTGCTGCCCTCTGCTGGATGATTGCCTTCACTCAAACTCCTCGGGTCTCCTTCGCAGATTCACCTTCAACTTAGGCTGACCGCACTGCACGTATGCAAATTTCCCCAGAACAGCTGATCTGTAGCTCTGCTCTGCTGCCCTCTGCTGGATGATTGCCTTCACTCAAACTCCTCGGGTCTCCTTCGCAGATTCACCTTCAACTTAGGCTGACCGCACTGCACGTATGCAAATTTCCCCAGAACAGCTGATCTGTAGCTCTGCTCTGCTGCCCTCTGCTGGATGATTGCCTTCACTCAAACTCCTCGGGTCTCCTTCGCAGATTCACCTTCAACTTAGGCTGACCGCACTGCACGTATGCAAATTTCCCCAGAACAGCTGATCTGTAGCTCTGCTCTGCTGCCCTCTGCTGGATGATTGCCTTCACTCAAACTCCTCGGGTCTCCTTCGCAGATTCACCTTCAACTTAGGCTGACCGCACTGCACGTATGCAAATTTCCCCAGAACAGCTGATCTGTAGCTCTGCTCTGCTGCCCTCTGCTGGATGATTGCCTTCACTCAAACTCCTCGGGTCTCCTTCGCAGATTCACCTTCAACTTAGGCTGACCGCACTGCACGTATGCAAATTTCCCCAGAACAGCTGATCTGTAGCTCTGCTCTGCTGCCCTCTGCTGGATGATTGCCTTCACTCAAACTCCTCGGGTCTCCTTCGCAGATTCACCTTCAACTTAGGCTGACCGCACTGCACGTATGCAAATTTCCCCAGAACAGCTGATCAGTAGCTCTGCTCTGCTGCCCTCTGCTGGATGATTGCCTTCACTCAAACTCCTCGGGTCTCCTTCGCAGATTCACCTTCAACTTAGGCTGACCGCACTGCACGTATGCAAATTTCCCCAGAACAGCTGATCTGTAGCTCTGCTCTGCTGCCCTCTGCTGGATGATTGCCTTCACTCAAACTCCTCGGGTCTCCTTCGCAGATTCACCTTCAACTTAGGCTGACCGCACTGCACGTATGCAAATTTCCCCAGAACAGCTGATCTGTAGCTCTGCTCTGCTGCCCTCTGCTGGATGATTGCCTTCACTCAAACTCCTCGGGTCTCCTTCGCAGATTCACCTTCAACTTAGGCTGACCGCACTGCACGTATGCAAATTTCCCCAGAACAGCTGATCTGTAGCTCTGCTCTGCTGCCCTCTGCTGGATGATTGCCTTCACTCAAACTCCTCGGGTCTCCTTCGCAGATTCACCTTCAACTTAGGCTGACCGCACTGCACGTATGCAAATTTCCCCAGAACAGCTGATCTGTAGCTCTGCTCTGCTGCCCTCTGCTGGATGATTGCCTTCACTCAAACTCCTCGGGTCTCCTTCGCAGATTCACCTTCAACTTAGGCTGACCGCACTGCACGTATGCAAATTTCCCCAGAACAGCTGATCTGTAGCTCTGCTCTGCTGCCCTCTGCTGGATGATTGCCTTCACTCAAACTCCTCGGGTCTCCTTCGCAGATTCACCTTCAACTTAGGCTGACCGCACTGCACGTATGCAAATTTCCCCAGAACAGCTGATCTGTAGCTCTGCTCTGCTGCCCTCTGCTGGATGATTGCCTTCACTCAAACTCCTCGGGTCTCCTTCGCAGATTCACCTTCAACTTAGGCTGACCGCACTGCACGTATGCAAATTTCCCCAGAACAGCTGATCTGTAGCTCTGCTCTGCTGCCCTCTGCTGGATGATTGCCTTCACTCAAACTCCTCGGGTCTCCTTCGCAGATTCACCTTCAACTTAGGCTGACCGCACTGCACGTATGCAAATTTCCCCAGAACAGCTGATCTGTAGCTCTGCTCTGCTGCCCTCTGCTGGATCCTTCTACTGTCTCCTTTCATAGGATTTCATTGGGGCTGGTTTAGCTCACTCAGCTAAATCGCTGGCTTTTAAAGCAGACCAAGCAGGCCAGCAGCACGGTTCGATTCCCGTACCAGCCTCCCCGGACAGGCGCCGGAATGTGGCGACTAGGGGCTTTTCACAGTAACTTCATTGAAGCTTACTCGTGACAATAAGCGATTTTCATTTCATTTCATTCATGTCCCATGGCCTGATTAGCCAGGACCAAAACACAACCCCTCATAAATTAACTACACTCCAGGGATCCTCCAAAACCCAAAACAATATACCATTAGCCCATTACCTATAAAGGAGTAAATGGTTAAAGTCAATGATTTATCACTTTTACAACCCTTCATCACAGTGTTAGAGACAGGCTGGATGCATTTTAAACCCATTTTTTAATAACATTACTGCAACAAATAAAATATAACAATTTCTAACATTCAGCACATCTCCCCCCTTAAAATATGAACCAGCAATGTGAAAAGATGGCTTTATTTTCCATAGTTTTTTCACTTTAAATACGAGATGCATATCTTGTCATGTTCATGCATGCAAATGTACACATCAGTCTAGTCTATTTTGCCAATGTTTCCTTTTCGATAGGCATTTTTGATTAACGTTTTCTGGTAAAATAACAAACGAGTCTTTCTATTCCTTCATCACCTTCTTGTAATAGTACAGCACCAAAGCCTTCATTACCAGCCTCAGTGACCATCTTAAATTATTCACTATAATTTGGTGTTGCCAAACAGATATTGTGGTAAATACAGTTTTCAGATTATTAAATGCCTCATGACATTCTAACATCTCATGAAATTTCCTGCGCTTTTTCAAAAGTTCAGTCAGTGAAGCAACGGCACTGATAAACGTTGGCACGAATTTCCTGCAGAAAGCACTCATGCCTAGATATCTCAAAGCTTCTCTTCTCTTTGATGGTATTGGCAACTCCCCAATAGCTTTTGTTTTCATGTCCTTTGGGGCCATCTGACCATGTCCCGCAGAATGGCCTAACAACGTGATTTGGGCTTCTGCAAACTCACTTTTAGTCAAGTTTACCACCAAGTCAGCCTCCTGTAGTTGATGGAAGAATTCCTTGAAATGTTCTAAATGTTCCTTCCACATTTGACTGAACACCACCAGATTGTCACCGTACACTGCACAATTCTTTAGCCCAGCAATTACCTTGTTGGTTAGTCTTTAAAATGTACTTCAGTCCAAACGGCATAACTTTAAACCGGTACAGACCGATTGTCATTACAAAAGCCAAAACGTCTTTCATCCTTTCCGATAAAGATGCTTGCCTGTATCTTTTAAGTAAATCAATTTTGGTAATGAAATTTGCTTGTCACACCTTTTCAATACTTTCTTCTAAATGAGGAATAGTATACATATCTGACTTTGTAACTGCATTGACCTCTCTATAGTCCACACACAATCATTGTATTCCATTTGTTTTTGGTACCATAATGACAGGTGAGATCCAATCACTGCAACTTACTTCAATTACACCGTACTTAAGCATACTTTCAATCTCATTTTGAACCTGTGCAGGCTTGAGTGAATTCAGTCTATATGGATGGTGTTCAATTGGAACAGAACTTCCTGCATCTACATCATGTATAATCAACTTTGTACTTTCTAATTTGTTCCCACATATACTTCTGTGTAACTATAATAAGTCTTTCAGGTCGCTCTGATTTTCCTCCAGGTAACTTAGTAATTTAACCAAATTTCTTATTATTTCTTCATTGTTCAATCTAATTTGAGCAATAGAACATAGAACAGTACAGCACAGAACAGGCCCTTCGGCCCTCGATGTTGTGCCGAGCAATGATCACCCTACTTAAACCCACATAACCTGTATACCCGTAACCCAAGAATCTCCCTATTAACCTTACACTACGGGCAATTTAGCATGGCCAATCCACCTAACCCGCACATCTTTGGACTGTGGGAGGAAACCGGAGCACCCGGAGGAAACCCACGCACACACAGGGAGAACGTGCAGACTCCACACAGACAGTGACCCAGCCGGGAATCGAACCTGGGACCCTGGAGCTGTGAAGCATTGATGCTAACCACCATGCTACCGTGAGGCCCCGTTGTCAAATTCAGAATCATCTGGATCTATCTCTTCTCTCTGAATTGTAACTATTGACACATCCTCTTGCACTCCTTCCCGATCAAAATATGTTTTACATAGAACATAGAATTTACAGTGCAGAAGGAGGCCATTCGGCCAATCGAGTCTGCACCGGCCCTTGGAAAGAGCACTCCACTTAAGCCCACAACACCGTCCCATACCCGTAACCCAGCAACCCGACCCAACCTCTTTGGACACTAAGGGCAATTTAGCAAGGCCAATCCACCTAACCTGCACATCTTTGGACTGGGAAGGAAACCAAAGCTCCCGGAGGAAACCCTCACAGACACGAGGAGAATGTGCAGGCTTCGTACAGAGAGTGACCCAAGTCAGGAATTGAACCTGAGATGCTGGAGCTGTGAAGTGACAATGCTAACCACTGTGCTACATATTGAGCATATTAACATGACACAATCTGTGAGTTTTCCTTCTATTTGTCATTTTATCAAATAATTCACCTCACTTAATTTCCTTTCGATTTGATAAAACCACTATGTTGGGAAACCCACCAGCAGGGGGCACTGCCAACAGGAAAGGAGAATCCCAATGGCCGTAGAACTCTGGGCACTGATTTCTACTTTTCATCTCAGGAAGGGGTCCGACACAATCAATTAGGACCCTAGCAAAAGGTTCCTCAATTGCTGGAATGGGTATTAAGGGTGCTGGTTTGATTACTGCTTGAGGTTTTCTGATCACCTGACATGATAACTGAAAGGTTATCCATTTTGGTAGGAATAACAGCAAAAGGGATTATTATTTAAATGATGAAATATTAAAACATGCTGCTGTGCAGAGAGACCTGGGTGTGCTAGTGCATGAGTTGCAAAAAGTTGGTTTACAGATGCAACAGGTGATTAAGAAGGCAAATGGAATTTTGTCCTTCATTGCTAGAGGGATGGAGTTTAAGACTAGGGAGGTTATGCTGCAATTGTATAAAGTGTTAGTGAGGCCACACCTGGAGTATTGTGCTCAGTTTTGGTCTCCTTACCTGAGAAAGAACGTACTAGCGCTGGAGGGTGTGTAGAGGAAATTCACGTGTTAATCACAGAGCTGAAGGGTTTGAATTACGAGGAGAGGTTGAGTAGACTAGGACTGTACTCATTGGAATTTAGAAGGATGAGGGGGGATCTTATAGAAAATATAAAATTATGAAGGGAATAGATAGGATAGGTGCGAGCAGGTTGTTTCCACTGGCGGGTGAAAGCTAGGGGGCATAGCTTCAAAATAAGGGGAAGTAGATTTAGGACTGAGTTTAGGAGGAACTTCTTCACCCAAAGGGTTGTGAATCTATGGAACTCCTTGCCCAGTGAAGCAGTTGAAGCTCCTTCATTAAATGTTTTTAAGATAGAGATAGATAGTTTTTTGAAGAATAAAGGGATTAAGGGTTATGGTGTTCAGGCCGGAAAGTGGAGCTGAGTCCACAAAAGATCGACCATGATCTCATTAAATGGCAGAGCAGGCTCGAGGAGCCAGATGGCCTACTCCTAGTTCTTATGTTCTTATGTGTGTGAAATGTACAGCAAAATGCAACTACATCCTTATGCAGTCCAGGCCAAAAAAAAAATGTTTGTATTTTTGTTTTTTTGCTTGAGTTTTCCTTACTCCTAAATGCCACTACTGGAATCTCATGTACTATCCGCAAAACCTCCTTTCTATAACCCACCGGGAATACAACTCTGCCCATTTTGCATCTGCCTGAATAAGTAAAGGTCTCCACTTTCTCATTCATACATTATTCATAATGTAATAACACTCCAATATGCACTCGGATTCTATTGCTGTGTATTTTGTCTGACTTTGAAACCTTCTGTTCTAATTCTACCAAATTTCTTGAACTAAAGATATCAGCTTCATTCTCCACCTGCTCTTGTTCTTTATCAGCAATCTTGTCAAAGCTTGTTTCTGACAACTGAACCTCAGCCTTCCTATCTTTACTCCTGAATTTCTCCTTTTGTCTCAACCTGTAGCTTAGTGACCTTGTTACCACACAATCTGGAAATACTCCAGGACATGCTTCTTGCATCACTTCAGTTGCTTGACTTTTCTCCGGCTTTTCAACCACAGTAGGCATCACTCCAATCTGTGATCTGGCTATATCATTATCCTGGCTAAACTACTCCTAAATAAGATAATTTCTCTATTACTCCTACTACCACTTTACCATTTTACACTGGACTCTCTAATCTTACCGTATATAATGGAATATTACTCCTCTCACCATTAATCCCACACATTACCACTTTTTCTGGCAATACTCCTTCTGCACTACACATCTCCTTATCTATCATCATTCAATATTGACATGCTGCTATATCCTGTAAGATTTGAACCTCTTTACCGAGTCCACCTTGTACACATGGGTAAACCTTACCAATACAAATAAAATCTTTAAAATGATCTGACACCTGCTTAACATCCAACCTCTGAACCAGCTGTGCACTCTTTTGCACCTCATCAGCTGCAACCGTGGTTTATTTTGCCACTTTAATAAATCCCACTGGTTATCCTGTTTTAAAGAGTCTGTCTTCCCAGCACTTTTCTCAAGCCACCAACATTGCAACTTTGTGTGTCCAATAATGAAAGCATTTAAGATTTCTTATCTCTCTTCCATTCTCATAAATTTCCTTTTTAATCTAAGGCAAAATAACATCTCCAACTATCCCCCTTTGCCTTGACCACATGTGGATTTTTAATTTCCCCAGTTTGTATCTTTCACAGACTGAAAATGATGTTGAAAACCAGACCTTGATTTATGAACACATTCAAAATCATCTGCCATATCTGCTGCCAGTCTAGCAGTTTTAACTCTTTGCTCTGCCACACAAGTTCTATCACAGGAAGTGAATTTTTAAATTGCTCCCGAAAAACCATTTCCCTAAGAGCTTCATAGATCAGGGGCAGGATTCTCTGCGAACCGGCGGGGCAGGCAACACCAGCGCGAAGGACTGGCGTGAACCACTCCGGTGTTGGGATGCCCCGAAGGTGCAGAATCCTCCACACCTTCAGGGACTAGGCTGGCGCCGGAGTGGTTTGTACCGCGCCGGCCAGCGCAGAAGGGGCTTGGCGCCATGCCAACCGGCGCCAAAGGGCCTCCGCCAGCCGGCACGAGTTGGCACATGGGCGGGAGCGCCAGCGTGTGCTGGTGTCATCCTAGCACATGCGCAGGGGGGTTCTTCTCCGCACCAGCCGTCGCGGACTGTTACACCGGTCACCACGGAGGAATAGAATGCCCCCACGGCACAGGCCCGCCCGCGGATCGATGGGCTCCGATCGCAGGCCAGGCCACCGTGGGGGCACCTCACGGGGCCAGATCCTCCGGCGCCCCCCCTCCTCCCCCTGAGGATCGCAGAGGCCGCCAGCGGTACCAGGTCCCACCGGTAAGTACCTGTTGTAATTTATGCCAGCGGGACCCGCCGTAATCGGGTGGCCACTTGGCCCATCGCGGGCCGTAGAATCGCCTGGGGGGGACGCTGCTAGCGGCCGCCAACCGGTGTGGCGCGATTCCCGCCCCCGCTAAATCCCCGGCGCCGGAGAATTCAGCAGGTGATAGGAGAATCCCGCCCAAGGTCTATTTTGAATTCTCTTATCCACCTATCAAAATTATTTTGGTTGATTCCTTCAAATTCTATATATGTCTGACCTAGTTCTTTCCTGAGATTTATTAACGTATGTCTATAGGCTTCCAGCACTAGTTCATATGCATTAAAATAGTTTTTCTCACTGCGTCATAATCCCTAGATACTTCCTTTGATAATGATGCAAATACTTCATGAGCTCTACCTACCAATTTTGATTGAACCAACAATACCCATATGGGTTTTGGCCAAACCAATTGTTTAGCTACTTTCTCAAAGGAAAGTATCTTTCTCATCAAACCTCCACAGTGTTTAAGCATATTTAAAGATATCCCTGGTGGGATTTTGTCGAGAAGGGGTTATTCCTTCTAGATTTTCCTGAATGTTTGCCTTGAACTTAACTTTTAAGTTTGATGCGACCATCAATTCACTCGAGACAAGAGTAGAGTTGGCTTTAATCAACTTAGAGCAGTGCTTGCCTGTGACTGATCCAATACTGAGAACTGCCTACAGGTCGACTGCTCTTTATACCTCCCTTCAAGGGGAGGAGCCATGGGCGGAGCCCATACATGCCCCAACATGTTCCCCTATGGATAATGCCATACAATGGCCAATAGGAGAAGCCCATAAGGGCAAAGGCATAGCACAAATACAAATACAAGGACAACAGCACAGATACAAATACAATGGTGGATTATTGGCATAATACATTCACCATAAAGTTGAAATTCTCTATTTGCCTTTCTGACTCCCTCTCCTTCAGTTCCATTTTCTGAAGTTCAAATTCGCTCTGCTTGTCTTTCTCTCGCTGCCCTCAATTTTCCTTTTCTTCTGCCATTGCCTCTCTTTCCTTTTCCTTTTCTTCTGCCATTGCCATCCTCTCCTATTGTTTTTCCTTTGCTTCTAATGCCAGTTCATGTTGCAATTGTTTCATTTGTAACTGGACCTTAGCACAGTTCAATGATTCAGAATGTGTCTCTTCCAAAATTAAATGCTGAGCTATCGCTTTAATTATCTCTACCTGCCTCACCCCCGCAGATAAAGGCAACTACAACTTGTCCGCCAAATCCAATTTCCTTTAACCATCCTTTCTGAACCACCCAAAGGGAGTTCCTCAACACCCAGGAAAGCCTTGGCCACTGAAAGAGCCATTTTACAAGTCACTGCCTATTCTACTGAGAGAGTATCAACACCTGAAAGCAAGCAGAAGCTCCTCACACTCGCTGTGTTTAATTTCAATAATCCCAACCCAAACAAATAATTATACTTTTTAAACCAGGACAAGCCACCAATTTATTTGGGTCCCGGATGAGAACCCAACTATTTTGCAATTTGTAAAACTGTAAGGAAAGGTCACTGCACCACAGGAGTGATTACACTGACCAATAGGTATCTTTTATGTTAAAGCAATCTTTAATTTAGATACAGAGTCAGTCACATTAACAACAAAGATAGTTTACGTTAATTTTGGTTTGATCGTTAACACAAAAGTTATGCAACATGAAATCTTTTCATTTGTTTTTTGTCACTGGGGTCATTCAGTAAACTTGGTTGCTTTGGTTTATTGATCTCCATGGAGATTGTAACAGGTGCCAGATATTATAATTGACCTTGCAAATATATATATGTTTTAGAAATGGCGGGTTTCTCCATTGCGAGTCCGCCCCGCTATCGTTGCCAGCGAGTACGGAGAATTTGCCAATCATCCAAATTTCCCATTCACTGCAGTGGGAATGGAGAATCCTGTCATAATATCCACTCATGTAGATGCAGACAGGCAGTGCGTGACACTTAGGATGACCAGTAAGCATACAAGACAGAACAGCCAATCACCAGACAGGACACTACCACTATAAAGCCAGGGGGCACTAGGTTTCCTGCTCTCTCGGGACCCAGCTACTGAGACAGTCAGAGTCCACGAGCTAGCAAGTGCAAACACCATGCGGTAGCTAGTAAGTCTGGTCAGGCTACTACAAGGTCACCATTCAGATCAGTGTAGTGTCGACCCACAGCTGAATATGTATAGCAGTTCTACAATTGAATAAAACAGTGTTGGATCTTCTCCAGTGTTAGACGTCTGTTTCTAACTTCCCTGCATCGAGTGCAGTCCACATCGAACCAACCTGCCTAACACATCAAATCCCGTTTGCGTGAAGGAACGGAGAATCAAAGTCACTGTATTTATTTGCTTTTTAAATACATTCACTTGATAATTAATAATAACGAAACAAGTTACTAAGGGCACTGATTCTTTGGCACAGGTTGCAGATTCCGTTGCAGGGCTGTCAGTAGCAGTACGATCTGGCATTTGAAATTTTACGATTGTCAAAACTCTTTTGCACCCATGGAAAAATCTACCCCAGCGTCTTCAGAAAGGGAAGGACAGGGCCGGCCCAAGGTACCGGCAACTCGGGCAGTCGCCCGGGGCGTCATGTGTTAGGGGGCGCCAGAGACTCGGGTCCCGTGCATGCGCAGTTGGGCCGGTGCCAACCAGCGCATGCGCGGTGGCCGCCCTCCCCAGGGCGGCCCCCTCCCCCCCTCCGTCTGCCCCCCCCCCCCTCCGTCCTCCCCCTCCGTCCCCCCCTTATGTCCCCCCTTGTCCCCGCCCCCCCCTCGGCCCCGCCCCCCTCGGCCCCGCCCCCCCCCCCCGGCCCCCGAAGGGCGCTGAAGTTCAGCTTGCCCGGGGCGCCAGCAACCCTAGGGCCGGCGCTGGGGAAGGATGCCAAGAAAATCATAACATGGGCTCAGGAAACCATTTTGGAATGTCCACATCGGTCAATACAGGAAGCACCAACTTGCATTCAACATTGTAAGGCAATACAATAGATATGTAAGATGAAATAGACAGTGGTGGATAGAGAAAGGGATAAGGGCGCACAGCGACTCATTTTTTCCTTTTTGATTGCTGAATCTGTGGTACTGAGAGCAGTGAATAAATGAAATGTTATTGCCATGTTAGAAATACATTTCTTGAGGGTGTGGGTGTATTCAGTAGAAAGCATTCACTTCTGAGTGAAGTGATTAATAAAGAAAGCAGGAAGTGATGCTTACTTTCTATCTGTATTTCAGAGCAATTCCAGGAACTGTAAGAACGTCAATGCCGGAACTCCGTCTTTTGATTTAAGATTCTGGTGCCTGCTAAAGCAAATACATTTCTTCGCCCGCCCACCCTGAATTGGTCTGGCTGAAGTGCTCATCATCGTTAAGCAAGTAAGTACAAAATATTTCTGGATCAATCTATGTAACTCATTCTATGTTGTGTGGTTTTTAAAATTATATCTATTCTTATCTTTCTGTATATTAAACATGCAATCACACTCAAATTACTCAGTCTCTCATCATAGGACAACAGTCCCAGAACTATTCTAGTGAACCTTCACTATTCTACCTCCAATGTCAGTATATTCTTCCATAAATATAGAGACAAAAACAGTACACAGTATTCCAACTGTGGTCTCAGCAGAGCCCTGTACAATTGTGGCAAAACTTAACTATTCCTGTACTCCATACACTCCTGAACTAAGGATAACATTATTTTTTTTCTAAAAATGAAATGGGAAATAGAACAATTCAACTTGGACAAGAACTCAAAAATGGGGAACAGATCGCAAGCACTTTAAATCATTTCACTGCACCCAATCAGAGACAATGCACAAGTGTGGTTAAGAACAAATTCACTCAGAAGCTGCTTTTGCTTCATGTTTTGTGTCTGTGATCAGGTATCAGATGCAATGGGCGCGATTCTCCCAGACAGGGAGAAATCATAAGGCTGGCGTCAAAACCGGGCGGGTTTGACGCCAGCCTCCCCCTCCACGACCGGGAACCGATTCTGGTCCCCGGTCGGGGCTAGTATGCCACGGCCGTGAACTCCGGCATCGCGGGCTTAACGAATTTCGTGCCAATGCCAATCGGTGCCATGGTTGCCAAGATCGGGACTTTACGGCCGTTTTTACGAACGGCCAGACCAGGTGTGTTTGCCGTTCGTAAAAACGGCCGTAAAGGGCTTGGAATTCGGCCCATCGGCCAGCTGAGAATCACTGCTCGCCGTAAAAAAACGGCGGCAGCGATTCGTGTCGGGCGTGGGGGGGGGGGGGAATAGCGGGAGGGCGTCGGACTAGCGTGGCCGTAAAAATTTACGACCCCCGCTATTCTCCGCACCGTCGTGAGTGCGGAGAATTGCGCCCAATGACTTTGGGACAGTGCAATAGTGTGAATGGTATTAGGTCTGTCCAGCTCCATGAGCTACATGCCCAACTTCCCCATCTCATTATTAGCAGAATTACAAATAAATAACCAACCTGCACACAAATAGATAGCAGACATATGCCCAATGAGAACTCATTTTAATAGCTTTCTGATAATTAAAGGGGTTTTAAATCATTGACAGGATTTTCTTTAAAATTTGTGCTCACTGTAGAAATTTAGTTTCAAGTGGAGTTTCATTTTAGTGGTGTAAATGGTTCACATTTATGGAGATTCATGGAAATGTCACTGTGAAAGGCCAGAATTAAAAGCAGGTAGCACAGTGGTTAGCACCGCCGCACCACAGCACCAAGGACCCCGCTCGATCCCAGCCCCGGGTCACTGTGCATGTGAAGTTTGCACACTTCCCCGCGCCTGCATGGGTCTCACTCCCACAACCCAAAGACACGCAGGGTAGGCGGATTGGCCACGCCAAATTGCCCCCTAATTGGGGAAAAAAAAATCAAAAGCAGGCTGCATACTACACCCACCCCAATTTAGAACATTTCCATAGAATCCCAACAGTGCAGAAAGAGGACATTCAGCCCATTGAGTCTGCATGACCCTCCACTCCCAGTCTATCCCCGTACCTAACTTGCACATCCCTGGACATGAAGGGCAATTTAATGTGGCCAATCCACCCAGTCCGCACATCCCTGGACCATGGGAGGAAACCCGCGCAGACACGGGAAGAAAGAAAGAAAGTTAGCTGTACCTGCATGCTAACTTTCTGGGTTCCGTGTTTGAGTGTCTCCCCAATATCTCTGAACACCAACAATTAATGGTTTCACGCCTTTTTTAAAAATTCTACTCTTCTGTCCTTACTGCCAATCACATTTCTCGTTCTGCATCTTGTTCCCGACTCACTTAACCTGCATATACATTTGTGTCCACCCAAGAGCTTACATTCCCATCTAGTTTTGTAATGCCAGCAAACTGAGATACATTGCTCTCAGTCTCTTTGTCCAAGCCATTAATATAGATTGCAAACAGCGAAGGCCTCAGCACTGATCCCCTAGTTACGGTTGGCCAACTTGAAAATTCCACATTTATACCTGCTCTCTGCTTCTTGCACGTTAATCAATCATCAATCCATATTATTATGTTGCCCACAACTCCATGAGCTCTTATTGTGCATCTTGTGTGGCACTTTATTTTTTTTAAATATAACTGTAAAGTACCCTGGGCGGGATTCTCTGATCCTGAGGCTAAGTGTTGACGCCGTTGGAAACGCCGTTGTCTTTTGCGAAGGTGTGAACGTGGCCTCAGGATCAGCAATTCTGGCCCCTACAGGGCCAGCACAGCACTGGAGCGACCCACGCCGCTCCAGCTGCTGATTCCAGCGTCAACCAGGCGCTGCGGGGTCCGCGCATGCACAGTGCTTCCCATCTCCATGCCGGCCCCAAAGCAACATGGCATAGGGCTACAGGGGCCGGCGCGGAAGAAAGGAGCCCCCCCAGCCCGAGAGGCCGGCCTGCCGATTGATGGCCCCCGATCACGGGCCAAGCCACAACGGAGGCCCCCCTCCCCCACCCCAGGGTCGGGCCCCCCTCCCATGAAAATCGCAGGGGTGGGTCCCGCAGAGCGGCCCCGGCTGTCTGCTCTGAGGAGAATCACGTCCCGGCATCTGGGCGGCGTGGCGCAATTCGCGCCAGTCGCGGCAATTCTCCGGCCCGGCCCCAGGCTGAGAGAATCCCGTCCCCTATTCTTTTTTTTCCTATTAAGGGGCAATTTAGCGTAGCCAATCTATCTACTGTGCACATCTTTGGGATGTGGGGGTGAGACCCACGCAGACACAAGGAGAATGTGCAAACTCTACACAGACAGTGACCTGGGGCCGGGATCGAACCTGGGACCTCGGCGCCGTGAGACAGCAGTGCTAACCACCGTGCCATCCCGTGTGTCACCTTATTGAGTGTATTTTGAAAATCGAAGCATATTACTCATTCTCTTTTGTCCACTGTAATGGTTACATCCTCAAAAATTTGGCAAACATCTTCATATCTCAAGCCGCTTCTCATAACCCTAATTTCATATATTCAAATGTCTTCCCAATGAAACTGTAAGAGCTTTATTAAAAAGAAATGCTCAAAATATTCAACAAATCAGGCAGCAGCTGTGGGGAAAAACAGAGTTAACGTTTCCAGTCAAGATGACCTTTCATCAGAACTGAATAGAGATGAAATGTAATAGCTTTTAACATCAGTGAACGCGAGTGGGATGGAAGCAGCAGGAAGAATGGAAGAAAAGCTCTGTGATAGGGAAAATTTATCAACAAAATTATTTCATGATGTATCAGCCAAAGAGTGTGTTAATGGGCATAGCAAAGGAAAAAAATGTGTCCAAATGAGGTGTGATTGGCTAGCAAGCAAGGCAAGAGGACTGTGACGATGAACAGTTTTGTACAAGAAAGAGACAACCAGAGACACAAACAGGCAGTGTACCTACTTGCCAGGCTCTCACTGAATCTGCTGGACAGATCTGCTCAGGAGAGTTCACGGCAGGACAAAGCAGTGCTAGTGTTAGCTCTGTACCAAACTTCAGGATCTCTGGTTAACAGCCTACAAAGAAGGAACTTATCTTGGGAACAAAGCAGCGTAAAGATAAATTCATGATTTTTGAAGCTTTCCTGTCCAGTTATGACATCAGCTGGGATTGCAACATGTGCCATGTGCCTGGCTTTTCCACCAGCTTGTCTGTGTCCTCTTGAAGTCTATCATTATCCTCCTCAAAGAACAGAAAATTTCGAAGTTCTGTGTCACCTGCAAATTTTGAAACTTTGCCCAGTTTTCCAGGTCTTGGCGTAGATTTTTAAAAAAAGCACCTAACGAACACTATCATATCTTTTTCTAATCCGAAAGGAAACCATTTACCACCATTCTGTTTCTGTCTATCAACCAACTTGGTAACTATGTTGCTATGGTCCTTTATATGGCCATTCACTTTGCTGGCAAGTCTGTTGTGCAGTACTTTATCAAACACTTTTTAGAAGTCCATGTACACCAATTCAACTGCATTAACCTCATTAACCCTCTCTGATACGGAACTACTCAATGATTTTGTTGACCAAGTTTCAAAATAATCTGCTCAACTTAAATTTACACGGGAAAGCTTACTCACATATATGCATGGTTGTATTCCACAGTTCAACAGTGTCAGATCATCATAGCTCAAGCAGGTGACTGAAGATACCTCTTTAAAAAAAAGCTTGTCATCATGGCAATGGGTAAGTGTTACACTGAAGCACAAAAATGATAAGACAGGTTACAGCGGTGCCATGGAGGATGGGGAAGCGGCCGTGGAGCAGGAAGCCGGGATAAGGGCCGGAGGGCCTAACTGAATAGAACCAAAGCCCCATTAAATGGAGGTAGGCCTTGGCTTCCACTTACTTCTATTTCCATCTTAGGCCTGTTTCAGGAGATGGCAACCCCAACCCACGCCCACACACAATTCTCAGAGACAAAAGTACCAGGTAAAAGTACCAGGTGAAGTTCAGAACACAATGTCAGGAAGTGGACCAACTCATGCTGCCTAAACTGAAGACAAAATTCAACCCTTTATGTTCTCTTCGCAATTTTCTTTCCTATTACCTTTGAATGATTAATAAATTTGACTGCAATGCTCTATGTCCCATCATCCTGCGGTATTGTGTGAAGCAAATAATGGCATGATGGGAAAACTAGTCAAGTCTTCTTGGTACAATTGAATTAAACCTAAGGCACAGATACAAAATACACAGATACAGCCGAGGTCAGCATGACCTGAGAACTGGGTGACTGAAATTCTAAGATAAGGCTTGTTCGTTATGAACCTAGAAGCAGTCTCAATAAATACCAAGCTAAAAAGCTGTCTCTTCCTGTTCGTAAACAAATTTGTCTTGTTCTTAAAACAAAGACAAGATAATGATATGAAACTCCATTCCCCTAAAGGTCAGCAAGGTGACGCCATTGTAACGATTATTACTTATGTTTTACTTTCGATTAAATTCCTGACCAAGTTGTATTCATGTTATCTTGATCCTATAATGTATAAAAATCGCCTTATTCTTCTGTACTATCGCAGACTTGGGACGGACTCAGCAGTTTGTTTTTGACTGCCTTCCGACTTAAAGTCTCAGCCATTACTGCTAGCAGTCAGTTCTAATTCGGAAATAAAGTTCAGTTTTGCTTACCTAATGAATCATGTTTGTATTTCTCTATCACAGTCAAGAAGCGGGGAAAATATTGAATACGACAATCCAAGTCATTAATACAAGTTATAAATCAGTGAGACCCAGCACTGATCTCTGTCTCCATTTGTTACAGAGGGCCGAGCCAAAAATGATCCCAACTTTGTTTACTGTCAGCCAATCCTCTATCTATGACAATATAGCCAATCCACCACTCGCCACCCCACTACCTCAAACGCCATGAGCATTCATCTTGTGTAGTAGCTTTCTACTTAAAGAGAACCTGGGCGGGATTCTTTGTTTATGAGACTAAGTGTTGACGCCAAAGGAGAATCCATGGACTTTCACAACAGAAAAATCTGCACCACACCTGCACCGATTCCACTACTATTAAGGGTCTGACATCAATGCCACGTGGAACACAATTGACTCTCATGAAAAACGGTGCGGGATTCACCGGCTCCTTGATTGACACTCAGGCGGCTGACAAGCTGTAGCCGCACATACACATTACACTCCCCTCACACACTTATCCCAGCCAAAAAGATGACACTGTTGTGAAGTGCACCCATAGAATTGATGGATCGCCTGGGGCCAGAGGGCACCCAGGGGAGTGCCCTAGAGGGTGGTCAAATAGTTAAGTGAATTGAGAGGTCTTCAAAATAATTAATAAACCATGCATATATATGAGTAAGCTTTCCCGTGTAAATTTAAGTTGAGCATTATTTTGAAACTTGGTCAACAAAATCATTGAGTAGTTCCGTATCAGAGAGGGTTGATGAGGTTCATGCAGTTGAATTGGTGTACATAGACTTCTAAAAAGTGCTTGATAAAGTACTGCACAACAGACTTGCCAGCAAAGTGAATGGCCATATAAAGGACCATAGCAACATAGTTACCAAGTTGGTTGATAGACAGGAAACAGAATGGTGGTAAATGGTTTCCTTTCGGACTAGAAAAAGATATACGAACCGTGGCACCAGTTCAAAGTGGGCTGTTAGCAGTGTACACAGCTCTATGACTGCCTTGCTGGCTGTGGCAATTGTGCTCCATGCCCATCCACCCTGACCCCACAGCCCACCTCCTGGCCACCACCCACTACTCTCCCCTGCCCTGGCAGAAGCCCCCCAGCCAGCGGCATAACTGTCAGCAAACTATGGCTATGTTGGACACCTTCTGTACCCCCTCTCTCTCCCTCAGCAGCCGCCACGCTGCTTTCACAATTTTTAAAAGCACATGTGAACCGTGCTGTCGGGAACTCGCCCCATCGGACCCAGAGAAACGCGGAGGCCCGGGAGAATACCTGGTCGATCCGCTAATGATATGCAAACTGTGTCTACTGCACGTGCGGAGTGAAATACATTGACGCCGTTTTCGAGGTGACAGAGAATCGCGATTTGGCATCAAATCGGCACATGTCACGATTTTGGCATCAGAAACTATTCTCCGCTCAATTGGATTTCCCGGTTTCAGTGTCGGCTAATGCAGAATCCTGCATCCTTTCTTTTTAACTTTCCAAATTTGCTTTCACCTCAACAATCTCTCTGCCCCGATCTGCTAATTATTTTGAAGACCTCTCAATTCACCTAACTATTTGATTAATCAGAACACTGACACCATCATCATTAACGTGAAGCCTCCCGCAACAGAGCAAATCCTTCTTTTTCCAATACTGGTGCCAAAGCCTTATGAAAACTTGTTGATGTGGGTACTGGATAAAAAGTGGGTATTGGGTACCATGGTACCCTTCAATTATTTAATAGATTATACATGAGTTATTATCCACTCAGGTGAAGTATGAGACAATGGCTGGTAAATATGGATCCAGAGCCAGCTCGGGGCAGGGCCTGTAGGAGCGTTTTCCAAGGCCTGAGTATTGAGCCAGCCTTAACGTTTAATTTGTCCCTTATTGTTAGGCCTTAGCTTAATAAACAGAGCAGACACACAACAATCTTGGATAAGATGGCTTTTTATTATTCCAAGCTTATTTTCATTTGCACAAGAGATGGACCTGGATAATGCCAAAATCGATCTGCTGAACACTGATAAAAACACATCAATTATACAATTTCCAAAAATCAAACGCCCACCCCTGATGCTGTTTTATTCAAACTCATCCAATAAAATTGTGATCAACCCATAATCTAGCCTCATCCTGTCACCCGTTGTTTACCAAAGGTTTTATGTCCATTTAAGTTTTTCACATCCTAACATCCTGCCCATCCATTGTTCATTAGGAACAAGATGGCAGAACTAGCATCCTCTTTACTCCATGGATTGTTTCAGAGGGACAGGATATTAGAAGTGGCTTCCTCTTCACTTCATAGATTGTTTCAAAGGATAATGGGGCCACTGATAAAACTTGTTTGCTACGTAATCTGCTGACCACACATCTCATGTGTCTCAAAAACATGGGCAAGTTAACTAGCCTAAATCCCATCATGCATTGTGGCCACTGCTTGTAGCTAGAGCTCCATGATAATTACTGCTATGTCCTAAAATAAAGGTTTAATAGTTAATAATGATTACCAAGTACACTTACTACAATTAATCTCAATCCTTAATAAACTAAATTGTGTAAAACTAGTTTTACAAAGGTTTTAACAATCTAGTTTCAAAACAGTTTTAAAAGGTCTCATCGCTGGACACCCCCTTCAGGGTCTAGGAGCTGTAACAGGCTGTAACATTTTCATCCAATAAGTGTAGTTCCTCCTTTTCGTCTAGGGAGGAATCAAATGATCAGTGCAAAGGTGAAGGCAGAAACTGGGAGCAGCATCATCTCACCAGTTATTGAGAATTCTACTGTCAACTCCATGCCAATTACAATCAATGTGGAGACAGTTTGCAAGAGGAGCCTGGAAGGTAAGATAGCACAAACGATGAAAGTATCTACCAGCAGAATCTATGAGCATCAACAACAGGGGAAGGATAATTCTTATCGGATTTTATTAAATCAGTGTGAAATTATAAGGTTCTGGACCACTTTTCCTTTGTAGACCTTAACCAGTGTTTTCCATAATGCCCCATTATGGAAAGGCACTAATTTTATGTGGTGAAATGCTCAAATCCTGTCCCAGGTGTGAGGTGATGCATTTTGGTAGGGAGAACTTGCTAAGACAATATAAAATAAGGAGTAAGTTTCTTAAGGGGGTGCAGGAACAAAGGGACCTGGGTATATATGTGTATATTATTGAATGTGGCAGGTCAGGTGGAGAGATCAGTTTATAAAGCATAAAGTATTCTGAGTTTTATCAATGGGCATAGAGGACAAGAGCAAGGAAGTTATGCTGAACTTATGCAAGACACCAGTTAGACCTCAGCTGGAATATTGAGTACCGTCCGCGGCACCACACCATAGGAAGGATGTGAATGTATTGGAGTGCAGAAGAGGTTTCCAAGAATGGCTCCAGAGATGAGAAACTTGAGTTGTGAGGATAGATTGGAGCGGCTGGGACTATTCTTCGTGGAGAGAAGAAAGCTAAGAGGAGATTTGATCGAGACGTTCAAACTCTTGAGGGAGCTGGACAAGATAAATAGGGAGAAAGTGTTCCTGTTTGGAAAGGGATCAAGGACGAGAGGCCACAGATTTAAAATGATTTACAAAAGAAGCAAATGTGATGTGAGAAAAATCTTTTTCTGTGAGTGATCCAGGTCTAGAATGTACTTCCTGGAAGTATGGTGAAGGCAGGTTCAATCAAGGCATTCAAGAGGGCATTAGATGATTACTTGAATAGAAACAATGTGTAGGGTTTTGGGGAAAAGGCAGGGGAATGGAACTAAGTCATAATGCTTTTTTGGAGCGACGATGCAGAAAGGTCCCTGCATGACTGTGGGTTTTAGTCACTTTAAAAAGGTACCTGCATTGTCATTAAAGGGTTTATGACGTGAAAGTAAACAGGGTTTAAAAGAAAAACTAGGCTGTGGCTAAGCCATTAAACCTAACTTAGATAGAACTTTTGAGTTTAGTTTCAAGCTGGACCCAGAAAAAGCTGGACAGAACCAGGGAGCTGCATGGAGCAGGCTTCTCAAAGAACAAAAGAAAATTCAAAAACAAGGGAGTTGGGACAAAATATATACCTCAGGAAGTCAGTCAAGTTAAAAGAAAAGAAGTGAACTAGGTCCTGTTGGGTGAAGTTAAAATAAAAAGCAGAGAATGTGCACCGTGTTAAAGAAACAGCTGCATGAACCAGATTTTAAGTGCAAAGTCAAACATACGAGGTAATGTAAAAGAGTGTCACGGTGGTACAGTGGTTAGCACTGCTGCCTCACAGCTCCAGCGTCCTGGGTTCAATTCCGGCCTCGGGTGACTGTGTGGAGTTTGCACTTTCTCCCTGTGTCTACGTGGGTTTACTCCATGTGCTCCGGTTTCCTCCCACAGTCCAAAGATGTTAGGTGGATTGGCCATGCTAAATTGCCCCTCAGTGTCCAAAAGGTTAGGTGGGGTTACTGGCTTATGGGGAAAAGGTGGAGGCGTGGGCTTAAATAAGGTACTCTTTCCAAGGGCTGGTGCAGACCTGATGGGCCGAATGGCCTCCTTCTGCACTGTAAATTCTCTGATTCTATAAAATTTTGCTGGCATCTTAACACAGCCCATAAAGCAGCAGTGTTGTGCTGGCATGGCTGGGCACCTGAGAGATTGTGTAGAAGCTTGAGTAGTAAAACTTGGTCTGGAAGATATTGTTATAAGGTGGGATCTGTAAACCCTTAATAAAAAAGTACTTGGAGATACTGGACATGGTAATCCAAGGCAGAGGAAGACTGAAAGGAGAGATTGAATTTTTAATTAAAAATTATTTGGAAATCCTGTGCTTCCGTTTATTCATACCTCTAAACAGAAAATAAAAGTTACTGTCTATTGAGCCAGGATTCCATTCTGGGGTCTGACTGTCCCGTAGTAAGATCATCTGGGATTGTAATAAAAGTGGGGGCTTTTGGATTTGGAAAGTAGAGAACAGGTTATTGGATGCTGATTAATAAATAATTTGTCGGGATACTTTGAAACACAGAAAACGAGTTTCTGTTGCCGAATAGTAAAACTTGGCCAGGGAGATATTGTTATAAGGTGGGATTTGTGAACCCTTAAAAAAAATACTTGGAGATATTGGACTTAGAAATTTGAGTTGCTGTGAGATATAATATAGTATACCGGTTGAAATCCAGAATAGCAATGGAAATTGCGAAGATTTTTCCAAAGTTTGAAGATGTAAATCTGACTGGTTTACAAAAAGTAACCAAGAGTCCGTTAATGGAATTGGCAGATCAATTGCAGTTAGAATTACCCATAGGGCCCCGGAAAGCTGACATAAGTAAGAGCAGAGCTTAGCATTTGAAATTGCAAAGGATACCTGAGCGATCGTGGGTGGGATTCTCCCATCTGACGGCAGATTGTTGACGCCGTTGTAAAAACTGGAGATGACCCGGGCGCAACATGGCGTAGGGCTACAGGGGTGGAGCAAAAGAGGCCCCCACTAGGAGAGGCGGGCCCGCCAGTCAGTAGTCCCTGATTGCAGGCCAGGCCACGGTGGAAGCCTCCCCCCCCCCAGGGTCCGAACCCCCCACCAGGCCACCCCGAAGGATGGACGGCGAGATCCTGCCGGGTAGGACTGGATGTGAACGGCGCAGGTGGGACTTGGGCTTTTTTGGGTGGCCACTCGGTCCATCCCCTGCCATTCTCCGAAACAGCGTGGGCTGAGAGAACCCTGCCCCGTGTTCTCCAAATGGTATGGTCATTGAATAGGCTAAAATTCAGTTACAAGTGAAAATAGAGATAGAAAGAGAAATATAAATGAAGAAACTTGCAATGGAGGAAGAAAAGGAAAGAGAAAAGCAGGAGAGGGAAAGCACGCAGGAAAGGAAATTGGAAGAGGGGAAGTTAGCAAAGGAGGAAAGAGAAAAAGAGAGAGAAAGAGAATTTCAGCTTAAAATGCCAATTAAAAAACATTCACAGGAGGAAGACGAGGAAGGATTTACTTCCAGATCAGAACCCAGTGGGGAGATGTTTAAATTTGTACAAGCTCTTGAAAAGTATGGTGTTTTTCAATTCATTTGAGAAAATAGTAAAACAGATGAAATGGCCAGAAATAATTTGGACATTGCTATTATAGAGTAACTTCATTGTTAGGACTTGTAAAGTGTATCATTGTCAGAAGAGATATCTGTAGAGTGTGATATAGTGATGAAAGCGTATGAATTGCCTCCTGAGGCCTATAGGCAGAAGTTTCAAAATGCAAGGCAACAGCCTGGACAGACCTATATTGAATTCAAGAGAGTAAACCAAAGTAATTTTGACCATTAGATATAGTATTATGGATGGAGGCAACATACAAAGCCCTTAGGGAAGTGATTCTTTTGGAAGAATTTAAATATTCATTGCCTGCAGTGTCAAAAACTAATTTGGAGGAACAAAAAGTTAAAACTGCTAGGTAGGAAGCTAACAAGTAGATGACTACGAGCTGGTCCAAAGAATATTTTTTTTCCTTGTCATGCTCATAAACCTGAGAGTTAGAAAATAAGAAGGTGAGAAAACAGTAGGAATCCAAGGAAGAGAAGGGACTGTTGAGAATAGTCAAGACATTTCTCCTCAGGTCAGAAAATAAACATGAAGTGGCATTACGAAGCCTAAACATTTCCATTGTAACACGGTGGGAGATATTTGGGCAGATTGCTGGAAATTAAATGGGAGACCAATTGCAGTAGCAGGAAAGGTAGCACTAGGAAAGGAAATGGCTGTTAAGACTGTAGCAAATAAAGTTGCCATAGTCCCAGACGGCTATAGGATGCTTTCCCCTTTGAGGGGTGAGCTGACTGGTGGTGATTTAATCTGAGGGTCACCACACTTCAGGGGAGGGGAAAGGTTGCGAAGGTGGGCCCTTCACGAATAACCTAAGTCAGTAAGGGAATTGAACTCGCGCTGTTGGCCTCGCTCTGCATCACGACCCAGGGGCGGGATTCTCCGATCCCCCGCTGGGCCTGAGAATCGCCGGGAGGTGAGGCATGAATCCCGCCTCCGCCGGCTGCCGACTTCTCCGGCGCCGGAGTATTGGCGGGGGCGGGAATCGCGACGCTCCCGCCGGCGTGAATTAGACCTGGTACTTACCGGCGGCAATTGGCTCTGCAGGCGGATTCCGGGGTCCTCGGGGGGGCATGGGGGCATCTGGCCCTGGAGGGTGCCCTCACGGTGGCCTGGCCCTCTATCGGGGCCCACTGATACGCGGACGGGCCTGTGACGTGGGGGTATTCTTTCCCTCCGCACCGGCTGCTATGGACCCCAGCCATAGCCGGTGCAGAGACAAGCCCCCCTGCGCACACGCTGGCACTCCCACGCATGCTCCAACTTGCACCGGCTGGCGGCAGCCCTTCAGCGCCGGTTGGTGCAGCGTCAAGTCCCTTCCGCGATGGTTGGCGCAGCGCCAACCCCGCCGCCGCTGGCCTAGCCCCTGAAGGTGCGGAGGACCTTCCTGGCGGCCTGACGCCAGAGTGGTTCACGCCACTCCTCGGCACCGGGACCGCCCGCCCCGCCGGGTAGTGGAGAATCCCACCCCTGCTGTCCAGCCAACAAAGCTAAATTTGTGAAAGTTATCCCAGTGTTTTATGGACAAAGAAGAAAAAGTAACTTCTTGTTTTAAAATTTGAAAGTTAGGAGTAAGAGAAGACTGAGGGAGGTGTAGAATCCCACTGTTTGAAGGTCTTGAGAAGGATTAAAGTAGATTATGAGAGAGTTCAATATTTTCTTTTTTCCAAAATATAATAGTTTTATGTAAAAGTAATTCCAATGAAACACTTGAGCTTAACATCAAACTTGTCTGCTTTTGATTCCAGGTCGATATTTTCGCTGCTTGGCTTTACCCGCTTCTGCCCTAACTGGTAAATAATTAATGAGTAGTGAAGTACCAATTTGTTACAAATCAAATGCATTGCTAATAGATTTCATGTTGAAGAGTCAATCAGATAATCCAATGAACTCCCCGTTCCCAAAACAAGTTGTCAGGAGGCAACAGCGCTCTGAATGCAGATCAGAGTTTCTACAAGAACAAACCAATCAAACCTCCTTGATAGTGATATTTTTCATTTCCTCCAAAAACTTGTGGGTGGCAGAGTGACATAGTAGTTAGCACTGCTGCTTCACAGCACCAGAGATCTGGGTTCAATTCCGGTCTTGGGTGACTGTGTGGAGTTTGCACATTCTCCCCGTGTCTGCATGGGTTTCCTCCAGGTGCTCAGGTTTTTTCTGATGTGGAGATGATGTGGAGATGCCGGCGTTGGACTGGGGTGAGCACAGTAAGAAGTCTTACAATGAGAATGAACATTCACCTGAGGAAGGAGCAGTGCTCCGAAAGCTAGTGTTTGAAACAAACCTGTTGGACTTTAACCAGGTGTTGTAAGACTTCTTACCAGGTTTTTTCTAACAGTCCAAAGATGTGTACGTTTGGTGGATTGATTGGCCTTGCTAAATTGCTCCTTAGTGTCCAGAGATGTGTAGGTTAGGTGGTGTTAAGGGGATAGGGAAGGGGGTGGACCTGGTCGGGGTGCTCGTTTGGAGGGTCGGTGCAGACTCAATGGGGCTGAATGGTCTCCTTCTGCACTGTAGGGATTCTATGAACTCTATGGAGTGTCTTCTTTGGCAGTGCTTTCATTAACAGTGAACCCTCTGACAATGCACCCTCTCACAATGAAATATGTCATGGTCAACACTGTGACAGTTAACAATCTGGCAATGCTTCTCATTTATCCAAGAATGGGTTAATTTGCCACAGAATCACAATATACTGGAACATACAAATGCTACTTCTGTGTCAGTGTGATATTTCCATTTGCTTGATACACGGAACAAGAAAAATATAGTCTGAAAGAAATCCTCTTCATAGACAAAGGCAGCTGTAAAACTATTGAGCACAAAATTCTAGTAATATAATATGCTTTCACACTCTGGGACTGGATGCCATGGTGTCCTTTCATGTTCATGGATGACATGGTATCAAGGATTGGACATTGTCCTTGCAGCTCTACATCCTGGGTTTGAAACTGCCCCACATAATAGAAGAAATATCTCCTTTTCATGCCAACAAGCATCAGTTTTAATGTTCTCAATCCAATTTACATTGCAGTTGACAGCATGACGTTGTCCACACCAATGCTATTTATTGTCACTGAAACTGAAATTGTGAGAATACACAAGAATGTCTATCGAGCAAATGGAAATATCGCATGGCACAAAAATAGCATTTGTATGTTCCAGTATATTGTGATGCCATGGATATTTGCCCTGGGACTGTTTGATGGATTGTGCAGGGGAGGGTTTTCTCTGTATGAAACCCATTTGGTGTCTGATCTGAGAGTGGTGGGACTGATCTGAGAGTGGTGGGACTGCTTTACTCTGTAGAATTCAATTTTTAAGTATTGACGTTGGTTGCTCAGATTAGCACAAATTTGCCTGCGTAGGGATGTAAATAGAATGTTAAATCTTCTCCCTATTTTACTTACAGGAGAATCATATGATCAACTGATAAATCGTCATAAAAAGATCCTGAAGGAAAAACTTGAATACATTACCGAATACACGTCTACTGCGGGGGAGCGTGTCTGTCTCCTTCAGAGGTTCACGAACCTCTGGATCACCGATGGCAAATGTGATGAGCTTCACACGGAGCACGAGGTGACAGAGATTGGATCATCCTCACCTAGACCTGGCAAGACAACCTTTAAATCTATGAAGCACAGGGACATTTTCAGATCCATGGACGGGCAACGGCAACCGAGAGTGGTCATTACCCGTGGGATCGCGGGCATTGGGAAGACGATTTACGTAAAGAAGTTCCTCTTTGACTGGGCAATGTCGGAAACACACCAGAAGTATGATTTTGTGTTTGTCTTTCCATTCTGTGAGCTCAATCTTATTTCTGAGGAAAGCATGAGTCTTGTGCAACTGGTGCAACAACATTACCCACACATGGAGCAAATGGGCGAAGTTTACCCAAAGGACTCTGCCCGCTCCCTGTTTATTTTTGATGGGCTGGATGAAAGCCGATTTTCCTTGGAGTTTGAAAGTAACCCTGTCTGCTGCGATATTACGAAGCCAGTGCCCCTCCGATCATTATTGACCAACCTCATCAAAGGCAACCTCCTCCAATCAGCATCAATTTGGATAACAACACGGCCATCGTCAATGCACCAAATTCCATCCTGCTACGTGAACAGAGTGACAGAAATACAGGGATTCCAAGATGAGGAAAAGGAAGAATATTTCAGGAGGAAATGCCAAGACAGCCAACTGGCAGAGAAAGTCATTACCATGGTGAAGAGGCAAAGTAGCCTTTGGATGATGTGCTATGTGCCTGCTTTTTGCTGGATCCTCGCCACTGTCTTGGAACATGTCTTGGAGTCATCATGTGTTGAGGAATTTAAAGGTAACACAGTAACTGAGGTTTACACCAACTTTCTGGTTGTCATGGTAACATACCACCACAAGCACCGTGGCCACGGAAAGGAAAAGATTGAGAAGTCCTGCGAGTTACTCCAGTCAGATCAAAGGGCTTTGCTCAATCTGGGCAAGCTCGCGTTCCAGTATCTGAAGTCTCGCACCTTTATCTTTTATGAGGAGGATTTTAAAACCTTCAATATTGATATCTCATCGATCTGTGGTGGGTTCTGCAGAGAGTATTACATCGAGCACTCTGCACTTTATCAGAGGCGGGTCTACTCTTTTGTTCATGCCACGGTCCAAGAGTATTTTGCTGCTCTCTACATTTTTGTAACCTACCACAATGAGAAGCGGAACCTGATGACATGTAACTTGCTTGCGCGGACCTGGGAGATCTTTTCAAAGCCCACCTTCTTTCAGATTTGTAAAAGTGCTTGCAGTGAAGTGGTTAAGAGTCACACAGGCCACTTGGATCTGTTTCTCCAGTTTCTCTGTGGCTTGGGAAGGAGAAGGATTCAGAAGTGCCTGCAGGGTCTCCTAACCCACGTGGAAGAACAGAAATGTGATCTTGAGAACACCATAAGTTACATAAAGAAGCTGCTACATACAGACATCCCTCCAGAGAGGTGCATCAATCTGTTCTACTGTCTAACTGAGTTGGATGACAAGTCAGTAGTGAGGGAGATGAATGAATCCCTCCATCAGGGAGTCTTGTCCTCCAAAAAACTATCGCTGGCTGATTATTCAGCTTTGGCCTTCATCCTTAAAACATCAGATATGGACAGAAAAGAATTCCATTTATCCAAATACAGGATATCACCAGATGGATTGAAAAGACTATTACCAGTTGTTAAATCCTTTGAAAAAATAACGTAAGTACTTGGTCATAAAAGAAGAGGAGAGTTCATTTTATTATTTTTCTATGACAAAGGAATTTTAAATGCTACTTTAAGCTCAAAGGTAGAAGAGGAAAGATGCACAAACAGTTCAGATTCAGGATAACATTGCTGACAATATGACCGAATGTCTAGAGAGAGTGTTGAAGGGAGAATCGGGTGGTCAGTTCATGGTATGAGCAAAGTGACAGTTATTTGTCTTTTGGACTGGACATATGGGGCGGGATTCTCCAATAATGAGGTTATGGCCCCAGCCGGTGTGAAAACCGGCGCCAACCACTCCGGCGTCAACGGCCCCCGAAAATGAGGAATTCTCCCCTTTCTAGGGGGCTAGGTTGACGCCGGAGTGGTTCCCGCAGCACCAGCCGGTGCCGAAGGACCGGTGCGAGTTTGCGCATCTGTGGAACGGCCGGAGTATTTCCGTGCATGCGCGGGGGTTCCCTTCTCCGCGGCGGCCCCCGGCCAATATGGCGGAGCCCTATAGGGGCCCGGCGCGGAGGAAAGAAGGCCCCCACGGAACCTGCCCATTCGCAGTGGTAGGCCACAATTGCGGACCAGGTCACCATGCCACCCCACCCCCCCCTCCCGGGGTCGGATCCCCCCTCCCCAGGACAGCACACGCATACTTACCTGCCATGTCCCTCCTTGTGTGAGGTGAGTAATCCACGCCGGCGGGACTGGGCAAAACTCATCGGCCACTCGGAGAATCGCCGTGCGGGCCGCTGTCAACTACCCCCGACCGGTATGGCGGAAATCCCGCTGGCGCCTGAAAAATGGCGCTGGAGAATAGGGAAGCTGGCATTGGGGCGGCGGGGCGGAATTCGCGCCTCACCCAGGGGATTCTCCGACCCGGTGCAGGGCCAAGGACTGCAGTATCCTTTTAGGTCTGGTACACTTTTAAATAATTTAATCTCGTTTATTCAAATATGATTCTCTAATTCTTCTGGGTTTTTCAATGTACCAGTTGGTGCACTGCATTCAAGATCTATTTAACCCAACAGTCCTTTCACACTCTGGGACTGGGTGGGACAGTGGGTCAGACACTGTCCTCTCACACTGTGGGACTGGGTGGGATAGTGGGTCAGACACTGTCCTTTCACACTCTGGGATTGGGTGGGGCAGTGGGTCAGACACTGTCCTTTCACACTGTGGGACTGGGTGGGATAGTGGGTCAAACACTGTCCTTTCACACTCTGGGACTGGGTGGGACAGTGGGTCAGACACTGTCCTTTCACACTGTGGGACTGGGTGGGACAGTGGGTCAGACACTGTCCTTTCACACTGGGACTGGGTGGGACAGTGGGTCAGACACTGTCCTTTCACACTCTGGGACTGGGTGGGACAGTGGGTCAGACACTGTCCTTTCACACTCTGGGACTGGGTGGGACAGTGGGTCAGACACTGTCCTTTCACACCCTGGGACTGGGTAGGACAGTGGGTCAGACACTGTCCTTTCACACTCTGGGACTGGGTAGGACAGTGGGTCAGACACTGTCCTTTCACACTCTGGGACTGGGTGGGACAGTGGGTCAGACACTGTCCTTTCACACTGTGGGACTGGTTGGGATAGTGGGTCAGACACTGTCCTTTCACACTCTGGGACTGGGTGGGATAGTGGGTCAGACACTGTCCTTTCACACTCTGGGACTGGGTGGGACAGTGGGTCAGACACTGTCCTTTCACACTGTGGGACTGGTTGGGATAGTGGGTCAGACACTGTCCTTTCACACTCTGGGACTGGGTGGGATAGTGGGTCAAACACTGTCCTTTCACACTCTGGGACTGGGTGGGACAGTGGGTCAGACACTGTCCTTTCACACTCTGGGACTGGGTGGGACAGTGGGTCAGACACTGTCCTTTCACACTCTGGGACTGGGTAGGACAGTGGGTCAGACACTGTCCTTTCACACTCTGGGACTGTGTGAGATAGTGGGTCAGACACTGTCCTTTCTCCCTCTGGGGTGGGTTGGACAGTGGGTCAGACACTGTCCTTTCACACTCTGGGACTGGGTGGGATAGTGGGTCAAACACTGTCCTTTCACACTCTGGGACTGGGTGGGACAGTGGGTCAGACACTGTCCTTTCACACTCTGGGACTGGGTGGGACAGTGGGTCAGACACTGTCCTTTCACACTCTGGGACTGGGTAGGACAGTGGGTCAGACACTGTCCTTTCACACTCTGGGACTGTGTGAGATAGTGGGTCAGACACTGTCCTTTCTCCCTCTGGGGTGGGTTGGACAGTGGGTCAGACACTGTCCTTTCACACTCTGGGACTGGGTGGGACAGTGGGTCAGACACTGTCCTTTCACACTGGGACTGGGGGGGGCTGTGGGTCAGACACTGTCACACTCTGGGACTGGGTGGGACAGTGGGTCAGACACTGTCCTTTCTCACTCTGGGACTGGGTGGGACAGTGGGTCAGACACTGCCCTTTCACACTCTGGGACTGTGTGGGACAGTGGGTCAGACACTATCCTTTCTCATTCTGGGACTGGGTGGGACAGTGGGTCAGACACTGCCCTTTCACACTCTGGGACTGTGTGGGACAGTGGGTCAGACACTATCCTTTCTCATTCTGGGACTGGGTGGGACAGTGGGTCAGACACTGTCCTTTCACATCTGAGACTGGGTGGTACAATGGGATGTTCACTCATCGCAGGAGATGTCTATTTAAACCACCTTCCCATGATGAGTAAAGAATGAATAATCTCCAAGAGAGAGCAGGTTAACCTCACAGCTGTCAAAACTTTGAAACATCTTAACTGTAGCCTATTAGCAATGCCATAGAACAGGAGCAAACAGCGTGATCCAATGCAGCAATATTATTTGTATCTGACTCGATGTTTTGTTGCACCTTTCTTCTGACATTACTTGATGTGTTTGACCCACTGTTTGAACTCCAGGCTAATGGGTAACATCATGGATGAGGAAATGATTGACTCTATGAGTGCTCTCCTGCTCGCCAGTAAAAACCAAATCAAGGAGTTATGGTAAGCCATAATATGGTATTAGAAACTTTGGTGTGCAATCCTCAGCAGAATGTTGTCATGCATCATCCTTGGCTCAATCGCTGACCGCTTGTCTCCGAGTGAGATGATTGGGATTTGAAATCCCACTCCCGTGATGTGAGTACAAAAGGCTGACATTGCAGTATGGAACAAAGAGAGTGTTGTGCTGCTGGGGTTACTTTCTTCGAGATAAGAATCCGAGCTGTCACTCAGATGTAAATGATCCAGTCACACGATTTGAAGTACAGTAGGGGAATTCTACCAGGGCCAATGGTAACTTTATCCCTCAACCCACATCATGGAAGCAGACCTCAGCAAAGAAATTCATTGATGTGAAGCACTTTGAGCCACCCTGAGATTATAGAAACTGCAAGCACAGTGGGCTAAACAGCTGGCTTGTAATGCAGAACAATGCCAGCAGCGCGGGTTCAATTCCCATACCGGTCTCCCTGAACAGACACCAGAATGTGACAACTAGGGCTTTTCGCAGTAACTTCTTTGAAGCCTACTTGTGACAATAAGTGATTATTATTATTATGTTTAAGATCTTCTTCCTCATGGGAAAGAAATAAAAATTTGGAAATTGCACCATAAGAATAAGAATAAGCTCTGCCCTATCTCAGTCAGTCACTGTACCTCTTCCGAAACTTCCCATCCATAATATTCAAATAAAACAAACGAACCCACAAGAAATGAAAGTGCTAAGGTTAGACTTAACAATGGAGATTGCTGGACTTTGAGGGCTAAGTTGCGCCTGTAATCGTGGGCTACAGGTAGCCTTAGGGCTACAGGCTTATGATCTATGACCTTCTTGTAAATGTGACATAATTTATCTTCCAGCTTGATAAATAACACACTGGGAGATACAGGTCTCAAAAAGCTGGCTGCTGCATTGATGAGTCCGAGCTGCAGACTGGAGACACTGCTGTAAGGAAACCTTTTCTATTTCTCAAAACTGCTTTGTGACTGTAGGATATAAAGGTCCACCCTGTATTTAAATCCAACTTCGCTGTCCAGCGATTCATGAAAAAGTCTCATGCTGCAATCACAAACTCTCAGTGCTAGCTTTTTATTTCTTTTTCATATAAATTTAGAGCACCCAATTACTTTTTTCCAATTAAGGGACAATTTAGCGTGGCCAATCCACCTAGCCTGCACATCTTTGGGTTGTGGGGGCGAAACCCACGCAAACACGGAGAGAATGTGCAAACTCCACACGGAGAGTGACCAAGAGCCGGGATCGAACCTGGGATCTCGGCGCCATGAGGCAGCAGGGCTAACCCACTGTGCCACCGTGCTGCCCACAGTGCTAAGGGTTCTTTCTGAAAAAGGATGGGGAGGAGATATGCAATAGCATTTTTGGCAAGATGTACAGTCAGATGTTTGGTCTCTACTTATCCTACGCTGTTACCTGGGAGCACCTGAACTGAAATGGCACCAGCGTCCTTGCAGGGAGGTCTGCTGGCGCTGTTGCGGAGGGTATAAACTAACTCGGTCAGAGGAATCCCGAAAGAAGGTTCAGCAGGGGGAAATGCACAGCCAAAATTAGATGAGACAGCAAGTGAGTTAGAAAGGCAGAGAAGTTATAGACCAGTTAATTCACAAGGGAGTTTGGCATGATTGAGTGGTATTTATTTTAATACAAGGAGTCTGATGAACAAGGCAGATTAGTTGAGGGCATAAAACAAAACATGGGGGTATGATGTCAATGCTGTCACTAAGACATGGTTGAGAGAGGGACACGATTGGCAGCTCAGTATTCCAGGATATAGGACCTTCAGGCAAGACAGGAAAGGAGGTAAAAGAGGAGGGGGTGTTGTAATTTTGATCAGGGAATCAATTACAGCATGAAGGAGGGACAACATCTCAGAATTTCTTCAAATGAAACTGTATGGGTAGAACTTTAAAACTAAAAAGGAGCAATCACATTGAAATATTGAATGCAATTCTGAGACAGAATCAATCTGCATTTGGAGAGGCAGAGATTAATCAAGAATAGGCAGCATGAGTCTGTTGAGGGGAGGTCATATCTGACCAGATTGATTGAATTTTTTGCAGAGATGGCAAGGTGTGAAGATGAGGGCAATGCATTTGTATAGGACTTTGGTTAGGCCATATTTGGAATACTGCATGCAGTTCTGGTCGCCACATTACCAGAAGGATGTGGATGCTTTGGAGAGGGTGCAGAGGAGGTTCACCAGGATGTTGCCTGGTATGGAGGGTGCTAGCTATGAAGAAAGGTTGAGTAGATTAGGATTGTTTTCGTTGGAAAGACGGAGGTTGAGGGGGGACCTGATTGAGGTATACAAAATTATGAGAGGTATGGACAGGGTGGATAGCAACAAGCTTTTTCCAAGAGTGGGGGTGTCAGTTACAAGGGGTCACGATTTCAAGGTGAGAGGAGAAAGTTTAAGGGAGATGTGCGTGGAAAGTTTTTTACGCAGAGGGTGGTGGGTGCCTGGAACGCTTTACCAGCGGAGGTGGTAGAGGTGGGCACGATAGCATCATTTAAGAGGCATCTAGACAGGTATATGAACGGGCGGCAACAGAGGAAAGTAGACCTTGGAAAATAGGAGACAGGTTTAGATAAAGGATCTGGATCGGCGCAGGCTGGGAGGGCCGAAGGGCCTGTTCCTGTGCTGTAATTTTCTTTGTTCTTTGTTATAATCTACTTGGATTTTAGCAAGGCTCATGAGAAGGTCCTACATGGCGCACTGATAGCGAAGGTGTCCATGGAATCCAAGGAAATTTGGCAAATTGGATCTAGAATTGGCTCAGAGGCAGGAAGCAGGGGTGATGGTTGAGAGGTGTTTTTCTGACCGGAGGCCTGTGTCCAGTGTGGTCCTGCAGGGATCAGTGTTGGGGCCCTTGCTGTTTGTGGTTTATATAAATTATTTAGACATGAATGTAGGCCGGTTGATCAGTAAGTTCACGGATAGTATGAAAATTGGCGGGGTGGTAAAAAGTGCGAAGGATAGCCTTAGATTACAGGAGGATAAAGACAGGTTGGTCAGATGGGCTGATCAGTGGCACATGGAATTCAATCTAGATAACTGTGATATGATGCACTTGGCAGGACAAACAAGGCGAGGGAATACATGATGAATGCAAGATCCTGAGATGCACTGAGGATCAGATGGATCTTAGTGTGCATGTATACACGTCCCTTAAGTTAAAGCATAATGTGGTTCAGAAGGCATTTGGTATACTTGCTTTATTAACCAAGGCATAGAGTTTAAGAACAGGGAGGTTATGCTGTAACTGTATAAAACATTTGTTATGTCACAGAGTATGTGTGGAGTTCTGGAGTCCTCATTATAGGAGGGATTTGATAGCACGGGAAGGGTGCAGAGATTTACCAGGATGTTGCCTGGGCTGGAGAGTTTTAGTTATGAAGAGAGATTGGATCGACTGGTTTTTTTTCTTTGGAGCCGAGGAGACTGAGGGGAGACACGATTGAGATGTATAGAATTATAAGGGACATAGATAAAGTAGATAGGAAGGAATCTTTTCCTTGGTTCAATGACCAGGGGGCATAGGTTTAATATAAGGGGCAGAAGAATTAGAGGGGTTGGGAGTAAAAGTGTTTTCACCCAGAGGGTCGTAGTAGTCTGGAACTCACTGCCTGAAAGGGTAGTGGAGGCAGAGACCCTCATAACACAAGAAGCATTTAGATGTGCAGTTGCGATGCCAAGGCAGCAAGACTATGGGCCAAGTGCTGGAAAGTGGGATCAGAATACTTAGGTGGCTGTTTCTGACCAGTGCAGATGTGATGTAGATATCTATGACCTCTTGGAAAACCTTAAAGGGAACTTTACACCGTACCTAGACATTCAATATCTGATGTGGGAACATTTGATGAGACGATGTAGATTGAGCTTTATTCTGTAGCTAACCTATGTTCAATGTAATCTGGGAGTGTGTGATGGGACAGTTTGGAAATAAATTTACTCTTTACTTAACTTATGTTGTTCCAAAACTGAGAAGCAGGATACGGACAGTATGTGTTATGACAGGCAAGCTTCAGTTTGACAACCAGAAAATATATGCCTGAAAAAGTGTGGCACCTCTCCATAAGAGAGGCTTAAAGAGAGGTGCAGCTTCATTAGGCTGACTGGCCTCCTTTAGTGTCGTACTATTTTATTGATTAGATGCACTGTTTATGATCCATGAGAACTTTCTTTTAATGGTTTTATGGTTATCATGTTTGTAAATGTTGAGTGATTGAATTCTATACATGGATTAGAAAATGCTTTCTTCAATAAATTCCCTATCATCTGCAGTCTGTGTACAAATAATCTCACAGAGCAGAGCGGTGAAGACCTGGTCTCCGTTTTAAGGACAAATCAGATTCTGAAAGAGTTAAACCTGAAGTACAACCAGCTGAAAGATGCAGGGGTGAAGCAGCTTTCTGTTGCACTGCAGGACTCTGACTGTGAGATCGAGACCCTGGGGTAGGTGGCCATTGCCTTGATAAACTGATCCAGCTGATTTCAGAGCCCTTTTTTGGCAATGCTTAATGATGTCTGTCTGATTTACCTAGGTTATGGGGCAATGAATTCACACACTGCTGTTGTGAAGAACTGGCTCTGGCTCTGAAAACCAACAAATCATTAAGAAGCCTGGATCTTGGCTATAATGCCATTGGAGACCTGGGAATAAAACTGCTGTGTGCAGTGATTAAGGATGATGCCTGTAAAATAGAGAAACTGGGGTAGGTAACCCCTACCAACAGCAAATGCCGACATACACGTTTCATGCATAAGTATAGCAGTGTTTCTTCAGTGTCATATCCGAGAGAGGCTTTATTGAACTGGACAGAAATGGCAGCCTACAATGAGCTTATCTCATGACAGAGTGCTATGACTAAGGCAAGTCAGACTTACTTCACAACCCAAATTCCCCCTTTCTATATTGAACAAAAGATACAAATATCCCCCTTCTCCTACTGAACAAAAGCTATCTTTGCATGCATGGGTCCTATGTGACTATGAGTTGTCCAAGTTACCCACGAAACATCCACTGCATTGCACATGCATTGCACAAATATGGCAAGATCTACCGGCCACATTACACCCTATTCCGGGATCTACCCGGCTCACCACGCCTCACGATATCTAACGTGATCTTGTGAGACGTCACAGTATGAATACTGCCCATTGTGGGTGGGATCACTTTATGACAAATCTGCATCTTGGAATGAGACAGGTAAGCTCACTCTAATATGCAATCCCAAGATCTAAGCAAGGCATGGGATCTAACCCCCTTGCACATCTCTAGAGGGCACCCAGGTCACAGGCTGTAGAGTTGACAAACCTTCCATCAACCACAGCCATCCACCACAACACTAATTCCTGACGTCAAACCACCCTGACAAGTAGATTTAAACTTCCATGCAGCATAGCCATTTTGTGTTGTAAATTGATACCAACGTGAATATTCAGTAAGAGAGGAGGTCCCAAAGTGAGTGCTCATTAATGACATACTAATATATTAAAATGAGGTTCTTGGGCTCCCGCGGCATGTTTTACATTACTCCACTTGTATAGAATCATAGAACTTACAGTGCAGAAGAAGGCCATTCGGCCCATCGAGTATGCACCAGCCCTTGGAAAGAGCACCCTACTTAGCCCTACACCCAACCCCGTAACCCAGTCACTCCACCTAACCTTTCTGATGCTAAGGGGCAATTTAGCATGGTCAATCTACCTAACCTGCACATCTTTGAATTGTGGGACGAAATTGGAGGAAACTCACACAGACGCGGGGAGAAAGTGCAAACTCCACACAGTCAGCCGAGGCTGGATATGAACCTGGGTCCCTGGAGCTGTGAAGCAGCAGTGCTAACCACTGTGCCACTGTTACAAGAGGGGCTGAAATTCTGAAATCGGGATCTCGCTGAAGAGATTTGCATTTTCTAATTCTCTCTGGATTTAGAACCCACATCGTCGATCCCGCGCATGGCTAGTGTGGATTCCAAATCACCCCCAGTATATCATAGAATCCCTACAGTGCAGAATGGCCAGTTGGTCCATCACGTCTGCACCAACCCGACGAAAGAACATCCTACCTTTTTAAAAATAAATTTAGAGTACCCAATTATTTTTTCTCCAGTTAAGGGGAAATTTAGCGTGGTATCTTGTCCCTCCAGCACAAAGTTAAGTGCTTGTACCGTTTGTTTTTAGTACAACTGCGTTGCAAACTGTTTTAATAATCAGAGTATCCTACCTTCCTCCCTTTACGTTGGTACTGACTGGAGGGTACCCTGTTTCTCCAACACACAATTAGCGTCTGTACCATTTGACCTTGTATATATATATTTTACTGTTTTAATCCACCTACTCTGCACACCTTTGGGTTGTAGGGGTGAAACCCACGCAGAGTAGGTGGAGAATGTGCAACTCCACATGGACAGACCCAGGGCCAGGATCATACCCGGGTCCTCAGCGTCATGAGGCAGCAGAGCTAACCACTGCACCACCATGCCACCTGAAGAGCGCCCTATCTAGGCCCAAATGCTAATTTATCCCTGTAACTCCACCCAACCTTTGGACACCTAGGGACAATTTAGCATGGCCAATGCAGCTCTACTGCACATCTAAGGACTGTGGGAGGAAACTGGAGCATCCATAGGAAACCCACGCAAACACTGGGTCAATGTGCAACTTCTTGTAATGTTTCTGTGTTGTTTCTTCTTTGAATTTACAAAACAGCCTGTTACCAAACTGCTGTATTGATCTCTGTCCTTGGATGCTGTCCCTCTTCTCTCTCCCTGACCTTTGTCCTTGAATTTTATTGCTCAACTTGACCTCTGTAGATTACACCAGACTGGCTTAACAGAAGGCTGCTGTGAGGATCTGACCTCCGCCCTCAGAACAAGCCAGAGCCTAACCGCCTTGGAGCTGGGCTACAATAACCTGGCAGATATGGGAGTACAGCGATTGTCTGCAGCACTGAAAGATCCCAATTGTAAATTACGAACTCTGGGGTAGGTGCATTTTCTTCAAAATGATTTACTTAAGGGGCGGAATTCTCCGATCCCCCGCAGGGTCGGGGAATTGCCCGGGGCCGGCGTAAATCCCGCCCCCGCCGTGGCCAGAATTCTCCGCCACCCGGGAATCGGCGGGAGCGGGAATCACGCTCTGCTGATCAGTGTGTCCCCCACGCCGATCGGCGTGCCCCTCCCGGTGTTCTCCGGCCCGCGATGGGCCGAAGTCCCGCCGCTGACAGGCCTCTGCTGCCGGCGGGAATTGGAGCACCTCTGGTGCCGGCGGGAGTGGCGACGCGAGCGGGCCCCCGGGGTCCTGGGGGGCACGGGGCAATCGGACCCCGTGGGGTGCCCCCACAGTGGCCTGGCCCACGATCGGGACCCACCGATCGGCGTGCAGGCCAGTGCCGAGGGGGTACTCTTTTTCTTCTGCCGCTGCCACGGCCTCCACCATGGCGGAGGCGGAAGAGACCCCCCCCAACCGGGCATGCGCCAGTAGTGACGTCAGCGACGCATGCACGGACTGGCGAAGGCCTTTCGGCCAGCCCCGATGCTGGGCGGCGGGCACCAAAGGCCGTTGGTGTCAGTTTTGGCGCTGGCCGGCGGAGCTGAAACCAATCCGGAGAATTCCGCACCTTTGGGGAGGCCCGACGCTGGAGTGGTTGGAGCCACTTCGCTACACCAGGACCTCCCGCCCTGCTGGGTAGGGGAGAATCCCGGCCAAGATTCATCAGATGAGATGAAACAAGCTATTGTCAGATTTCTGGACACAATTGCAGCTCAGTGAAAAGTTAAGTATTTATGACCTTTTTTGCGTTAATTTGGCATATTTTCTCGCTCACCTAAGTAGGTGACTGTGAATGGATTTTCTTAAATTGATTAGAATTCACGATAGTCCAGATGTTATTCATACCTCAGTGTTGGCAGATACATGCTTTGTTCTGGAAGCTCATGTGTGCATGCGTCTATTGTTCATGTGATTCACCTCACAGGCAAATCACAATTTTTGCTACCAATCTGTAAATCAAGCCAAATATCCTAGGAGATTGACATCCTGGGATAATGGGTTTGATTAACCACAATGAAATAATGAATCATTGGGTCCCTGCAGTGCAGAAGGAGGCCATTCAGCCCATCAAGTCTGCACCAACTCTTATTAAATAATCTTTATTATTGTCACAAGTAGGCTTACATTAACACTGCAATGATGTTACTGTGAAAATCCCCTAGTCGCCACACTCCAGCGCCTGTTTGGATTCACAGAGGCAGAATTCAGAATGTCCTATTCACCTAACACACACGTCTTTCAGGACTAGTGAGAGGACACCGTAGTACCTGGAGGAAACACAGACACAGGGTGAATGTGCAGACTCTGCACAGACTATCCATAGCGGGAATCGAACCTGGGACCCTGGTGCTGTGAAGCACCAGAGCTAACCATTGCGCTACCATGCCACTTTGAAATAGTACCCTACCTATGCCCACTCCCCTGCCCTATCCCTGCAACCCCATTACTCCATCTAACTTTTGGACACTAAGGGACAATTTATAATGGCCAATCTTAACTTGCATATCTTTGGACTGTGAGAGGACCTGAAGTTTTCGACACGGGCTTGGAGGGCCGAAGGGCCTGTTCCTGTGCTGTACTTTTCATTGATGTGGAGATGCTGGCTTTGGATTGGGGTGAGCACAGTAAAAGTCTTACAACACCAGGTTAAAGTCCAAAAGGTTTATTTCGAATCACTAGCTTTCGTAGCACAGCTCATTCACCTGAGGATGGAGCTGTGCTCCAAAAGCTAGTGATTCGAAACAAACCTGTTGGACTTTAATCTGCTGTTATAAGACTTTTTACTGTAGTTTTCTTTTTTCTTTGTTCTTTGAAAACCATGCAGACACGGGGAGAATATGCAATCTCCATAAGGTCAAAATCGAACCGAAGTCCCTATGAGGCCCCAGTGCTAACCACTGTGCCACCGTGTCACTCTGAAGACAGTCAACAGCTGTAATGGGGCAGAACTAATAATTTTATGAAGTTCTTTTCATGGGCCGGCCTGTGACCAGGAACTTCCAATTGTGACTTAAACCCAGATTTTTACTCGCTCTTTAAAAACGGTTGCCTGATTTGTTGTTCTGATTTTTCTGCGGGGATGGGCGGTTTGGTTCAGAAGTTGGATCCACCGCCCTGGAACAAGTATATGGATTGCCGGGTGCAGATGTGGGCAGGGCAGAACGCCTCCCCTGTGCTCTGGAACTTTGTTCAATTAAACGAAAAAAGGAATGAAACTAAAAGCAGCCCTCCAACCATCACCTCTCATTCCCACACACTCTCCATGTCTTATCCATGGCAACCTATGCCACCTCATACCCCAACCCATGCCCATGGTGCCTCATACCCCCTGCTAATATATAGCTTGTTAGAGTGGGTATTCATCTTGCTGCAGTAGACATTGAGATTTCATAGCAACACTTGATACATTCCAGTACCTCAGTCTAATGTGGCAAAGATTCTGTGTTCAATCCCTGGGATTTGTGGATAGTATCACACCCTAATTCAGAGGATACACAAGGTCCACTTAAGGAATGGTTATTAATGCTAAACCCAAGTGAAAAAACTAAGTAAAATTGAAAAAATACTCCTTTTCAATTGTCTACTGTTAATTTTTTAAATCTTTGCCCCAATGTCCTTTATTAACAAGAAGACTAATAATTACTTTATCACACTGTAAATTATCATATATTGATGTAAATCATTATAATAGTGCACAGCATTATACACTGTTCTGGCTGATGTAATGCAATTCCGAGAAATACTGTGGGAATTTCAACTCTGGCTTCCCATTTCTCACCCTCAAAAGGGTGTTTGGGTGTTGAAGAACTATTGGGAACCTTGTGTGCCCATTTGCCCGCCTGAGTCAACTTTCAGGTAGATCCATAAATAGATGCCCAGAACTCAGAAAATAGGAACCAAAGTAAGCCATTTGGCCCTTTGAACTTGCTCAGCTATTCAATCCGATTGTGGCTGATCCTCTGTCTCAAAACCATATCCCCACCTTCTCCTCATATCCCTTGACACCTTCAGAGTCCAGAACGCTACCTATTTCCTTCTTAAATATAGTCAGTGACTTGGCCTCCACAGACCTCTGTGGTAGAAAGTTCCACAGGTTCACCACCCTCAGGGTGAAGAGGTTTCTCCTCATCGCTGTCCTGAATAGTCCACCCTGTGTCAGAGTCATAGATGTTTACAGCATGGAAACAGGCCCTTTGGCTCAGCTTGTCCATGCCGCCCAGTTTCTATCACTAAGCTAGTCCTACTTGTCTGCATTGGGCCCATATCCCTCTATATCCACTCCGCCCATGTAACTGTCTCACTTTTTTAAAGGAAAAAATTGTACCTGCCTCTGCCACTGCCTCTGGCAGCCCATTCCAGACACTCACCACCCTCTGTGTGAAGACATTCCCTCTCTGGTCTCTTTTGTATCTCTCCCCTCTCACCTTAAACCTTTGCCCTCTTGTTCTAGACTCCTCTACCTTTGGGAAAAGATGTTGTCTATCTACCTTATCCATGCCCCTCATTATTTTATAGACCTCTATAAGATCACTCCTAAGCATCCTACGCTCCAGGGAAAAAAAGTCCCAGCCTATCCAGCCTCTTCTTATAGCTCAGGCCATCAAGTCCTGGTAGCATCCTCATAAATCTCTTCTGCACTCTTTCTAAGTTATCAATATCCTTCTTATAATAGGATGACCCGAACTGAACACAGAATTCCATGTGTGGTCTTACTAATATCTTGTACAACTTCAACAAGACGTCCCAACTCTTGTATTCAATATTCTGACCAATACAACTGAGCATCCTGAATGACTTCTCCACCACCCTGTCCACCTGCGACTCCACCTTCAAGGAGCTATGAACCTATACCCCTAGATCTCTTTGTTCTGTAACTGTCCCCAACTCCCTACCATTAACTGAATAGGTCCTGCCTTGATTTGATCTACAAAAAGGAATCACCTCACATTTATCCAAATTAAACTCCATCTGCCATTCATCGGCCTACTGGCCCAATTGGTCAAGATCCTGATGCAATCTTATATAACCTTCCTCACTATCCACTATGCACCAATCTTGGTGTCATCTGCAAACTTACTAACCATGCATCCTACATTCTCATACAAATCATTAATATATGTAACAAATAACAGTGGACCCAGCACCGATCCCTGAGGCACACTGCTGGTCACAGACCTCCAGTTTGAAAAAATCACCCTCCACAACCACCCTTTGGCTTCGGTCGCCAAGCCAATTTTGTATCCAATTGGCTACCTCACCCTGGATTCCGTGAGATTTTACCTTTTGCAACAACCTACCATGCGGTACCTTGTCAAAGGCATTGCTAAAGTTCATGTAGACAATGTCGAATGCACTACCCTCATCTACCTTCTTGGTTACCCCTTCAAAAAACTCAATCAAATTGGGGAGACATGACTTTCCCCTTACAAAGCCATGCTGATTTTCCCTAATTAGCCCTTGTCTGTCTAAATGCCAGTAGATCCTGTCCCTCAGAATACCTTCTAACAATTTACCCACTACAGAAGTAAGGCTAATCGGTCTGTAGTTCCCAGTATCCTGGGACTGTGACCCCTTGTTCTAGACATGACCCCCCACATTCTTCTAAACTCCAGCAATACAGGCCCAGTTGACCCAATCCCTCCTCATGTGACAATTCTGCCAACACACTGAAAACGTGTTTATGCAAAATTGGCATCATATGCCTGTCATACGACTCTGTTTCTGCAATTTGATGATAAATGGGCAGAATGTGTATGGCATATTTCTCTCAGCCTTTCCAAAACTGTTAAGGTTTGTGTGCTTTTTCTTTTAAAAATCTTTGTGGAATCAGGGCGAGCACTCCGTATGTTTGCTAATAACATTGATGTGTCTCCAGTACAACTCTTCCACTCCCAGTGAAGGATAAATATTGCACCTCGAAATGCTGTTGCCAAATGCTAAATGAGCCTGAAGCACAACATTACACGTACTATCAGAATATACAGTGTCCAGCAAAATAAATGTATTTCACCATCAGCAAATGTCCCCTTGCCGGCTGCACTCTCACTTTTGAGTCTGGAAGCTGTGGAATAAGTGGGTAATCTCGGCTAACACCAGTATAGTACTGAGAGAATGCAACATTGTCGAATATGTTGCTTTTCAAGGTAGGGGGTCTGCATGTTTGTTCCAGTAAAGGATTTCATTTTACAATTTGAAGAATGGTAGGAAGCTCTTTCATTGCCCTGGCTATTCATCCTTTAACCGACACCATGTAAAACTCACTCACTAGTTATTCATCCATTTTAAATATGTGAGTTCTGCGATGTGCAAATTGGCAGCTGTTTGCTTGCTTGTGGCTGAGAATTTTCATGGAGCTGTTCCCACTCCAATGCCTTTGCTTCACTGGAAATGGAATGGCAGTTCTATAGAATTTATGCCGCACATGAGGAAAAGTTTTAGCAGTGGCAAGGGTGCAGTTCCAAGGAAATTCCTGGGGCTGAAATCCCCGCAGTCAGGATGCTCTGTTTTGCCGGCAGCCCGGGGATTTCCCGACGGTATGGACTTGTCCCACAATGGGAAACTCCATTGACCAGCCGGCGAAACGGAGCATCCCAACGACGTGCTGAACCAGAAATCTGATGTGGTGGGACAGAGAAATCCGCCCCTGGCCTATGGGATTAAGAGTCACAAAGTACTTACCTGAGGAAATATGTTCTTGCTATGGAGGGAGTGCAGCGAAGGTTTGCCAGGCTGATTCCTGGGATGGCGGGACTGTCATATGAGGAGAGTCTAAGTCGGTTAGCATTATATTCATTGGAGTTAAGAAGAGTGAGAGGGGTCTCATAGAAACTTATAAAATTCCGAAAGGATTAGACAGGGTAGATTCAGAAAGAATGTTCCCGATGGTGGGGGTCCATAACTAGAGACTATAGTTTGAGGATAAGGGGGTAAACCTTTAGGACTTAAGTGAGGAGAAATTTCTTCAACCAGAGAGTGTTGAACCTGTGGAATTCACCACCACAAAAAGTAGTTGAGGCCAAAACATTGTGTAATTTCAAAAAGGAATTAGATATAGTTCTTGGGCAAAAGAGACCAAGGGATATGGGGGGGGGAGGCAGGATCAGGGTATTGAACTTGATGATCAGCCATGATCATGATGATTGGTGGAGTAGGTTCGAAGGGCCGAATGGCCTCCTCCTGCTTCTATTCTCTATGTTTACTTCAAAAATATTATATTTGTTCCGAAGGGCTTGAGATATCCTGCAGTCATATTGGGTGGGATTCTCCCCTACCCGGCAGGGCGGGGGGTCCCAGCGGGACGGAGTGGCGTGAACCAGTCCGGCATCAGGCCGCCCTAAAGGTGCGGAATCCTCCACACCTTCAGGGGCGAGGCCCACCCCAGAGTGGTTGGCGCCCTGCCAGCCGGCGGGAATGTGACTTGGCGCCACACCAACCGGCGCCGAAGGGCCTCCGCTGGCGTCATCCCCGTACATGCACAGAGGGATTTGCTTCCGCACTGGGAATGGCTGAGGACCTCGGCCTCCGGAGCAGAACAATAGAGTGCCCCCACGGCACAGGCCTGCCCGCGGATTGGTGGGCCCCGACCGGGTGCCAGGCCACCGTGGGGGGCACCTCCCAGGGCCAGATCCCCCTGCGACCCCCCAGGAACCCCGGAGCCTTCCCGCGCCGCCAGGTCCCATTGGTAAGGGACCAACTCTAATTTACGCCAGTGGGACTGGCAAAGAACGGGCGGGATTTAGGCCCATCGCGGGCCAGGGAATTCGGTCAGCCCCAGGGCCCATTCTCCGAGGCGGGCGCACGACTCACGCTGGGCAATTTTTGGGAGGGGCAGGAGAATTAGGAGGACGGCGGAGGCGGAATTCACGCCGACCCCCGGCGATTCTCCCACCCGGCGGGGGGTCGTGCTACAAAAATACAAATGTTTTCACTCTGATCTGGCATTACCTAGCTGGTTCACGACAATAAAGTTATGTATTATGGACTTGCTAGGATATGCAGGGTTAATAAAATAATTTTGTTCCTGTGTTTCCTACAGGCTGTATCGCAACAACCTGACCAGTGCCTGTTGCCCAGACCTTGCGGATGCCCTCACTGCCAGATCCACACTGACTGAGCTCAACCTGAGCAGCAATAACCTGCAAGATTCAGGAGTGAAGTTGCTTTGTGTGGCCCTGAAGAATCCAGACTGTCGGATACAGGCTTTAAAGTAAGGCTGATGTCAATGCTGGCTTCTCTCCTTCTGACAAATCTGTGCAACATTACGATTCCTAATGATGTAAATTGGAAGACTACCCATTTCAGGAACCCTGCAGCACCCCCCCCCCCCCCCCCCCCCCCACTCCCCCCGATGACCCTTGTAGTGATCTGCATCACTGTACACAAGGGGTTAATGTAAATACACAACAACTAAGTAACCACTGGAGGGAGCACCAGAGATGTCATGATATGCAGACACGCAACCAATGGGTCATTAGAACAGGACACAACCAATGGGTAATCAGGACACTCAGAGGTGGCATTACCACAAGGGGGCACTACACGACCCACATAAAAAGGACAAGGCACACAGGCTCTGCCTCTTCCACCGTCAGAGACCTAGAGAGTAGGACAGAGTTTATTACAGCAACATCACACCCTAGCATTTGGTCAAGAGCAAGCATGTATAGTTACTGAGTTACTAGAGAGGCAGATTAGCAGAGTGTCAAACTCATTTACAGAGCATTGTTGATAGCTTAATAAATATGTTAAACTTATCTCTGAGTCTGGAGCATCTTTCAGCAGAGCCTACATCAAGTAACGGCTTATGTTACTCGCAGTAACAACACAACATGGTGCAGGAGTGACTGCTCAATCTCCCTAGTTCAACTCAGCAAGGTTAGAGACAACTGGCAACCGAATCCAGGCTCCTCATCAACTCAGGACCATAGGCAATCTCAGTGCTAACTGGCGTTCGTTCAAACAGAAATTCCAACTATGCATGGAAGCATCCAACCTAAATGGCACGGGCAATGCTCGGAAGATAGATCTTCTACTCACCGTGAACATGCAATAGAGATCTTCAACTCGTTCCAATACTCTGAAGGGCAGGACAAAATGAAATTCCAGACCATCCTGGACAATTCCGACAGCCACTGCGAGGTGGACACGAAAGAAATAGGTAAGAATGGCGTCAATACTCAGCACGAGGCAGAGGCAGGGTTGAATAAGAAGAAGACAGCAGTTTTGAATGGCAGCCATCTTGCATGTGCGCAGTCTGGCCAGGCTGCACATGTGCACTTCCCTAAAAGACGCAAACCGGCAAAATGATGTTTTGCACATGCGCGAGAAGCTGCGCATGCGCAGTTGCGAAAAGAGCGCACAGTAAAGGAACCTCAGTGTGCGCATGCGCAATTGAGTCCTACGCATGATGTCACAAGCGTCATGACATCAGAGGCACCAGACCATGCCCACTTAAAGGGGAAATGTCCGAAAATTAAAAACAAGAGTTTTAAAACCACAAAACACAATTCTTTCACCTCGAAAGACAGAACAATGCCTGAACTTCTACCAGCAGTTGAAAATAACCTCTGCAGCATCCTGGAACAAGGCAGTGCTTCAGATCCAGATGATGAATACCTGGATAACACATACCGAGTAGGCATCATCAAGAAGTGCGAATATGCCACACCTGGCACATTGCAAGTCCCGTCAATCCTTGCCGTGGATTTCGAGGACGAATGGAATGCATCGCAAGTCCCATAAATTCTTGCTGTGGATTTCGAGGACGAATGGAATGCAGTGATAGATATCAACCAATGCCCCATCCAATTCAAACTGCACACAATTTGTCTCGCAACTGCAACTCCCAACCTGATCTCGCAGTTGGACCATGAGAATCAAGAAGGCTCCCAATCTCCTTCCAGCTACCTGCAAACTCCAGGAATGCACTGGCAACGCAATTGAGGCACTGGGGTCCTGCCACCTGACAGTGTCCAACCGACTCATACAGACAAGCCTACGCTTCGAGATTGTTAAACCAGATAGGGGGTCCGTGCTAGGTGCGCATGCCTGCAAGCAGCTGAACCTCATCCGACGGGTCTACACCACGACGCTGTCTCATCCAGATCCTCAGCCCAGCATCGACAACATCCCAGTACCCAGATGTCTTCAGCGGGATGGGCACACTTCCGTATGAGTACAGGATTCTGCTGCGGCCTGACGCCAAATCAGTGGTCCATGCACCACGAAGAGTCTCCAGAAAGCGATGAAAAACTCCACAGTGAGACCACTGCACGACTCCACACAGAGAGCGATGAAAGTCTCCACAGCGAGATCACTGCACAACTTCACACAGAGAGCAACTCAAGACTCCATAACGAAGTCCATGCATGAACAAGTCTATGAAGGTCTATCAACCTTATCTGAGCAACCAGCAGCAGACTATGAAAGTCTACCAAGCTCACATGAACAACAAAAATACTATGACAGTCTACCCAGCTTATTTGAGCCACCAGAAAAAGACTATGAAAGTCTACCCAGCTCATTTAACCAACAAGAAGATACTGAATGTCTACCCACTGTATGTGAGACAAGTGACGAAGAAATCACAATTCCCACACAAGATATACAAGATCACAGTGAGACTGACAGATCTCAGCTTGTATGTACAGAAGCACTCAACAATCAAAATGAAACCTTGATGATTTTGACTCCAGAAGAGGAGCATCAAGAAACCAAAGATGATTCAAGTGAACCTGAAATGACTCCAAAAGAGGAGCACCAAGAAATCAATGATGATTCAAGTGAACCAGAAATGACTCCAGAAGATGAGCACCAAGGGATCAAATAGGAATCACATCAACTACAAAGGAGTGATGTCACAAAGATCCATGCAACATCAGATCATTCACACAATCCTCAAGAAGAAACGCACAATGAAACATCAGATACCACAAAAGACACTGACACAAATAACTTTGAGAATGACTCGAATTATCCACACGGAACAGTCATTGAGCGCGACAAAAACAACAAGCACGACAAAAACAGCATCAAGTACGATAACAAAGACAACAAAGATGACATACAGAATCGCGACCACAAGCTTAGAAAAAAAAGTCTCAATCAGACAACGAAGTGATTCGACCATTCGAACACCTCATGATGACTTCTTGGTTACTTAAACACAAGAACACTGACGACGTTCACAAAGAAATGACAACATCAACATCAGCACTTCAACAACAAAAGAAGAAAGCCACTCGACTTTACAAATTCATAAAGTTTGGACTCATAAATATTAATTGGTATTGTATAATCATCAATATCAACACAATTTGTACATGTCATCAATTACCGACCTGTTTTGTACAATTTTCTTTAACAAAGCACAGAAAATATGTAACAAGGAAAATGGGGGGATGTAGTGATATACATCACTGTACATACACAAGGGGTTAATGTAAATACACTACAACTAAGTAACCACTAGAGGGAGCACCAGAGATGTCATGATATGCAGACACAAAACTAATGGTAATGAGGACACTCAGAGGTGGTATTACCACAAGGGAGCACTGCACGACCCATATAAAAAGGACAAGGCACACAGGCTCTGCCTCCTCCACCGTCAGAGACCTAGAGAGTAAGACAAGGTTGATTACAGCAAAATCACACCCTAGCTTGTGATCAGGAGCAAGGATATATAGTTAGCGAAATAGACAGAGTTACTAGAGAGGCAGATTAGCAGAGTGTCAAACTCATTTACATTGTATATAGCTCAATAAATATGTTCAACTTATCTCCGAGTCTGGAGCATCTTTCAGCAGAGCCTACATCAAGTAGCAGCTTATGTTACTCGCTGTAACATAAAACAACAACCGTCAGGTCTAAAGAAAAGTGGAGGGTCGGGGTGGGGAGAGGGAGGAAGCAGCAAGTTAATGAAGGCCTGAAAAACTAAGGACTACCTTGTTATTCTCGCAGGTATCCATTGGATCCTCAGCGCTGGATGCCTTCCTTGTACAGGAGTCTGCAGCCAGTGACTATTGTAGTAATTGGCCTATGACGCCTGAAGTAGCAGCTTCATTTCTGCCTGACTTTCGAGCCCTATCAGGGGCTGGACATCTGTGCGCTGGGACTGGGCTACAGACCTCAATTCACAAACGTAGGCACAGTGAATTTTACATATAATCTGCCTGACCAGCACAAATAATATCAGAGACCTTGTCGGGGTCAAATATTCTCAGCTACAGAGCAGGTTAAGTACCGAGTAAAGTGCCCTTAACACTGTACCATTGATAGGTCTCTACTTTGGTTAATATATCTTAGGTGTCACCGCACTTATATATTACTCGACAGATCTTGAAACTGAGCTTCATGCGTGAAGTAAATTGGGCGGAATTCTCCCATTGGGCTGCTGAGTGCCGATGCCGGCGCAGAAACGGGAGTGTTTTACTCCGGCGTCGGCGCCCGTTCCGGGACCCCATTCTGCAGTCCACAGTGGAGTAGCATGGCACTGGAGCAGCCCTCGTCGCATACCCCAACTGGCGCCGCGCGGGACCCCCCAGCGGGGGGGTCGGAGAATTCCGCCCATTGTCTTTTATTCAGTTAGTTTTAGATGTCTCTTGATCAGGTCAGTTTGCTTGCAAATACAGAGTATTTTAAAGTTTGTTTTGTCCAAGCAAACACAGAGTACTGAGTTGAATTCAATACAAATTACAGCTCTTGATATTTTCTTCAAATTGAATACACAATACAGAAATGTTGAAAATAAACAAAATGGCGGTTCAAAGCAAAAGTGCAGAAAGTACCTTCAGAAATGAAGTCAGGTGATTCCGGAATGAATTGTTCAAAACCGGCATGTACATTTTAAGGTTATTGTTATGACCAATGTCTTTCCCCTCTCTGTCTGTGATTGGGTTAAAGTAATTACAGTTAATTCAATTCGATTGAGATGTCTGTCCGTCAAATTTTAATATGGGGTAATTGAAATACGTCTTTCTCATGAAGCCTTATCCGTTGTCATGAAAACTGTTTCTGGGAATATAGCCCAGAAACTTAAATTAACAAAATGTGTCCTTGCTCTGTCTGGCCTCATTATCTTGATGTTCCTCATGTGACATACAGCAATTTTTACTGTCATGCTTGAAATGTGGGTTTTTAACAAACCATTTTAAGAAACCATTTTAAATTTTGGGTCACTTATTCCTTTAAACTTGTTATACACTGAAAAGGTAGATTCTATCAACCAGCAAAGGCTCCCCGATCAGGTATAGCATGGGGTTAGATAGAGAATATAGGTGTGTCAACTTCCCTACTAATAATGCAGCTTAACCAACTCAGTAAGGCTCCTCAAACGTCATAATTCCAGTCGTTTTTGCTGTCACATTAGCCATCGCACCATTTTGGGTAATAGCTGAGGATGCACTTTGTGTTCAGCAGTTGCAGTAGTATTTGGGTGTGAATAGTATTTCTGGATTGGATTTGGAGTTTCAAGAATAATTGGGTTTGTACAGGTTGTGATGTGGATTAGTATTTTTACTGGATGCTGCTATCAAAGTATGTTTCTGCTTGTTTCCCTCAGTTTAAAGGATACTAGTCTGACTGCCGCTTGCAGTGAGAATATTCTGTCTGTTCTGCGCACGACATGTCAACTCAGAGAGTTGAACCTGAGCACGAACAAGTTGGGGGGAGCAATCAAAGTGAAGCGCCTCGCACAACAAGCCAACTGCAAACTCCACCTATAGAGCACAAAACAGGTAATCATTTCACTTGCTATTAAATTTGATATTCCTACAATTTTGCTGCCTGCTCAACACTCTGTGGCCTGCTCTAGACAATCATGGGTCTGAGACACTCACCACTTCATCTTCTGCTCTGAGCAGCATGGTCTAAAACACCACCCCATATCCTACACTGGACTCCAGGCTCTGGAAACACTCACTGTTCCACCCAGTCTCCTACTATTGTAGGTTAACGTGAAGCGCAGCCTGTTTAGGAGTGGAATGGAAAATGGGGCAGGGCATGTATGAGGAGTAATGGTGTACAGTGTGTTAGTGTTTTGTAACAGCATGTGTGATGGAAAATAAGGTAGGTATTTAATTCTGTGCAACAGGTTACTTCTGAGCCATGCTTTGTGATTGTTTTCTGAGCTGCCTCCCAGCAGGTCAGTGCCTGTATAGAATCATAGAATCAGACGGTTTACAGCATGAAAACAGGCCCTTTGGCCCAACTTGTCCATGCCGCCCAGTTTTTACCACTAAGCTAGTCCCAATTGCCCTCATTTGGTGTATTACCTTCCATACCCAGCTTTCCCATATAACTGTCTAAATGCTTTTTAAAAGACAAAATTGTACCCGCCTCTACTACTGCCTCTGGCAGCTCGTTACATTCACCACCCTCTGTGTGAAAGAATTGCACCTCTGGACCATTTTGTGTCTCTCCCCTCTCACCTTAATCCTATGTCCTCTGGTTTTAGACTCCCCACCTTTTGGGAAAAGATTTTGACTATCTACCTTACCTGTGCTCAAAGTCGACTCTGATTCAGTGCTGTGTGCCCCTTTCACTTGTTTTCTGATGTCAAGTTAACCATGTCTTCAAACACCTTTCAATCTCTCCCTGGAATAGAACAGAGCATTTCTGTAACACTCTGGAACAAGTACCAGGGCAAGTTCACATATCTGACTGGAGGTTCAGGGATAGGTGGGCCAGCAATGGTCAACAGTGAGGGGTTGTGGTCCAACATGGCTTCTAGGTGTTTTGTGGTGCCATACATTACAACAATGGCTACATTCCAAAAAGTATTTAATTGGCTGTAAATCACTTTGCGATTGCCTGAGACCGTAAAGAATGTTATATAAATGCAGTTCCTTATTCCTTAGTTTCGTTCTCATGAACTGGTTTCTGCACATGAACTCTGTATCCACTAGAGGACAGAAGAACATTGCAACAAATGAGTGGTGCCATGACTACATTCAAAATCTAAGAACTTACACTATGAAAGGAGATATATACTGTACATTTGAATGTATACCCTGAATAGGAATGATAACTGTCAATTTGAATTTATATTGTACATATGGGCCAGGATACCCCTTTGCAGGTCCGCCTCATTACCGGTACCAGCGAGAATGGAGAATTTGGCGTTCAGTTACATTTCCATTTAGTGCAGCGGTGCCGGAGAATCCCACCTGCGTGAAGGAACCAAGAATCCAGCCATGGTTTGCGTTGCAAATAGAACCTTAGATTCTCCATTGAAAAATATGATGTGCACAATAATTATACTGTGTATATAAATTTATATCATGCATGTGAATCTGAATTGTATACAGGAATTTTCGCTGTACAAGAAATTATATTTTGTCTAACAATTATACTATGTATACTAATTTGTAGTATCAGATATTTGATTGATCCTGAAATAGATTATTTGCTTTTTCTGAGTAAGTTTCCAGTACTATATATTTAGTTTCTTTGCCCTTTGATGCTCGTTTCTTGCACGGCTGTCCACAGGTTACCATGTAGCCCTGACACCTCAAGACAATATCGCCTATTTGCAATCCACCGAACATATAGCTCCAAATGTTATAACAGTATGATCATGCACAATCATAGAATTTACAGAGCAGAAGGAGGCCATTCGGCCCATTGAGTCTGCACCGGCCCTTGGAAAGAGCCCCCCCCCACTTAAGGCCATGCCTCCACCCTATCCCCATAACCCAGTAACTCCACCTAATCTTTTGGACACTGAGGGGCAATTTAACATGGCCAATCCACCTAACTTGCACAACCTTGGGCTGTGGGAGGAAACTCGAGCACCCGGAGGAAACCCACGCAGACAAAGGGAGAAAGTGCAAACTCCACCCGAGGCCGGAATTGAACACAGGACCCTGGTGCTGTGAGGTAGCAGTGCTAACCACTGTGACATCATGCCGCCCACGATATCCTAGACAAAATGAATTTTTCAATCGCTCTTAACAACCTCTTTGTCATCAGCTGTCCTTCAGTTCAAGAATGACATCTACTCGGGGCTGTACGTTTCTGCCTTGGGTCCTCATATGTTTGCCGGGGCAGTTTGATTGTCTCCCCAACTATTGCGGGACATTTTGGTGTGGGTGGCACTGCAAAGATTGCCCTTGGTACTGAGGCCTGCAATCATCATGATGGCTATTGGACTTGTCCGGAGCAGAATAAGGAAGGATTATTCCTTCATGCTTGCTTTATCGACCAACTGGAAGGAAGTTGGATAGATTTAGAGGGGGGCCAGAAAAGTCAGGCAATCCTTCAGCTGAAGAATGGATTGAGGCTGTGCAGATGGTCATGGCATCCAAGGGCCTCACTGAGAGTAAGCAGGCAGCGCTTCTAATGGCGCATCTGTTTGCAAAGGCCGGTACAGGAATACTAAGGAGAGGCGGTGATGTCCGAGAGACTCTGCAACTGATCTTTGAAGTCTTGACAAGGGATTGGTCACAGCAGTAGTCTGCAGTCATTTCAGCATAAACACTACAATCATAAGCAGTCTGGTGGAAAGGATATAGTCTCAGTATCTCATGAGCTTGCAAATCTGTTTGACTACATTGCCATCCGAGAACCATCCTCCTTCAAATCAACACTGGAAACACAGCTGAAATTTTTAGGTTTCTCTGAGATTTCCCTCACATTCTTCTAAACTCCAGTGAATGTAATTCTAACTGACTCAATCTCGCCTTGTACGTCAGAAATCAGTCTGGTAAACTTACGTGGCACGCCCTCTATGGCAAGAACATCCTTCCTCAGATGAGGAGACCAAAACTGCACACAATTGGCTGAACCTTATCATATTTTTTCAAAGTGACTGAAAATCGGCACGTAGCTCTCCAACTTCACAGACCAGGGGCAGGATTCTCCCCTACCCGGTGGTGCGGGCCATACTGGCTACGAGGAGTGGCGTGAACCACTCCGGCGTCGGGCCGCCTGGAAGGTGCGGAATCCTCCTCACCTTCAGGGGCTAGGCCGGTGGGGTTGGAGCCACGCCAGCTGGCGCGGAAGGGCTTGGTGCTGCGGCAACCGTCGCTGAAGGGCCTCCGCCGGCCGTCGCGAGTTGGCATATGCGCGGGAGCGCCAGCGTGTGCTGGAGTCGTCCCAGCGCATGCGCAGGGGGGTTCTTCTCCGCGCCGGCCATGGCAGAGGTTGACAGCAGCCGGCCCGGAGGGAAAGAGTGTCCCCACGGCACAGGCCCGCCCGCGGATCCGTGAGCCCTCATCGCGGGCCAGGCCACCGTGGGGGCACCCCCCGGGGCCAGATCCCGGCTCTTTGACTCAGTTCACTTATTTCAACATACTCCGGAGAGGTGGCACTCTGATCAGCAATGAAATGGAACTCCCTACCTCCACCCCTCCCAACCATGCTCAATCATTGGCCTCTCGGCCCATCCCCCCAACACTGCACAATCATTGCCCCCCCCCCCCCCTCCCCCGCCCACAACCGTGGATGCATTGCTGGTATTCCTCCACATTGTCATCCCCCCTGTGCCGGCAAATCCCTCAATGTCCACTCCTCCGCCGTGCTGCAGTCCCTCACTGCACACAACCCCAGGTCCTGCAGATCCCTAACTGCCCGCTCTGCTCCCCCCACCACACATAACTAGAAACCTCCCCCATTGGCTCCCACGAGGGCCTGTCCCTGGCACTGTCCCTTGGCAGTGCCAACCTGGAAGTGCCAATCTAGCAGTGCCAACCTGTGCCAGGGCAGTACTGCTCACACATGCCCATCTCTCTCTGGTGGCTAGTCTTACCTTGTGCCTACGGAGGGATCCCCTTGACTGAATTTTGTTTTTCAAAATCTGTTGTAAACCTCACCGACGTGAATACTCAGTGAGGGGGGGCAGGGCAGGCTAATGATATTAAAATTTATTGAAATACATTAAAATTTGCTTCTAAAATTGGACGTGAACCTCATGACTTCACCGGTGAGGGGTATGGAAAGTCGGGAAATGCACCCTCTCTGGAGAGAATCATGTTTCCCAATTCTCTCTGGATTTTCCACCTGCGTAGCTGTACTATCTGGCTGCGATTAAGGGCTGAAAATTTCCCTCCAAAATTCCAGGTGTGGTCTCACCAAGGTGTTATATAATTGCAGCAAGACATCCTGGCTCCTGTACTCAAATCCTCTCGTTATGAAGGCCAACATATTATTTTCTTTCTTTGCCGCCTGCTGTACCTGTATGCTTACTTTCAGTGACTGGTGGACAACACACAAATCTCGTTTCACATTCCTCTCTCTCTCAATCTACATTCAGATAATAATCTGCCTTCTTGTTTTTGCGACCAAAAGTAGATAACTTCACATTTATCCACATTATACCGCATCTGCCATGCATTTGCTCACTCACTCAACTTATGCAAATCACACTGAAGCATTTCTGCATCCTCCTCACCCTCCCACCCAGCTTTGTGTCATCTGCAAATTTGAAGCTTTTATGTTTATTTCTATCATCAAAATTATTAATGTATATTGTGAATAGCTGAGGCCCTGGCACTGAACCCTGCCGTACCCCGTTAGTCACTATGTGCCATTTGGAAAAAGGCCTGTTTATTCATACTCTTTGTTTATGCTTGCAAACCAGTATTCTCTTTATCTCAATACACTACCCCCAATCCCATGCTCTTTAATTTTACCTGCCAATCTCTTACGTGGGACTTGGTTGAAAGCCTTCTGAAAGTCTAAATAAACCACATCCACTGCCCCCCCCAACAACTTGTCAACTCTACTAGTTATATCCTCAAAGAATTCCAGTAGATTCGTCAACATGATTTCCCCGTTATTCCCCACTGACTCCGTCTGGTCCTTCCACTGTTTTCCAAATTATCTGCTATTAAATCTTTTATAATAGACTCTGGCATCTTCCCAACTACCAACATCAGACTGACTGGTCTATAATTCCCTATTCTCTCTATCTTCCTTTTTATATAGTAGGGTTACATTTGCTATCCTCCATTCTGTGGGAACTATTCCAGAATCTATAGAATCTTGAAACATGACCACCAATACATCCACATTTCGAGTGCCTCTTTCTTAAGAGCTCTGGGATGCAGAATATCATCCCGTGGGGATTTATTGACCTTCAATCCCACCAATTTTCCCAACACCATTTCCCTACTAATACTGATTTCCTTCAGCTTATCCGTCTCACTAAATCCCGTGTTCCCCAACATATCTGGTATGTTATTTGTGTCCTCCTTTCTGAAGACAAGACCAAAGCATGTATTTAGCTGGTCAACCATTTTTTGTTCCCCATTCTAAATTCACCTGTTTCTGACTGTAAGGGACCTACATTTGTCTTCACCAATATTTTTTTCTTCACATACCTATTGCAACCTTTACAGTCAGTTTTTATATTCCCCGCAAACTTATTCCCATCCTCTATTTCCCCCCTCTGAATAAATCCTTTTATCTTCCTCTGCTGCATTCTAAACCTCTCCCATTCCTCAGGTCTGCCGATTTTTCTGGCCAGTTTGTATAGCTCTTCCTTGGATCTAATACTTTCTCTAATTTCCCTTGTAAGCCATGGTTTGGCTTCCCCTTGCACCATCTCGTAAGCCACATATTCATCTTGTATATCCTTCTATTTCTGCTATGAAAAGCACGTAGCACTGGTAGTAATTTGAGATCATTACTTTTGTGGTCCTACTTTTGGAAGTTGTTTGGAATATGGGAAATTAATGAGGTTAATAGTGAATTTGAGATGAAAACACAATAACAGACAAGTAACAGGGTTAGTAGATGTCCAGAAGAATAATGAGATCCAATTTTCCAAGTAACAAGATTATCGGCATCTGCTAGCACCCTCATTGGGGAAGTGGACTAGTTCTCCATCCAACAGGCCAGTTCCATCTCTGATCTGTACCACGGAGGCCTGTTCCATCTAATATTTAGAGCCACAGTATATTGCAGATATTCTCCTCTATTCTCTTCACTGAACTAGAAATAAACTTTTTCCCAGATTTTGTCACCTAAGCGGTATTATGTGGCAACTTTTTATAATGATCATCTTTATTACTGTCACAAGTAGGCTTACATTAACACAGCAATGAAGTTACTGTGAAAATCCCCTAGTCGCCACACTCCGGTGCTTGTTCGGGTGTATAGTGTATATGTTTGTAGTGTCAGAGTGTATATGAGTCTTTTGTTGTGTATTTTTCTTATTTCTTTTATTTAAATAAATATTCTTCATTAATTGTTTACACAATGACTGGACTGGTTCCTCACTGAATTGTACAACGTTCCTCACATTATTCCAAACAAATATACATCACTAAGATCCAATGTATCAAGTTATCTTTCGGGGTTTTGAGATACTCTTGAAGGTAACACCAGCGGGATTCTTAACAAAATTCTTCCTAACTGCCTATATTCTGCTTTTAGGACCTCATCCCTTTGTTTTTAACCTATGTCGTTTGTACCAATGTGTACCACTACAGCGAGTCTCACTCTAATATGCACTCCCGCTATCTACCCAAGGTGTTTGTTATAACCCCCTCACCTTGGAGATCTTGGGCGAGCACCGTTCAGTGCTGGTCTCCACAAATGGGGACCAGGTTGAACGGCACTCATGGGGATCTCTTAGGACATCGAAGGCCTCCAGGTGCTTGCCCTCTGGGCATGTTGCCACCTTGACAAAGTCAGCAGTGTCACCGACATGGCAGTCTGGCACTGCCAAAATGCCCAGGTTACACACTGATAGTTTGCAGGGGCACTGCCAGGGTGCAAGGCTGGCAGTGCCACGATGCCAAACTGGCATTTTCCCCACGCTGCGGATTGGGCTCGATTGGGCTCAGGGGTGGGACCTGAAGACCACATTATAGGTGAGTTGAGGGTCATGTGGGGGGAGGGGGGGGGGGGCAAGAGATTAAAAATGGCATCCTGATCTCCTTCTGCACTGAGGAGGTCCGGCGAGGTGAGCTCCTGCGTGCAGAAAATGGGACTAGGTGTGGCCTCATCAGGGCGTTCCCTGCTGAGGCCCATATCTACCCGAATGGGTGTTCAATATCGTGGTGTTTCTCCGTGCTCCGAGCACCAGGAAACACACGGCTAAATGCGCTCGCTACTGAATTTTATTCCCATTCAGGTATATCGCACCTATTGAGTCTACAGAAGGATATAGACAGGTATGCAAATGGGCAAAAGATGGAATATAATGTCGGAAAATGTGAGGTTGTGCACTTTTGTTGGAAGAATAAAAGAGTATTATTAAAAGTGCATTTTATTTAAATGGTGAAAGACTGCAGAAAGCTGCAGCATCGAGGGATTTGGGTCCTCGTGCATAAATCACAGAAAGCTCGCATGTAGGTTCAGCAGGTCATTGGATAGACGATTGGAATGTTGCCTTTATTTCCAAGGGAATGGAGTATCAATATAGGGATGTCTTGCTGAAATTACACAAGGCATTGGTTAGACTACACCTAGAATACTGCTAACGGCTTTGGTCTCCTCATCTAAGAACAGATATGGTGGAATTGGAGGCAATCCAGAGAAGGTTCATGAGATTGATCTGGGTATGGAATGATTTTCTAATGAGAAGTTGTGTAAATTGGATATGTACTCATTGGAGTTTTGAAGAATTAGAGATAACTTTACTGAGACATGTAGGATTCTCAGAGGACATGAAATGAAAATGAAATGAAAATCACTTATTGACTTCCGGTTGTGGCGATGCGGAGCTAAGCCGCACGTTCGGCGGCTCCCGCTTTCTTCAGTCTTTTGGGTCCTTTTTAGGGCCCGTAATGGCACTGGACGGAACTTTCCCGGTGTGGGAAGGCAGCTACAATACTTCCCTGCTATTGGATGGGCTGGACCAGGAGCGGGGCGATAAAGAAATCGACACTGGAGCAGAGAAAGGTGCGAGGGAGGAAAAACAAAATGGCGGCGGGCGGGTAACTGGCAGCGTGGACGCAGGAGCTGCTCCACCGATGCTTTAGAGACCTTAAGGATGAGCTGCTGGAACCGTTAAAGGCCTCTTTTGACAAGCTCCTGGCGACCCAAACGGCCCAAGGGGCGGAGATCCGCGAGATCCGGCATAAGGCCTCGGAGAACGAGGATTAAATTCTAGGCTTGGCGGTGAAGGTGGAGGCGCACGAGGCGCTCCAAAAGAAATGGAGGAAGTGGAGAAGCGCTCACGGCGGAAGAATCTGCGGATCCTGGGCCTCCCAGAGGGGCTGGAAGGATCGGACCTGGGGGCCTATGTGGTCACAATGCTGAACTCGCTGATGGGAGCGAGGTCCTTCCAAGGGCCCTTGGAGTTGGAGGGGGCCCACCGGGTGCTGGTGAGGAAGCCCAAGCCCAACGAGCCACCAAGGGCGGTGCTGGTGCGGTTTCCCCCGTTCGTCGACCGAGAATGTGTGCTCAGTTGGGCCAAGAAGGAGCGGAGCAGCAGGTGGGAGAATGTGGAGATCCATATCTACCAGGACTGGAGCGCGGAGGTGGCGAGGAAAAGGGCCGGTTATAACCGGTCGAAAGCAGTGCTGCACAGGAGAGGGGTGAAGTTTGGCATGTTACAGCCGGCGCGCCTCTGGGTCACTTATAAAGACCGTCATTATTACTTTGACTCCCCGGAGGAGGCTTGGGCCTTTGTTCAGGCCGAAAAGCTGGACTCAGACTGAGGGTTGGGGTTTCGTCGGGGACTGTTGTAGAGTGTTTTGGGTTTTTCTTTCCTTGTTCCTTTGTTTCTTGGGGAGTTTGTGGGATGTTTTGTAGGCCCGTCAGTCGGGCTCGGGGAAGGGGAGGGAAAGTGGGTGTTGGACGGGGCCTCGTGGGGGGGTAGGATGGCCTGGGTCGGGGTTGGGGAGTTGGGGCCTGGAAAAGGAGCTGCGTCAGAGGGGGCGAGACCGGCTGAGCGGGTGGCGCGGGCTTTTTTCCCGTGCTTTGGGCTGAGGGGCGGGGCTAATGTTGGATACGCGGGGTTTTTCCCGCGCTGGGGCCATAGTGGGAGGGGATTGTGCCTGTTGGTGGGCAGGGAGGGGAGGAGCAGTATTACACTGGGGAGGTCGTTGGGGTGGCGGGAGCAGCTGGGGTCAGCAGGAGTCAGCTGACTTACGGGAGTACAATGAGAGGGCATCACAGCTAGGGGGGGAGGGGGAGGTGGGGGGGAGGGGGTTGGGGGGGTACCGGGTTGATGCTGGAAGGGCCAAAGGGGTACGGAGGCTCTTGGGAGGGGTCGGGACGAGGATTTGCCACTATGGGGAACAGGCCGTGCGGGGGATGCGGGCACGTAGCTGGCCTAGGAAGAGCTATGGCTGATCGGCGGGCGGGCGGGGGTGGGGGAGGGGGGGGGGGGGGGGGGGGGTTGCGCGTAGCCCTCCGATTCGGCTGATAACCTGGAATGTCAGGAGTTTGAATGGACCGGTCAAACGGGCCCGGGTATTCGCGCATCTGAAGGGGCTGGGGGTGGATGTGGCCATGCTCCAGGAGACGCACCTTAGGGTGGTGGATCAGGTAAGGCTGAGAAAGGGGTGGGTTGGGCAAGTGTTCCATTCGGGGTTACATGCGAAGAACCGGGGGGGGGGTGGCAATTTTGGTGGGGAAGAGAGTATCATTTGTGGTGTAGAGTGTGGTGGCAGATAGCTGTGGCAGATATGTGATGGTAAGTGGTAAGCTCCAGGGGGAGCGAGTGCTGCTGGTCAATGTGTATGCCCCAAACTGGGACGATGCGGGCTTCATGCGGCGCATGTTGGGCCGGATTCCTGACCTTGAGACAGGGGGTTTAATAATGGAGGGGGATTTTAACTGTGCTGGACCCAGCACTCGACCGCTCTAGGTCCAGGACAGGTAGGAGACCGGCGGCGGCCAAAGTGCTGAGGGGGTTCATGGACCAGATGGGAGGGGTGGACCCTTGGAGATTCATGAGGCTGGGGGTTCGGGAATTTTCGTTCTTCTCCCATGTCCACAAGGCTTACTCCCGGATTGACTTTTTTATTTTGAGCAGGGCGTTGATTCCGAGGGTGGCAGGTGCGGAATACTCGCCGATAGCCATCTCAGACGACGCTCCGCATTGGGTAGACCTAGAGCTGGGTGAGGGGAGGGACTAATGCCCGATGTGGCGGTTGGAGGTGGGGCTGTTGTCGGACGAGGAGGTGTGCGGGCGGGCCCGGAGGTGTATAGAGGGGTGCCTAGAAATTAACGATAAAGGGGAGGTGCAGGTGGGGGTGGTCTGGGAGGCGCCGGTTAGAGGAGAGCTGATCTCCATCAGGGCACATAGGGAGAAGGGGGAGAAGAGAGAGAGGGAGAGGCTGGTGGAAGAGATGGTGAGGGTGGATAGGGAGTAAGCGGAGGTCTCGGAGGAAGGGTTGTTGAGGAAGCGGTGCAGCCTCCAAGCGGAGTTCAATCTATTGACCACCAGGAAGGCGGAGGCGCAGTGGAGGAGGGCACAGGGGGCGGTATACGAATATGGGGAAAAGGCGAGTCGGATGCTGGCGCACCAGCTCCGGAAGCGGGAGGCGGCTAGAGAGATAGGGAGAGTTAGGGATGGAGGAGGGAGTCTGGTACGGAGTGCGAGGGGCATCAACGGGGTGTTCAGGATTTTTTATGAGGAGCTATACCGGTCAGCGCCCCCAGTGGAGGAGGGAGGGATGGATCGCTTTCTGGATAATCTGAGGTTTCCGAGGGTGGAGGAGGAGCAGGTGGGGGGGTTGGAGGCGCCAGTTGAGCTGGAGGAGCTGGTTAATGCGATGGGGAGCATGCAGTCAGGGATGGGTTCCCGGTTGAATTCTATAAGAAGTTTTCAGACTTGCTGGGCCCGCTGCTAGTGAGGTCCTTTAATGAGGCAAGGGAGGGTGGAGCTTTGCCCCCAACGATGTCTAGGGTGCTGATTTCACTGATTCTGAAGTGGGATAAGGATCCCCTTCAGTGCGGGTCATATAGACCGATTTTGCTCCTGAATGCTGACGCGAAGCTGCTAGCAAAGATATTGGCCAGGAGGATAGAGGACATCGTGCCGCAGGTCATACACGAGGATCAGACGGGTTTTGTGAAGGGGAGACAGTTGAATGATAATGTGCGGAGGCTGCTGAATGTCATTATGACGCCGGCAGTGGAGGAGGAGGCGGAGATAGTAGCGGAGATGGACGCGGAGAAGGCCTTTGGTATGGTGGAGTGGGGATACCTTTGGGAGGTGTTGAAAAGGTTTGGGTTTGGAGAGGAATTTATTAGGTGGGTGAGGCTTCTGTATGAAGCCCCGGTGGCGAATGTGGTTACGAATGGGAGGAGGTCGGAGTATTTTCAGTTGTACCGGGGTCGAGGCAGGGATGCCCCCTGTCTCCCCTACTGTTCGCGTTGGCAATCGAACCCCTGGCCATGGCGCTGAGGGAGTCGAGGAACTGGAGGGGTATAGTGCGGGAGAGGGGGAGGAGCATCGGCTGTCGTTATACACGGATGATTTATTGCTGTATGTGGCAGACCCGGTGGGGGGGGATGCCAGAGGTGATGAGGATGCTTGAGGAGTTCGGGGACTTCTCCGGGTATAAGCTCAATGTGGGGAAGAGTGAGCTGTTCGTGGTGCAGCCGAGGGATCAGGAGAGAGGAATTGGGGAGCTCCTGCTGAAAAGGGCGGAGAGGAGTTTTAGGTACCTGGGGGTCCAGATAGCCAGGAGCTGGGGGGCCCTGCACAGGCTCGACTTTACAAAGCTGGTGGAGCAGATGGAGAAGGAGTTTAGGAGGTGGGATGTGTTGCCACTCTCCCTAGCGGGCAGGGTCCAGTCTGTCAAAATGACGGTGCTCCCGAGGTTCTTGTTCCTCTTCCAGTGCCTCCCCAACATGATTCCGAAGGCTTTCTTCAGGAGGGTCAATAGGAGTATTATGGGGTTTGTGTGGCCGCAGAAGACCCCGAGGGTGAGGAGGGTGTTCCTGGAGCGGAGTAGGGATATGGGGGGGTTGGCGTTGCCAAACCTATGTGGGTACTACTGGGCCGCCAATGTGGCGATGATACATAGGTGGGTGTTGGAGGGGGAGGGGGCGGCATGGAAAAGGATGGAGGTGGCGTCCTGCGTGGGCACGAGCCTAGAGGCACTGGTGACGCCGCCGGTGCCGCTCCCCCCAACAATATATACTACGAGTCTGGTGGTGGCGGCTACCCTCAAAATTTGGGGGCAGTGGAGGTGGCATAGGGGGGAGGTGAAGGCTTCAGTCTGGTCCCCGATATGGGGGAACCACTGGTTTGTGTCAGGGAGGATGGATGGAGGGTTTCTGAGCTGGCACAGGGCAGGTATCAGGCGGATGGGGGAACCTCTTTCCCGTTTGGAAGTTTGCGACCCTAGAGGATTGGAGGGAAGGCTGGGCCTCCCCCCAGGGAATACCTTCAGGTACATGCAGGTAGGGGCGTTCGTTAGGTAGCAGGTGGTGGAGTTTCCGCTGTCGCCGCCAAGGGGGGTTCAGGGCAGGGTGCTCTCAGGGACGTGGGTCGGTGAAGGGAGGATTTCGGCAATCTACAAAGTGATGCAGGAAGGGGAGGAGGCCTCGGTGGAGGAGCTGAAAGAGAAGTGGGAGAAGGAGCTGGGAGAGGAGATTGATGAGGGGACGTGGGCGGATGCCCTGGGGAGGGTGGATTCCTCCCCCTCCTGTGCGAGGCTTAGTTTAATTCAACTAAAGGTGCTGCATAGGGCACACATGACTGGGACTAGGCTGAGCCGGTTCTTTGGGAGTGAGGAGAGGTGCGTCAGGTGTTCTGGGAGCCCGGCAAACCACACCCACATGTTTTGGGCATGTCCAGCGCTGGAGGGCTTTTGGAGGGGCGTTGCGGAGACGCTGTCAAGGGTGGTTGGGCCCAGGGTTGAACCAGGCTGGGGGCTCGCAATATTTGGGGTTGCAGTGGAGCCGGGAGTGCAGGAGGCGAAAAAGGCCGGTATTCTGTCCTTTGCGTCCCTGGTAGCCCGGCTCAGGATTCTTTTGCAGTGGAAGGATGCGAGGCCCCCGGGCGTGGAATCCTGGATCAACGATATGGCTGGGTTTATCAAGCTGGAGAGGGTCAAGTTTGCCCTAAGGGGGTCGGTGCAAGGGTTCTTCCGGCGGTGGCAACCGTTTCTAGACTTTCTGGCGAAGCGTTAGAGGATGGTCAGTAACAGCAGCAACCGGGGGAGGGGGGAGGAGGAGTGGGGGGGGGGGGGGGGGGGGATGGGCGGGCTTGTCCTTTTTCCTGTATTGGATATGTGTATTTGTTCCCATGTTAACTATTTTTGTTAATTTATTGCTTCTGGATTTGGAGGGGGGGGGGGGGGGGGGGGGGGTTACTGTTGTTTCGCTTTTTCTTTTTTCTTTTGTTTTTGTTGGTTAAAACATGTTGAAAATTTGAATAAAAATTATTTAAAGAAAATCACTTATTGTCACGAGTAGGCTTCAATGAAGTTACTCTGAAAAGCCCCTAGTCGCCGCATTCCTGCACCTGTTCTGGGAGCCTGGTACAGGGTAGATACCAAGAGGTTGTTTCCCTTTGTGGGAGAGTCTAAGACCAGAGGGCATAACCTCAGAATAAGGGGTCGCCCATTTAAAAAAGAGATGAGGAGGAATTTGTGGATAGTGAATCTGTGGAAACCTTTACCGCAGAGAGCTGTCGAGGCTGGGTCATTAAGTGTATTCAAGGCTGCAATAGACAGAATTGTTTTTGAAAATTAAGAGTACCCAATTCTTTTTTTTCCAATTAATGGCAATTTAACATGACCAATCCATCTGCCCTGCACATCTCTGAGTTGTGGGGTTGAGACCTACGCAGACACGGGGAGAATGTGCAGACTCCACATGGACAGTGACTGAGATAGACAGATTTTTAATCAGTCAGAGGGATTCAAGGGTTATGGGATATGGCAGAAAAGATAAGTTAAGGATCATCACGTCAGATCAGTATTGATTTAATTGAATGGCAGGCCAGACCCGATGGGCTGAATGGTCTACATCTGCTCCTAGGTCTTATGGTATGGTCTTATGGTCTTGTCTTAAATCTATTTATACCTGGGCTGGTTTCCCGTTGGAAGATAATGCCAATGTATGTTTAAAAAGAAACGATTAGAGGGGAGGTTAGCATAAATGCATTAAGCGTGTGTCCGCGGCAATACAGTCTGCTTATCATTTGATTAAAAGGAGATAAGAAGCTGAATTAATGCTGATAGTAATGATGTGTGGAGCAGTGGAGAACAAGCTGCTCAGTGGGATCTGGGATCTGTGCACAAAAGGTAAGAAATAAAAGCAGGAGTATGCTACTTGGCCCATTGGGGTTTCACGGTTTGATGTTAATAATAATAATCTTTATTGTCACAAGTAGGCTTACATTAACACTGCAATGAAGTTACTGTGAAAAGCCCCTAGTCGCCACATTCTGGCACCTGTTCGGGTACACAGAGGGAGAATTCAGAATGTCTAATTCACCTGGCCGGGCATGGGGAGTATGCGCCATGCTAACATGTTGGCCTTTCGGCCACTACAACAATGGCGTTTGGTGTTCAACCTGTAATAATGGCCGCCATGGCGATAGTCACAGCTCTGCGAGATGCCCTGCGGCCATGTGAGCGGGGGCCACTCAGAGAGGAGGGACGATGAGCAGGACATGGGACCCGGGCAGGCACTGGCCAGGGGCATGGACACCACATCCCAGACCCACACCCCCACACCCCCTCACCTCCCACACCTCCAAAACGCCTGCTTGGACGCACCTCCATTATACATACCTGTGGCGCTACGAGCTGGGGGCACTGGGTTGGCAGTGACAGCGGGTCTGGTCCATGGGATGGAGGATGATGACAACCCACTCTGCAATGAGCTCCGGTGCTCCACATCGTACGACAACATCTTACTCATGCTCACAGTAGCACCTTCCACCTGGGTGATCCCTGCATGTGAGCTGCCAGTCCATCACACGGTCCTGCCGAATCCCTGGGTTGGAGGTGCTGGGGACGGTCGAGGCATGGGGGGGGAGCATACAGACGCCTGGCCAGCCCGAACCAGTCTACACCCATACCCATCAGACAGAGCACCGAGGCAGGTTTCAACGGTGTTAACAGGTGTTTATTGTGGAGACATATATGCAGTCTGTGCCCTAACCCCTATGACTGAACTGTTCCCTACACCCATTCTAACCTAACTGGTGTCTAACATTCTGGCCTTACGGGCCCTAACACTATGCCTAGGTGGTTCCCCAGACGGTACAACAGGAGTGGAGGCGGCCTGCTGTGACTCCTGCCCTGCGACGAGAGTCCCTGTTGGCTCACGTTTCCTGGGGCGGCCAAGCCTAGATGGCCCTGGCCGCTGCTCAGGGGTCCCGCATGGCGTGGTGCTGCCCCGATCTGCCTACTGCCCACTAGATGCACCAGTGACAGGAGGGGGGAGTCCGAGGTGCTGCACAGCCCCTGTGGGAGTCACCAGCACGGGCTCCAGCACCTCCTCCTCCCTCGGGGTGCCCCATGCCCTCCGGGCTACTCCATTGGACGGGGGTGCGAGCGGAGCCATCCCGTGAGGCCCTCCCGCACTGCCAGTCCTGGAGGCCTGCTCTGGTTCTCGACCTGGGCAATGCCGCCGACGTTCCCAGCCATGTCCTGCTGTGACTGGGCCATGCTGAGGATCACCACTGCAATGTCCATGTGGCTGTGGCACATGGCTGCCTGTGAGAGGGAAGCCCTGTCCATGATGACCGCCTGCACAGAATGCCCTAGACGTTGGACACGCTGATCCATAGCGGAAACCATTGCCCCCAATGCCACCACTGCGGATGCCACCTGTGCGGTGTTGGCCTGGGTAGCACACATGACTGGCACCACACACTTCTCCTGCACGCGGATGGACTCCTCCCTTAGCCCGCAAATGCTGGATACCCGCCATCATCCCCTCATCCCGTCTTGTAGTCCCTGGGTTTCTGACTGTATCTGCACTGTGGCTGGAACTGGCTGTTCCAGGAGCCCGGGACCCACCTGGACGGCAGCTGGTTCCTGGGGCTAGCCTGCCCTCCGCTCCTCCGGCTATTTGGCTGCTCCTACCTCCACCTGCTGTACCGGATGCGATGTGTGGTCCGCTCCAGATAGTGTCCCAGGAGCCTCTTCACTAATGTGCCCAAACGAGGTGATAGTCTCTGGGGTGCTGGAGTGGAGCTGTGACAGGAAAACAGTGCAATCTTCCAACCCGAGCTCCAGGGTATCCTGAGTTTCAGGCAGAGGGCTGGTGTTCGGGCTGCTCTCCCCGTCAGTACTTGGCTGTCTGGGGGACACCGGCTCTGCCACTGGCTGGGGACGGGAGACGCCGGATGGAGAGGCCCCATCTCCGGAAGGTCCTGTAAGACACAAGACGACGTGTATGGTTAGACTGCGGGCCGGGGGAGTGTGGGAGTGGTGCGAGGTTGGGAGTGGTGTGGGGGTGAGGGAGGTGAGGGGGGGTTCGGGGTGAGGGTGGTGGGGGGTGAGGGAGTGGGGTGAGGGGTGTTGGGTAAGGGGTGAGGGAAGTGAGGGGGTCAGGAGGTTGTGGGTTGAGGAGGGTGCGGTATGTGGGGTGAGGGGGTGGGGAGTGAGGGATGTGGGGTGAGGGGGTGAGGGGTGAGAGATGTGGGGGGTCAGGAGGGTGTGGGTGGTGGGAGCCGCAGTTAAGCAGGGTCTCACTTGCTAGCTCACCGCCGCACTCCGCCTCGGCGACCTCCCTTTCCTCCGAGCCGCTGACCACATTCAATGCCCTCTGCTCGGGCATGGTGAGGGGCTGCAGTTCTGGTGGTCCCCCTCTGGTCTTCTCCCGCTCCCGGCGGTTGTGCCCAATCTTCTCCTGGGCAGCGGGGTGGGGGCAATGCAAACAGCAAAACCGATTCAGCTACTTTAAATGGGATAGCACCATCGCCACGTGGAACATAACCAATTCCATGGAAAATGGTGCTGGATTCAACGGGTCCGTGATCGACACTCATGAGGCTCACCCGCCACAGCCCCACTTAAACGATCTTTCCCCCCACACACACCGTCCCAGCAAACCAGATGGCTGGAAGGAGAGCAGTGCCACGGTTCAAGGACGCTGAGCTGGAGACCCTCATGGACGCTGTGGAGGAGAGGCGGATGACCCTGTACTCCGGCCCGGGAGGAAGGCCACCTTGTGCCGCCATTCGCAGTGCCTAGGCGCAGGTGGCAGTGGCGGTCAGCGCCGTGGGCATTGTCACCCGGACTGGCCAGCAGTGCCGGAAGAAACTCCACCATCTCCTCAGGGTGGCCAGGGTGAGTCGGCTAACCCCCCCCTCCCGCATACCCATACCTCCCCAAGGGACAGCCGAACCCCCACCCGCCCTGCACGGCAGCACCCATGCCAGCCGGTGATCCCCATGAAACATGCGTGCTCACTCAGCCCAACCCCCCTCACCCCGCACCCTCCCCATCCTTCATACACCCCACCTTCATACCCAACTTTCTCACCCCACCCTTCATACACCCCACCTTCATACCCACCCTTCACACCCCACCCTTCATACACCCCACCTTCATACCCAACTTTCTCACCCCACCCTTCATACACCCCACCTTCATACCCAACCTTCTCACCCCACCCTTCATACACCCCACCTTCATACCAACCCTGCACACCCCACCCTTCATACACCCCACCTTCATACCAACCCTGCACACCCCACCCTTCATACACCCCACCTTCATACCCACCCTGCACACCCAACCCTTCATACACCCCACCTTCATACCCACCCTGCACACCCCACCCTTCATACACCCCACCTTCATACCCATTCTTCACACCCCACCCTTCATATACCCCACCTTCATACCCACCCTGCACACCCCACCCTTCATACACCCCACCTTCATACCCACCCTTCACACCCCACCCTTCATACACCCCACCTTCATACCCAACTTTCTCACCCCACCCTTCATACACCCCACCTTCATACCCACCCTTCACACCCCACCCTTCATACACCCCACCTTCATACCCACCCTTCACACCCCACCCTTCATACACCCCACCTTCATACCAACCCTGCACACCCCACCCTTCATATACCCCACCTTCATACCCACCCTGCACACCCAACCCTTCATATACCCCACCTTCATACCCACCCTGCACACCCCACCCTTCATACACCCCACCTTCATACCCACCCTGCACACCCCACCCTTCATACACCCCACCTTCATACCCACCCTTCACACCCCACCCATCATACACCCCACCTTCATACCCACCCTTCACACCCCACCCTTCATACACCCCACCTTCATACCAACCCTGCACACCCCACCCTTCATACACCCCACCTTCATACCCACCCTGCACACCCCACCCTTCATACACCCCACCTTCATACCCACCCTTCACACCTCACCCTTCATACACCCCACCTTCATACCCAACTTTCTCACCCCATCCTTCATACACCCCACCTTCATACCCACCCTTCACACCCTACCCTTCATACACCCCACCTTCATACCCACCCTGCACACCCCACCCTTCATACACCCCACCTTCATACCCACCCTTCACACCCCATCCTTCATACACCCCACCTTCATATCCACCCTTCACACTCCACCCTTCATACAGCCCACCTTCATACCCACCCTGCACACCCCACCCTTCATACACCCCACCTTCATACCCACCCTTCACACCCCACCCATCATACACCCCACCTTCATACCCATCCTTCACACCCCACCCTTCATACACCCCACCTTCATACCCACCCTGCACACCCCACCCTACATACATTCCTTCATGTGCCCCTTCAATCTCCCTTTCATGGGAATGGCCGCCCTCAGGCTTGGCAGTGCCCCTTGGCCCCTGGGCATTGTTCTTGGCACATAGGCAGTGCCAACCATATAACTCAATGGTGCCAACCTTGCATCCCTGACAGACCCAGGCTGGCACTGCCCAGGTGCCTCTCAGCCTCCCGGCGGCTCCAATGGACATGTTTTGGCCCTTTTTACCCGGTTAATGTGAGGAAAAAGTGCAAAGTATCTGGAGTGTGTTGGTTTCTCTTCCAACGTGGAATGCCGGTGGGTTTCAACACCTGACTTAAATTGAATAAAGCCTCAGCTTAAGAGGTAGATGGCCGCCGTGGACAGCAGCAGAAAGTATGGCGGAACCTGCCGTGCCACTTGACCCACTGCCTATGAATCAGTTTAAAGAGTTCATCAAAGGGAAATTTAAGAAGCAATGGCTGGAGATGCAGGAGGACCTGTACAAGGTGATCGAGGGATAAGTAGCTCCTCTTCCCGGGACGGTGGAATGGGTGGAGCAGTGTATGGAGTCTTGGTGGGGGGGGGGATGACCAGAGAACTGGAAAGGGCAGTGTCTGATCACAGTGACTAGATGTGTCTTTGGAGGCGGTGGTGGTAATGCTAGGAGAGACCTGTAAGTTGTTGAAGGCAGGAGTGGATGGCCAAGAGAATCCATCCAGGCGGCAAAGTTTACGAATAGGTGATTGCTGGAGGGAGTTGAGGTTACGAGTGCCACCGGCTACGTGGCCAAGATGTTTGGAAAGCTGGTCAGGGAGGGGGGTCTTTGAAAAGCCCCCAGAGATGGATTGGGCATACAGGTCGCTACAGGAGAGGCCGAGAGCAGGAGAACCGCTGAGGGCGGTGATCAGCCGGATGCACAAGTTTCAGGAGAAGGACCGAATTTTGAGTTGGGCGAGGTCCATAGGGGACTGTAGCTGGGAGGGTCATCGGACACGGATCTATCAGGATCTTGGGTGTGACCTGGCCAAGCAGCGAGCGGCCTTTAATAAGGCCAAGGCGGTACTCTTTCAGAGAAAGGTCCGATTTAGGATGTTGTACCCGGCTCAACTGTGGGTGACATACAAGGGCAAAGACATTATCTGAACACACGAGAGGAGGTAAATGACTTTGTCAGGAAGCATGGTTTGGGGGATGACCAATGGAGGGAATGCGTATATTTTTTGATGTTTTTGTAATGTGAATGTTGGGAAGTGTTATTGCTGCACATGTTGGTCTTTTTGTTATGGTCGATGGTGGGATGGTTCCGAGTCCTGGGTTCTTTCTCCTGTTGGAGAAGGCGGGGGGGTGGGTGGGGGCTTTGATGGGCGGAGAGTTTTGGTGGTTCTTTCCAAATAGTGGTGGTTGGTGTACTATTCCTTGTGTCTGAATAAAGCTCATAGTCTTACAGGAGAAATAGATGCTTTATTGTGTGAGTTCATTCTCTCTCCAGCGTTTATACTAGATGTTACATTTGAGCTGTCTAGTGTCCTTCACAGTACCTGTGAAGAGTGCCCCTTGACTTCCTGTTTGTCTCGTGTATACATCTCTGGTGCTCCCTCTAGTGGTTACTTAGTTGTAGTGTATTTACATTAACCCCCTTGTGTATATACAGTGATGCATATCACTACAGTTAGTGAGGACGTCCTTTGTGTGGATCTCCAGGTGGAGGTTGCCATGCTAGCAAGTGGTAGTAAAAGGAAGCAATATGGGGGAAGGGGCAGGATGATTAGATAGGGTTGGGGGAGTTTGGTAGGGTGGGAGATTCGAGGGACAGGAGGGCTGTAGGGAAGTGGGAGGGAGAGTGTTCTGGTGACACAAGTGTCTTTGTGGCCAGATGTAGATGTGAACGGAGGGGGCGGCCATCTTGGGTGGGCCCGAACTAGAGAGGGGTCGGAGTTCAACGGATTTTCATGCTAGGTTGGGATGGCAGACCTTAATAGTGGGAGCGGGGTATCCAGAGACCCCCTGTAAGGATGGTGACATGCAACATGCGGAGGCTGAATGGCCTGGTTATAATATCTTGGGTGTTTGCCCATTTCAAGAGCTAAAAGGGGATGTGATGTGCAGGAGACACACTTGAGGGTGAAGGATCAGGCGAGGTTTGGAATGATGGGTTGGACAGACATTCCACTCAGAGTTTGATTAAATGTGGAGAGGATTTGTGATTGTGTTAACAATAAGGTGGTTTTTGCAGTGTCCAGCGAAGTACTGGATCAGGGAAGGAGTGTGAGGGGATGCGGTATGTGATGGGTGGGGTCTTGGTGGGGGCGGCGGGTGCTTGGTTAATATTGATGCACCCAATTGGGACAGTACGGAATTTATTAAGAAGGCGCTGGCATCCATCCCGGACCTTAACTCTCATCAATTGATCATGGGAGTGGACATTAATTGTGTTCTGGACCTGAGGATCGAGCCCAAAGGTTGTTGGAACGTCGGGAATGGCAAAGCAGCTGGGGCTTTCTGGATCCGATGGGGGGGGGGGGGGGGGGGGGGGGGGGGGGAGTGGACCAGTGGTGGTTTAGGTTTCTGGGAGAGAGGGAGTTTTCCTTCTTCTACCACATGTATCGTCGGGTGTAGTCCCAAATAAGCTTTCTTTGTGCTCGGGCGGTCATTATTCCTGGGGATTGTGGGGACGGAATACCCCGAGATAGTAATATCGGACCCCAGCACACATTATGTGGACGTGAGGTTCGAAACGGGGCCCCCATGGAAGTTAGATTCAGAATTCCTGGCAAACAAGAAATTCTGCGAGAAGGTAGCCTCGGCGATAGAGGACCACATGGAGTTTAATCAGAACATGCAGGTTTCGCCCTCCACGTTTTGAGAAGCGTTGAAGGTAGTGATTTGAGGGGGACGTGATATCCTATAAGGCCCTTAGGAAGAAAGTTGAGAATGCAGAGAGGCAGGGACTTCCGGTTGCGGCTATGCGGAGCGAAGCCGCACGTTCAACAGCTCCCGCTAGAAACGGACTTTGGGGCTCTTTTCAGGGCCCCCAACGGAGCTTTTTCGACGATTCCCGATGTGGGAAGGGGTCTGCAGTTGACCCCCAGGGTTCTATGGTCCGGACCAGGAGTGGGGTGAGCAGAAAAGCGGTGGCAGCACCCCGGAAAAGCCGGGGAAGGGAAACAAAATGGCGGCCGGCGGAGCCCTCGAGGAGTGGAGGCAGTGGGCCCAGGAGCAGCAGGAGACTCTTTGGCGCTGCTTCCAGGAGCTTAAGGTGGAGCTGCTGGAGTCGCTGAAGGCTACCACCAGAGAGCTGATGGAGACTCAGACAGCCCAGGGGGCCGCGATCCGGGAGCTGCAGAAGCAGGCCTCCGAAAGGGAGGATGAGGCTGTGGCCGTCGCGGGGAAGGTGGAGATGCATGAGGCGCTCCATAAAAAGTGGCAGGAGCGGTTCGAGGAGCTGGACAACCGGTCGAGGCGGAAGAATTTACGGAACCTGGGCCTCACGGAGGGGCTGGAGGGGTCGGACCTGGCGGCCTATGTGGTCGTTATGCTGAACTCGCTGATGGGTGCTGGGTCCTTCCAGAGGCCCCTGGAGCTGGAGGGGGCCCACATAATACTGGCTAGGAGGCCCAAGCCGAATGAGCCGCCGCGGGTGGTGTTGGTACGGTTTCACTGGTTCGTTGACCGGGAGTGCGTGCTCCGATGGGCCAAGAAGGAGCGGAGCAGCAAGTGGGAGAATACGGAGGTGCGGATCTTCCAGGACTGGAGTGCGGAGGTGGCTAAGTGGAGGGCCGGGTACAACCGGAAGAAGGCGGTGCTCCACAGACGGAGTGTGAAGTTCGGCATGTTGCAGCCGGCGCGTCTGTGGGTCACCTACAAGGACCGTCACCATTATTTTGAGTCCCCGGAGGAGGCATGGGCCTTTGTGCAGGCCGAGAAACTGGACTCAAACTGAGGGTCAGGGATGGGGGTTTTGTATGTGAATGCAACTGTGTTTAATTTTTTCTCTGGGGGGGGGGGGGTTCTCTGTTTAATGCAGGATGTGTGTTGGCTTTAGGGTGGGTGGGGCAATGTCTTTATGTCTTTTTGTATGGGTCTGGTGGACGGGTTCGGGCAGGGAGGTAAACTGAGAGTGCGGGGAGCTGGTGGTGGGGACTGGCAATGGGAGTTGCCCTAGAGGAGGCGGGGTTGGGCAGGGCGAAAGCGCAGGCTTTTCTCTGATTATTATTTTCCCGTGCCGTGCAAGAGCGGGGGGGGAGTGGGAGGAGGGCCGGTTGATGGGCACGAAGGAGGAGGAGTAGTCCCACGTGGGGAGGGGTCGGAGGTGTGGCGGGAGTCGCCGGTGTCAGCAGAAGTTAGCTGGCTCACGGGAGGGCTATGGAGGGAGGGCCGCGGCTAGGAGGGGTTCTAGCCTGGGGGGGGTACCGGGTTGCTGCTGAAATGGCCAGGAAGGAGCAGGAGTATGCAGGGGGTGCTGGGGGGGGGGGGGGGGGGGGGGGGGGGAGAGTTGCCGCCGTGGGGAACAGGCCGAGCGGGGGACACTGGCCAGTGGCGGGCAGGGGATGGGTTATGGCTAGTCGGCATCGGCAGGGGAGGGGGGCAGGGAGCCCTCTGATCCGGCTGATAACCTGGAATGTGAGGGGGCTGAACGGGCCGGTTAAGCGGTCCCGGGTGTTTACGCACTTGAAGGGGCTGAAGGCGGATGTGGCCATGCTCCAAGAGACGCACCTGAAGGTGGCGGACCAGGTTCGACTGAGGAAGGGGTGGATGGGCCAAGTATTTCATTCAGGGCTGGATGGGAAGAATCGGGGGGGTGGCGATCCTGGTGGGAAAGAGGGTGCCGTTTGAGGCGTTGAAGGTGGTGGCTGACAGTGGCGGGAGGTATGTGATGGTGAGCGGTAAGCTGCAGGGGGAGCGGGTGGTGTTGGTGAATGTTTACGCCCCAAACTGGGACGATGCGGGGTTTATGCGGCGCATGTTGGGCCGCATTCCGGACCCGGAGGTGGGGGGCCTGATCATGGGGGGGGGGGGGGGGATTTCAACACGGTGCTGGATCCCACATTGGATCGATCCAAGTCCCGGACGGGTAGGAGGCCGGCAGCGGCTAAGGTTTTGAGGGGGTTTATGGATCAGATGGGAGGGGTGGATCCCTGTAGGTTTGCGAGGCCAAGGGCCAGGGAGTACTCGTTTTTCTCCCACGTACATAAGGCCTATTCTAGGATTGATTTTTTTGTCCTGAGCAGGGGGCTGAATACTCTGCCATTGCCATTTCGGATCATGCCCCGCACTGGGTGGACCTCGGGCTGGGGGAGGCGAGGGACCAGCGTCCGCTCTGGCGCTTGGAGGTGGGGCTGTTGGCAGATGAGGAGGTGGCCGGGAGGGTTCGGGGGTGTATCAAGAGGTACCTTGAGGCCAACGATAATGGGGAGGTCCGAGTAGGGACGGTCTGGGAGGCATTGAAGGCGGTGATCAGAGGGGAGTGATTTCCATCCGAACCCATAGGGAGAGGGGAGAGCAGAGGGAGAGATTGGTAGGGGAGATGGTGAGGGTGGATAGGAGATATGCGGAGGCTCCAGAGGAGGGGTTGCTGGGGGAGCGGCGTAGCCTTCAGGCCAGGTTCGATCTACTGACCACCAGAAAGGCGGAAGCTCAGTGGAGGAAAGCACAGGGGGCGGTGTATGAATACGGGGAGAAGGCGAGCAGGATGCTGGCACACCAGCTCCGAAAGCGAGATGCGGCCAGGGAGATTGGGGGAGTGAAGGATAGAGATGGGGATGTGGTGCGGAGGGGGCTATACGTTAATGGGGTCTTTAGGGACTTTTATGGGGAACTGTACCGGTCTGAAGCCCCGGTGGAGGGGGGGGGGAATGGGGCACTTCTTGGACAAGCTGCGATTTCCGAGGGTGGAGGAGGAGCAGGTGGAGGGACTGGGGGCGCCGATTGAGCTGGAGGAACTGGTTAAAGGGATAGGGAGCATGCAGTCGGGGAAGGCGCCGGGGCCGGATGGGTTTCCGGCCGAATTTTATAAAATGTATGCGGACCTGTTGGGCCCCCTGTTGGTCCGGACCTTTAACGAGGCAAGGGAGGGGGGGCTTTGCCCCCAACTATGTCACGGGCGCTGATTTCCTTGATCCTTAAGCGGGCCAAGGACCCTCTGCAGTGTGGGTCATATAGGCCGATCTCGCTGCTAAATGTAGACGCCAAGGTGCTGGCAAAGATCTTAGCTACGAGAATAGAGGATTGTGTGCCGGGGGTCATCCACGAGGACCAGACGGGGTTTGTAAAGGGAAGGCAGTTCAGGGCCCCAAGAAGGCTCCTCAATGTCATTATGATGCCGGCTGTGGAAGGGGAGGCATTGTGGTGGCATTAGATGCGGAGAAGGCCTTTGATAGGGTTGAGTGGGGGTATCTGTGGGAGGTGTTGGAAAGGTTTGGGTTTGGGGAGGGGTTTGTCCGTTGGGTGAGGTTGCTTTATGAGGCCCCGATGGCGAGTGTAGCCACGAATAGGAGGAGGTCGGAGTACATTTTCGGCTGTACCAGGGGACGAGACAGGGGTGTCCCCTGTTCCCCTTGCTCTTTGCGTTGGCAATTGAGCCCCTGGCCATGGCGTTGAGGGAGTTAGGGAACTGGAGGGGCCTGGTGCAGGGTGGGGAGGAGCATCGAGTGTCACTTTATGTGGACGATCTGTTGCTGTATGTGGCGGACCCGGTGGGGGGAATGCCGGAGGTGATGAGGATTCTCAGCGAATTTGGGGCTTTTCTGGGTATAAGCTCAACCTGGGTAAGAGCGAGCTGTTCGTGGTGCACCCGGGGGATCAGGAGGGGATTGGTAGGCTCCTACTGAAGCAGGCAGGGAGGAGCTTCAGGTACCTAGGAGTACAGGTGGCTGGGAGCTGGGGGGCCCTGCACAAGTTCAACCTCACAAGGTTGGTGGAGAAAATGGAGGACGAGTTCAAAAGGTGGGATATGTTACCGCTGTCACTGGCGGGTAGGGTGCAGTCAGTCAAGATGACGGTGCTCCCGAGGTTCTTGTTCCTGTTCCAGTGCCTTCCAATCCTTATCCTGAAGGCTTTTTTTAGAAGAGTTAACAGGAGTATTACGGGATTTGTATGGGCGCATGGGACTCCGAGGGTGAGAAGGGTGTTCTTGGAAGGGGCAGGGATAGGAGGGGCTGGCGCTGCCCAACCTCTGTGGGTACTATTGGGCTGCCAATGCAGCGATGGTGCGTAAGTGGGTAATGGACGGGGAAGGGGCAGCATGGAAGAGGATGGAGATGGCGTCCTGTGTGGACACGAGCCTGTGGGCACTGGTAACGGCGCCGTTGCCGCTCCCTCCAATGAGGTATACCACGACCTCGGTGGTGGCGGCCACCCTCAAAATTTGGGGGGAATGGAGACGGCATAGGGAGGAGGTGGTGGGCTCGATGGAGTCCCCGATACGGGGTGTGGTGGTATGATTAGCATAGCTGCCTGCCATTGGTGCAGAACACCGGCTTAGCATTGGTCCTGGTCGGTCATGTGCCTCTCGACCGGTTGGTTGAGATCAGTCATGTGACGGCTCCCCGATTGGTCGAGAGGCTGAGTTAACCCCGCCTGCAGGGCGGGGTATAAATACCCAGTACTCCCGGCGGTCGTCCTTCTACTGTAATCAACCGCAGGGCTAACATCTAGTAGATTAAAGACATACTTTTGTTCAGCAACTCGTCTCGCGATCAATTGATGGTACATCAATTTAATCTACTAGAAATCTGAAGATGGAGCTCCGGATCAAGCCCGAATGCCTCCGCATCAGCCCGCAAACGTTTTTTTACGGCCGGCAGCGATTCACAGCTGTTAGAAGGGCCGAAGTCCCAGCCCTTTACGACCTTTTTACGAACGGCAAACACACCTGGTCCTGCCGTTCGTAAAAACGTCGTGACCACCTGGAAAAAAATAACCATGGCACCGATTGGCATGGCAGTACCACGGCCGTGCCAAGGGTGCCATGGGCCCGCGATCGGTGCCCACCGATCGCGGGCAGTGGGCCCGATGCCCGCGCACTATTTGTCCTTCCGCCGCCCCGCAGTATCAATACGCGGGGCGGCTGAGGGGCAACCCGGACCGCGCATGCGCGGGTTTCGCGCAAAAAACGCGATGACGTCACCCGCGCATGCGCGGGTGGAGTCTTCCCACCTGCGCATGCGCGGCTGACGTCATATGACGCGTCAGCCGGCGCTAAGTCCGACAAGCGGGCTTAACGATTTTCGTTAAGCCCGACTTGTCGGAGCCTCCGACGTCGGGCTGCTAGCCCCGACGGGGGACCAGAATCGGTCCCCCGTCGGGAAGGGGCGCGATGCCGTAAAACCCGCCCGGGTTTTACGGCAGTTTGACGATTTCTCCCGTTTTGGGAGAATTTTGCCCTATGGGCGAAATTCTCCCCCCCCCCACGACGGGTGGGAGAATAGCGGGAGGGCCTTCCCGACTTTTTTGACGCCCTCCCGCTATTCTCCCCCCCCCCCGCCGAAATCCCGACACGAATCGCTGCCGCCGTTTTTTTACGGCCGGCAGCGATTCACAGCTGTTAGAAGGGCCGAAGTCCCAGCCCTTTACGACCTTTTTACGAACGGCAAACACACCTGGTCCTGCCGTTCGTAAAAACGTCGTGACCACCTGGAAAAAAATAACCATGGCACCGATTGGCACGGCAGTACCACGGCCGTGCCAAGGGTGCCATGGGCCCGCGATCGGTGCCCACCGATCGCGGGCAGCGGGCCCGATGCCCGCGCACTATTTGTCCTTCCGCCGCCCCGCAGTATCAATACGCGGGGCGGCTGAGGGGCAACCCGAACCGCGCATGCGCGGGTTTCGCGCAAAACGCGATGACGTCACCCGCGCATGCGCGGGTGGAGTCTTCCCACCTGCGCATGCGCGGCTGACGTCATATGACGCGTCAGCCGGCGCTAAGTCCGACAAGCGGGCTTAACGATTTTCGTTAAGCCCGACGTCGGAGGCTCCGACGTCGGGCTGCTAGCCCCGACGGGGGACCAGAATCGGTCCCCCGTCGGGAAGGGGCGCGATTTGTTTGACGATTTCTCCCGTTTTGGGAGAATTTCGCCCTATGTACTGTTGCTAAATGTCTGGGCCAGTGGGAAGCCAAGGATACATTTTTTTTCCCTCTCTCCTTACTACTCATACCACCAGATCCCCCCCCCCTCCCCCCAGCTCTCGTTGACACCCCCCCCCCCCCCCCGGCTTCTTTCTCTGCAAGGGGTGAATGTGGTGGTATGATTAGCATAGCTGCCTGCCATTGGTGCAGAACACCGGTTTACCATTGGCCCTGGTCGGTCATGTGCCTCTCGACCGGTTGGTTGAAACCAGTCATGTTATGGCTCCCCGATTGGTCGAGAGGCTGAGTTACCCCGCCTCCAGGGCAGGGTATAAATACCCAGTACTCCCGGCGGTCGTCCTTCTACTGTAATCAACCGCAGGGCTAACATCTAGTAGATTAAAGACATACTTTTGTTCAGCAACTCGTCTCGCGATCAATTGATGGTACATCAATTTAATCTACTAGAAATCTGAAGATGGAGCTCCGGATCAAGCCCGAATGCCTCCGCATCAGCCCGCAAACTCCGAACGCATCGGAAATCTTCAAGCATTGGCTGGCGTGTTTCGATAGCTATCTGGCGACCGCAAGCAGCCCCCCCCCCCCCCCCCCCCCCCCCCCACCATGGCACAGAAGCTTCATATTCTCCATTCCAGCTTGGGCATGACGGCCTACGCGATGATAGAGGAAGAAAAGGAATACGACGTGGCCATGGATAGGCTAAAAGGACAATTTCTTAAGCCGGTAAACCAAGTGTTCGCCCGACATCTGCTGGCTACCAGACACCAGTTCCCCGGTGAGTCCTTAGACGATTTTTACCGGGCCCTCGCTGTCCTGGGGAGGAATTGCACCTGCCTCCAAGTTTCAGCCACTGAGCACATGGAACTTTTAATCAGAGATGCTTACATGGCTGGGATGCAGTCCGCCGCTATCCGCCAGCGGATGCTGGAAAAAGACGACCTCAGCCTAACTGAGGCACGGACTCTCTCCACCTCCCTGGAGGTCGGCGACTTAAACGCCCGCGCCTATGTCCCCAGCCGCACTGCACCATCCTGGGCCTCCTGGCACGCTTCCCCATTGCCATCCGCTGCTCCCGACCCCCCTCAGGCCTGCGCCGCGGGACGCCCCGACAAGTCCGCGGTGCTCCGCTGCTATTTCTGTGGGTTTGCCAAACATCCTCGTCCGCGCTGCCCGTCCCATTCCGCCCTTTGTAAGAGCAGCGGGAAGAAGGGCCATTTCTCGTCAGTCTGCCAGGCCAAATCGGTCGCTGCTGTGCCACGCAGCGACCGGGGATCTCCTCCTCCGGGCCCTACCGGGCCCTTCCAGCGCACCGCGCCAATCTTCCCCCCCCCCCCCGCACCCCCGGGCCCCTGCGCCCGGCCTGCGCGCCTCCATCTTGGGGCCCCGACCCCACGTGCGGGTCCTGGGCGCCGCCATCTTGGGGCCCCGACTCCACGTGCGGGTCCTGGGCACCGCCATCCTGGACTGGCACACAAGGTCCTGCCAGCACCCACTCGGCCGCCGACGACGACTATGGAGCTTCTCCACAGCTCGCGGCCATTCAGCTCAACCAGTCACGTCCACGCACGCTCGCCAAGACGACGACGCAAATCCACCTCAACGGGCACGAGACGGGCTGCCTGCTGGACTCTGGGAGCACGGAAAGCTTCGTACACCCTGACACGGTAAGATGCTGCGTGCTCCCTGTCCACCCTGTAAAACGCAAAATCGGGTTAGCCTCAGGTTCGCACTCCGTCCGCATCACCGGGTGCTGCATCGCGGACCTCACGGTCCAGGGGAAGGTTTTAAAAAATTATAAACTCCTTATCCTCCCCGACCTTTGCGCACCGGCACTCCTAGGACTGGACTTCCAGTGCAACCTGCAGAGCTTGGCCTTCCAATTCGGCAGCCCTATACCCCCCCCTCACTGTCTGCAGCCTCGCGTCCCTCAAAGTGGACCCCCCTCCTTGTTTGCTAATCTCAACCCCGATTGCAAACCCGTCGCGACCCGGAGCAGACGGTACAGCGCCCAGGACGCGAGGTCCATAGGTTGCTGAAGGAAGGGGTCATCGAGGGCATCAACAGTCCCTGGCGAGCCCAAGTGCTGGTGGTCCGGACTGGGGAGAAAAACCGGATGGTCATCGACTATAGCCAGACCATCAACCGGTTTATGCAACTGGACGCGTATTCTCTGCCCCATATTTCCGCCATGGTAAACGAGATTGCGAAATACAAAGTCTTCTCCACGGTGGACCTCAAGTCCGCTTATCACCAGCTCCCCATCCGTGCGAGTGACCACTAGTACACCGCGTTCGAGGCAGATGGGCGCCTCTACCACTTCCTCAGGGTTCCATTCGGTGTCACAAATGGGATCTCGGTCTTCCAACGGGAGATGGACCGAATGGTCGACAAGTACGGATTACGGGCTATCTTCCCGTATCTTGATAATGTCACCATCTGCGGCCACGACCAGCAGGACCATGACACCAACATTCAAAAATTCCTCCGAACCGCGAAACTCCTTAAACTAACTTACAATAAGGATAAGTGCGTGTTTAGCACCGACCGTCTAGCCATCCTCGGCTACGTAGTGCGTAACGGAGTGATAGGCCCCGACCCCGAACGCATGCGCCCCCTGATGGAACTTCCTCTCCCCAATACCCTCAAATCCCTCAAACGCTGCCTGGGTTTCTTCGCTTACTACGCCCAATGGGTTCCCAATTACGCCGACAAGGCCCGTCCCCTCATTCAGTCCACGACCTTCCCGCCATCGTCGGAGGCCTGCCAGGCCTTTAGCCACATCAAAGCGGACATCGCAAAGGTCACGATGCGCGCCATCGACGAGTCCCTCCCCTTCCAGGTCGAGAGCGACGCATCAGAAGTAGCTCTGGCGGCCACCCTGAACCAAGCGGGCAGACCCGTGGCCTTCTTCTCCAGAACCCTCCAGGCTTCCGAACTCCGCCACTCCTCAGTGGAAAAGGAAGCCCAGGCCATAGTCGAAGCTGTGCGACATTGGAGGCACTATTTGGCCGGCAGGAAGTTTACCCTCCTCACAGACCAACGGTCAGTAGCCTTCATGTTTGATAATGCACAGAGGGGCAAGATTAAGAACGACAAGATCTTGCGGTGGCGGATCGAGTTGTCCACGTACAACTATGAGATCTTGTATCGTCCTGGGAAGCTCAATGAGCCTCCTGATGCCCTGTCCCGCAGTATCTGCGCCAGCGCGCAGATAGACCGCCTCCACTCCCGCCACGCTGACCTCTGCCATCCAGGGGTGACCCGTTTCTATCATTTCATAAAGACCCGCAACCTGCCTTTCTCCATCGCGGAAGTCCGGACAGTAACCCGTGACTGCCACATCTGCGCAGAGTGCAAACCGCACTTCTACCGCCCCAAGTGCGCGCATCTGATCAAAGCATCCCGCTCCTTCGAACGTCTCAGCATTGACTTCAAGGGGCCCCTTCCCTCTAGCAGCCGCAACATTTACTTCCTGACGGCGATCGATGAATACTCCCGCTTCCCCTTCGCCATTCCCTGCCCCGACAAGACCACATAGACCGTCATTAAGGCCCTCCTCTCCATCTTCTCCCTGTTCGGCTACCCCGCGTACATAGACAGTGATCGGGGGTCCTCCTTTATGAGCGATGAGCTGCGTCAATTCCTGCTCAGCAGGGGCATTGCCTCTAGCAGGACGACCAGCTATAACCCCCGGGGTAACGGACAGGTCGAGCGGGAGAATGGTACCATCTGGAAGACCATACTACTGGCCCTCCGGTCCAGAGATCTCCCTATTTCCTGATGGCAAGAGGTTATCCCCGATGTCCTACATTCTATCCGCTCCCTCCTCTGTACCACAACTAATCAGACACCTCATGAACGTCTTCTGGTTTTCCCCAGGAAGTCGTCCTCCGGATCCCCTCTCCCGACATGGCTGGCCGCTCCTGGACCCATCTTGCTCCAGAGGCATGTGCGGGTGCACAAGTCCGACCCGTTGGTGGAACAAGTCCAGTTACTCCACGCTAGCCCGCAGTATGCGTACGTGGAGTACCCCGACGGTCGGCAGGACATGGTCTCCCTCCGGGACCTGGCACCCGCCGGCGTACGGCCCTACCCCCCTTCACCACAGACCCCCCCCTGTCCCTTTTCCCCCAGCGCCCCCCCCCCCCAGGCCACCCCTCCCCCATCCATGGCGTCTCCCCCACCAGCCCGGGGTACGGAGACAGTTCAAGGACCATCGCTTCCGGAGTCCAGGACATCAGCTGAACCACCACCATTGGCTGAACCAACGTCACCAACGTCACCAACTCCACTGCGGTGGTCTGCCAGGACGTCACGGGCAACGAAAAGGCTGATCGAGTCCATTTAACTTCAACACCACCATGGACCTTGTATGGACACTATGGGCGAAATTCTCCCCCCCCCCACGACGGGTGGGAGAATAGCGGGAGGGTCTTCCCGACTTTTTTGACGCCCTCCCGCTATTCTCTCCCCCCCCCCCCCCCGCCGAAATCCCGACACGAATCGCTGCCGCCGTTTTTTTACGGCCGGCAGCGATTCACAGCTGTTAGAAGGGCCGAAGTCCCAGCCCTTTACGACCTTTTTACGAACGGCAAACACACCTGGTCCTGCCGTTCGTAAAAACGTCGTGACCACCTGGAAAAAAATAACCATGGCACCGATTGGCATGGCAGTACCACGGCCGTGCCAAGGGTGCCATGGGCCCGCGATCGGTGCCCACCGATCGCGGGCAGTGGGCCCGATGCCCCGCGCACTATTTGTCCTTCCGCCGCCCCGCAGTATCAATACGCGGGGCGGCTGAGGGGCAACCGGACCGCGCATGCGCGGGTTTCGCGCAAAAACGCGATGACGTCACCCGCGCATGCGCGGGTGGAGTCTTCCCACCTGCGCATGCGCGGCTGACGTCATATGACGCGTCAGCCGGCGCTAAGTCCGACAAGCGGGCTTAACGATTTTCGTTAAGCCCGACTTGTCGGAGCCTCCGACGTCGGGCTGCTAGCCCCGACGGGGGACCAGAATCGGTCCCCCGTCGGGAAGGGGCGCGATGCCGTAAAACCCGCCCGGGTTTTACGGCAGTTTGACGATTTCTCCCGTTTTGGGAGAATTTTGCCCTATGGGCGAAATTCTCCCCCCCCCCACGACGGGTGGGAGAATAGCGGGAGGGCCTTCCCGACTTTTTTGACGCCCTCCCGCTATTCTCCCCCCCCCCCGCCGAAATCCCGACACGAATCGCTGCCGCCGTTTTTTTTACGGCCGGCAGCGATTCACAGCTGTTAGAAGGGCCGAAGTCCCAGCCCTTTACGACCTTTTTACGAACGGCAAACACACCTGGTCCTGCCGTTCGTAAAAACGTCGTGACCACCTGGAAAAAAATAACCATGGCACCGATTGGCACGGCAGTACCACGGCCGTGCCAAGGGTGCCATGGGCCCGCGATCGGTGCCCACCGATCGCGGGCAGCGGGCCCGATGCCCGCGCACTATTTGTCCTTCCGCCGCCCCGCAGTATCAATACGCGGGGCGGCTGAGGGGCAACCCGAACCGCGCATGCGCGGGTTTCGCGCAAAACGCGATGACGTCACCCGCGCATGCGCGGGTGGAGTCTTCCCACCTGCGCATGCGCGGCTGACGTCATATGACGCGTCAGCCGGCGCTAAGTCCGACAAGCGGGCTTAACGATTTTCGTTAAGCCCGACGTCGGAGGCTCCGACGTCGGGCTGCTAGCCCCGACGGGGGACCAGAATCGGTCCCCCGTCGGGAAGGGGCGCGATTTGTTTGACGATTTCTCCCGTTTTGGGAGAATTTCGCCCTATGTACTGTTGCTAAATGTCTGGGCCAGTGGGAAGCCAAGGATACATTTTTTTTCCCTCTCTCCTTACTACTCATACCACCAGATCCCCCCCCCCCCCCCCCCAGCTCTCGTTGACACCCCCCCCCCCCCCCCGGCTTCTTTCTCTGCAAGGGGTGAATGTGGTGGTATGATTAGCATAGCTGCCTGCCATTGGTGCAGAACACCGGTTTACCATTGGCCCTGGTCGGTCATGTGCCTCTCGACCGGTTGGTTGAAACCAGTCATGTTATGGCTCCCCGATTGGTCGAGAGGCTGAGTTACCCCGCCTCCAGGGCAGGGTATAAATACCCAGTACTCCCGGCAGTCGTCCTTCTGTAATCAACCGCAGGGCTAACATCTAGTAGATTAAAGCCATACTTTTGTTCAGCAACTCGTCTCGCGTTCAATTGATGGTACATCACGAGGGAACCACTGGTTTGTTCCAGGGAGCATTGATAGCGGATTTCTGGGCTGGCATAGGGTAGGTATTAGGAGGTTGAGGGACCTGTTTGTGGATGGGAGGTTCGCGAGCCTGGGTGAGTTAGAGGGGAAGTTTGGGCTCCTCCCGGGGAATATGTTCAGGTACATGCAGGTTAGGGCATTTGCCAGGCGGCAGGTGGAGGGGTTCCCTTTGCTGCCCCCATGTGGGGTACGGGACAGGGTGCTCTCGGGGGTGTGGGTTGGAGGAGGGAGGATTTCGGACATATACCGCGTAATGCAGGAGGTAGACGAGGCCTCGGTGGAGGAGCTGAAGGGTAAATGGGAAGAGGAGTTGGGTGAGGATATTGAGGAGGGGACGTGGGTGGGTGCCCTGAAAAGGGTGAATTCCTCCTATTCCTGTGTGAGGCTTAGCCTCATACAGTTCAAGGTGTTGCATAGGGCCCACATGACTGGGACGAGGATGAGTAGGTTTTTCGGGGGCGAGGACAGGTGTGCTAGGTGCTCGGGGAGCGCAGCGAACCACGCCCATATGTTTTGGGCATGCCCAGCGCTGGGGGAGTTTTGGAGGGGGGTAGCAAGGACGGTGTCGAGGGTGGTAGGATCCAGGGTCAAGCCAGGCTGGGGACTCGCAATTTTTGGGGTTGCAGTGGAGACAGGAGTGCAGGAGGCGAAAGAGGCCGGTGTTCTGGCCTTTGCGTCCCTCGTAGCCCGGCGGAGGATCTTGCTTCAATGGAAGGATGCGAGGCCCCCAAGCGTGGAGGCCTGGATCAATGATATGGCGGGGTTTATCAAATTGGAGAAGGTGAAATTTGCCCTGAGGGGATCAGTACAGGGGTTCTTTAGGCGGTGGCAGCCTTTCCTGGACTTCCTGGCAGAACGGTAGGGAAATAGGCCGGCAGCAGCAGCAACCCGGGGGGGGAGTGGAGGTGGGGGAGGGGAGGGGAGGGGAGGGGAGGAGAGGGGAGGGGGGAGGGGAGGGGGGAGGGGAGGGGAGGGGGGAGGGGAGGGAGGAGGGGAGGGGAGGGGAGGGGGGAGGGGAGGGGATGGGAGGGGGGAGGGGAGGGGAGGGGAGAGGGGGGAGGGGAGGGGAGGGGGGAGGGGAGGGGAGGGGAGGGGGGAGGGGAGGGGAGGGGGAGGGGAGGGGAGGTGAGGGGGGAGGGGAAAGGGGAGGGGAGGGGGAGGGGAGGGGGAGGGGAGGGGAGGGGAGGGGGGGAGGAGGAGGGGGAGGAGAGGGGGAGAGGAGAGGGGGAGAGGGGGAGAGGAGGAGGGGGAGAGGAGATGGGGGGAGAGGAGGAGGGGGAGAGGAGGGGGGAGAGGAGGGAGAGGAGGGGGAGAGGAGGGGGGAGAGGAGGGGGGAGAGGTGGGGGGGAGGGGAGAGAGAGAGAGGGGGAAGAGAGAGGGGGAGAGGGGGGAGAGGAGGAGGGAGGGGGAGAGAGGGGGGAAGAGGGGGAGGGGGGATTGGGTTTGGTGGGAGGGAGAAGTGTGTACATGAGTTTGTTGGATGTGGCGGGTGTTATCTCTTTCCTTTCTGTTGTTTGCTTCTTTTTTAGTAGTTGCTTTTGTAGTGGGGTGGGTGTTGTTCTTGGGTTTTTACCATGGTTGTTCTGTTAATATTGTTTTGTTGTTTATATTTTGTGAAAAACTTAATAAAAATTATTTTTAATAAAAGAGAATGCAGAGAGGCAGAGGTTGGATGAGGCCATTTTGGAAGCAGCCCCAACTAGAGAGCTGTTCACGGAAAGAAGTGGAGTTTGATCTGCTATCAATAGCAGAAGGCAGTCGGCCAGCTCTGTCGGGCAAGAGGAGCATTTTATGAGTATGGTGAGAAGGCCAGCCGCCTGTTAGCCCACCAGTTGAGATGGCAGGCAGCCACATGGGAGATGACACAGGTCAGGGATGGGGTGGGGGGCTGGTGACAACTCCAGAAAAAATTAACAGGGCATTTGCAGTATTTTTTCAGGGGGTTGTATAGGTCCGTGCCCCGGGCGGAGGACACAGAGATGGGGCACTTGGGGAGTGGGTGCTGGCATTACCAAATGTACTACATTATTACTGGGTGGTGAATGTAGGAATGTAGGAAAGGGTGGTGGGGGCCAGGAGGGTGGGGGGGGGGGGGGTTGCGGCTGTTGATGCCAAATTTACTGGAGCGCAGGACGCTTAGGGGTGGTCTTGTAGCGTCTATAAAATAATGAGGGGCATAGATAAGGTAGTCACCAACTTTTCCCAAAGGTAAAACAAGAGGGCATAGGATTAAGGTGAGAGGGGAGAGATACATAAGCGTCTAGAGGGGTAATTATTTCACACAGAGGGTGGTGATTGTCTGTAACGAGCTGCCAGAGGCAGTAGTAGGGGCAGGTACAATTTTGTCTTTTAAAAAACATTTAGACAGTTGTATGGGTAAGATAAGTGTAGAGGGATAAGGGCCAAATGCGAGCGATTGGGACTAGTTTACAGGTTAAAACTGGGCAGCATTTACAAGTTGGGCAGAAGGGCCTGCTTCCATGCTGTAAACCTCTAAGGAAAAAATTCCCAGTCTATCCAGCTTCTCCTTATAACTCATTTAATTGAGTGGGTTAATGATATTAATGAGAAGACCATTTTGTTCTATATTTATAAATTAAATGAATTTGAATTCCCCCCAGCTGCCATGTTGGGATCTGAACACTAGGCTTCTCAATTGCTAGTCCAGTAATGCTGCCAGTATGTCACCAGCTCCTCACACTGAACCAAACATGTTCAACAACAACTGAACCATGCTGGTTCGAAATGTCAATGCAAACTCTCACCAGCCCATGCATGTTCTTTCAGTGCAGCTATTCAGTCTTAATATATTCATTGAAGGATGACAATGAAAATGAAATGAAAATGAAAATCGCTTATTGTCACAAGTAGGCTTTAAATGAAGTTACTGTAAAAAAAAACCTAGTCGCCACATTCCGGTGCCTGTTGGGGGAGGCTGGTACGGGAAATGGGTAGGTTAGAGAGAACTGCAGATAGTCTATAGGAGAAGGTGATGGGTTATGAGATGAATTGCAAAAGTTTCAGATGATCTGAACATTACAAAAGTTGAAAAATGTGAGAATAGCAAGAAACGCACTGGGATAGCCAAGTCTGGGATGATGAAGACGTGAATGTGGTGACGTAGAGGTGGCAGTGAACAACACTGTGGAGCTGAAAGCAGGCTGCCTCTTTGTTGCAACTCTAATTGCAACAAATAGCACACACTAAAACATCGTGTGTGTACCTACTCCACATGGACTGCAGAAGTTCAAGTAGGTGATTCACCGCCATTTTCTCTGGGGAATTGGGAACGGACAAGAAATAATAGCCTTGCCAGTGACACTCACATCCCGAGAACAAAAAAAGGACATTGGGTCCTCACAGGAAGAAGCTCTGTCTTCAATATAAACTGTTTTATAAATATTTTAGAGAAGTGAGTTCTGCTGTCTGTTAAAACCTGCCACCAACTACAGTCTTCATTGTACTGAAAATTAATTACAGCTTCATCAGCAAGAAGACCCCATGGCTAATGCACATTTGCCACAGCCTTTTGACACCGTGACTTCTCCTGCTAAAATGCTGCCTGAAAATATATGTTTAAATTCTACCTGGCTCGGCAAAGAAAACACAATTAATATTATTGCCTCCTCTGAATCTGCAGGTCACCGAACTCCCCTTTCTTCAAGTTCAATTGGCTGATACATACAAGCTTTTATTCACACTGTTGACTGCAAAATATGACTATGCTAGCACATGTATGGCATGCATATTACTACTGATGGCTGTGTTGAGAACTTGCAAGCATTCGAGAAAAATTACACAGACTTCAACCTTGATAAATGTTTGTATTTTGAAATCTTTATGTTGGTGGCTTTCCTCTGGAACTTAGCCCTGAACATTTTACCAGCTCAACAGGGTGGGCAAGATATATATATAAGATATATTAGTTGGTGGAAAGGCCCACAGATCCCAATCGCACTTGGCTGCAATCTAATGTTAAAAAAAAAATAGATTCTGTATTTCTTGTTCTTTGTGGTCTCCAGTCCTTATCCGTCAATGGCACATAATGCTTTGTACAGCAGCTTTTAAAATGTATGTAGTGCAATAGTAAGTAAAGATTAAGTCGCTATAGTCCCAGATGACCATAGGCTGCTTTCCACTTTTAGGGGGAGAGCTGATTGATGGTGATTTAACCTGAGGATCACGGCACCTCAAGCGAGGGGCAAGGTTGAGAAGGCATTTAAAAAAAAATTAATTTTGAGAACCCAATTCCTTTTTTCCAATGAAGGGGCAATTTAGAGTGGCCAATCCACCTACCCTGCACATCTTTGGGTTGTGGGGGCAAAACCCACGCAAACACAGGGAGAATGTGCAAAGTGACCCAGAGCCGGGATCGAACCCGGGTCCTCAACGGCGTAAGACAGCGATGCCAACCACTGTGCCACCGGGCTGCCCCCGGTGGGGCCTTCATGGATAATCATAGTGCATTAGCTGTGCATCAAGCAACAAATAAGTGAAGATGTCAGCTCAGTGGTAACACCCTCGCCTCAGAGTCAGGAATTTGTGGGTTTTAAGCCCACTTTAAGCACTTGAGCTCAGAATCTAGGCTGTAAGTCCAGTGTTGCACTGTCAAAGGTGCTGCCTTTCAGATGGGAAAGGATAAACCAAGGCTCCATCAAGCCACCATTTTGAAGAACAACAGAAGAGTTCTCACCAATGCCCTGGCATATTTATCACTCAACCAACATCATTCAAATAGACTATCTGGTCAATATCATATTGCTGCTTGTGTAAACTTCTTGTGTCCAAATTAGCTGCTTTGTTTATTATATTACAACGGTGACTCTTGCCTCGTGTCTGTACAGTGAGGATCACCCTGAGGTTGTGAAAGACACTGAATAAATAAAGTTCTTTCTTTAACACATTTTAAATACAGGGATGCAACTCCATTAAATTGATTTGCACTAAAGTTTGTAAGACTGTGGGCAAAGATTTACATTGTTTAATGCTGGATATTATGTTCCTCATGATTCACTGTTGAAATTCCATCATTTTTCTTTCAGATTGCAATATGCTAAATAATTTTTGAATTTAGAGTACCCAATTATTATTTTTTTCAATGAAGGGGCAATTTAACGTGGCCAATCCACTTACCCTGAACATCTTTGGGTTGTGAGACACGGGGCGAATGTGCAAACTCCATATGGACAGTGACCTGGGGCCGGGATCGAACTCGGGTCCTCTGCGTCGGAGGCAGCAGTGCTAACCACTGTGTCACCATGCCTTATCATTGCAATGTAATATTAGCACACAGGATTTTTTTTTAAACAATTGAACAAACACGCTGCTACATCCTTCAAATGAACCTTCAATATTCCTTAAAGAAAAATACTGCCGGTGCTGGAAATCGTAAATGAAAAACACATGATGGAAACACTCAGAAAGTCATGCAGAATCTGTGGAGAGAGAAACGTACCCTTAACATTTCCAGTCAACGGTTGTGATGAAAGGTCAGTCACCTGAAATGTCAGGTTTGTTTCTCTCTCCACAGAGCTGAGTAAGCTGCTGAGTGTTTCCGTACTCTTCTGTCTCTGTTATTCTCTAATTTGAAGATATGACAGGAATTATCTTCTTCTTCTTCTTAGCCGTTTCACTCTTTGAAGGAGCAAGGGCCACCGACAAATAAGAGGCAATTTAGCATGGCCAATCCCCCTAGACTGCTCATCTTTGGACTGTAGTAGGAAACCAGAGCACCTGGTGGAAACCAACGCAGACCAGGAGAGAAAATGCAAGCTCCACCCCAGGCCAGAATCGGACCTAGGTCCCTGGTGCTGTGAGCAGGCAGTGCTCGCCACTGAGCTGTGGTTCCGTGGGTAGTGGCCAGAAGATCTGGGTTCAAGTTCCACTTCAGAACTTGATGGTCATGGAAGGTGTTTTTGATAATCTGGCCAAACAAGTTGATTATCAGCCTGAAATCCTTCCTTTGGACCTGATGACAGGCAGCAAGAGTTGAAGAGTTTCCTGGTCAGCCAGAAGGTGATGGCAACACCAATGCAGTACTTTACAAGTATAATCGGGGTCAATCCAATGGAAGTCCACGGTTGCCATTGCTCTCTTAGGGCATGGTACCTGAAAGGGGAGGAAGATTGCACTTTGTGGAATGTCAAACCTGAACCATTACGTAAAGTAGCTTTGGAAAATTTTGTGAATAAAGGATATTTTTAGAGAAAAAAATGAACACTTGCCTTTCCTGAGCCTTCATTTTTTAAAAGCGGTTTCTGCCTATTTAAAGTAAAGAGGGTAACAACTCAGTTCGGAAGGAGCCAAAGGGGTTTCGCACAAATAGCCCAAGAGCCAACCATCAAGGGACAAGAGACGGAAATGTTTGAAATGGGAAAAAATGAAGGGGTTGGCGGAGGTTTAAAACCATGAAAGAAAAAATCAACACATAGAGAGGCTGGAAGGAACTTTATAAAATCTGCAAAATGAATTTAAGACAACATTTGTGACTCTGACTACAAGATGTGGACTGAGATTAACATACTTCCTGTTTTCTTGTCGAGCGAAAACCTTAATCCACTCGACACCTGTGACTGTCTCTAACTGAAGTTAATGCTCATGTTTTAAGTTTGCAATCATGTTGTTGTTGCATAATGCTGGATGACAATTGGATGGTTAATGCATTACTGTTTTGTTCCATCAATCTGGGACAAGAGCATTCACAGCACTGAGAGTCAAGAGAAGCTTGAGTCGCACGTAATTCACTGCCCTCACTACTGTACCGAAGGGGGCCATGCCACAAAATTTATAATTGCACCTACAATCAAGAACTACGCACAATAAATACCCAACCTTCTAAGAATCTGCAGGGTTAGGAAATGTGAGAGTTGGCGATCTGCAGGATTGGGGATGAGGGCTGTGGAGTTGAAAATGAAATGAAACGAAAATCACTTATTGTCACGAGTAGGCTTCAATGAAGTTACTGTGAAAAGCCCCTAGTCGCTTGTCATTGTCAACATTGTCAACCATGACCCAAAGGTAGTCTTTCTCCTGAGTCAGGAGGTTGTGAGACAGTGGCGTAATAATAATGTTGTTGGATTTAGTAGTCCAGACTATTGCTCTGGGCAGACGGGTTCAAATGGCTGCGGGTGGAATTTAAATTCAGTTATTTAATGCTTTGGATTAATTGGCTACAAAACAAATTGGAATTGAAAGTTATTATTGATTGTTGTAAAACCCCATCTTTAAAAGGGAAATCTGCTGCCCTACATTTTTTTATTCATGCTTGGGATGTGGGAATTGCTGGATAGGACAGCATTTATTATTATTTTTTTTTTACTTGGAGTATCCAAGTCATTTTTTTTCCAAAGAATTTTTTTCCAAAGAATTTTCCAAAGATTTAGCGTCGCCAATCCTCCTACCCTTCACATCTTTTTGAGTTGAGGGGGTGAGACCCATGCAAACACAGGGAGAATGTGCAAACTCCACATGGACAGTGACCCGGTGCCGGGATCAAACCCGGGTCCTCGGCGCTGTGAAGCAGGACAGCACTTATTGACTTCACACCCAGACTCCAGGCCCACAGCTATGCACATGACTCTTAACTGCTCTCAAGGGCCATGAGGGTTCAGTAGCAAATGCTGGCACCCACATCCCCTGAAAGAAGGTGAAACGTGCCACTCACGCAAATATAGGCTGGCACCCCAGCACAGTACTGAGAGAGCACTGCATTGTTGAAAACATTTCAGCTAGAGACATTAAGTGTCCCATCTGCCCTTTAAGGGAATAAAAGACCCTTGGAACCATCAAAAAAATTGTGAGTGTCCTCCCAGTTTCCCAGTCAATATTTATCCGTCAATCACCTCACCTAAAAGGTTACTTGGTGATTGCCATATTGCTGCTTCTGTGATTTTGCTGTGCGCAAATTGGCTGTCAAATTTCCCACATGGCAACGTTGACTTCACTTCAAAAGTACTTAATTAGCTGAAAAATGCTTTAACACTCCTTAAGTTTGTGAAAAGTGCTACATACATGTCTGTTCTTTCTAAAGTACTAAAGAAATCATCTTGGGTCTATGATGAATAAACCATGATGTTGACAAAACTGCAGTCGGATGAAACACCGAGGGCAGAGTGTGTAAGAAGAAGACATGACACAAACCGCATGGTAAATGTGGTAAAGCAGTCCTGAATCTGGCTAAACACTCACATCATTGACTGAGAAAATGGAAACCAAGGACCTCTTGGTGCGTAAGCCCTGGTCCCGAAATTCCTTTGCGACAAAATAGTAACAAACGGCATCTAGGAAACAGTTGACATTGGCTAAACACATGGCACCTTGAACAAATAAACTTATGTTGCGCCGCATCGAACAGTAATCTCTGCCAATGATGTCCCGCCGCACTAAAAATTGGAGCAAGATGCCAAGGTGGGTGGGTGCAAACGAACAGATGAAGATTGCCAAATTGGCAATGATGATTCTGATGCAAATCTGGCAGTTTCCGGGGATGTCGTTTTCTCTCTGCAGAAGTTTCCTGATGATTCGGTCCGAACAAAACACCATAATGGCCATCGGGATGACAAACCCCAGCAGCTCCACGAAAGCGATCAGAGCCGGGTTCCATGACTTATCAGAAAATCCGTGGAAACAGATGATGGTGGAGTTAGTGGTACCCGTGCTGTCATGGAACCCATAGATCGGGATGCTCCCCAACCACACAAAGGCCCAAATGACAAGGCAAATTATCACAGTGTTCCGGGGAGAGCGGAAAACCCTTGCCTTCAAAGGGTGGATGATGGCGAGATAGCGATCAATGCTGATGGAGGTGATAATGAAGATGCTGGCATACATGTTGACAAAGTAGAGGGACTCCATAAAGGAGCAGAAAGCAACACTGAAGGGCCAGCCCCCATCCTGTTCAAGCATCTTAAAAGGAAGGGAGAACAGCAGCAGGATGTCTGCCAGGGCAAGGTTGCTCATGTAAATGGTGGATTCGGTCCATCGCTTGATCTTGCAGCAGAACATGAAGAGAGCCAGGAGGTTGAAGGGCAGCCCCAGGATGAAGGTGGGGATGTAGATCACCAGTTGCATAATTTCCTCCTCCTCACTCGTGTCAAATTCACACACATTAGACTTTCTCTGGTGGCCCAGATCCATGGCTTGATTAGTCCTGCAAAGGGAAAGCATGACTTAGAGCCCAGACACTTTTATTTAAATCAGAGGGTAGAAATCATGACCAATAATGTTACATTACAAAGACAGGTGATGAGTCCTCACTGCCGCCAGAGAACTTAATCTGTCAATAGCACACATGGAAATTCAGGCAGCACCGACTCCTCAAGTTACCTTTTAACTGCACTCATATGAAATTCCTCCCTCTGCTTTTATAATAGAGACATTAATAAACAGGTCAAATCTTTTATTAAAATAGCGGAAAGAGGAGTGCTGGGACAGGTTTGTTGAGCATGTAAACGATAGGACCAGCAACATTCTTTTTTACCTTTTGTACTAGTTCTCTCACATCTCAGGAGAGATCGACCTGATTGGGAACAGATTCCTGTAGGGAACGCATTTAGCCAGGTGTTTCCCGCCACTTGGAACACTGAGAAACACCACGCTATTGGACGCGCATTCAGGTACATATGGGGCCTCAGCGGGGAATGCCACGATGAGGCCGCACTTAGTCCAGTTTTGGGCACTGAGGGGCTCCGCTTGTCAGAACTCCTCAGTGCAGAATGAAATCGGGGTGCCATTTTTAAATGGTGTCCTGATCTCTCAACCACCCCCCCCCCCCCACCCCACCCCACCTCCACACGACCTCCGAACCCTCTACTCACCTATAAGGGGGTCCTCAGGCCACCTCACACACCCCATCACCTCCAACAAGGCACCCCACGGCCCCAATCCCTGTTGCAGGAAAAATGCCAGCATGGCACCTTGGCAGTACTATCCTGGCAGTAGCTATGCCAGCTGGCAGTGCCACCTGGGCACCTTCAGGTTGGCACCGCCTTGGTTCCAGGCTGGCAGTGCCAAGTTGGCAATGCCAAGGTGGCATCAGCAGTGGCAGGGCACCATCCTGCCAGAGGACAAACACCTGGGTACCTCCAACCTTTTGGAGACCCCCATGAGTGCCATTCCATTGGTCCCCCTTTAGAACATAGAACATAGAACAGTACAGCACAGAACAGGCCCTTCGGCCCTCGATGTTGTGCCGAACAATGATCACCATACTCAAACCCACGCTATACCCGTAACCCAACAACCCTCCCCCCCTTAACCTTACTTTTAAGGACACTACGGGCAATTTAGCATGGCCAATCCACCTAACCCGCACATCTTTGGACTATGGGAGGAAACCGGAGCACCCAGAGGAAACCCACGCACACACGGGGAGGACGTGCAGACTCCGCACAGACAGTGACCCAGCCGGGAACCGAACCTGGGACCCTGGAGCTGTGAACCATTTATGCTAACCACCATGCTACCGTGCTGCCCACGGTATGTGGAGACCATCACTGAATGGCCCTCATCCGAGATCTTCAAGGCAAGGGGGTTAGATCCCATGCCTGGATAGATAGTGGGAGTGCATATTAGATTGAGACTAGCTGTTTTATTCTAGTATGTGCAGATCTGCTAAAAGGTGATCATGTTTGGGGAGAATGCTGGGAGGTGGAGTTGAAATGCCCATCAGCCATGATTGAATGGCGGAGTGGACTCGATGGGCCGAATGGCCTTACTTCCACTCCTATGTCTTATGGTCTGTCTTATGGTCTTATGTTAGATCTCACAAGGTGTGGTGAGCTGGGTAGATCCTGGAAGAGGGATCACCTGGTATCTACCAGCCGCTCCACACATTTGAACGCGACGTGGCCCGTTGATCGCACCACTCATGTGGTGAGCTGAGATGAGCTGGCTGAAAGAGTGTTGGAAGCTGATTCAATAGTAACTTTCAAAATGGATAGATACTTGAAAAGGAAAACATTTACAGGGCTGTGTGAGAAGGACTGAGTGAGTCATCGAATAGATTTTTCAAATAGCTGGCAGAAGCAAAGTGGGCCAAAGTGTCTCCCTTCTGTCTGATTCCGTGTGCTGTATAATCTGGAATATTATTTGCAAAATCTGCCATCTCTAACTTGCAGATAATTACACATCTGCAGTTTAGTTCAGCTTCTAACATTTGTAGATGTTCTGAACCATTAGGCTCAATGCATGACAGTTGGATATTCTCAAACACTGAAATATCCACTAAACCAACTACTTTTAAAACTCCTGGTTATAAATCATTATTATTTGTTTAAACTGAACGCAACTAACTCGTTAAATATTTTGTTCAAAAAGCCAACTGCTCATTTTGGTTCCATGCTTCATTTCTTTCCCCTCTTAGCTGCCTGAACCTTAGTTGTCCTCTGACAACCCCACCCACACCTACTTGTATCAATGGTGCTAAATGGTGACCCGGTAGCACAGTGGTTAGCACTGTTGCTTCACAGTGCCAGGGACCGCAGTTTGATTCCCGGCTTGGGTCACTGTCTGTGCGGAGTCTACACGTTCTCCCCGTGTCTGCATGGGTTTCCTCTGGGCGCTCCGGTTTCCAAAAGGACAACCATGATGAGTAGACCCCAGTCAGTGGGCTTAGTACCCTTGATAGATTTTTTGACCGAAGGTATATTGTTTTGTATTTATTTTTTGTACTTTTTATTTTATTTTTATTTTTCCAATTAAGGAGCAATTTAGTGTAGTCAATCCACCTACCCTTGTATCTTTTTAATTATATTTTTGTATGATTTTTATGCTACAAATTGAGTAACGTATATGACAGTAAACTACATTGTTGAGATAATCAAATTCAATATGTTAGTTCAAGAATAATTGTCCTGTCATTTAATCACAGTCCGTTCTCTCCTCAGCCCCCACCATCTCCCCAGCCTGATTCCCTCCCCAGCTCAACTCTCTCCCAAGCCTGACTCTCTCCCCAGTCCGAATCTATCCAGCCTGTCTCTCTCCCCAGTCAGACTCTCGCCCTAGTCCGACTCTCTCCCCAGCCTGACTCTCTTCGCAACCTGACTCTCTCTCCAGTCCGACTCTCCCTAGTCTGACTCCCTCCCCAGCTCGACTCTCTCCCAAGCCTGACTCTCCCCAGTCCGACTCTCTCCCAGTCCGACTCTCTCCCTGTCCGACTCTCTCCCAGTCCGACTCTCTCCCTAGCCTGACTCTCTCCCCAGCCCGATTCTCTCCCCAGCCTGACTCTCTCTCCCCAAACTGACTCTCTCCCCAGCCTGGCATCCCCTGAAAATCAACTATTTTACGCTGTTGAATTAGTCATGGTTTTGCGGTGTTTGTGACTGAGTTAAATCAAATTCGGCTTTGTGCTTTTTGAAAATGTCTCCCTCTATAAGTCCCAAAAGTGAAGAGCTAATTATGTGCATTATATCATATCAAATATATTTTATAAGCATTGCGCATGCAATTTGTCCAGACAATTCCAGTGATCAAATCTTTACACCTCACGGAAAATGGGAAATCAGATATACCGCCACTGACACACCAATATGTCAAGTTAACTTCTCAAACACTACAAGCATATAATTCCACTTCATTAAAATTATTTCTAAATACATAATTATACTCACAATATATTAGTCAATAGTAGGCTTGCCAAAACATGGATGAGTATGCCTCGTCCACCCCTGTCTGACTATCAGTAGTCACCTAAAACGGCACTTGATAGCACAAGAACTTTTAACCACATCCTATGCCCAATGTCTCTCTCCCCTCTCTCCCCGAGTTCTTTTTGCCAGTAAACCTTCTTTACAATTCAATAAAATGCACCTACCAACACCCCTGCAACTCTCCAGATCCATTCCTTTTTAGCTGATTTCTGATTCACATTCCTTTTTTTATTGTTATGATATCAGGCTATTCTCCCTTTCAGCCTGAAGGCGAACTGTGTCCATTTTAGAGTGATTCGGAACTCAAGCTTAATCCTCGGCTTGCCTCAGCCCCTGCTCTGTGCCCTTTTCTTCATTCTCCCTCTAACCAGTTTAGGGTCTACAGAAGGCTCGTAAATATTCCTGGCGTGACTGAGAAAAATTTAGTGGTTAACAAGTTGTCTTCATGTGGGTGTTGAAGAGTCATCACAGCCTTTGAAAATGAAAGAGCATTCTGAGAATATCGTGCCTAGCAAGACAATGAAACCAGCAGCAATCTGTGACTCGCACTCAACAGAAGAAATACAGAGCACCACACTTAATAAATCTAGCTTAAGCCTGACTGTTGTTCAGATTGAACCCAGGAAAGGAACAGCAAACACCAGACCGACAGCAGTGAGCTGCAATATTGTAAGTACACCTAGCTCAAGCAACCAAAGCATGGGGAACTATGCAAGAGGAACCTCTCCGGAGACATGGAGGTTGAAACCAAAATTTATTGATTTTCTGGTTATTTAAAGGAATGCTGCTGAAGCAGGAATGTGAGCAATTTTTAATAGCTTAGCAAACTAAATTACCTCATACATGGCAGAAATTTTCAGAAGGATGTGAAACAATAGTAAAGAGGTCTTGTGGCACAGTGATTGGTTGGAAGCTTTGTGTTTAAATCCCAGTTCAGGACTTGATGGCCACGGAAGGGTACGTTCTTCCCGTGGCCCGACAGGTGGATTATCAGCCTGTAAATCTATTCAATATGCCAGATGAGTGGGAGAGATTCCTGGTCAGCCAGGAGGAAATGGCAAAAAAACACTGCAGTTCCCTGCCAAGCTTAATCATGCATCAATCCAATTGGAAGCCCATAGTCACCAACGCCTTCTTAGGGCATGGTAAAACAATAGAGTTGGGAAAATGGGGAGGGGGGGGTCTCAATTGTTCTAATATAGACTGGGGGGGGGGGAAACAGAGTGCAAAGTGGGAAGAAGGCAGAGGAATATCTGAAGTGTGTACAGGAGAAATTTCTTGATCAGTAAGTTTCGAGCCATATGAGGAGGAAAACATATTCTACATCAAGTTCTAAGACATGAAGTGTGGCAATTGAAGTATATTTCAGTGGGAGAGCATTTGGGAAACAATGATCACAATGTCATTAGATTGCGTAAAAGGACAAAGAAGAACGAAAGGTGAAAATACTAAACTGGAAGCGGGTTAATTATAGTTAATTGAAAAGGGATCAGATAAAGATGCATTGGAATCAAATATTGGCAGGTAAAATCGGAAATCAATAACGACAACAGTTTGTGTCCAGACTAGACACATTCCCACAAGGGGGAAAGGAAGGTCATCCAAAACTTGCTTCTATGAAGGTAGTTCATCAGCAGGAGGCCAGGTGAATCGCCAACATAACAACATGATAAGCAGAAGACGGAATAGACTGTACAGTCCCATGAGCCAGCTCCGCAATTCAACATGACCATGATAGGTCTTCGATCTCAGCTCTACTTTCCTGCTCAATCCACTTATCTTTTGATTCATTTAGAGTCCAAACATCTCTCACTCTTAGCCTTGAATGTACTCAATGACCAAGCATTCACTGCCCTCTGGGGTAGAGAATTCCAAAAATTTACAATCATATGAGTGCAGAAATCTCTCCTCCTCTTAGTCTGCAATGAATGACCCCTTATTCTGAGATAGAGCCACTAGGCTCCCCCGCTATGTGAATCAACCTCCCAGAATCTTGTATGTTTCAGTGAGATCCACCTTTCATTTTTCTAAACTCCAGAAAATATAGGCTCTGTCAGCATTGAGGATGTGGGTATTTATGGATCCTCCACTTCCTCCTGTTCACTGTTTAATTGAACACCACTGAATGCAGTAAAACTGCAGGGCTTTGATGTATCAGTTGGTTGTGGGATGACTTCGCTTTATATTGTTTCCACTGTTTAGAATGCATGTCGTCCTTTTTTGTAGCTTCATAAGTTGTTACCTCAATTCTAGATGTACCCAATGCTGCTCTAGGCATTTTCTCCGAAAGGCCTTACTGAACCTGGGTGGGTCCCCTAATTTGATGATAATAGCAACTGAGGCGTATAATAGCTAATCAGATGACAGTGTGGTGGAATATAATTCCACTATTGATGGTCCACAGCATCTCTTGGATACCCAGTTTTAAGCTGCTCCCGTACAACACAGTGGTTAAAAAAGCTTTGTACTGTATCGGGGCAGCACGGTGGCACAGTGGTTAGCATTGCTGCCTACGGCGCTGAGGCCCCGGGTTCGAATCCCGACCCTGGGTCACTGTCTGTGTGAAGTTTGCACATTCTCCCCGTGTCTGCGTGGGTTTCACCCCCACAACCCAAAAGATGTGCAGGTTAGGTAGATTGGCCACGCTAAATTGCCCCTTAATTGGAAAAAATAAATGGGTACTCTAAAAAAAAATTTTTTTAAAGCTTTGTATTTATATAGCGCCTTTCATTATCACTGCATTTCCAGCCAGTTCAGTACTTTTGTAGGATAGTTGCTATTGTTCAGGAGGAAACCGGAAAGTGTATTGCAATCTTGCACTAATAATAATGTGTTAATGATCAGATAATCTGTTGTGTTTATTGAGGAATAAATATTAGCCAGGATATTGTGGTTAACTTCCCTGCTTTTCTACAAAACAATCTTTTATGTTCTCCGGGTCTTGGTTGGAAGTTTCATCGAAAAGATAGTACATCCAGCAGTGCAGCATTCCCTGCAGTGTCAGCCTAGATTTTGTTGCTCAAGTCCTGGAGTGGGGCTTGAACTCAGAACCAATTGCAACTCAGAGGTGCCAACTGAGGCACAGCTAACCTTTTAATACCACACAAAACAAAAAAGGGTGTCCTCAGTTAGAAGATGGCACTTTGTCTCCACAATGTCTGTGCAGTGGTCACTCCGATCAATACTGTCATTTACAGAAGTGTCAGTGACTGATTGATTGGTCAGGGTGAGGCGAACTTGGGTTTTCCATCTTGTTGTTTTTCTCACCACATGTTGCAGGTCTGTATATTCTGGCAGACATGCCCTTCGGAGGTTGGTCGGCTCACTCAGTAGCAGTGCTGCTGAGCCACTCTTGCTGATGTTCCCCTTCCAGAATACATCCCAGGAACTTGATACCTTCAATATTTTTTCCCAGTGTGCTGAACATCGAAGAATACTAATTTATCAGCCGAGGGAGGCAGAGTAGAGAGGGGTGGGGTCAGGAGCTGGGGGTAAGGTGCCAATATGCAGGGGATTTCCTTGCGCAAGTTTGACCTGACGTCTAATGCCACGAACCTTTGTGCGGTTTGGAGTCAATGTTGAGGGACTCCAGGGCCACTCCCTCCTGACTGTATACCACCGTGCTGACACCACTACTGGGTCTGTCCTCCTAGTGGTACGTGGCATACCAGGTTTGGTGATGGAGGTGTCTGGGGCATTGGCTATGAGGTATGGTCGAGTAATATGACTGTCAGACTATTGCGGAACTAGATTGTAGGACACATTTACTCAGTTGCAGAGATAGACACATGCGCACACACATGTGTACACATGGACAAACACTCTCGGAAATGGATGAATACACTCATGCTCATGTATATATACTGTAAATGGCAGAGAGTATAGCGTGCAGTTCTGGCCACCACATTATCAGAAGGACATGGAAGCTCATCAAACTTCCATAATCCTCCATTCTAGCACTGGCAACTCTTCCAGCACCTGAAGTGTAGTTCCCATCATTTCAAAGCTGCCTTATCTCGTGCCCATTTCAAACCTCGTCTTTCTAAAGATACTCAGCCCATACACACCTCACGGCCACTCCATCTTTAGATCCCTTCGGTGTAGTGTCACACCTAATCATTATGTTGAGAACATTCTGAGCAGCGATACCAATAGCGTTTTGTGAAACTGTAGCTAAGTGGATTATCCTTGCTCATTCTTTCAGCTGACTCTGGCACAGTTGAAAGCACGGTCTTCCTCCAAAACCTCTTCCCTGTGGTTTGCTATGGTGACTCTTTCCATGCATGGCCCAATCCGAACTCCTTGTATCTTTCTGGACAATCCTGACATGGCCAGCACACCAGCTTTTTCTCCAACACCATGTAGGCACAACCTTGCCCCTTTTGATTCCTTAATCATGTGTTGCTTGTCTGCAAAGTAAAAGTGTCATACATATATTGTAATGATAGGATCCTTACAGTGCAGAAGAAGGCACAGAGTCAGCAGACCCTCCGAAAGAGCACCCCAACTAGACTCACTCCTCTGCTCCATGCCTCTCAGCCCCACCTAACTTTTGGATACTAAGGGGCAATCCACCTGACCTGCACATCTTTGGACTTTGGGAGGAAACCGGAGCATGTGCAGGAAACCCTTGCAGACACGGGGAAAAAGTGCAAATTTCACACAGACAGTCACCCAAGGTGCTCCCTGGCACTGTGAGGCAGCAATGTTAACCACTGTGCCACCGTGCTGCCGTAATGCAGGGAACATGGCTGCCACTTTTCGCACAGCAAACTCCCACAAACAGCAAAGAGACCAAAATAACCTGTTTTCCTTTGTGATGTATATTGACTAGGACACCAGGGATAAATCCCCGGATCATTTTGCAAAGTCGCCTGGAATCCTTTATGTGCACCTGAGCGAGCAGACAGCGCCTATGTTCCATGCCTCATCCAAACGACCACACGTCCAACAATATAGCATGGCCTGACTGCAGTGCCAGTCCTGATTCTTATGCTGAAGCTCTGGACAAGGAATCGGAACACACGACATTTTCATTTGGAGGCAAAAGCACAAAAGCTGAGCCTTTCAAATAGAAAGAGAGACATCAACTTCCACAATTTAAAAAAAATGCCGGTATCTAGGCGTCGCTGGTTAGGCCAGCATTTATTGCCCATCCCTAGTTGCCCTTCAGAAGGTGGTGATGAGCTGCCTTTTTGAACTACTGCAGCCCCTGAGGTGTAGGTACACCCACAGTGCTGTTAGGGAGGGAATTCCAGGATTTTGCCCCAGCGGCAGTGCAGGAACTGCGATATATTTCCAAGTCGGGGTGGTGAGTGACATGGAGGGAAACCTTCAGGTGGTGGGGTTCCTAGGTATTTTCTGCTCTTTTCCTTCTAGATGTTAGTGGTCATGGGTTTGGAAGGTGAAAGCAGCTAATATTTCCATGTAGATATATCAATATAGTGAGGTGTGTTTAGTTTCAGCATATTTACCGAGAAACAATCCTCATTATCTTTAAATCAATGCACAGACCAGACTACCCATGGACAACAGTTTATACCCTGATTTATTGAGATCTATTTACAGCCCTGGTTGATTGGCGTTTTCAATGTGTGAGCTGTTTATCTCATAGAATCATAAAATGGGTGGGCATAGAAGGAGACCATTCGGCCCATTGTACCTGTGTCAGCTCTGTGCATGATCAGCTCAGCTAGTCCCATTTCCCTGCCTTTTATTATTATCTTTATTGTGTCACAAGTAGGCTTACATTAACACTGCAATTAAGTTATTGATAAATCCCTGAGTCGCCACACTCCGGCGCCTGTTCAGGCACACTGAGGGAGAATTCAGAATGTCCAATTCACCTAACAACATCTTTCGGGACTTGTGGGAGGAAACCGGAGCACCCGGAGGAAACCCACGCAGACACGGGGAGAACGTGAAGACTCTGCACAGACAGTGACCCAAGCCGGGAATCGAACCTGGGACCCTGACGCTGTGAAGCAGCATTGGTAACCATTGTGCTACCCTAGTCCTGCAATTTATTTCTCTTCAGATCAGTATCCAATTCCCCTTTTGAAAGCCACAATTGAATCTGTCTTCATCACTCTCTCAAGCAATGCATTGCAGATCCTAACCACCCCTTGCACAAAAACCTTTCCCCCATGTCACATTTGGTTATTTTGCCACTCACCATGCATCACTGTCTTCTGGTTCTCCTCCCTTCTGCCCATAAGAACAGGTCGCAGACACCCCCGCCCCCCCCCCCAGCTACTCTTTTCAGACTCCTAATGACTTTGAACAGCTCAATCAAACCTTCTCATAACCTTCTCTTCTTCATGAAGAAGAAGCCCAAGCTTCTCCCTGCTTTAATTGGGGTTTGTAGCGAGCATATTGTTTACTCTTTGATTTATTAGGGTCTTTGAAGTGAGAGCTGTTAATGCCCTGGCTTATTGGGGTCTGCGAGAACTGGGCTGATAATTCCCCGATTTAACCTCATTCAGTAACTAGTAGAAATCTATGAAACAACAACTGCATTGCACAAGACATCTGAGGATGAGTTGGTGGTTTTGCGAATGACTTGTGGGAAGACCTATACGTGCTATTCTTAACCACTTCCCGTTTGGATTGAGTAACAAATCACAATCGTTCAAAATGCGCAGCAACTGCACGTCATTGAGTAATAATGAAAGCTTCTAAATCACTCAGTAATTTTGTTGGAAGGTGGTTAATGATTAAGATCATTAATTCACATTGATTTACTGTAAAAAAAAATACCCTCAAACTGCAGCATATCTACAAGTACCACCATCAGAAACCACGTTCCAAAACCAAATATAGAAATGATTCCCTTTTGATCACTTGAGTTTGGTTTCCTGTTGCTTTAACATGTTGAAAGTTTTTGTATAACTTTATTAACAGTGGACTTGGCAACGCCCGAGATGACAGACAGTTCATGGGGGGACAGTGCATAGAGGAGGGGTTCGGAGGTACAGAATGGGTGGTCCTAGTAGCAGGTGTCATACCATGAACAAATATTGGAACTAGGATGCTGAATGAAAGTTCTGGATTTTTTATGCTTCTGTTCCCTGTTAAGAATGGGAGAAAATGAAGATGATTACATGAAATTGGGATAAAATAAAAAGGGGAACTGATAAAGCGAGCTGCCTGAAGTGGGTTTTGATATGCAAATTAGCATAGTGGTTACCTATGTGACTTGGAGAAAACAATGGGATATAGAAGAATTAACTTCAAAGTTGAGAGACAATGGAATTGGCACTTATGTGTTAAAAAGCCGGGCCCATAGGGTGGGTAACCTCAAAGGGAAAGAATGGTATATCCATAGCACAATAACTGGAGAAAGGGACACAGTAGCAGCAGCTACCATCACATCTCTCCTGAAAACAAGTTATTCCTTAAAAGGCAGCTAGTTAAAATCTAAAACTTGAACTGAGAAGATTACACCATTGGTGAAGTTTTTTTTTTAAATTTAGATTACCCAATTATTTTTTCCAATTAAGGGGCAATTTAGCGTGGCCAATCCACCTACTCTGCACATTTTTGTGTTGTGGGGGCGAAACCCACGCAGACACGGGGAGAACGTGCAAACTCCACACGGACAGTGACCCAGAGCCGGGATCGAACCTGGGACCTCAGCGCCGTGAGGCGGTTGTGCTAACCACTAGGCCACCGTGCTGCCCTCCTTTGGTGAAGTTGAAGACAGTTTTCCAAATGTGGACAAATAACCCGTGCATGGTAATTATCTGCTGGATTGAGTTGATAGAGTTATATAATACTGGATGTTGTTTGGGAACAAGGGGCATTTCAGAGTTCAGGGAGCATAGGTATTTGAGAACAAAGGGGTAACCATGTAATTCTGTGAGTATATAGCCATCAGTGGGAAGGCAGTTGCACAGTGGTAGTGCCATTGGACTAGTAATGCAGAGATCCAGGTTAATGCACTGGGGACTGGGTTTAAATCCTGCCACAGCAGATGGTGAAATTCGAATTAGATTTTTTTTAAAGTCCAATGATGACCAGGAATCCATTGTCGATTGTCGTAAAAGTTCACCTGGCTCACTAATGTTCTTTAGAGAAGGAAATCAGTTGTCCTTACCTGGTCTGACTTACATGTGACTCCAGATCCACAGCAATGTGGTTGACTCGTAAATGCCTTCAGGGTGGGCAATAATGCTGGCCCAGCCAGCAATACCCACATGCCATGAATGAATAAAAAAAAGTTAAGTGTACTGTTGAAGTGTATTGCGGTCCTTCTTGTCATACGTTTTGCTTTTAAGTAATAAATATTCTGTATTAATTGATCACAAAATGACTGTACTATTTCTCCCTGGTTTGCAAATTTTTTCTCACATTATACCAAATTGAAAATATACACCACTAAGGATCAATGTTCCAAGTTACCTTTCTGGGTTTTGGGCTGCCCTCGCATTTAACTCCAGCAGAGCTCTTAACATCTCTAACATGTCCAGTTAATCTACATCCAGGTCACAGTGCATTCATACTTCCTTCATTGAATCATAGAATTTACACTGCAGAAGGAGGCCATTCAGCCCATCGTGAATGCACCGATCCTTGGAAAGAGCACCCTACTTAAGCCCACAGCTCCACCCTTTCCCCGGAACCCCGTAACCCAGTAACCCCACCCAACGCTTTTTGGACACTCAGGGCAATTTATCATGGCCAATCCACCTAACCTGCACATCTTTGGACTGTGGGAGGAAACCGGAACACCCGGAGGAAACCCACGCAGACAAGGGGAGAACATGCAGACTCCGCACAGACAGTGACCCAAGCTGGGAATCGAACCTGGGACCCTGGAGTAACCACTGTGCTACCGTGCTGCCCGAAGGTGCGGGACCAGTGTTGCTGCAAATTTTTTTAAGAAGTCCACTGGGAATCTGTCCGGACCCGGTGTCTTCCCAGATTGCACAGTGTTGATACTCTCTATGATCTCCCCAGTGCTAGTGATGCTTCTGTCCGTTTTCTTTCCTCCCCCATGTCCAGTCCGTCGAAAAACTGTTGCATCTTCGGATCCCCAAGGGAACCCCTGGTAGTAGGTCTCAACCACCTGGTTGATCTTGTCTAGCCAAGGCTAGCCTGCAGTTTTTATCTTTCACCTGTGCTATTTCCCACGTGGCTGCCTGCTTTCTCAGCTGCGGCTACTCCCAATCACACTTCAACTCATACTGGGGTATTGATTCAATGATTCCACAATCATCCTCCAGTAGCTTTTTTAAAAAATCATTTACGGGTTGTGGGTATCGCTGGTTAGGCCAGCATTGATTGCCCATCTCTATTTGCCCTTCAGAAGGTGGTGGTGAGCTGCCTTCTTGAAACGCTGCAGTCCTTGAGGTGTAGCTACATCCACTATGCTGTTACGAAGGATTTTGCCCCAGCAACAGTGAAGAAATGGCAATATATTTCCAAGTCAAGGTGTTGAGTGACTTGGAGGGGAACCTCCAGGTGGTGGGGTTCCCAGGTATCTGCTGCTCTTATCCTTCTAAATGATAGTGGTCATGGTTTTGGAAGATGCTGCTTAAGGAACCTTGGTGAGTTACTACAGCGCATCTTGCAGATGGTACACATGGCTGCTACTGTTCGTTGGTGGTGGAGTTTTTGAATGTGGAAGGGGGAGAAATCAAGCGAGCTACTTTGTCCTGGATGGTATCAAGCTTCTTGCACTCATCCAGGCAAGTAGAGAGTATTGCATACACTCCTGACTTGTGCCTTGTAGATGGTGGACAGGCTTTGGGGGGGTCAGGAGGTGTTACTCGCCATAGGATTCCTAGCCTTTGACCTGCCCTGGTAGCCACAGTATTAATATGGCTAGTCCAGTTCAGTTTCTGATCAATGGTAACCCCCAGGATGTTGATTATGGGGGATTCCGCGATGGTAATGCCATTGAATTTCAAGGGGCGGTGGTTAGATCCTCTCTTGTAGGAGATGGTCATTGCTGACACTTGTGTGGCACCAATGTAACGTGCCACTTGTCAGCCCAAGCCTGGATATTGTCAGGTCTTGCTGCATTTGGACAAGGACTGCTTCAGTAGCTGAGGAGTTGCAAATGGTGCTGAACATTGTACAGTCATCCACAAACATCCCCACTTCTTACATTATGATGGAAGGGAGGTCATTGATGAAGCAGCTGAAGATGGTTGGGCCTCGGACACTGCCATGAGGAACTCCTGCAATGAAGTCCTGAAGCTGAAATGATTGACCTCCAACCATCACAACCATCTACCTTTGTGCCAGGTATGACTCCAGCCAATGGAGAGTTTACCCAAATGAAAATTCATTATCAGACATGAAGCAATCAGAAGCTATTCAATCTTTGTGTTGAATGCTGTCCTCACTCAGTGTAGGGATTCATTGGGTAAGAATAGAAAGAAAGAACAGTATTAGCCTGAGTTCAACGCAAGAACTCTCATCTCTGTCAGATATGTTTTAGTGTAGGAATCCCTCTAAAGTGTGTGTCTGTCTGTGTGTGTCGGCATTTGTATGTATGTGTGTGATGTCTTGTGTGTGTGCCTGTTTGTGTGTGTGTCTGGAATGTTTCTGTCTGTGTATGTGTGTGTTTCTGTGTCTGTATGTCTTTGTCAGTGTTTCTGTCTGTGTATGTGTCTGTGTTTGTGTGTGTTTCTGTGTCTATGTCTGTGTTTGCGTGTGCCACATATACCACATATTGAAATAAACAGACAATTCACAGCTTTGTGGAAGTTCAGTGACTTCTAAATGTAAGCTGTTCATGGACAAAATATTAGTGCTCAAGGAAGTCTGTAGCCCAGCCAGTACACAGAAAACAGAGGGAACTGTAAAACTGCTGAGTTCCAATGACTGGCAACCAAGGACTTATAATAACAATAGTTTATTAAGTAGTCTGAGCAGCTCTCACATGCTTCTACTCTACCCAATTTCTGGGGAGAACGCCTGCTCTTCAGTCATGTGACCCTTTAAGTAGCTGCAGCAGGGGCAGCAGGGTAGCATGGTGGTTAGCATAAATGCTTCACAGCTCCAGGGTCCCAGGTTCGATTCCCGGCTGGGTCACTGTCTGTGTGGAGTCTGCACGTCCTCCCCCTGTGTGCGTGGGTTTCCTCCGGGTGCTCCGGTTTCCTCCCACAGTCCAAAGATGTGCGGGTTAGGTGGATTGGCCATGCTAAATTGCCCGTAGTGTCCTAATAAAAAAGTAAGGTTAAGGGGGGGGGGGTTGTTGGGTTACGGGTATAGGGTGGATACGTGGGTTTGAGTAGGGTGATCATGGCTCGGCACAACATTGAGGGCCGAAGGGCCTGTTCTGTGCTGTACTGTTCTATGTTCTATGTTCTATGTTCTATCACGTCATCACATGACCACTCGGTCTACAGCTTCCCCGTTTACGTTGGCACAATTGGTGGTACTGAGATGTAACAGTGTTCGTGAACAGTAAATATGTGCAAACCATTTAATAGCCTACCGATTGAACAGGCTAATAATACGTAACTATTTATATTGAGGGAAACACAGATTAAGCTGTTGCAATTGGTGCACAGCCCATCGCGTCTCCTAACCCTGCCTCATTTTGTTGTTTCATTGAAGAGCGTCAAAGGCCCATTATAGATTAGCTCATTAAATAGTCCAGACACCTTGGGCTAGAATCTCCGATTTTGAGGTTATGTCCGGAAGATCCGTGGCGTTTTACGTGGGAAAAATCGGCACCGCCCCCACACCAATCCCCTGACCAGTGAGGGGCTAACAGCTCACATAAAGCTCCCGGCCTCCACGAGAAAACGGCTGGAGAATTGCCAGGTGCGTGGCCGTGCATGTACACGGCGACGACCTGCAGTGGTCGGGCCGTACAACATGGCGCCGGCCATGCGTGGACCCGACCTGCCAGATAGTGCCCTCCTGGCTACCTCCTCGCCACCCCTTGGCCAACCCCCACCAGTCCTCCCAGCCGCCGGAGAAGCCCCCCAGCCAGCAGCACGGCTCCCGCCCAACTGTGGCAGCACTGGACCCAGTCCGCAGCCATGAACTCAGCCCATCCGGGGCGGAGCATCGGGGGAGGTTCCTTAAGGTGACATTCTGAGGAGCTAGACAAAAGACAGGTAAGTATAGGCCAGTTAGCTTAACCTCTGCAGTGGGGAAAATGCTTGAATCTAACATCATGGAAGAAATAGTGAGACATCTGGATATTAATTGTCCCATTGGCAGATGCAGCATGGTTGATGAAAGGTAGGTCATCTTTAACTAATTTACTAGAATTCAGTGAGGACATTACAATCGCAGTGGACAACGGGGAACCGGTGGATGTGGTGTCTGGATTTCCAGAAGGCATTCGACAAGTGCCGCACAAAAGGCTGCTGCTTAAAATAAAGGTGCATGGCATTACAAGTAATGTATTTGAATGGATAGAGGATTGGTTGACTAAAAGAAAGGAAAGTGTGGGGATAAATGGGCGTTTTTCTGGTTGGGGCTCAGTGGCTAATGATGCGCCCCAGCGATCAGTGTTGGGATCACATTTGTTTATAATTTACGTCGATGATTTGGAGTTGGGGACCAAGTATAATGTGTCAAAGTTCGCAGATGACACTAAGATTAGTGGTAGAGCAAAGTGTGCAGAGGACAGTGAAAGTCTGCCGAGGGGTTGGCAAGGGTCTGGCAGATGGAGTACAATGTTGGTAATTGTGAGCGACAACAGGCCGTCCTATCGTTTCAGGCAATGGGACACTGTGTGAGAACCTCTCTGGCGACATCAAGGACATCTTGAAACCCATCATACAAGGAACGCCCAGCTTCTGTCGCGACACTACAAAGTTCTTACAGAAACTCAACACCCATGGACCAGTTGAACCAGGAACATTCCTCGTCACAATGGACGTCTCGGCACTCCACACCAGCATCCCCCATGAAGAAGGCATTGCTGCAACAGCCTCAGTACTCAAACCGACAACTGCCAATCTCCAGAAGCAATTCTACAACTCATCCGCTTTATCCCGGATCACAACATCTTCACCTTCAATAACAAGTTCTTCATCCAGACATATGGAACAGCCTTGGGGACCAAATTTGCACCTCAATGCGCCAACATCTCCATGCACAAGTTCTAACAAGACCTCTTCACCGCACAGGACCGTCAACCGCGCTATACACCAGATACATCAATGTCATTTTTTCCTTTGGAACCACGGCAAAGAATCACTGAAGCAACTACACAATTCTATCAATAAGTTCCATCCCACCATCAGACTCACCATGGACTACTCTACAGAATCGGTTACATTCTTGGACACATGCATCGCCAACAAGGATGGTCACCTCAGCCCTTCACTTTACCGCAAGCCCACGGATCGCCTCACGATTCTCCACCTCTCCAGCTTCCACCCGAAACATATTAGAGAAGCCATTCCCTATGGATAAGCCCTCCATATACACAGGATCTACTCAGATGAGAAGGAACGTAACAGACATCTACAGATGCTGAAAGACGTCCTCATAAGAATGGGATATGGCGTTCGACTCATCGATCAACAGTTCCAACGCGCCACAGCAAAGAGTCGCACCAACCTCCTCAGAATACAAACACGGGGCACGACCAATAGAGTACCCTTCGTCGTCCAGTACTTCCCCGGAGCGGAGAAACTACGATATCTTCGTTGGAACATTCAAGGAATTAAGAGTTATGGTGAGTGGGCGGGTAAGTGGAGCTGAGACCACAAAAAAAAATCAGCTATGATCTTACTGAATGGCGGAGGTATGATCAGTCAGCTCGTAGACAACATGAAAATTGGTGGTGTGGTAAACAGGGTGGAGGAAAGCCTTTGATTACAAGATGAGAGAGACAGGCTGATCAGATGAGCAGGACAGTGACAAATAGAATTTAACTCTCAAAGGTGTGAGGTGCTGCATTTTGGGAGGACTTAGAAGGGAATATCAAATGAACGGCAGGATTCTAGGATACAGAGGACCATAGGGACCTTGGTATGCATGTCCATAGGCCCCTGAAGACAGCAGAGCAGGCAGATAGGATGGTTCAGGAGGCATATGGGTACTTGCCTTTATTAGCTGAGGCATTGAAAGTAAGAGCAGAGAGGTGATGATGGAGCTATAAAATATTTGTTAGACCACAGCTAGAGTAGGGTGTGCAGTTCTGGTTGTTACACCATAGGAAGGATGCGATTGCACTAGAGAGGGTGCAGAGGAGATTCATCAGGATATTGCCTGGGCTGCAGTGTTTCAGCTATGAGGAGAGGCTGGTTAGGTTGGGGTTGTTTTCCTTAGAGTATGGAAGGCTGAGGGAGGTCCTGATCGAGGTGTACAAAATGATGACGGACATGGATAGGAAGACACTTTTCACCTTTGTAGAGGGCTCAATAACAAGGGGCATAGATTTAAGGAAGGGGCAGAAGGGATTTGAAGCAAAGTTGTTTCCCCAGCAGGTGGTGGGAATCTGGAACTCACTGCCTGAAAGGGTGCTGGACGTGGGAACCCTCATAACATTTAAGAAGCATTTAGATAAGCATTTGAAATGCTTAAGCGTACAAGGCAAATCGGATTCAAATAGATAGATGCTTGATGACCAGCACAGATCTGATGGGCCAAAGGGCCTCTTTTTGTGCTGTAAAAGTCTATGACTCAATGATGTCTGCCTGTAGAGCATCTTTGAGTTCCTGGATTTGATAATAGTCATGATGTCTATTTCTTCCTCTCAATCTGCCTGGTCTTTGGTGGGTAGGACGGCATGGAAAGGTCATCAGCCAATTGAAACTCCTTACCACATTTGTACATGACGCTGAGGTTGTAGCAATGTAGCTTTAGTAACATGCGCATACGCAGTGTGAAGAGGCTTTTTAAAAAATAGTTATGAAGCTGATGGTCAGTTTCAATACTTGCAGGAAGATCATATATGAAGTCAGCAAATTTCTGACAGGCGGACATAAAAGTGAGGAGTTCCTACTCGATCTGTGTATAACGTGTCCCAGTGACAGCAAAGGCTGGCTACAGACTGCACCAAGTCTGTGCTGGGAGACGTCTGGTGATAGGAGTACAGGTGCTCGAATGTCAGATATCGTACCACCAGTGGGGTTGAGAGTGCCTGTTTTGAATCTGTTAAAGATTGTTGTGTGGCACCCCTGCCAATAACATGCAACATCTTGGTGGAGGAGCTGACAAAGATGTCCAGTGACTTCACTGTAACAAGGAATGAACATTGCAAGATCATCATGCCAAGGAAGCATTGTAACACGTGCTAGTCCATGGGAATGGCCTTCTGTCATATAGCCGTTGTCTTGCCTGGATCTGGCTTCACACTATTGGTTGTTAGTGACCCATTAGTGGCCTCACGGTAGCATGGTGGTTAGCATCTATGCTTCACAGCTCCAGGTTCGATTCCCGGCTGGGTCACTGTCTGTGTGGAGTCTGCACGTCCTCCCCGTGTGTGTGTGGGTTTCCTCTGGGTGCTCCGGTTTCCTCCCACAGTCCAAAGATGTGCGGGTTAGGTGGATTGGCCATGCCAAATCCAATCCAATCCAATCCGTAGTGTAAGGTTAATGGGGGGATTGTTGGGTTACGGGTATACGGGTTACGTGGGTTTAAGTAGGGTGATCATTGCTCGGCACAACATCGAGGGCCGAAGGGCCTGTTCTGTGCTGTACTGTTCTATGTTCTATGTTCTATGTTCTATGTTTTATGTAGGGAACCTGGTTTATACTGAATCTCCACTTGGCAGGATTGAACTTCTGCTGTATATCCTGATTCTGTTGAGGCCGAGATGAAGACATGCACCATGTTCTTGCACAGTATGATCCAGGCCAGGATGTCACTGATGATGATTTCACAGGGTTGGCCTGCAAAGAGTTGCACCATGCACCGCTGGAAGATCTCGCTGCTAGTGGAGATCCAAAAGGGCATATGAAGAAAACTATGTATGTCTACTGGAGACATGAGTGTGGTAAAATTTGAGGATTCTTCATTTAGTGGAATTTGCCAGAACATTTTGCATCCAGGATGCTGAACACCTTAGCATTTGGTATGTCTGCTATCAGCTATTCCACCCACTGTCTTCATATGGTGATGAGGTCTGAGCAGCACCTTGTTCAAGATCCCTGGATCAATACATATCCTGACCCCGTCATCGTTCTTTACTGCGGCCACCATTGCTGAAACCCATTCCGTGGCCTCATCTATAGGGGTTACGACACCCAGTATTGTTATTCAATGTAGCCCATTGTCTACCATCTGCTTCGTGTCTACTAGCGCTCTTCCCAGTGCACAGACTAACGGTACTGAATTATCTTGTCTCATGTGGTACATTACTGGTAGCTTACCAATGACATCACAGTCGAAGAGGTCTTTTACTCTATCATTTCTGGGGCCTGATAATGCAGAGTATGTACCTCTGGACCAAGTTGGATGAACTCCAGTCCCAAAAACCTAGCAGTGGCCTTACGTTCTGGTCGATGATGTGAAACCTGAAACTATGTGGCCACACCTTCAGTGTGATTGTTTGTCTACCATTGACTATCTGGGTATGGGGGTCCGGTGCTGCATTTGGATTTAGTTCCCACAGCATTTGCCTGGGCAACATGTTACATTTTGCTCCATGTCAATCTTTACTTTATTGTTTGCATTGCAGCATATCATGTTCAGGATGGTGAAGATCGCTGTGACAACGCCGACGCTCTCACAGTCGAGTGTTGTTGGAGGCTCAGTGGTTTGGATGCACTGACAGAACTCCAATTGGTTCGCTTTGCTAATGATGTTAACCTTGGAGGTTACTGAAAGTATTTGGACTATAGTGGCTACTCTAGACACTTCATTAACCCGTGCAGTTCTTACAGTTATGATAATACCACAAATGCGGAGAAATAGTTGTGCCATCCTGCCAACTCCTGACACCGTGTAGAAGTGCTGGCTTCTAATAACTGGCAACCAAGAACTTATATCAATAACTTATTGAGAGCTCTGAGCAGCTCTTAACAATTTTCACTCTGCCCACGCTCCGAGGTGACATGAGACCTTTTAAGGAGCGGACCCATCACAGGCCCACTCGGTGTGTAATGAAGGAATGCTGCAATGTCAGAACTACCGGGCGCGATTCTCCGCTGCCCATGACGGGTCGGAGAATAGCGGGAGGGCCATCCCGACATTTTTCCCGACCTCCCGCTATTCTCTCCCCCCCCCCCCCCCCCCCCCCCCCCCCACGGCCGCCCCACAACACAAATCGCTGCTCGCCGTTTTTTACGGCGAACAGCGATTCCCTCCAGGCCGATGGGCCGAGGTCCCAGGCCTTTACGGCCATTTTCACGAACGCAAACACACCTGCTCTCACCGGGCGCGATTCTCCACAAATGCGGAGAGTCGTAAAGGCTGCTGTGAAACTGGCCGTGTTTCACGGCAGCCTCCGCGCCCCCTCCCGGGACCCGATTCTGCCCCCCCGGGCGGGGCTAGCAGCGCGGCCCCGTGAAGCACGGCATCGCGGGCTTAGCGACCGTCGCTAAGCCCGCGCGCCAAGCGTCACGGCGGCTGACGCGCACGATGACGTCAGCCGCGCATGCGCGGTTGGACGGCTCCAACCCGCGCATGCACGGATGATGTCATCACGCATATGCGTCAAACCCGCGCATGCGCGGGACGTCATGTCCTTCAGCCGCCCCGCGGACTGATCCAGCAGGGCGGTGGAGGAACAAAGAGTGCGTGCGGCCGTGCCAATCGGTGCCATGGTTGTCCGGGACGGCACTTTGCGGCCGTTTTCACGAACGGTGAGAGCAGATGTGTTTGCGTTCGTGAAAACGGCCGTAAAGGCCTGGGAACTCGGCCCATCGGTAAAAAACGGCGAGCAGCGATTCGTGTCGTGGGGCAGCCGTGGGTGGGGGGGAGAATAGCGGGAAAAATGTCGGGAAGGCCCTCCCACTATTCTCCGACCCGTCGTGGGCAGCGGAGAATCACACCCACCGTTCGTGAAAACGGCGACAAAGTGCCGTCCAGGACAACCATGGCACCGATTGGCACGGCCGCACCACGGCCGTGCCAAGGGTGGCATGGGCCTGCGATCGGTGGGCACCGATCGCGGGCAGCGTGTCCGATACCCGCGCACTCCTTGTTCCTCCGCCGCCCCGCAGGTTCAGTCCGCGGGGCGGCTGAGGGGCATGACGCCCTGCACATGCGCGGGTTTGACGCATCTGCGTGATGACGTCATCCGCGCATGCGCGGGTTGGAGCCGTCCAACCCGCGCATGCGAGGCTGACGTCATCGTGTGCGTCAGCCGCCGTGACACTTGCCACGCGGGCTTAGTGACGGTCGCTAAGCCCGCGATGCCATGCTTCACGGGGCCGCGCTGCTAGCTCCGCCCGGGGGGGAGAATCGGGTCCCGGGAGGGGGCTGCCGTGAAACACGGCCAGTTTCACGGCAGCCTTTACGACTCTCCGCATTTGCGGAGAATCGCTTTCAAATGAGACATTAAACCAAGGGCTTTTCTGCATTTCCAACTGGGTGATAAAAATCCCACAGTAGTTTCATAAGTAGGGCAGAGGAGTTCCTCCAAGAATCCTGACTAATAATTATCACTCAGCAAACAGACCCTGTGGTCATTGCCCTCAGTGGGGTTTGTAAAACAGCAAAACTGCTGCCCTGTCAACTTATGTTACAACAGAGGCCATACTCCAAGAAATACTACATTGGGATATCCGGTAGTTGAGAAGGGTGCCATATAGGGGAAAATTATTGCTTTCTTTATAATCTCAAATTGGGATTCATTTACCCTTCAAGACACTTTTATTTTTAATCTTAATCAATGCTGCCTATTCCAAGCTGGAAAACGGGAACAGACTTGAGATCGATTTCCAGAAAGTTGATGTCAAGAGCTTTTGTGAAGCATTTCAGTCTCATCAATTGATAATGAGCTGCAAAGAAGGCCAGGGTTAAATTGTTGCTAACTTATTACTCGTCAGTACTCATTAGCATGATGTTTTGGGCATGCCCCAAGCTTAGAGGGTTTTGGCAGGGTTTCGCGAAGGCAATGTCCACGGTACTCAAAACATGGGTTATGCCGAGTCTGGAGGTGCTGATCTTTGGAGTGGCGGAAGATCCAGGAGTAAAGGGGGCGAAAGAGACCGACGTCTTGGCCTTTGCCTCCCTGGTAGCTCAGAGACGGATCTTATTAATGTGGAGGGACTCGAAGCCCCGAATGTAGAGACCTGGGTTAGTGACATGGCTGGGTTTCTCAGTCTCAAGAGAATAAAGTTCGCCTTAAGAGGGTCAATGTTAGGGTTCAACTGGAGGTGGCAGCCGTTCATCGACTTTCTCGGGGAAAATTAATATGTCAGTAGAAGCAGAATTCCAAAGGGGGTGGAGTGGAGAGGGCCGGACTGTTTTTTTATGGTTGGGGTGGGTGAAGATTATGATGGGAATGGAAATGTTTATTTTTACCATGTTTATGTCGCTGTTATTGTTATTATTATAAAAATTTGCAAATACCCGAATAAAAATATATTTTTTTAAAAGTACTGATTAGCATGGGGACAGCACGGTGGTGCAGTGGTTAGCACAGCTGCCTCACGGCACCAAGGACCCATGCTCGATCCCAGCCCCGGGCCACTGCCCGTGTGGAGTTTGCCCATTCTCCCTGTGTCTGTGTGGGTCTCACCTCCACAACCCAAAGATGTGCAGGGTAGGTGGATTGACCACGCTAAATTGCCCCTTAATTGCAAAAAAAATGGGCACTTTAAATTTAAAAAAAGGTACTGATTAGCATCAGGTATGGATAGTCTAGGACAGGCTTCAGTATTGGATTTGTATAGTTTCCCACAAAGGGGAAAAGAAGGGCTACCTGAATGACTAAAGATATGAGAGGTCATTTTCCCCAGATACTTCAGGTGCTAAACAGCCTCCAAGATGAAGTCTTTAGCTGAAATGGCAGTTTTGTCTGTGTTCAGGACTCAAGACACCATCTTGGTAAAGGAGTTGAAACCTGTGTTGTGATTATCCTTTTGGCAACAGTTGGGGTGGATTCAGAGGTGGATGACCACAAATGCTGGATATCTGACAATCCCTAGCTGGACTTGGAGCCTGGTCTCGGGACACTACCACTGTGCCATAACACCTTCACGTGTCTTGGGATTATCTGTACAGAGGATGAATACATTGCTGATTGACACTTAAATTGCCTTAAATTAAGGAGGCTGCATACCACTTTGGTGGCTCATACTTCATCTAACAACCTCTCCCCATAGCAACCAGCTGATTTAAGTATACAAGCTGTTACTGAGGATTATTAAAAGCTATAATCACCTTTCATTGTTCAGTTGCTGCTGATGGTTTGAAGAAGGCTTTTGAAAAGCTTTCTGGGACACTTTGTCAAGATGTCACCAAATCTCGAGCAATATTTATTTTGGAAATTATCTGAGGATTTCATCTGCCGAGAGTGTGCTATTGTTACTCCAGTTTATGGGACACCTGAGGGGTGCCATGGAGGAACAATGGTTAGCACTGCTGCCTCACAGCGCCAGAGACCCAAGTCCATATCCGGCCTGGGCTGACTTTCTGTGTGGAGTTTGTACATTCTTGCCGTGTCTATATGTGTTTCCTTCGAGTACAGTACACCCCCCCTGAGGGTCTTCTGCTTTGTGGTGGTCTGCTGTGCCCTCCACACCCTGGCACATCTACAGGGCGAAATGCTGGAAGAGGAACATGCAGCTTTCTCTGAGGAGAAGGAGGAGGTGGACTAGGAGGGGCTGGAGGACAAACCTGGGGAGGAGCCTTAGGAGGAGCTGGAGGATGGAGGACAAATGGCGGCAAGGGTCCACAAGGACCAGGAACTCCCTCATCATCGCCCGATTCTCATAGGACGCGGCTTTGTCTGTTACCTCCCCCCATTCCCCTCCCACATTCCCCTCCCCTCCCTCTATTCCCCTCCTTCTCCCATTCCCTGGCCCTCCACCAATCCCCTCCTTTCCCTCATTCCCATACCCTTCCCTGCACCCCCTCCCCCCTCAGATACCCCCCCCCCCCCCCCCTCAGGTGCTAGGGTGTGCGAAGGAACAAGCATGAAGATCGGATGTGGGTAGGGTGCAAGATGTCAGCCAGTGATTTGTTAGAGGGGGCTGGGTGAATTGGGAATTTGAGGGGTGGCAGGCAGAACTAATGCCAGGAGAGAGATGGTAACCTTCCGTTGCAGCTCGGTGGAGGTCGTTGATGTAGTGATCTGCATCACTGTGTATACACAAGGGGTTCATGTAAACACACGACAACTAAGTAACAACCAGAGATGTCATGACATGCAGATACACAACCAATGGGCCATTAAAACAGGACACAACCAATGAGTAATCAGGACACCCAGAGGTGGCATTACCACAAGGGGGCACTACACGACCCACATAAAAAGGACAAGGCACACAGGCTCTGCCTCTTCCACCAGCAGAAACCAAGATAGCAGGACAGGGTTGATTATCAGCAACATCACACCCTAGCACATAGTCGAGAACAAGCTTGTATAGTTAGCAGAATAGACTGAGTTACTAGAGGCAGATTTGTAGAGTCTCGAACTCATTTAAGAGCATTGTTAATCGTTCAATAAAAATGTTAAACATATTTCCGAGTCTGGAGCATCTTTCAGCAGAGCCTACATCAAGTAGCAGCTTATGTTACTCGCAATAACATAACACAACAGTTAACATTGGACACTGGTCCTCCAGGTCATGCTGCCCGCAGTGACAGCCACTGCCACTGCCTCGCAGGCAGCATTAGTGGCCCTGCTGCTGGGTATCCGATCCCTCCTCAGGGGAACAGGATGCCCAGTCTCGCCTCCATAGCATCCAGAAGCCTCGCCAGGTCAGCATCGTCAAAACGAGGAGCAGGTCTTTGTGCTGCCCTGCTGGTGTGTTGACTGGGAGTGAGTGGTAAGGAAGCGTTTAATAGCAGCTCCCCCTTGTTAGCGGCAAGACACTGAGGCGTGAGTCTGGCGAGACGGCCAGTAATGGCGAGGAGCTCATGGGGGCCCATTTCCGGTACTAAGTGCGGTTAAATGCAGGCCAAGATCTTGCCAACACAGCCGTTGGGATACACCCCACCAATCGGACCCAAAATGACACTATTTCTGTTAAGTCGCTCCCTATGTTTTTTTAAAAAAGGAACTTGTGCCTTCAGCACTGGCCTCCTCTTTGCAATGCTGCCAGTGTGGTCTGGACACAGCAGGTGCAACCGGCAATGTGGTTTCCCAGTCACATGCTGCAGGCAGCCTTCAATCTCCTTCAAGGCAGCCTGCCCCTTAAAGGCAAGGTGGAGAAAAGGTTTGCCGGAATGGAAAATCTTGAAAAATGAATACAGGGCATGCAGAGGAAAGCAGACTGATGTGGGTGCTGGAGGCTTTAGTGGTGGAAGTGGGCAAGAGGGGAGATGTCATGGCTTCACAGGGTTTGCAGGGGATGGAAAAATCTGCACTCATATACCTGCTCAGTAACCTATCTTGCGCATAGGGCTGGGTACTCCTGCCCCGCCCGCCGTAAGAACGCCGCAGACAATGGAGAACTCCATTGACCTCGGGTGGGATTCTCCAGTCACCGGGCGGACATGGGCAACACCGTGGCACAATGGTTAGCGCAGTTGCTTCACAGCTCCAGGATCCCAGGTTCGATTCCCGGCTTGGGTCACTGTCTGTGCGGAGTCTACACGCTCTCACCATGTGTGTGTGGGTTTCCTCCGGCTGCTCCAGTTTCCTCCTACAGTCCAAAGACGTGCAGGTTAGGTGGCTTGGCCATGATAAATTGCCCTTAGTGACCAAAAAAGGTTACCTCGGGTTACTGGGTTGCAGGGATAGGGTGGAGGCGTCAGCTTAAGTGGGGTGCTCTTTCCAAGGGCCGGTGCAGACTCGATGGGCTGAATGGCCTCCTTCTGCACTGTAAATTCTGTGATTCTATGAGTCTGTGATGAATCCCGCCCATAGTGTTAATAAATCAGTTTGAAAGAACTGCCTGAGTTAGACTACAGTCTCTCTAGATAGGATGGGCCAAACAACCAGCATACAAAATATGTTAGCAGCACGGTGACACCAATCTATAAGGATTGGTGCAATTGATGGGACACCACAGCGCAAAAGTGCAAGAAAACCCAGCAGAAGTTGCAAATGCAACTTAGAGGGGAGGAAACTGGAAAGCAGACACAATGCCAGCACGAGATGAGCAGTTACTGTCCTTTCTGCAGCCATCCAAAATCTTCAAGGGCCTCAAGGAGGCCAGAGTGGGTAGTTTTGGAGGAAACCCTTCTTCGGTTATTGAGCGGCATTGGGGTTGCACACTAAAGAGCAGCAACTCCAGGTTCATTTATTCCTCTGCGCCGTCGGGCTTGTCGCCAAATATGTCCTCATCCTGAGGGGGGAAGAGACTTCCGCAGACTCCAAGACTGGCCTAAAAGCGTTGGCGCATACACAGATACATAGAAGATAGGAGCAGGAGGAGGTCTTTTAGCCCTTGGATCCTGCTCCGCCATTCAGCACGATCGTGGCTGATCATCCACCCCAATATTTCCGTCCGCCACGGAACCTCATAAATGAGCAATCGGCATGTTATGCAGGCCAAACGCAAGGATAAATCATGCTGCAATCTGCCATGACATTGCTTGGTAGTCAAGGGCAACAGCCCCACACACTCAAAAACCATGGCAAATGGACAAACCCTACAGCAACCATGTTGAGGTGCTTACGTTGCAGCACAAAGATATAGCGAAGACACCCGGATTGTCCAGCAATGGGGGGTGGTGGTGGGGGGGGGGGGGGGGGGGGGGGGGGGGGGGGGTGGGGGGGGGGGGGTGGGGAGGGATGCAGAGTCTTTCCAGTGTGGCAAGTCAGGACGCTTCTGAAAGTCAACACCTTTAATAATGAAAGGAGACAAAAGAATATTTATGGAATAAAAACTATCCGAAAATTCAAAAATAATAACAGGCGAAATTACAGCGTTCTCGGGTAAGTAAATGATCTTAATCAAGACTATTGACCAGTGTCAGTGCAAGCACAGTGGCACAGTGGTTAGCACTGCTGTCTCACAGCACCAGACACCCGGTTCAGTTCCGGCCTTGGGTGACTGTGTGGAGTTTGCACGTTTTCCCCGGGTCTGCATGGGGGTTTCCTCCGGGTGCTCCGGTTTCCTCCCACAGTCCAAAAATATGCAGGTTAGGTGGATTGGCCATGTTAAATTACCCTTAGTGTCCAGTGATATGCAAGTTAGGTGGGGTTACAGGTTTAAGGGGATAGGACAGGGGAGTTGGTCTAGGTAGGGTGCTCTTGGAGAGGTTTGGTGCAGACTCGATGGGCTGTATGGCCTCCTGCACTGTGATTCTGTGATTCTAAGTTAAAGGCCTTGACACCAAGTTTAACATTGACACTGGAACTGTTCCAATAATAGCTGATCACCTAGACTGGCTCCAATCAATGCCCTACTCTCCATCAGATTTGAAATTGCAAGCTCCAAGGGGCACAAACCCCCCCAAGGTTGGCTAATTACCACTCTGGCTGGCTAATTACCACAAAGAGTGACAGATTGTTAATACTCCCTATGTTGTCCACAATTAGCATTAATCCTGAATGAGTGGAAGTGTTGATATACTACTGGGTATTCTGGAAAATGCGGATGACAACTTGTAATTGGACAACTGGATGCCCTTCTTGAGGAATTTCCAAAGTTATCTTTAAAACCAGTGGATTTTCATCCTTTTTAAAATGTATTTATTCGGAGGATGTGGGTGTCGCTGGCAATTTTATTTCCATCTATCCATTCCCTTGAGAAGATGGCAGTGAGCGTCTTCTTGAACCGCTGCAGTGCATGTGATGTAGGTACACTCACTGTGCAGTTAGGGAGGGAGTTCCAGGATTTTCACCCAGCGATATATTTCCAAGTCAGAATGGTGAGTGACTTGGAGGGGGAACTTGAAGATGGTAGCGTTCCTGTGCATCTTTTGACCCAGTAAATCACTGCATCTGGCAGATGGCAACGATTAGCAAAGCCCCATCAACCCTCCCAGTTGGAACATATGTAAAGCGCACCAGCACAATAGGAGAATACTGGTTTGATCCCTTAGTGATTAGCAGTGATCCAACTATCAGGGAAGTCCTTCAATAGAACAAAGGTGTTTTGCCAGACATAAACATGACTGTGGCCAGATACCAGGGGAGGTGTTAATTGAGGTTCTGGACCCGAAACTCCTGAAACAATACGGCTTCCCCAGATAGAGATAGCTAAGGTAATTGACAGCTTCCTACAGCAGGGTGTACTGAGACCCGTAGTCTCCACCAAAAATGCACCAATTTGGCCAGTGAGAAAACCAGACGGATCATGGCGTCTAACAATCGACTACAGAGAATAAGTAAAGCCACCCCACTCACAGCCCCCAACAAGGGGTGCAGGCAAAATGTTTCACCGTGCTGGATATCAGCAATGGTTTCTGGTCCACCCCCTTATTCTGGTCCTGCCAGTACAAGTTCGTTTTCACCTTCCAAGGCCAGCAATACACTTGGACTTGCCTACCATAGGCTTTCCATAATTCCCCTTCCATTTTCCACAGCTATCCGATTAACAAAATTATCCCGACCCGATTGCCTGGTCCAGTATGTCGATGACTTACTGCTGAAGACCAACACCAGAGAGGTGCATGGAGCTCTGTTAGATGAATTGCTTGCACTGCTCCACTCAAAAGGATGTAAGGTCAACCCGAAAAAGGCACAAGTGATGCAGCCAAAGGCCCCACTACCCTGAAATGTGAGTGCCCTCCGATCCTTCCTAGGTCTGGTAGGGTACTGTGGAAACCACATAGATGGCTTTGCCACTAAAGTAGCTCCACTATCCGACCTCTTAAAGAAAAACGCCCACAGCACACAGCTGCAGCAACAGATTTAAAATGCACCCTCACCACAGCACCAGCCCTATTGTTTCCCGACCCAGAATTACCGTATGCCTCAGAAGTTGCAGCCACTGTCCATTCACATTCACTTACTGCAGGAGCGACACAATAGATTAGGCCCTGCAGCATACGCCTCCCGAGTATTGGACCCAGTCGAACAGGGCTTCTCCGAGTGATAACGGCACCTGCTCAGGTATTTTGCAGGACTTTTCAGACATCACTGGACGAAATCCCGTCACTATTCTTAACGAATGTGATGAACGGTATTAATAACTGCCGTAAACGGTACCTGACCTTTAATACCTTGCCCCTTTAAGAGGCTTGGAACCCTGGGGGACTCAGCCTCTGGCTACGCCCCCAGGAAACGGTATATAGGATAAGGCTCCATGTGGCGAGCATACTTCTCTCGAATGCTGTCCTGTTCTCTATAGATTAAAGCCTTTTGATTACCGACCTCGCTCTCGCGTCGTAATTGAGGGTGCCTCACCGAACACACCCCAAACCAACCTTTGCTGGATGACTTAAGGACCGCTCGATAATCCAGGTCCGCGCTGCACACTGGTCACTGCTACTGCAGGGTGGGGACATCACAGTTAAAAGAACTAAAGCGGCCACATTTTTAGCCAACAACCTACATTATGGGGGAGTCCAACATGAGTGCAAGGTTATAGCCACGAAAGACCCCAGAGGTGCGTTTATTCCCAAACAACAAAAGCCATGGTCAGGAACAAAACATACAACTGCCCAGCAGTCAGACACTGCCCTACAAATTTATGTGATGGAAGTAGGATCATTGGTTGTGGGATCTATGTGGAGGACGCACAGGAACGCCCACTAATAGAACTCGTCCTCCAATTACCTGGTCACCAGGTTGTCCAAGCCACCGAACTGGCCACAGTAGCCTATGTGGTCACTCACCCAGACTCATTTCCCACCCCACGCCATTTTGACAGCATGTACATTTGTAAAAGCCTCACCGAGTTCCTCCCGTTATGGGAAGCCGGAGATTTTGTCTCTGCCGACGGAAAGCCCCTACCTTCAGCCCCTTATTGAACTACATCCTACAGGCCACCAATGGCCACAGGTATGGCTTAATAAAAGTTAAAAGCCATCTTAGAACCTCCGCATCTGGCAACTGCAAGGCAGATGCCCTGGCCAAAGCTGGCGCCCGTACCAAACACTTTTGGCAACCACCGGTAGGAGAAGCAATAAATGCCATGACTGTACTCCAAACCAATGTAGCCGACCTTGCCCAGGGCCAGAACACTGGAATCTACCCAGCCCCATATGACAAGTGGAAGGACAAATTCCAAATTCATGATGGGTTAATTTGAAAGAAGGTACTTACGTAGTCCCCACCCAAGGCAGAAATCAGCTCACCTTACAGTTCCACGATGGACTGAGACACAGGGCATAGACACCATGACATAAAATCTCAAAGAATTATGCTGATGGCCAGAATTACATAGAGAACTGCCTCATCTGTGCCCAAAATAACCCGGACAGATATGGCAGGAAGAACAGCTGAGACATACGCGACCTGTAGAAGGACTCTGGACAAAACTCCAGGTGGATTACACTGTAGGAATGGCCTGGTGATTATAGACACCTTCACCAAATGGGTTGAGGCATTCCCTTCTCAGCCAAAGAACTGGCTCAGCAGATCTTCACATGGTGAGGTCTTCCACGCAACATAGAGTCTGACCAAGGAACTCACTTCACCGGGTACATGCAAAATGTCATAGCCATATTTGGCATTAAACAACATTTTCACATCGCCTACCATCCACAATACAGTGGAACCGTAGAGTGAATGAATTGGACGGCAAAAGCCATTATTCAAACAACCATCCAACAAAATAACACCACCTGCGATACAGTGCTTCCTTTTGCCCATTTACAGCTCTACTGGATTCACATCCCACATACTAATGACATGCCGAAGGGTGTAGAATATTTGCTAAAGCTTGATCTCGCTAACCCCACTCTCACAGCCCTCACACACGAGAAGGCTGTCCACAACTCACTGACAATATTAAAGCGGTCCAGTTAGCTGCGGCTATCCAACTAGGCACGAGGAAAAAAAAGAGTGAAGCCTATTTTGCTAAATAGATACACACCATAGAACATACAGTTGGACAGCAGTTCCTGATTTCCCTGAACAACCCAAGTTCTTTCTTATCCCCAAAGGATGCATGCCCATACATCACAGTCGATAAAATAAGTCCCTCTGTCTACAAAATTCTGTACGCCAATGGGAAGACTGACTCAAAGCATATAGAACTCAAAACCAGCACGTCCACCACCTTGAGGTAGCGCTGGGAGAAGATGGCACCCCTATCACCGCCCCGCCACAGCCCGACTCCTATATCACTTCCCCGCCACAGCCAACAGCCCCTTCAACTCTCGAAACGTCCCTATATACATGAACCGACCAGGAGATGCCAAGCGGCTTGGAAGACTGGCATACCCTCCATGACGTCCTTGCCTGACCTGTTAGCATAAGTCCCACGACCCCCAGACATGGCAGCCACGGCCTCACCAAACGGCACCGGACCACCTTAACAATCACCACCGATGGCGCATCCCACCTCTGAAAGTCCACCTTCATTCCCTCCACCAGTCATGCCAAATTCAATTTATGTAGCTGCTCCCAACTTCGCACAACCTGGATTTCTAGATACCGAAAGCTTGCCCCCAACCCCTGACCTTCTCTTCTCTGGCATTAATCGGCAACACCTCGCTTTTCCCAATGTACAATTTATACCCCGAGAACTGGCCAAATTCCCTCAGGATCTCCATGATCATTTTGAAGCTGCCCACCGGGTGCGAAATAGATAGCAATAAAATGTCCGCATACAGCGAGAATCTGTCCTCAGCCCCACCCCACTCAATCCCTCTCCAACCCCTCAACGCCCAAAGTACCATTGCCAATGGCTCTATCGTTAAAGCAAAAAGCAATGGGGAGAACGGACACCCCTGACTCGTTCCCTGATGCAGCCCAAAGTACCCCAAGCTCATCCTATTCATCTGGACACTGGCCATCGGCGCCCTGTACAGCAGCCGAATCCAATCCACAAAACACTGATCCAAACTGACCTAGCCCCACCAACAAATACGTCCACTCCACCCGATCAAAGGCCTTCTCCGCATCCATTGCCAGTACCACTTTTACCTCCTGCCCTTCCGAGGGCATCATAATAACGTTAAGCAGCCTGCATACATTCGCCGACAACTGCCTTCCCTTCACAATTCCATCTGGTCCTCCACTATCCACCCCCCGGTATACAATCCTTTAGCCGCGATGCTAGCACCTTCGCCAACAACTTCACATCCACATTAAGCAGCGATATTGGCACAACCCACACAGGTCCTTATCTTTCTTTACAATCAGCTAAATGGACACCTGCCACAATGTGGGGGGAGAGAGCTTCCCCTTTCCCTCACTTTGTTGTATATCCCCGCTAGCAGAGGCTCCAACTCCACCCCAAACTTCTTATAAAACCCTGCTGGGAACCCATCTGGCCCCGGGGCCTTCCCTGCCTGCATCGTTCTAACGCTGCCCATCACCTCCCTCAGTCCAATCGAGACCCTCGATCCCTGCACCCTCTCCTCCTGCACCCGAGGGAATTCTAAACAGCCCAGGAATCGCCTCATACCCTCCTCTCCAGGCAGAGGCTCCAACTCATACAACCTCCTGTAGAAGGCATCAAACATCCCATTCACCCCTTCTGGGTCCGACACCACCTTTCCCCTCTCACCACTTACCCTCAGTTAGTGCGCCAACACCCTACTCGCCTTTTCCCCGTACCCGTACACTGCACCTCTGGCCCTCCGCAATTGCCCTACTGCCTTCCCCGTGCACACCAACCCAAACACAATCTGGAGCCTCTGCTTCTCCTTTAATAGCCCCTCCTCTAGCGCAACCGAGTACCTCTAATCCACCCTTAAAATGTCTTCCACTAGCCTTTCTCCCTCTTCTCGCTCCACCCTTTCCCTTTTCGCCTGGATTGAGATAAATTCATCCCCAACCATCGCCCTAAGTGCTTCCCACATCGTGGAGGCCAAGACCTCCCCCATGTCATTCTGCTCCACTTACCCATGGATGGCAGCCGTCATCCTCTCGCACACTCCCGTATCTGCTACCAAACCCACATCCAACCTCCACTGCAACCTCTGGGCCTTCCCCTGTGCCACCCACCCACATATTCACCCAATACCATGTGTGGTCAGAGACCACAATCGCCAAATACTCCGAGTCGGCTTCTCTGCCAGCAGCGCCTTTCCACCTGGGAGTACACCCGGAGCACATATGAGAAGTACGAGAACTCCTTCACCCTCGGCCTCTCAAAACGCCATGGGTCCCCCCCCACCATATGGTCCATGAACTCCCTCAACTCCCTCGCCACCCCCAACCCCTTCAAAGGTCTGGGACACAACAGATCCAACCTTGGATTCAAAACGATATTAAAATCACCCCCCCCCCCCATTATCAGCCAGTGCGTGTCCAGATTTGGGATCTTCCCGAACACCTGCATTATCCCAATTCGGAGCATAAGCATTCACCAGGACTACCGGCATCCCCTCTAGTTTCCCATTGACCATCAAATACCTACCCCTCGGAACAGCCATAATACTACTCACCTCAAAAGCCACTTTCTTGTTGACCAGCACAGTCACCCACCTCACCTTCATGTCCGACCCCGAGTAGAACACCTGTCCTCCCCATCCCTTCCTCAGCATTGTCTCATCTCACAACATCAGGTGCGTCTCCTGCAAAAACACAACGTCTACCTTCAAACTCCTCAAGTGCACGAAAACACGCAACTGTTTAACCGGCCCATTTAACCCTCGCACATTCCATGTAACCAACCTGGTCGGAGGCTCCCAGCGCCCCCCTTTCCCTTGCCCATCAGCCATACCCCTTCTTTATCCTCCTGCACCCCCCCCCCCCACCCCCCTCCCCGGCCCACGTCACAAACATTTCCAGGCCCTTCCAAAGGTGTCCGCTGCCATCCCTCCTTATCCAACTGTGCCACACTAACCACTCCCATGTCAATAGCCCTCGCCCCACCCCTCCTCCCCATAACCAAACCAAAAACCCCTGACGACCCCTCATCCCCCCCAATTCACCCCACCCCCCAAATCTCTCCAAACAACAAACATACAAGGAAAAATAAAAAGCACACTCACCATCATCGCTCCCCCCATCGTAACCTGCCAATCCAGCCCTCCTGCGTGCCCCCATTTTACACAAAAAACACTCAATGTATGTCCTCACATTCCTCCCAGTCCATGGTCCCTCATTAACTCCGTCGCCTCCTCCAGCGAGACAAAAGAAAACTCTTGCTTCTGGTGCGTAACCCACAAACGGGCAGGGTACAGAACCCTGAACTTCACCCCCTTATTGTAGAGGGAGCCTTGATCGGTTGTACCCACCTCTCCACTTGGCCAACTCCTTTCCCATGTCCTGATATATCCGCAGCTCGCTCTCCTCCCAGGTGCATTTGTTGGTCTGCCTCGCCCACCTTAGGATCTTCTCCTTACCAAGGAACCAATGCAGCCTGACCACCATCGCCCTCGGCCTCCTCCTCAGGGCCCCGTGCACCGGATCCACCTCGAGTGGCCAGTCAAAGAATCCCTCCCCCATCAGCTTCTCCAGCAAGCTTGCCACATACTTTGCGGCCTCCGCACCTTCAATGCCTTCAGGCATTCCCACCATCCAGAGGTTTTGCCTCCTGGAGCGGTCCTCGAGATCCTCCAGCTTCTCCATGAGCCTCTTCTGGCTGCTCAGCAACATCCCCCATCTCCTCTTCCAGCGAGGTCAGCCGATCCTTGTGTTGCACCACCGACTCCTTCACCTTTTGGCCCTGAGCCTGCTACCTCTGCTCCACACGCTTGATCTCTACTCTAAGCAGCTCCACCGCCTTCGCCAAGTCCTCTAAGGCCTCCTTCCTCGTGTGCTGGAATTTGCCATTGAGGAATTCCACCAGCTGCACTGTCGACCACTGGGAGGGCAACACTGCTCTCCTGCCCGTCGCTATCTTCTCCTGTGTCTCACCACAAAAACGATCTTGCTCAAGTTCCTGTCTCTTCCTTGTTGCACTTATCATCCGATGTGCCATAAACCTTCCCACCAGTGGAGCTTTACATTCCCTCAGTGCCCGTGCATCATTTGCCATCAAATCCCACACAATTCGGATGCGGATGGACCGGAAAAAATCCCTTGAGCGGGAGCCACCAAATGTGTGACCACTCACACTATGGCCGCCACCGGAAGTCTTCCGTGAGGTTTAGATTTTGAGCAGTGGTTCACTCTCTATCACACAGACACCATCCACTAGACCCTTGGCAGGTAGTGAGAGTGTGGATCTAACAGTTCTTTTTGAAGCTAGTCCAGAGGATGTGGAAACCGGAGGCACTGCAACAGACACTGGCCATCCATGGGAGGACATTTTGGACCTGAGTTGCCTCTTTCTTGAAGCAAGTAATGAGGAAGAAGCTGTTGTAGTACCGAGTGATCCATTGCAAGATACGATTTGAGAGGTTGGTACACGATTTAAGTCTCTATTGTCTTTTTTGAGATGTTTGTAGCATTCAGATCTTTGTCCGACTGACGGAAGGAGTCATGAGGAGTCCGGCTCCAAGTTGGCAGAGGGGAAATCATGGTGTTTGATGTGACCATCAATTCACACGACACGTGGTTGGAAGTGAACAGTGGTTTTAATAGTCTTACAACAGAGCCTGCCTGCGACGAGGTGAACTGGCAGGCAGGCTCACGACTGCCAAGCTTTATACTTCCGGTTAGTGGGAGGAGCCATGGGCGGAGCCAAGGGTGGAGCCCAGTACAAACTCCTCATCTCCCCCTATGGGCAGAGCCGCGCAACTGCTTGTATACCGAGCTTACATAGACACAGTGCATCATATATAATAACAGTGTGAAATACACGGACTGTGATTCACCACAGAGTTTCCCCTCTCTGCAGCCTCTGATCCATCTCTCTGTGGTGCTGCAAACTCAGAGGCACTGATGTTACAGCACCCCTCCCCCACACCTGCTGTAGCCTTTGTGTGGACAGGCCACCTACTTCTCTGACCTTCGATGAAGACGTGGCAATACTCTCTGGTGAATACAGGAACTCATCAAAACACCTTGCAAAACAATCCCCAGTGATTTCAGACACTTTCCAGGGGGGAAAGTTTCATTAATTTAACTTACCTGCAATCAGGGTGCCTAGCCCTTTAAACAATGCCACGGCGGAGTCACCTTGCTGCCACACACATCCTTTTTTCATTTCTTGACAACAGAAGCTCCAGCAGGACCAGTGTTGCCCAATCCTGGCGTCAGATCAGCTGGTTGGGTTGTATGTCGTCACGTGTGCCATTTTCACATGTTTGGGGAGAGGCAGATGAAGCAATTGCGAACACCCATATCAATGATGGACACCGAGTGGACCACACAGTAGCTGTCCATGGCTCTGCCTGTCACTATAGAATGTATGGGCAATATAGAATGTAAGTCTGGGCAGCGTCATTGAATTTCTCACCTTGGTGTGCTTTATCAGCCAGTTCATGCCTGTTTTCCTCCTTTCGCCAAAATAACTCCTCTAGGGGTTAAAATAAAACAGACTAAAATAATAACGCATAATGAACGTCAACTACAAAATTCAATAGAGAACCAAGCTGAATACCAACATTACAGGGAAGAACTGAAACAGGAAATAAAAGGAGCAAAGTGTCTGAGAATAGATTACTAGGCAAGAGAAAAGGGTAGCCAAAAGTCTTTAATAAAGATATAAATAGTAAAAATGTAGCAAAAGAAGGATGAGGCCAATTCGGAACCAGAAACAAGGGACGGGATTCTCCGCCCAGTGATGCTGGAATCCCAAATCGCGATCAGGCGGGGAATCATCGTTAGAGAATCGAGGCTGGCGCCTGGCCCCCAACGTAGCGCCATGTTCCGCCACCTCGTTGATGGCGTAGATGGGTTCCACGGCAAGTGCTGGCATGGGGATGCAAATCGTACAGTAACACCTGTTAACAGATAACTGACGGGCCCAACCCAATCGTGTCCAGCCTCCCACAATGCTCTGACTCCGCCATGTGGAAGTGATGCTGGCTGGTTCATTTGTGGTATTTAAAAACGGGAACCGGGCTGTTGAGGAAGTGAGACGAGGTAAGGAGTGTTTCCCAAGGAGAAACCGTGGGCAGCCAGTCATGATGCTGGCTGGAGGGGGCATCTGCCAGGGCCAGGGGGGAGTGGCAGGGGGGGCAAGCAGGAGATGGGACTTGTCCCCCGAGACAAGGTTGGCCAGGAATGGGCCGCCATTGCTGCAGCCCGTAAGGTAGCCATCTGGCTGCACGCTTCATTGACTGCCGACTGAGACCTGTAAAGGTGTCGCCGTTACCGGCCATATGGGTGCCCCCCCCCCCCCCGCACTCCCCCCCAGCCCACCCCCCGAGGAACCCTCAGACCCCAACTAACCCACCTTTGGGATGTGCGTGGTCCAGCACAGCTAGTGGTCCACCAGATGTTGGTACCCCTCCAAGGCGCTCCCCCACCCCGAACAGCAGACGCATGCACCATGGCCCTTGCCACCCTCCAGGGCAGTTGCCATGCCAGTGATACCATCAGCTCCCCTGCAAGAACACCTGTCCACTGCACACCTGCTTCGATCTATCCTGCCTCCAGTCAGGTAGCAGCTATGGTCTTAATGTGTGCCCACCCTTCTCGCTCAACCCCATCCGTGGGTCCTGCCCGCATGCATGCCATGAGGCATGGTGCCAGTCCGTGGCATCCCCCCACAATCTGGTGTCATTCTGCTGGTGGGGTATCATGCAGCCCACCCAAGGAGGGCACCCATCTTAGACCCCACAGCAGGGCAGAGTGTAATGCTGGCAGGGATGGGTGGCGGGACTGGAGGCCCCCTTCTGACAGGCACCAGCGGGGCAAGGGGCCCGCTGCGTAAGGCAGAGTGTGGGGGGAACAGCTGGGGGGTGGGACTAGGATCCGGAGAGGGGAGTGGGTGGACATGCGGGGGCAGGGGCTACAGTGCAAGACAGGACCCCCATTTAGTCCATTGAACCTGGTTGGGCTTGGGAGTAGGCTCCATGCTAACTTCTCTGCCCTTTACCCGTGTAGGAAATGGATTTCGGAGTACAGCCAGGGGTGGTCGGCATATGCCTGGCCACCGTAATCCTGGCAGATGCGCTGAGGCTGTGAAAACCGGAGCTTCTCCTGGGGAGGAGAGGGAAAGGAGGCATCACATCAGGCCTCGTGTATACCGGCAGTGCCTGTCACACAAGGAGCTGCCGCTGATGACTACGGATAAGCAGAGACCGTGTGATATTCCTGCTGGATCATGGCGCATCTGGGACCGCGAGCGTACGGGGGCGGACACTCGCACCCCGTGGTCGTCAAGGTGACGGTGGCCCTGAAGAGTTATTCCACGCGATCCTGCTGAGCGGGGACCTGTCTGGAATCTCCCAGGCCACGCTGCACAGGGGGATCCGCGCTGTAATAGTTGCCCTATAATCCCCGGGTGGCTCAATATGTCACCTTCAACGTGGACCCAGCCCACCAGGTTGCCAGGGCAGTGGGATTTGCCACCATCATTGGCATGCCCCAGGTCTCGTGGGTGATCGATGGGACGTATGTTCTCCTATGTGCGCATCAGAGGGTGTCCTTCATAAATTGGAAGGGATTGCACTCAATGACCACTGGCTGCACATTGTGCATGTCTGTGCCCACTATCCAGGCAGTGTTCACAACACCTTTGTCCTGGGACACTCATAGGTGCCCCCCCTGGTGAGGGGCTGGCTCTTGGGTGAGAGGGGTTATCTCCTGCGGTCGTGGCTGATGAGAGCGATCTGGAGGCCTCAGACCATTATAACGACTGGGCGGGGTGGGGGCGCTGGGGTGGTGAGCGATGCTGGGGGGCACAGGGGTGGTGGCCGGGCTGGGTCAATCACCGGGTAGGTCCTACCACACGCCGCCCCCGTATCTCTGGTCAGGCCCCTGTCACCTCCGAGAGCTGATACTGGGTGTACCACTGACTGCCCAGGGTGCCCTGGCCTGTGCCATCCTCCCATCACCTCCTCATCCCCCCCCCCCCCCCCCCCCCCCCCCCCCCGCCACATCCTCTGCACCTAACTCAGCCCAAACCTCACACTATGCAGATACAGCACCGAGGCAGTTTGGAACATTGGTGAACAGGTGTTTATTTGTGACAGTGCTATGACTATGCCCTAGCCGCTAACGCTATTATTTGTCCTGCACCTGTCCAAACATAACTGGCATCTATCTTTCTAACCTTACCTGTCCTAATGCTCCTTCTAGGTGGTCCCCCAGGTGGTACATCGACTGTGGAGGGGCCTGCTGTGTTTCCTGCTCTGTGATCTGGATCCCCATTAGCAGTTGTCATCTGGAGTGACCGGGTCCAGATGTCTTCCGGGTGTCACAGGTGGCAAGATGCTACCCTGCTCTGCCCACTGCCCATCAGATGCACAGGGGCAGGTGGAGGGGAGGTTGGGGGGGTGGGGGGATTCAGGTGTTCTGGCACCTCTCCTGAGTGTGTCACCGGCACAGGTCCCATCACCTCCTCCTCCCTCGGGTTGACCGATGGCCACCGGGCAACTCCTTTGGACGTGGACATGGCCAGAGTGAGTTCCGGGAGCTCTGCCACTGTCTAGCGCTGCCAGTCCTGGTGGCCCACACTCGTCTTGGCCAGAGTCTCCACGCTTGCGGCCATGGAGCACAGGGACTGAGTCACATCCCTCTGGGACTGGGCCACATCCCTCTGGGACTGGGCCATATCCCTCTGGGACTGAGTCACATCCCTCTGGGACTGGGCCACATCCCTCTGGGACTGGGCCACATCCCTCTGGGACTGGGCCACATCGCTCTGGGACTGGGCCACATCCCTCTGGGACTGAGCCACATCCCTCTGGGACTGGGTCACATCCCTCTGGGACTGAGCCACATCCCTCTGGGACTGGGCCACATCCCTCTGGGACTGGGCCACATCCCTCTGGGACTGGGCCACATCCCTCTGGGACTGAGCCACATTCCTCTGGACTGGGCCACATCCCTCTGGGACTGGGCCACATCCCTCTGGGACTGGGCCACATCCCTCTGGGACTGGGCCACATCCCTCTGGGACTGGGCCACATCCCACTGGGACTGGGCCACATCCCTCTGGGACTGAGCCACATCCCTCTGGGACTGGGCCACATCCCTCTGGGACTGAGCCACATCCCTCTGGGACTGGGCCACATCCCTCTGGGACTGGGCCACATCCCTCTGGGACTGGGCCACATCCCTCTGGGACTGGGCCACATCCCTCTGGGACTGGGCCACATCCCTCTGGGACTGAGCCACATCCCTCTGGGACTGGGCCACATCCCTCTGGGCCTGAGCCACATCCCTCTGGGACTGAGCCACATCCCTCTGGGACTGGGCCACATCCCTCTGGGACTGAGCCACATCCCTCTGGGACTGAGCCACATCCCTCTGGGACTGGGCCACATCCCTCTGGGACTGGGCCACATCGCTCTGGGACTGAGCCACCGCTCTGGGACTGAGCCACATCCCTCTGGGACTAGGCCACATCCCTCTGGGACTGGGCCACATCCCTCTGGGACTGAGCCACATCCCTATGGGACTGGGCAACATCCCTCTGGGACTGGGCCATATCCCTCTGGGACTGAGCCACATCCCTCTGGGACTGGGCCACATCCCTCTGGGACTGAGCCACATCCCTATGGGACTGGGCCACATCCCTCTGGGACTGGGCCATATCCCTCTGGGACTGAGCCACATCCCTGGGACTGGGCCACATCCCTCTGGGACTGGGCCACATCCCTCTGGGACTGGGCCACATCCCTCTGGGACTGGGCCACATCCCTCTGGGACTGGGCCACATCGCTCTGGGACTGGGCCACATCCCTCTGGGACTGGGCCGCATCCCTCTGGGACTGGGCCGCATCGCTCTGGGACTGGGCCTCATCCCTCTGGGACTGTGCTACATCCTTCTGGGACTGAGCCACATCCCTCTGGGACAGAGCCACATCCCTCTGGGACTGGGCCACATCCCTCTGGGACTGGGCCACATCCCTCTGGGACTGAGCCACATCCCTCTGGGACTGGGTCACATCGCTCTGGGACTGGGCCACATCCCTCTGGGACTGAGCCACATCCCCATGGGACTGAGCCACATCCCTCTGGGACTGGGCCACATCCCTCTGGGACTGGGCCACATCCCTCTGGGACTGGGCCCATCCCTCTGGGACTGAGCCACATCCCTCTGGGACTGGGCCACATCCCTCTGGGACTGGGCCACATCCCTCTGGGACTGGGCCCATCCCTCTGGGACTGAGCCACATCTCTCTGGGACTGGGCCACATCCCTCTGGGACTGAGCCACGCCACTTAGCAACCATGCCAGGTCCCTTTGGGACGGCAGCTTGTCGCTGGGATTGGGCCGTTAGGGGGCTGGCAGTGGGTGTGGTTTGGTCTGTGGGGGAGGGAGGGATGGGTTACGGACGTGTGATGAGAAAGGATGAGAATTGTGGATCTTCCAATTCTCCTTTGATGTGGGGTGGTGTCAGAGGATTGAGGCTTGCAGGTGTTAAACCTCTGTTTTAAAAAGGGGGAGAGGGATGGTTATCTCTTGTTGTTCCCAGCACAATGCGTTGATTTGAAATCATCAGCCTTTTAGGCACAAAGTGCTGAAGCTCTCTTCAAATCTCTTTACTGATTAGACCATGTGCTGCGGACAGTTAGATTGTTGCTTGGCACCTGACTGCAGGGCATCAATGAATGTGGAACCCTGGCACACATGTACATATATGCCTAACAATATAGCTTCCAACTCTTCATGAAGAATATAACAGGGAAAACCACAGCAACTGCAGGCCCATCAGCCTACACCAGTGGTGAAAAACTTGTAGAGACTGGACAAAATTAATTGTTGCATGGAAAAATATGGGTGAATACATTAAAACAAGCATTCATTTGTTGAATGCAAATCACATTTGACTAACTCATTACGTTGTTTGGGCCTAGACCATCCAGTCAGTGATGTGACTGACTGTGAATCCAGCGAATGTGCCGGCCACTGCCTGTGATTTAACCTGACCACTTATTTTACACTGGAGTCTTTGCATATTGGCTCCAGCAAGGATGCTGGGAAAAAACAGTCAGGCGGTCAAGTGTCCAGAATGATTTCAGTGCAGCCACATCCCTTGTTCTCATAATGAACTGAGGACATACACCTCCCCTTAAGGTCCAACTTCAATTCATTGACTTACATTGTTTTAAATTGACCTATTTACCTCAACACCACATAACCTCCCTCCCACTGACAACCTCCACATCCCCACTCTCACCCCTGTCAATACTCACTCCCTCCCTCACCCTCAAGGCAATACTCGCCCTCATTTTCTGACAATGCGCTCCCTCACTCCTGACAATGCTCACCCTCCCTCACTCCAACTATGCTCATCCCCTCATCCTTCCTGACAATACTCACCCTCCCTCACTCTGACAATACTCATCCCTTCATTTTCACTGACAATACTTACGCCATCTCACCCCCGACAATGCTCATCTCCTCCCGCATGCCTGACAATGCTCACCCCCCCTCAACCCGACAATACTTACTCCCTTCCTCACTCTCCCGACAATACCCACCCCCTCAACTTCCCCAATAATACTCACCCCCTCCCTCACCCCAACAATGCTCACCCCCTCATCCTCCTTGACAATACTCACCCTCCCTCACCCCCGACAATACTCACCCCTTTATTCTCCCTGACAGTACTCACTCCCTCCCTCACTCTCCCGACAATACCCACCCCCTCAACTTCCCCAATAATACTCACTCCCTCCCTCACTCTCCTGACAATATTCACCCCCCTCCCTCAACCCCAACAATACTCACTCCCTTCCTCAACCTCCCGACAAATCCCAGCCTTCATCTACCCCAATAGTCCAATAATACTCACCCCACCCTCACTCCTGACAATACTCACTCCCTCCCTCAACTTCAACATCCATCTACGTCAAAACTAAGACTCACCAAACTCACTCCAATTCCACATTGTTCTGACTCGGGAGATTAGATGTCCTTACCTCATTCTATTTTCCCTTTCTCCTGAAGTTTCCTAACTAGTGCTTCCAGTTTTGCCTCATTTCTTTTTAATGTTGGTTTCCTAGTTGAATAAAGCACAATATGGCACGATGCAACACTGCTACTGAGAGCAGCTAGCACACTTAATGTAGAAGGAACTTCAGTGGGAACTTGATAGAGAACGAGGCGTTGCTACGGGCAAAGGAAGTGATTGGTTTCAGAGATTAAACCAAACTTCCTGGAAGAAGCTTCAGAAGCTGAGGCAGGCGTGGGAGTCAGAGAATAGTGTGAATAAGTGTTAAGGGCAGGGCATCCAAGTCGAGATGTTGGTTGGATTGTTAATTAGATTAATTTTTGTTTAATAAATAAATAAATGAGATATATTTTTATTAGAGTGTTTCCATTTTTACAAGTAATGCAACAAACCCTCTAAACTGGTACAGTACAGCAGGAATACGTCTCCATACATGAGTACGGAAAAAGACAGAACACAGAACATAATTTATTCAGCTTAATCATTAAACTTGGTTAAACTACACAATAAAAAAGAATGAGTGAATAAGCTGGAGAATAGGGGAGAAGAAGTTAAAGCCGTATAAACATGGCAATGTGGTGCACACCATCAGGCACAGCGAGCTCAAAACAGTGCTACATAACTTATGAAAAACCTTGTAGAAGCAAGACAGACATAGTGGAGCCTATAAATTTAAGATAGGGGTTCCATACTTTTCAGAATGCACCTGATTTAGAATGGAGAATGCAAGTTTGGAACTCCATTGAGATACCTTACGTGACAATTTTATTCCAATTCTGAATTGAAGGACATTTATCACTAATCCATGAGAAAAGGATTTTCTTCCGTGCCACAAAGAATTATAATGTTATACAACCTTTTTTCATTGGCGGCACGGTAGCACAGTGGTTAGCACAGTTGCTTCACAGCTCCAGGATCCCAGGTTCCATTCCCAGCTTGGGTCACTGTCTGTGCAGAGTCTACACGTTCTCCCTGTGTATGCCTGGGTTTCCTCCGGGTGCTCTGGTTTCCTGCTACATTCCAAAGATGATGTGGAGATGCCGGCGTTGGACTGGGGTGAGCACAGTAAGAAGTCTTGCAACACCAGGTTAAAGTCCAACAGGTTCGTTTCAAACACTAGCTTTTGGAGCACTGGTCCTTCCTCAGGTGAATGAAGAGGTATCCAAAGATTCCAAAGATGAGCAGGTTAGGCGGATTGACCATGTTAAATTGCCTTTAGTGTCCAAAAAGCTTAGGTGGGGTTACTGGGTTACGGGGATAGGGTGGAGGTGTCGGCTTGAGTAGGGTGCTCTTTCCAAGGGCCGGTTCAAATGCGATGGGTCGAATGGCCTCCTTCTGCACTGTAACTTTTATGATTCTATGATTAGCATCAATGATTCTCCTATCCGGGAGCCCAAGAATTAGAAATAAAGGATCACATTCTAAGGCCGTACCGGATATCTTCTCAAGTTCTTTAAGTATACCAGGCCAGTGGTGTTGAATTTTGTCACAGTACTACACACAGTGAGTGTGGTCGCCCTCGACTACCTGGCAGTTTTGGCGCAATGAGGATATAGCAGGGTCGAACCTGTGTCTCAAGCTTGGTCGGATATTCAGACGGTGTAATATTTTAAACAGAGTCTCGTTCTATTTAAGACTGAACTTTTATTGGCATTTTCCCATATATTACCCCAGGTCTCTTCATCAATACTGACTGCAAAGCCTTTTTCCCAAGACCGCAGTGTTTCTAATATAATCACACAGGATCGAGAACGCAGAGTGTCATAATTAATTGCATAGATCCTACAGGAATCAGGATCTTTTCCACCAGAGAGACTGAAGCATCAAGATGCATAGCTGTCTTATTACGGATAAAGTCTCTAAATTGCAGATATTTTAAAAAGGAGAGTCTTGGGTTATCAAATTGTTGGCAAAGCTGCTCAAAAGATGTCATAGTAGCATCGCTGAACGTGTATGCCAGCCTACAATTGCCTCCATCTCTCCAGATATCGAATCCATGGGTCCATATGACCATATGTCCATTTGACCATGTCCAGATGGTCCATATGACCTGGTGGGATATCTGAGTGGTCCTGAATGGGAGAGGGAGTGGGGGTTAATTTGATCACCCTTCCAGCTGGCGGGCCATCTCCACGCTCTAAGTGTTAAGAATTTTAGGATTCTCACACTTGGCAGAGCCAGCCTTGAAATCCCTGTACAACAACAGGGCTTGTAAGGATTTTACAAACAGGCCCGTTTCAATGCCGAGCCAAATGGAGGAGGGGTCTTCTCTGACCCAACCCCTTATAAACCTAAGATGCAAGGCTAATTGATACATTTTAATATTGAACACCCCTAACCCTATTCAGAACTGGGAAGCTGCCGTTTAGCTAGTTTTAAGCAAGGTTTCCTTTTGTTCCGTATAAAAGAACTCCTTTATTTGGATTGCCACATTGCCGTGGTGGAGAAGTTTCAATGTTCCATGGATTACGAGAGCAATGCTGTCGGGAGTGTTAAGCTCCTGGCAGGGTCATCTATGATGCTAAGTGTGGAGGGGAGGAACCAGACAAAGTGCAATACAAAACAAGTCCTCAACAGCACATCATGCAGAAGATATTCATATAGTATCAATGGCTGCAATAGCAGATGAAGGCTGCAGCAACAGGGTAATCCCAGTCACCGAATCAAGCTTCTCTTGCCATTGCAACTGGACCTACCCTCTGTCAAGGACCGTGTGTCTGCTGATGTGCAAAGGCATGCCCACTTTAAAAGGTGTCCCGCACCAAGTGTCTACCTAGAGGAAACCAGCAATTCTTTATCAACCCGCACCAGGGCAAGATCCGGTCTCCCACTCCATCAATATCAATGGAGAATCCCTACCAAATGCGGAACATTTCCCATACCCAGGGAACTATCTCTCCTCGAAGGGTGATCGATGCGGTGATCCAACATCGTATCCAATCCGTGAGCACCTACTTCAGATGCCCAAGGACAAGAGTCTTTGACAACCGTGACATCTGTGCTGACACCAGGATCTTCGTGTATGAGGCGGCTGTCCTCCCAACTCCTCTATATGGCTCAGAAACATGGACTACATACGGACGCCACCTCAAGGCCCTGGAGAGGAACCAGCAACACTAGCTGAGATGGATTCTCTGCATCAGTTGAAGCCAAGAACATCAGCATCGAGGCCATGACCATCCATAACCAATTTCGCTGGGCTGGCCATGTGCTTAGGTTGTCAAAGTATCAGCTGCCAAAGCAAATCTTCTTTGTCCAGCTCAAGAAAGCTCCCAAACTAAAGGGGGACAGAGGTGCTTCAAAGAGGCCCTGAAGGCTTACCTCAAGAAATGCAACATAGACGTCAACGTCTGGGAGATCCTTGCTCAGAAGAGACCTATTTGGATGAACCTTCCAATTGAAGGGACACAATTCTTTGATGACACCCGACCACATGAGGAGGCCTGGAAAAGGAGCCTGGGAAAGGAATACCACTGATCTAGAGTCCAAGGACCGATATCACCTCCGGGAAACACCTGCCAAGTGTGAGGTCAAAGGTGCAGCTCTAGGATCAGGCTCTTCAGCCACAGAAAAACCCAAAGAACCCATGATCAGTAACACAGTGTGGACAATCATACTTGTTAGTGAGTGACTGCCAAAGAAGAAGATATAAAAGAGCTAAGCATCCTATAAATTTGCCCCACACAAATGTTTAAAGGACGGGGTAACCACAATACCCAGATAACATTGAAAGGGACCACTTGAATGGTAAATTAGGAAAGGGAGGATGTCTCCCTCTGAGCCAACCCAATGGCATAGCATCAGATTTTGTAAAATTAAATTTGTAGCCTGAGAAAAGGCTACATCTAACCACCACATCAATAATAGCAGGAAGAGATACTTCTGGCTTAGATACAAACAGCAGTATGGGGAGGTTGGGGGTCCGTTATCCGTTTGGTGTTGTGGGAGGGTCTGTTAGCTGCTCCTTAGAGTGGTGGGTCATTTACATGCTCCTGGGGAGGAAGGAGGAGAGGCTTTGGGGCTGGGTGTGGGGTTAAGGCTCTGTTCAGCGCTTGTATTAAAAAACAAGGCCCCACCCAGTCCTGCCTCAACTTTAAGTGTTCCTTGCCATCGAAAGCTATGTCAACTTTCTCTTTTTAAGGAATGACAAAATCTTTTTTCTCTTAATAGGATGATGTACTCCCTGTACATTCCAGGAGCAAATGTTTAATGTAGCTACCGCCATTGCTCAGAAAACCAGAGAAAATATAGGATAAGATTTTCACGCCATGTTCAGGTGTGCACCAAAACAAACCCATTTCCAGTTGTGCCAGAGGCCACCATAGATACAACATAGATATTTTTCTCAGATAAGAGGCCTACCTGTACAATTACAGGATCCAGCTAACAATTCTTTAACCCCAAAACAATAAAAATACAACAAATTCACTGTCATAATACATACCAATATATCATGGTGCAGACACACACTGATGGACACACACAGGGACCAATCAACATGTACAAACACCGCAGCCAATCACCAGTTAGAATACACACACTATAAAGGCAGAGGGCACCACGGTTCCCGCTCATTCTGGGTGCTGCCTCTGTGTGTAACAGGAACTTATTCAGCCCAGCACAGACTCACAACACGTGCTGAGAGAATCAACTGGTTTGGACAAGGCTTAGGTCTCTAGTTCAAGTTAGCATTATTTAGACCACAGTCATCATGTGTTAGTTAGTTAGAAGTAGTTAATAAAATTGAGTTGAACCTTCATCTGTGTTGGAAGTGTCTGTTCATCTCTCAAACCTACACAAGCCATACATCATTCACCATGACACTAACTCCAAAGGGGGAATTCTTCAATGCATGTGAGGACCTATAGGGCTATCCCTGATGTGTTGGGTAAGCTGGGTCTGCGAAGACTGAGTTTACTGTAGCAGTGAGAGAGACAGGCTTCCAACACTTGAAGAAATGCAACTCTATTTTATTGAACTCTTAACTATCATACATACTAACTGTGGGTTGACACTATGCTGAGTTGACTGGAGACCTGAGGCTAACCTGACCAGACTATCTTACTACCACATGGTGTTTGTTCTAGTTGCTGCTCACGGGCTCTGACTGTCTCAGAGGCTGGATCCCAAGAGAGCGGGAAAACTAGTGCCCTCTGGCTTTATAGTGGCCGTGTCCTGTCTGGTGATTGGCTGCGGTGTTCTGTGTGTTCATTGATCATCCTGTGTGTCAATCAATGCCTGTCTGTGCACCATCATATACTTGTGTGTATATTATGACAATCTCTACAACCGTTCCTTCATTAGTCTCACAAGGCATACTCCTCGGAAAAGAGGAGAAAAGATATGCCAAAATGGGAATGGGTGCCAAATGCCCCCTCCTGCATTTTTACCCCAGCCATGAAGACTTAAATCACCTCCCAGCAATGGCACTACTCATATTTATCAGGATTAAATTAAGGAGACCATAAAACATGGATTGCCATTGTAAATATACAGATAAGAAGAAGAAAAGAAGCCATCTATTGTGCAGCCCCACTACCATACCACCTACACAGCACAGCCCTTAGCTAGAAGGAACATTCAAGAGACATTCGTAAGGATAAAACATTCACTACAGTGTTCAATTGGTAACCCATCCCTGCTAACGTGATAAATAGCAACATAAGATCAGGCACAAAGCATTATGACAGGGATAGAGTCAGGATTTTACAGTGAGCTGCAGATTGTTACTCCAAATTATTGCCTTCCATGGAGTTCACATAAGCCAAGGACTGTTGAATGTCTTTATAGAGTTGTTGAATACCACCCTCGGTATAGCTGGATAAAGCAGGGCATAAACCTCTACATCAGCCTGGAGTTGCTTTCTTTTTTTAAATTACTTTTATTGAAGAAATGTTTCATTATAACAGAATAAAACCACACTAAACAAGAAAAATATACAGGTACAACACATAGCACAATCAATATTTAATAACCCCACCAAACTCAACCTTTCAACGTATAACTTAAAACCAACTGAAATAGGCATGACTAGCTACCATTTTGAGTAGAACCCATCTACCGGCCCCCTAATGGTGTCCTTGACCTTCTCTAGATATAGGAAATCCATTAGGTCACCAAGCCAGGTCAAGGCACTGGGGGGAATAGGAGATCTCCACCCCAGCAGAGCTCACTTCCGGGTCATCAACGAGGCAAAGGGTGAGGACATCACTCCCGTTTGCAGCACTGACGAGTCCGAAACCGTGAAAATGGCCACCAGTGAACAGCTCCAACTCGATATCAAGAATCCCTGATAGAATTCCTACAGAATCATAGAATTCTTTCAGTGCAGAAGGAGGCCATTCTGCCCATCGAGTCAGCACCGACCCTCTGAAAGAGCAGCCCACCCAGGCCGACTCCTCCACCCTATCCCCATAACCTAACCTGTACATCCCTGGAAACTAAGGGGCAATTTAGCATGGCCTATCCACCTAAACTACACAACTTTGGACTGTGGGAGGAAAACCCGAGCACCCGGAAGAAACCTCTGCAGGTAGGAAGTGCAAACTCCACTCAAGGCCAGAATTGAACCATGGTTCTGTGAGGCAGCAGTGCTAAACACTACGCCACCATGCCGCCTTGTTAACATGGTGTTAAAGAAGGAGGCCCCAAAGCTGACTTGGGGGGTGGGGGTGGGGGAGCAGAACGTGGGGGGGGGGGGGGGGGGGAGTTAACTGGACAGCGTTCGCTCTTGTCCAAATTAAACTTACACCCTTAGAAGGAGCCAAAATTCCTAAGTAGCTTCATTATCTCCCCATAGTGTCTGTGATATAAAGAAGCAGATTATCCACATACAATGACACTCTATGCTCCTTCCTTCCCTGCTTTATCTCCCTCCACTCAGTGGAAGATCCTAACACTATGGCCAGTGGTTCGATTGCCAATACAAACAGAAGTAGAGAAAATGGACAACCCTGCCTCGTACCCCTGTTCAACTGAAGGTAAACCGAGCTATGGTGTTTGTGCGAACACTTGCGGTACAAAAAGCAAATCCAAGTTAAGGAGTGGGATTCTCCATTTTGGAGATTGTTCTTCCAGCAGAGCTGAATTGCAGCAATTTTACGATTCCCTTGCGATCGTAAATCGAGATGCAGTTCATGGTATCCAAGGGGTTCCCAGGGAATCCCGCTTCGGGCCGTCATCTTGACCAGGCTGCCTGATAGCAAGGTCCTGCGGCTGGTCACCCCACACTGGCACCGTAAATCGGCCCCAACCTCCTCCCCCCCGTCCCCATTACACAGCAGCCCCCATCCCCGGATTGCCTGGGTTCCTCCCCACACTCAAGTAAGTGGTAACCCAACCCGCATACCCCCGTCAGGGACCCGTGGAGTGGAGGTGATCCACTGTTAAATGCACTTCTTATCATGATTTACATTGTGCAATGTCTGCAAAGTTGAAGAATTCAGCAGTGTGCTACCGCTATCCCCAAAGGTATAAGAAGTTCCTTTCATCAAACCGCAGATTTACAATTGAGTACACCTGAAGTCATCAGGGATGGCCACTGAACAAAGCATTAAGCAAATCAGAAAATCCTATTAAGTGGGATTGGGGTAAATGGTAAAAGATTTAGGGCGGGATTCTCCGTTTCTGAGGCTCTGGGTGCGAATCTCCGGCCGCATTGTGCTCTCGCTTGAGCGCAGCGTGGCCGGAGAATGCTGGGAAAGTCCTCCAGCGAGTCTCCCAATAGGCTCCAAGCCTCGTGAGATTCTTCTGAGTCCCGCGAGACGTCGGAGTCGGAACCCTGCCCCAAATGGGCGGGACCGAATGATGCACGCAGAAGAATGGTCCACGCAAATGTGGACCAGAAGGAATGGCACCCGGGGGGAGGGGGGGTCTCCTCGGCCATCGGACACCCCAGGGTGGTCAGAGTAAGTGCAGGGTGGGTCCTGGCTCTCCCCCTGGAACGTGGGCACCTTGGCACTGCCCAACCTTCACCTTCCCAATGCCATCCTGACACTGCCAAGGTGTCCAGATGGCACTGCCAAGCCAGCAGGAGCACTAGCTGGGTACCAGGGTGGCAGTGCAAAGGTGCCCGAGTGCCAGGGTGGCACTGCCAAGGGCCGGGGATGAGGCTGGAGGAAGGGTTTGAAGGTTGGGAGATTGCATGGCAGTTAAGTAGGGAGGTGATGGTTGGGGGTCCTGGAAGGGAGAGGGAGCTGTAACGGGGCTTGGGGGGAGGCCTGAAGAGGGGGGTCCACAGGGACCCCATAGCTGGGTGTCCTCACTTGGGAACTGTGAGGTAGCGTCCATGTGTGTTGGGGTGACATTGCCCATGGGTGGGGTATGTGGGTGCCCAAAAGCTCACTTAGAGATTGGGGTGCCGTTTCAAAATGGCGGCCCGATGTCAGCTCCCCAGTGCTAAAAAAATTCTAAGTGTGACCTAAACAAGTGAGAAATTCCCCAGGGCCCAAAAAAGTGTGTAAGTGTCATTAAATAGCAGAGCCGGCAGGAAACTCCCTGAAAAAACCACCACAAATGAACTTGCAAATATTTTGGAAAAATCGGGCTCTAAGTGTTGACGTCAACACAGAATTTGTGGACTTTCACAACAGTAAAATTGGTGCCAAACCTGGACTGATTCAGTGACTTTGGAGAGGCTAGCAATTGATTCCAATGAAAAACAGTGCGGGATTCGCCAGGTCCGTGGCTGACACTCAGGAGGCTGACTACACACATTACACTCTCCACACACACTCATCCGAGCTAACAAGATGGCACTGGTTGTGCTGGAGCGCACCCATAAAACTGATGGGTCAGCTGTTACCAGAGGGTGCCGAGTGAGGTGGCCAAGGGGGATACCTATATGGCCTGTGGCCCTAGGATCACTGTGGGCTGTCAGCAGTGCGCGCAGCTGTATGGCTGCCTTTCCGGCTGCGGCAATGGTGTTCTGGGCCTGTCCACCCCAACTCCACAGCCCACCTCCTGGCCACCTCCCGCTACTCCCCCGGCCCTGGCAGAACCCTCCCCGGCCAGAGGCACAACTTTGATCAAACAATGGTGATGCTGGACACATTCCGTACCCCCCCCCCCGCACCTTCAGCAGCCACGACACCGGTTTCACAATGTTTAAAACCACAAGTGAACCACGGCGTCAGGAACTCCATCCATTGGAGGCGGAGAATTTTGGAGGCCCTGGAGAATACCGGATTAGGCCCGCTAATGATATGCAAATGGTGTCCACTGAACATGTGTTCCCGAACGCATTGACGCCGCTGTCGAGATGACGGAGAATAACGATTTGGCGCCAAATCAGCGGCCGCCACGATTTTGGCGTCGGAACCTATTCTCAGCCCAATCTCGATTCGGGATTTCGGCATCAGCCAACGGAGAATCCCGCCCTTAATATTTTAAAGGATGTTTTTCTTTTGTTCTGGTAATAACCCTTTGAGGTTATGCTTTCTAATTTAGCTGCACATACACGCGAAGCAGAATCTCTTTCCCAGTCCTAACTATGTCTTTGGTACCTACATGGACCGAGATAACCAGGTCCTCGCCCTCATACGACAAGTTCCTCTCCAGCCCTGAGCTGACATTCCGAACCTTAGAATCAGCAGGCAACGCAGTCTTCTGGGCTCTTGCTGTCGGCTGGAGAGAACCGTGTCTGCCCCTCTGATTATACAATCCCCTACTATAAGTATACTCCTACTTGAAAGGTTTCCAGTGCCACTTTGCCATGGCCATTTTGCTCATCCACCCTGAAACCCTCACTTATATCCTCACAAACTTGGATTGGATTGGATTTGTTTATTGTCACGTGTACCGAGGTACAGTGAAAAGTATTTTTCTGCAAGCAGCTCAACAGATCATTCAGTACATGGGAAGAAAAGGGAATTGAACAGAATTCAAGAAAATACATGAGAATACATAATAGGGCAACACAAGATATACAATGTAACTACATAAGCATTGGCAGACAGGGTGTAGTGTTAATGAGGACAGTCCATAAAAGGGTCATTTAGGAGTCTGGTGACAGTGGGGAAGAAGCTGTTTTTGAGTCTGTTCGTCCGTGTTCTCAGACTTCTGAATCTCCTGCCCGATGGAAGAAGTTGGAAAAGTGAGTAAGCCGGGTGGGAGGGATCCTTGATTATGCTGCCTGCTTTCCCCCCGGCAGCGGGAGGTGTAGATGGAATCAATGGATGGGAGGCAGGTTCGTGTGATGGACTGGGCGGTATTCACGACTCTCTGAAGTTCCTTGCGGTCCTGGGCCGAGCAGTTGCCATACCAGGCTGTGATGCAGCCCGAGAGGATGCTCTCTATAGTGCATCTGTAAAAGTTGGTAAGGGTTAATGTGGACATGCCAAATTTCCTTAGTTTCCTGAGGAAGTAAAGGCGCTGTTGTGCTTTCTTGGTGATAGCGTCGACATGAGTGGACCAGGATAGATTTTTGGTGATGTGCACCCCTAGGAATTTGAAACTGCTCACCATCTCTACCTCGGCTCCGTTGATGCTGACAGGGGTGTGTACAGTACTATGCTTCCTGAAGTCGATGACCAGCTCTTTAGTTTTGCTGGCATTAAGGGAGAGATTGTTGTCGTTGCACCACTCCACTAAGTTCTCTATCTCCCTCCTGTATTCAGACTCGTCGTTGTTCGAGATCCGGCCCACTATGGTAAGAATACAAACTGTAAGAATTGAAAACCTGTTGGACAATTGCAAGGACTGAGGCTCCTTTCAATTCTCCATTCTTAATCCCACTTCCTTGCCTCACTCTCTGTCACACTGTCCTGTCCTTGACCACTGAAGAAATCAGAAGACCCAATCCCAAAGAGTGTGACCGCCTCCTGGGTCTAAGTGCCCAGGTAAGTTACCCTTTCCTGATGCATCGCAGTGTCTGCAGCTCGGCCTCAATCTCACTGACTCTGAGTCACTAAAACTCCTCAAGCCACAGACACTTACCACAAATGTGTTTTCCCTGCATCACAGTGGTGCCCACGTGAAACCCCACATGGTGTAATCGCAGAACATCTCCTGTCCTGCCATCTTTACTTTGTGTCAATTAATTTATTATAATTTTCTTAATTAGCTGATAATTAATGAACCCAACCTATCTCTTCTGGGTCTTCGGTCCTCCTCTGCACACCCAACTCTTAAGGGCAAGGCACCCCGAGCGCCAATCCTTGGCATGGGCAACCTAACGCCCAGGCACCTTAGCACTGCCAACCTGGCACCATGGCAGTGCTTTTGCCAACTTTGACTAGGTACACTGACAGCTCAAGGGTGGCAATATCAGGGTGCCTAGGCTGGCAGTGCCAAGGTGCCAGCAGGAGTGCCAAGGGTACCACCCTGACCAATGCCCTGGGGTCACTAATGGCTTGGGAGTTTCCCTTAGATGCTGTTAGGCCTGCTCCACGTTTGTGGAAACCCGTGCTAAACAGTGCCCTGGCTAGGTCTCCCAAGCGCAGCCATCGGTCCCAGCCACTGGGAGAATCCAGTGCAGACATATTTAAACGAGTCTAATGGCTCACGTAAATATGCATATCTGAATCTCACCCAGCGAGAGCAAGATCCAGATCGTGAAGTCCCGCCAGGGTCGGTTGAATCTCACACGTCGCCTCGAGTGTCGCGAATCTCGTGAGAGGCCTCTCGCGAGATTCAACGGCCTTATTGTGTCACCAAGTCGGGCACGATGAGGCTGGTAAATCACGGCCAAAACCTTTCCAGACTATCAGACTTAAACCTTGGCCAAGTAAAATAAGATAAAGTCAGAGAAATGACTCAGGGATTGTCCAAATGCTTGTTCACAGCTTGTTCGCAGTGACTGCTGGTACTTTGGTTTCTTGCTGGAGCAGCCACTTTGCAGTCATGTCTGGTCAATTCCTCTTTCACTTCAAGACAACGATTTTGAGTTGGAATCTTTCTTTCAAGAAAACGCTGTTTACAGCAATTAGGTCTTCCAGTGGGATTTGGTAATATCCTGACAGACAGGCAACCTCCAGGTAGAGTAACGAATGAACACTTTATTAAAGTAAGACACTATACACAGAGAGTGAGATAAAAGCTACCATGTTCCAAGACCCCAAATTCCTAAGTGACTGGAAAATCCATGCTCCGGCCTGGGGTTCACACGCTCCAGCCCCATTGGGCGATTGGGTTCACATCACCCTCTGGAAACTCACCCCTTAAAGGGCAGGCTACCACAGTTTTCAAACGACAAGTCAGGTTCAGCTTTGTTGAGAAAGATTCATTGAGAAACAGGGAATAAGGCTGTTGCTTCTACTCTTCCTGTGGTAGATTCAGTCTGCTAGTTCAAAACCACTATATTTTACATCCAAATCCTGGGTCACATAACTTCTCTCTGGTTTGAAATCTGGGGCCTTTCTTAGACATTAGGCTGGATTACCCACAGCCCTGCACCGAAATCGGAGCCGGCACCAGTTCAGCGATTCTCCGGGGACCTGAAAATCGCCGTGACTGCGGAGTCCACCACGAGGCTGGGGGCCCATTGAGAGAGGCCCGCCCAGCAAACCTCCGCTCCCGACTGGCCGAGTTCCTGATGGCATGGAACTAATCACCTATCGCCGGTCGGGATGCTGGCCGCGGTCGGGTGCGGGGGTTCAGACACTGGGGGAGGGGGGAGGCTTATAGGCGGCCAGGGGTTAGATCCGTACGGTTTGATGCTCGGGCTGGTGGCTTTCAGGAGGGTCTCATTATTCCGTCTGGCTCCCCCGTCCGAGTCCGCGATGGAGCTCGGCGCGGCCACTGAAGGCCAGCACCGTGCGTATGTGCGGACTGCCAACCGGAAGTGCAGGGGCCCGTATCCGCAGCCTAAGCTGCGAGATTTACTCCGGGTCCCTGCTCGCCCCCTGCAGGGCTGTGAATTCGCTCAACCTGTTTCTCGAGTAAAACTCCACCGTTTTTACATTGGCATGGGGACATAGTCCTATTGTGGGGGAATCAAGCCCATTATCTCTGATAACTCCGTAGACCCCTGTTTCTCCATAATGTAGCTTTTGTCCTTCACAACTTCAATTTGAAAACTGCTGTTGGTCAATGTCCTTGTTCGGTCCAAAATATTATTTTCAAAAAGACATATATTGGGCGCGATTCTCCGCACCCGCGGAAAATCGCGAAGTCGGCCGTGAAAATGGCCGACTTTTGCGACGGCCCGACACGGCCCAGTTCCCGACGTATTCACGTCCAGGAAATGGGCTAGGAACGGGGCCGCGTCAATCACGTGCTCGATGATGCCGGAACGCGATAACGACACGAACACGCCCACGTGACGCCGCCCGACGCCGTAAAAAGGCGCGGGCGAGCACAGAAACTGTAGGCCAGGATGTCGGAGCTCAGTAGAGCAGCCCCGCGATTCGTGGAGGCCGACGTGGAGACGCTGCTCGAATCAATCGAGCAGAGGAGGGGCATCATCTTCCCGTGTAGAGGGCATCGCCACCCTGCCAGCGCGGTGCGCCAGGTCTGGCGTGAGGTGGCTGCTGCCGTCAGTGCTGTGGGGCAGACCCCTCGCTCTGCGGAGCAATGTCGGAAAAAGATGCACGACCTCACCAGGGCTGCCAGGGTAAGTGCCAAGAGGGTGCCCACGGGTCACAACCATCCCTCCCCCCTTTACTTAATCACCCACCTCCCCCCCACCCTGGCACGGGGGGGTGGAGGGGGATTGGGGCAGAGTGAGCTGAGGGTGGTTCACAAAATAGTCACAGACCCAGCGCCCTGGCCCCCGTGGAGAGATGAAATGGTCTTATTACAACTTGACCCCCAAACTGTGCCAGTATCTGAACGGACTGCTGATACCTGCCGTATTGTAATGATCTACCTATGCCCCCTCCCCCAACAGGACAAGACCGCTCACAATACTCGTGAGCGGAACAAGACTGGAGGGGGTTCGCCCATCCTGCACCCTCTCACCACGTTTCAGCAGAGGGTACTGGGCCTTGTTGGGGGATCTGCCACCCGGGAGATCGCGCAATGCGAGGTTGGCGGAGCTGCAACAAGTGAGACAACCCTGCATGACAAACATCCCCCCTCCCCCATCCTCTGTCCCTTCACACACTCTGCCCACTTGGACACCTCCTCCATCCTCTGTCCCTTCACACACCCTGCCCACTTGGACACCTCCCCCATCCTCTGTCCCTTCACACACCCTGCCCACTGGAGCACCTCCCCCATCCTCTGTCCCTTCACACACCCTGCCCACTTGGACACTTCCCCATCCTCTGTCCCTTCACACACCCTGCCCACTTGGACACTTCCCCCATCCTCTGTCCCTTCACACACCCTGCCCACTGGGATACCTCCCCCATCCTCTGTCCCTTCACACGCTGCCCATTGGGACCGTCCAGCGCCCGGCCGAGCATCTCTAAATAATCCGTTTCATTCTCTTCCCTAGGACGTGATGCCGAACGACCAGTGCCGTCTGCCTCCAGGCGGACACAGGCATCTGCCCCCACCTCACCCAGGTCCGCACGACAGAGGGTGCCCGATCAGTGGGGAGTCCCATCCTCCCCAACCGAATCTGTGGAGCAGGACGCCGCTAGATAAAGAAATGGCCCGCGAACGCCCTGCGGCCTCTCAGCCGGCCGATGACATAGAGGAGGCGTCCACCCAAGACGACCTCGAGCTTGCGGCACAGCTATCTCCCACACCATCCACCATCCCAGAGACACTCACCCCGGTTGGGCTATTTAGTGATGAGGCTCCTGGGTCACAGTCTGGGTCGCACATCACAGCTGAGCAGGTACAGCAGGTGGAGGTCGGAGTAGCCGAGGGCCCGGACTAGCGGAGGGCAGGCCAGGCCCAGCATCCAGCTGGCTCCCAGACATTTTCCAAGTTCCTGGAGTTTCTCAACCCACCCGCACAGCCGATGCATCAAGAAACCCAGGGACACAATGACGGGATGAGGGCTGTCTTCCAGACTCTGCAGACGCTATTAGAGGAGTAGAACCGTGTCCACGAGCAGGGAGTGGTGCCGCACATGGCAGAAACCCAGGCCGACACCGCACGGGTGGCATCCGCGGTGGAGGCAATGGGTCAGGTTATGCAAGGCGTTGGGCTTAATGTGCACGCGTCATCCTCAGCCCTGGACAGGGTTGCCCTCTCACAGGCAGCAATGCGCCAGAGCCAAAACGGCATTGCCGGCGCGCTGTGGACCTTGGTCGAGTCTCAGCAGGTCATGGCCCAGTCGCAGCACGCCATGGCACAGTCACAGCAGTTGATGGCACAGTCCCAGCAGTCAGTCGCGGAGACCATCAACCGCCTGACACATGTGCTGGATGGCGTCGTGCACACACAGGTTGAGGTCGCACAGTCCCTGGCGGGAATGTCTAACTCCCTGGACTCCGTCTCTGCAAACCTTCGGGTCCTCGTGGATACCATACAGGCCTCCAGGACTGGCAGCGCCAGGTGTCGGTGGTGCGACGGGGCACCTCCCCGCTCGCATCTCTGTCCCAAAGTGAGGCCCGGGGGCCACCGGGCTCCCCGAGGGAGGAGGAGGTTTTGGGGCCCGTCCCATTAACTCCATCACGAGACGTCCCGGAATTCTCGGCCTCCCCCTGTCCCATCCTTGGTGCATCGGGTGGGCAGCAGGCAGAGCAGGGTGGCACGACGTCACCCGAGACGTCCGCAGAGCAGCCTGACCCATCAAGGCCGGGTCGCCCCAGGAAACGCTTGCCGAAGGAGAAACGAGTCGAAGGGGGCGATTCGCTGCAGTCCTCCTCCACTCCTGCTGTATAATCTGGGGAATCACTTAGACATAGTGGTAGGGCCCGTAAGGCAACAAAGAGAGACACTGAGTAAGTTGGCACGGGTGAAGGGCACAGTTTAGTTGTAGGGGCTAGGGCACCTGTAAATAATTGTTAACATTAAACGCACTGTTCCACCTTACTTGTAATACCGTGTGATTGTTTCCACAGCCACAGGAATCGTGATGGTGACTGAATGTCGCTGGGGTTGACGAGCGGTGAAACATTGGTGCCGGGTGTGCAGTCCCTGCCCCTACCCCCTCCCACACCTAGCCCACGCAGGCACGTGATGGAGTGTCCGTGACGAACTCAGCGGCCACCAAGGTGGATGGTTCAGCTATTGCCATGGGTCAGACTCTCTCTTAGGGGCTGGTTTAGCTCACCAGGCTAAATCACTGGCTTTTAAAGCAGACCAAGCAGGCCAGCAGCATGGTTCGATTCCCGTACCAGCCTCCCCGGACAGGTGCCGGAATGTGGCGACTAGGGGCTTTTCACAGTAACTTCATTGAAGCCTACTTGTGACAATAAGCAATTTTCATTTCATTTTTTCTAACGATTGTGAGCTCACAGCTCATTGCAGAGCGGGCTGTCATCATTCCACATGGCACTGATCACACCCGCTGACACAGCCATCAATGTTGTGCCATACCGTCTGGACCCAGTGGTAAGGGTGATGTCGAAGTGGAGCAGTGTACACTGAGAGGGGGTTTGGGGGGGGGGGGGGGTGGTGGCAGTTGTTTGTTGACCCTCTGCACGACTAGCGATGCATGTGGTGGTTTGGTGTTCAGCGGGGACGTCGCATGCGACGCGTGAACCGTGCTGCCTCCAAGGCGTTGCGTGCCGCCTCGCCGGGTTGTCGTGCCACCTCCTGGACATCACCAGCACCTGGGTCGTGTCTGCATGCTGCGCCCGCCACTCCGCCAGCCTCCTCCTCCTCCTCCTCCTCTGCATCGCGATTTTGTGCTGCGCAGAGCAGACCACAACAATGCGAGCGACCCTGTCGGCCTGGTACTGCAGGGCCCCTCCGGAGCGGTCCAGGCACCTGAATCTCATCTTCAGGAGCCCAAGGCAGCGCTCCACCACACCCCTGGTTGCTGCATTGGCCTCGTTGTATCGTGTTTCCGCATTGGTCTGAGGCCTCCGTATAGGCGTCATCAGCCAAGACCTCAGTGGATAACCCCTGTCGCCCAGCAACCAGCCCCTCAGCCGGGGGGACGTCCCTCAAACATCGCAGGGATGTACGACTGCGTCAGTATGTAGGAGTCATGCACACTCCCTGGGAACCTTGCACAGACGTTCATGATCCTCATGTGGGGGTCGCATACCACCTGGATATTCATGGAGTATGTCCCCCTCCTGTTTGTGAACACTTCCTTGTCTACAGCAGGCGGGCGCATGGGGACGTGAACACAATCAATTGCCCCCTGGACCATCGGTATCCCGGCCAGGCTGGCAAATCCACGAGCTCGTGAGTCTTGAGTTGCTTGGTCCTCGGGAAAGGTGATGTAGCGGTCCGCGATGGCATAGAGGGCGTCGGTCACATCCCGGATGCACCTGTGGACCGATGACTGGGAGATCCCGGATAGGTCCCCGCTCGGAGACTGGAAGGAGCCGGTCACATAGAAGTTAAGAGCGACCGTCACCTTGATGGCAACCGGGATCGTGTGTCCTCCCCCCGTTCCACGTGGGGCGAGGTGCCCCACGAGGTGACAGATGTGTATCACCATCCGCCTACTCAGCCGGAGTCTCCTCCTGCAGGTGATGTCCGTCGTTGTTAGGAAAGAGACCCGGACACGGTACACCCTCGGCCTTGGTCGTCGCCTCTGGTGCCATGGCTGCACCCTCACTCTCTCCTCCTCCCCCTCCTCCTCCTCCCCCCCATGTTGCTCGATGACTGGCAACTCCTCGGCCCTTCCCTCTGCTGCTGCAGCTGGCCCTGCATCCACTGCGGGTTGTGGCTGTGGATGCTGCTGCATCTCCAAATGCAGTACAGCGGCCCCAACCACTGCGCAGAACATAGCCGTTCTGTTCACAGACATTGTGCTAACCTACAGAAGGGTGGTGGGGGGGGCAGAGAAACGGGACATGTTAGACGGAGGTTAGTCTACACCTCGGCAGCCGCCTGCTGCGGGATATCTGTGTGTCCCGGTGGCCTGGACGCGCTGCTGACACGCGGGCAGCCGAACCCCATGTCACTTTCTGCATCCAACGGGCAACCAGCGGCCGTATCCTCGTGACCGGCACGCCATGGCATGGTGGCAGACATTTTGTAACCGGGGTTGGACGAGTCACTCGCTCACTCTCTCCCTACCCCCCTCCCCCACTCCCACTCCCCCCCCATCTCCCCCACTCCCCCCTCCGTCACCCCCACTCCCCCCTCAGTCCCCCCCACTCCCCCCCTGCGTCTCCCCCACTCCCCCCTCCGTCTCCCCCACTCCCCCCTCAGTCTCCCCCATTCCCCCCTCAGTCTCCCCCACCCCCCCTCCGTCTCCCCCACTTCCCCTCCGTCTCCCCCACTCCCCCCTCCCGTCTCCCCCACTCCCCCTCCGTCTCCCCCACTCCCCCTCCGTCTCCCCCACTCCCCCCGTCTCCCCTACTTCCACCTCCGTCTCCCCCACTCCCCACTCCCCCCTCCGTCTCCCCCACTCCCCCCTCCGTCTCCCCCACTCCCCCCTCCATCTCCTCCACTCCCCCTCCATCTCCCCCACTCCCCCCTCCGTCTCCCCCACTCCCCCCTCTGTCTCCCCCACTCCCCCTCCATCTCCCCCACTGCCCCCCTCAGTCTCCCCAGCCCCCTCCGTCTCCCCCACTCCCCCCTCCGTCTCCCCCACTCCCCCCTCCGTCTCCCCCACTCCCCCCTCCCCCCTCCGTCTCCCCCACTCCCCCCTCAGTCTTCCCCACTCCCCCCTCAGTCTCCCCCACCCCCCTCCGTCTCCCCCACTCCCCCCTCCGTCTCCCCCACTCCCCCCTCAGTCTACCCCACTCCCCCCTCAGTCTACCCCACTCCCCCCTCTGTCTCCCCCACTACCCCCTCTGTCTCCCCACTCCCCCCTCAGTCTCCCCCACTCCCCCCTCCGTCTCCCCCACTCCCCCCTCCGTCTCCCCCACTCCCCCCTCCGTCTCCCCCACTCCCCCCTCCGTCTCCCCCACTCCCCCCTCAGTCTCCCCCACCCCCCTCCGTCTCCCCCACTCCCCCCTCCGTCTCCCCCACCCCCCTCCGTCTCCCCCACTCCCCCCTCCGTCTCCCCCACTCCCCCCTCAGTCTTCCCCACTCCCCCTCAGTCTCCCCCACTCCCCCCTCCGTCTCCCCCACTCCCCCCTCCGTCTCCCCCACTACCCCCCTCCATCTCCCCCACTCCCCCCTCAGTCTACCCCACCCCTCTCAGTCTACCCCACTCCCCCCTCCCCCCTCTGTCTCCCCCACTCCCCCCTCTGTCTCCCCACTCCCCCCTCAGTCTACCCCACTCCCCCCTCAGTCTACCCCACTCCCCCCTCAGTCTCCCCCACTCCCCCCTCAGTCTCCCCCACCCCCCTCTGTCTCCCCCACTCCTCCCTCCGTCTCCCCCACTCCCCCCTCCATCTCCCCCACTCCCCCCTCCGTCTCCCCCACTCCCCCCTCAGTCTCCCCCACTCCCCCCTCAGTCTCCCCCACTCCCCCCTCCGTCTCCCCCACTCCCCCCTCAGTCTCCCCCACTCCCCCCTCCGTCTCCCCCACTCCCCCCTCAGTCTACCCCACTCCCCCCTCAGTCTCCCCCACTCCCCCCTCCGTCTCCCCCACTCCCCCCTCCGTCTCCTCCACTCCCCCCCTCAGCCCCACTCCCCCCTCAGTCTCCCCCACTCCCCCCTCCGTCTCCCCCACTCCCCCCTCCATCTCCCCCACTCCCCCCTCCGTCTCCTCCACTCCCCCCTCAGTCTCCCCCGCTCTGGACCCTGTCCCGTTCTCGGGGATGCCCTCCCCGTTGTGGCCAGACTCCAGCAGTGCGCTGAGCTGTGCGCTGAGCGGTGTGCTCACCTACTCGAAGCTCTCATCAGCCAGCACGACTGGTTGACGAACTTCAAAAGCAGGTGTGTTGGCCGGCGTGAAAACATGGCGTGAGGACGTCGGGACTTCGGCCCATCCGGTTCCGGAGAATAGTGGGGGGCCAATAAGTCGGGCTTCTGGTCGTGTCGGGGGGGTCTTTCGAGGCCTTTGCCGGGAATGCCGACGTGTAGTTTGTGCGGGGTTCGGAGAATAGCGGGAGGGCGTCGGACCGGCGTCGCCGTGAAAATATGCGCGGCCCGTTATTCTCCGAACCGGCGTGAGAGCGGAGAATCGCGCCCATTATATCTATGTATAATATATACATAATGTATATATCCAGTTGAAGATATTATACATTAATATTCTATATAGTATTCTTTGTAACACTCTGAAATCCCTCAGACTGGTTGGTTGGTAGTGAGGTTTGATGACACACTGACACATCACTTACATTTGTACTCTGAGTCGAACGATGCAAGATTTCCTTACAGGAACATTTATATGACATTAGTTCACAGTCCATTAATCAGAGATTGAGTCGGGGAAGACCTCAGAATAGCACTGAAGTACAGTTAAATATGATGTTGCTAAGCAAAGACTTAACTAGATTGACCAGACGTGCATAAGAGGACAACAGAGAAGTTTGCAAGCTGTGGCATTAAGCATCGGTGATATGAGGTGACCAGTGTGTTTTAGTTCTGTTATCAATGAAGCATGACAACTTTTAACTGCCATCTCTTTACCAGCGGTGAAAGTAGGTTATATTATCAAGAACCCCAATCAAACACAAAGCAACTCATTGCATTTACATTTCCTTTAATACAGTCATAAAAATGCCTCATAGGCGTGTAATCAGACGAAGATTGACACCAAGCCAAAGAAGGACACTCAAAACGGGTGATCGAAAGCCTCATCAAAAGGGTAGCTTTTAAGAATCATCTTGAAGGAAGAGAGGGAGAGACAGAGAGAGACAGGGAGAGTGTGAGAGAGAGAGAGAGACAGAGAGTGACAGAGGTTCAGGGAAGAAATTCCTGAACTTGGGGTCCATATATAAAAAGGCACAGTCCTCAATGGTGGTTGAAGGACTCTGTTTCTGAGGATTGGTAGCGTTTTACCTGGAAACAATTGGCGCAACCCCCTCACCAATCCGGCGACTGGCAAGGGGCGAGCGTAAGCCCTGCGTAAAACTCCCGGCTTCCACAAAATAAACGGCTGGAGAATGGCCGGGCCCATGGCTGCGCATGCGGACGGCGCCGACCGGCAACGGTTGTGCCGTAAAACATGGCGCTGGCCATGCGCAGGCCGACCAGCCAGATAGTGCCCCTCTTGCCACCCTCCAACAGTCCCCCGGCCGGTAGCACAGCCCCCGCCCAACTGTGACGGCGCTGGACACAGTCCGCAGCGACCACGCCGGGTTCCCGCACAGCTGAGACCACACATATCCCGCGCCATTGGAAACTCGGCCCATCGGGAGCGAACCATCAGGGAGGGCCTTCAGGCTTCACGCTGAGGCCGCCCCAAAGGCGTGGGGTGCGTGCCGCGATGATGCCGTTTCGCAGTGGGCGGAGCATACAAAACCTGCGTCAAACAGGCGCCTTCCCCGATTTCGGCGTCAAAAGGGATTATCCGCCAAATCGTCGATTGCAAAATTGGCATCACGGAATGAAGAATCTCGCCCATGAGGTCTGCAAAGGAGACCAGATTTGAAGGACCGCAGAGTTCTCAGAGTATTGCAGATTGGCAGAGTTTACAGAGATAGAATTGGAAGAACTTGAGAATGAAAATTTGAAAATCGAAGCTTTACTACATTGGGAGCCAATGTAGATCGCTGGAATTAGGATGATAGACAAACTGAATTTGGTGCCTGTTAGGGTACTGTTTTGGATGAGTTTATGGAATGAAGGGTTGCCAATAATCCCAGGTATAGCATATTAACATATTAAAGCCCGAGGTTGCTAGAGAAAACAGCTCTGTGGACCATGCAGAGGAGGAGTGAACCAGGCTGCGTGGCAAACAATGGGCGGGATTCTCCGTCCCACTGCACCAGTGCAGCGCTCCCCCGCCGATAGTGAGATTCTCCATCCCGCCAGCTGGCCAATGGGGTTTCCCAATGTGGGCAGCTCTACGCCATCGGGAAATCCCCAAGTGTGGGTGCACTGCTGGCGCAACGGAGAATGCCGATAGCGGAGATTCCCGCCCAATATCACATTTTACGCAGTTCTATCTCACCTCACTGAGTAGCGAGGAAAGAACATCATAAGATATCCACATACTACTAAAAGCATGAAATTCAACCCACTGCAATGAGGGAGGTAATTAGCCACAGTTCATGAGAGACCGTAGGCATCTCTCTTTGTTAGGGAGGGACGAGTGGTTTTCCAACTTAAGAGGCACCACTCCTCATCCAGTATGGGGCAAAGCAAAGAGGCAGGCATCTGAACTACCACAGCAGGTACAGGGATTGAATCGGCACCATTGACATCTCACTTCACCACACTCTGGCCATCGAGCCAACTAAACTAACCAGCCCCACTGTAATGATGGTACACATGCATTGTCAAGGTCAAAGATGCATAAAAATGTAGTTAATTTTATCAATGCTTGGTTGCCATTCCTCTAAATACAGTCATGGTACCATATTAAAAAAAGACTACTGTGGTTCAGTAGTGAAAGGTGCAACGTTTTATTATTTTCCTGTCAAGGGGTTAGGTGGCTGGTGTACCATTGTAACTATATAATATTTGAGGTACATGTTTCTCTTCACTTTTTCATGTTTTGCAAAGCAAAGGTTGGTGGAGTGGCTTATAGTGTTGAGGATTGTCAGAAGATACAGCAGGACATAGATAGGTTGGAGACTTGAAATGAAAATGAAATGAAAATCGCTTATTGTCACAAGTAGGCTTCAAATGAAGTTACTGTGAAAAGCCCCTAGTCGCCACATTCCGGCACCTGTTCGGGGAGGCTGGTACGGGAATTGAACCGTGCTGCTGGCCTGCCTTAAAAGCCAGCTCTTTAGCCCTGTGCTGAACCAGCCCCTGGACTTGGGCAGAGAAATGGCAAATAGTTTAATCCGGATAAATGTGAGGTAATGCATTTTGGTACGCCGAACATAGAGGGGAAATATACACTTATATACACAATATACACAAATATACACGTAAATGGCAATACACTTAGGAATATAGAAAGTCAGAGAGATCGGGGCATGCATGTCCACAGATCTTTGAAGGTAGCAACACGACTGGACAAGGTAATCAAGAAAGCATACGGAATGCTTGCCTTCATTGGACGGGGCATCGAGTATAAAACCTGGCAAGTCATGCTACAGTTGTATAGAACCTTGGTGAGGCTGCACTTGGCATATTTCACACAATTCTGATTGCCACACTACCAGAAGGATGTGGAGGCTTTGGAGAACATGCAGAGGAGGTATACCAGGATGTTGCCTGGTCTAGAGGGTGTTAGCTATGTGGAGAGGCTGAATAGACTCAAACTGTTTTCATTAGAAAGACAGAGGTTGTGGGGTGACCTGATAAAGGTCTACAAGATTATGAGGGGCATGGACAGAGTGGATGGGCAGGTGCTCTTTCCCAGGGTGGAGGGGTCAGTCACCAGGGGTCATAGGCTTAAGGTCCATGGGGCAAAGTTTAGAAGAGATGTGCGAGGCAGGTTTTTTTATGCAGAGGGTGGTGAGTGCCTGGAATGCGTTGCCAGGGGAGGTTGTGGAAGCAGATACATTATCGGCGTTCAAAAGGCATCTTGACAAAACACATTGATAGGATGGATATAGAGCGATACGGCACAAGGAAGTGCTGAGGGTTTTTGGCAAAGGCTGGTATCATGTCTGGTACAGGCTTGGAGGGCCGAAGGGCCTGTTCCTGTGCTGTGTTGTTCTTTGTTCAAATTTGTTGAAGGATTTTAATTTAAAAGATCTGAAGTTATGACGCGCTGTCTTTCATTGACGATTGAAAGAGATCTTATGAAGGCAGAGCTTAACTTCACTTACTTATCTGGAGCATGTTACCAAACGTTTTCATAGTTATCAAGGCACCACAAAGGCACTCTCAAAGACAAAGTCAGGTGACAAAAAATATGCTAAAGCACCAAGCAACCTCTAAAGTAAATGCTCTGAATCTACAGGAGTGATGTATTCCCGTTAACAGCAGCAGAGGAAGCGGCCAGTTATTGTCATGTTAAGCCCAAGGAGTCTCTCTGCCAGACATTCCAGTGTCCTTGATCATTCAAAGACCTGGTGCACCACTGGAAGCTGATGTTCCAAAAAGGAAGAGGGGCACTGGGTGACAGTGGTCGATGAGGTTAGAGATATGGATTGACTGACGAGGTGACTCAGATCGGTTGTCAGACTGAGAAAGAGAGATACCTAGGTTGACAGTCTTGAGTATCACAAGCTGTGGAAGAAGGAAGTGGGTGGCAGAGATTTTCTGCTGATGACAGCGGCTCTCCCCCTCCACAATCTTCTGTGCAGAATTGGGGATGTGGTGTGATTTGCTCACAGGGAGGATTAATAGAACATGGGATGTTTTACCATGATTGAGTACTGAGACACAAGCTCGAGAGTCATTTAAAAGGGAATTATAAAAGTATTACTCAGAAAGACTACGGCAACGGGATTAGCGTACAGAATTTGAGGTCAAGAGCTGGCACAAGCATGGGAAAAATTGGCCGAAAGTTACTTTTGCGCCATAAATTCAATGATGATAAGGTGAATGGAGTGAGTGAGTGACTGGGCCCGGTGTACAGGCTGAGTGATGGGTGAATGGAATTCAGAAGGTTGAGGGGGGATCTAATAGAAACATATAAAATTTTGAAGGGAATGGATAAGATAGAAGTAGAAAGGATGTTTCCACTGGTAGGTGAAAGTAGGACAAGAGGGCATAGCCTCAAGATTAGGGGGAGCAGATTTAGGACTGAATCAGGGAGGAACTTCTTCACTCAGAGGGTGGTTAAAGTATGGAATTCCCTACCGAAAGGAGTAGTAGACGCTACTTTATTGAATATATTTAAAGATAGGGCAGATGTTTTTTTGAAAAATAAAGGAATTGCGGGATATGGCGAGAATGCGGGTAAGTGGTTCTGAGACCACGAAAAGATCAGCCATGATCTTATAGAATGTTGGAGCAGGCTCGAAGGGCTGGACGGTCTACTTCTGCTCCTAGTTCTTATGTTCTTATGAATGGACTGAGTGAGTGACTGGGCCCAGTGTACAGGCTGAGTGATGGGTGTGGACTGAGTGAGTGACTGGGCCCGGTGTACAGGCTGAGTGATGGGTGAGTGGACTGAGTAAGTGACTGGGCCCGGTGTACAGGCTGAGTGATGGGTGAGTGGACTGAGTGAGTGACTGGGCCCAGTGTACAGGCTGAGTGATGGGTGTGGACTGAGTGAGTGACTGGGCCCAGTGTACAGGCTGAGTGATGGGTGAGTGGACTGAGTGAGTGACTGGGCCCGGTGTACAGGCTGAGTGGTGGGTGTAGACTGAGTGAGTGACTGGGCCCGGTGTACAGGCTGAGTGATGGGTGTGGACTGAGTGAGTGACTGGGCCCAGTGTACAGGCTGAGTGATGGGTGAGTGGACTGAGTGAGTGACTGGGCCCAGTGTACAGGCTGAGTGATGGGTGAGTGGACTGAGTGAGTGACTGGGCCCGGTGTACAGGCTGAGTGATGGGTGTGGACTGAGTGAGTGACTGGGCCCGGTGTACAGGCTGAGTGATGGGTGTGGACTGAGTGAGTGACTGGGCCCGGTGTACCGGCTGAGTGATGGGTGAGTGGACTGAGTGAGTGACTGGGCCCGGTGTACAGGCTGGGTGATGGGTGTGGACTGAGTGAGTGACTGGGCCCGGTGTACAGGCTGAGTGATGGGTGAGTGGACTGAGTGAGTGACTGGGCCCGGTGTACCGGCTGAGTGATGGGTGAGTGGACTGAGTGAGTGACTGGGCCCGGTGTACAGGCTGAGTGATGGGTGTGGACTGAGTGAGTGACTGGGCCCAGTGTACAGGCTGAGTGATGGGTGTGGACTGAGTGAGTGACTGGGCCCGGTGTACAGGCTGAGTGATGGGTGAGTGGACTGAGTGAGTGACTGGGCCCGGTGTACAGGCTGAGTGATGGGTGTGGACTGAGTGAGTGACTGGGCCCGGTGTACAGGCTGAGTGATGGGTGTGGACTGAGTGAGTGACTGGGCCCGGTGTACAGGCTGAGTGATGGGTGAGTGGACTGAGTGAGTGACTGGGCCCGGTGTACAGGCTGAGTGATGGTTGTGGACTGAGTGAGTGACTGGGCCCGGTGTACAGGCTGAGTGATGGGTGAGTGGACTGAGTGAGTGACTGGGCATGGTGTACAGGCTGAGTGATGGGTGTGGACTGAGTGAGTGACTGGGCCCGGTGTATAGGTTGAGTGATGGGTGTGGACTGAGTGAGTGACTGGGCCCGGTGTACAGGCTGAGTGATGGGTGTGGACTGAGTGAGTGACTGGGCCCGGTGTACAGGCTGAGTGATGGTTGTGGACTGAGTGAGTGACTGGGCCCGGTGTACAGGCTGGGTGATGGGTGAGTGGACTGAGTGAGTGACTGGGCCCAGTGTACAGGCTGAGTGATGGGTGAGTGGACTGAGTGAGTGACTGGGCCCAGTGTACAGGCTGAGTGATGGGTGAGTGGACTGAGTGAGTGACTGGGCCCGGTGTACAGGCTGAGTGATGGGTGTGGACTGAGTGAGTGACTGGGCCCGGTGTACAGGCTGAGTGATGGGTGTGGACTGAGTGAGTGACTGGGCCCGGTGTACAGGCTGAGTGATGGGTGAGTGGACTGAGTGAGTGACTGGGCCCGGTGTACCGGCTGAGTGATGGGTGAGTGGACTGAGTGAGTGACTGGGCCCGGTGTACAGGCTGAGTGATGGGTGTGGACTGAGTGAGTGACTGGGCCCGGTGTACCGGCTGAGTGATGGTTGTGGACTGAGTGAGTGACTGGGCCCGGTGTACAGGCTGAGTGATGGGTGAGTGGACTGAGTGAGTGACTGGGCTCGGTGTACAGGCTGAGTGATGGGTGAGTGGACTGAGTGAGTGACTGGGCCCGGTGTACAGGCTGAGTGATGGGTGTGGACTGAGTGAGTGACTGGGCCCGGTGTACAGGCTGAGTGATGGGTGTGGACTGAGTGAGTGACTGGGCCCGGTGTATAGGTTGAGTGATGGGTGTGGACTGAGTGAGTGACTGGGCCCGGTGTACAGGCTGAGTGATGGGTGTGGACTGAGTGAGTGACTGGGCCCGGTGTACAGGCTGAGTGATGGGTGTGGACTGAGTGAGTGACTGGGCCCGATGTACAGGCTGAGTGATGGGTGTGGACTGAGTGAGTGACTGGGCCCGGTGTACAGGCTGAGTGATGGTTGTGGACTGAGTGATTGACTGGGCCCGGTGTACAGGCTGGGTGATGGGTGTGGACTGAGTGAGTGACTGGGCCCGGTGTACAGGCTGAGTGATGGGTGTGGACTGAGTGAGTGACTGGGCCCGGTGTATAGGTTGAGTGATGGGTGTGGACTGAGTGTGTGACTGGGCCCGGTGTACAGGCTGAGTGATGGTTGTGGACTGAGTGAGTGACTGGGCCCGGTGTACAGGCTGGGTGATGGGTGAGTGGACTGAGTGAGTGACTGGGCCCGGTGTACAGGCTGAGTGATGGTTGTGGACTGAGTGAGTGACTGGGCCCGGTGTACAGGCTGAGTGATGGGTGAGTGGACTGAGTGAGTGACTGGGCCCGGTGTACAGGCTGAGTGATGGGTGAGTGGACTGAGTGAGTGACTGGGCCCGGTGTACAGGCTGAGTGATGGGTGAGTGGACTGAGTGAGTGACTGGGCCCGGTGTACAGGCTGAGTGATGGGTGTGGACTGAGTGAGTGACTGGGCCCGGTGTACAGGCTGAGTGATGGGTGTGGACTGAGTGAGTGACTGGGCCCGGTGTACAGGCTGAGTGATGGGTGAGTGGACTGAGTGAGTGACTGGGCCCGGTGTACCGGCTGAGTGATGGGTGAGTGGACTGAGTGAGTGACTGGGCCCGGTGTACAGGCTGAGTGATGGGTGTGGACTGAGTGAGTGACTGGGCCCGGTGTACCGGCTGAGTGATGGTTGTGGACTGAGTGAGTGACTGGGCCCGGTGTACAGGCTGAGTGATGGGTGAGTGGACTGAGTGAGTGACTGGGCCCGGTGTACAGGCTGAGTGATGGTTGTGGACTGAGTGAGTGACTGGGCCCGGTGTACAGGCTGAGTGATGGGTGAGTGGACTGAGTGAGTGACTGGGCCCGGTGTACAGGCTGAGTGATGGGTGTGGACTGAGTGAGTGACTGGGCCCGGTGTATAGGTTGAGTGATGGGTGTGGACTGAGTGAGTGACTGGGCCCGGTGTACAGGCTGAGTGATGGTTGTGGACTGAGTGAGTGACTGGGCCCGGTGTACAGGCTGGGTGATGGGTGAGTGGACTGAGTGAGTGACTGGGCCCAGTGTACAGGCTGAGTGATGGGTGAGTGGACTGAGTGAGTGACTGGGCCCGGTGTACAGGCTGAGTGTTGGGTGTGGACTGAGTGAGTGACTGGGCCCGGTGTACAGGCTGAGTGATGGGTGTGGACTGAGTGAGTGACTGGGCCCGGTGTACCGGCTGAGTGATGGGTGAGTGGACTGAGTGAGTGACTGGGCCCGGTGTACAGGCTGAGTGATGGGTGTGGACTGAGTGAGTGACTGGGCCCGGTGTACAGGCTGAGTGATGGGTGAGTGGACTGAGTGAGTGACTGGGCCCGGTGTACAGGCTGAGTGATGGGTGTGGACTGAGTGAGTGACTGGGCCCGGTGTACAGGCTGAGTGATGGGTGAGTGGACTGAGTGAGTGACTGGGCCTAGTGTACAGGCTGAGTGATGGGTGTGGACTGAGTGAGTGACTGGGCCCGGTGTACAGGCTGAGTGATGGGTGAGTGGACTGAGTGAGTGACTGGGCCCGGTGTACAGGCTGAGTGATGGGTGTGGACTGAGTGAGTGACTGGGCCCGGTGTACAGGCTGAGTGATGGGTGAGTGGACTGAGTGAGTGACTGGGCTCGGTGTACAGGCTGAGTGATGGGTGAGTGGACTGAGTGAGTGACTGGGCCCGGTGTACAGGCTGAGTGATGGGTGTGGACTGAGTGAGTGACTGGGCCCGGTGTACAGGCTGAGTGATGGGTGTGGACTGAGTGAGTGACTGGGCCCGGTGTACAGGCTGAGTGATGGGTGTGGACTGAGTGAGTGACTGGGCCCGGTGTACAGGCTGAGTGATGGGTGAGTGGACTGAGTGAGTGACTGGGCCCAGTGTACAGGCTGAGTGATGGGTGTGGACTGAGTGAGTGACTGGGCCCGGTGTACAGGCTGAGTGATGGTTGTGGACTGAGTGATTGACTGGGCCCGGTGTACAGGCTGGGTGATGGGTGTGGACTGAGTGAGTGACTGGGCCCGGTGTACAGGCTGAGTGATGGGTGTGGACTGAGTGAGTGACTGGGCCCGGTGTATAGGTTGAGTGATGGGTGTGGACTGAGTGAGTGACTGGGCCCGGTGTACAGGCTGAGTGATGGTTGTGGACTGAGTGATTGACTGGGCCCGGTGTACAGGCTGGGTGATGGGTGTGGACTGAGTGAGTGACTGGGCCCGGTGTACAGGCTGAGTGATGGGTGAGTGGACTGAGTGAGTGACTGGGCCCAGTGTACTGGCTGAGTGATGGTTGTGGACTGAGTGAGTGACTGGGCCCGGTGTACAGGCTGAGTGATGGGTGAGTGGACTGAGTGAGTGACTGGGCCCAGTGTACAGGCTGAGTGATGGGTGAGTGGACTGAGTGAGTGACTGGGCCCAGTGTACAGGCTGGGTGATGGGTGAGTGGACTGAGTGAGTGACTGGGCCCGGTGTACAGGCTGAGTGATGGGTGAGTGGACTGAGTGAGTGACTGGGCCCAGTGTACAGGCTGGGTGATGGGTGAGTGGATTGAATGGGTGACTGTGGGCCTGGTGTAGACCAGGGGGTCACGTAAATGCTGGGATGATGGGGTAAAATGGAGGGGGGGGGGGGGGGGGGTTCACGAGTGCGTGAGTGTGGGTGTATGGGAGTTCTCCCCTGGGCACAGGCAGATACATGGCATGTAAGAGCTGCTCAGTATTATCAATATCAATTGTTGTTGGTGCCTGACCACCAGTTATTGCAACCCAGTGTTTCTACATGGTGTCAGGAGTTGGCAGAATGGCACAAGGGCATTGCCACATCGAACCGCTCATGTTTGACAAAACTGTCAAAGACAATTGGACAAAATTCAAAACGGAATGCCCCATCTACTGCAGTGTCGGCCAATCAGACAACTCAAAAAAGGTACAGGTGTACACTCTCTTAAAGTTACCGGGCCCCGAAGCAGTCAAGAAATTTGAGTCTTTTGTTTTTCAAACGGAGGGAAAGAAGTAGGACCCCGAAATATTGCTGAAAATGTTCGAGCACCTATGCATGCCAGTAAAGAACATCATACTGGATAGACACACGTTTAATAAAACTAACCAAAAATTCGATGAAACCAGTCAGTCACACACTGTGACCGTAAAAATCCTAGAAAAGAAATGTGCATTTGACCCTCTGACCGACAAACTTGTGAGAGGTTGCATTGTGTGGATGCCATGGTGATGTAATAAGTTTTCGAGGTACAGGGCATGCCCCCCCCCCCCAACTCTGGCGGCCACCACTCACAGAAGAGAACTGTACATTTGACGTTTGGCAAACACTGTAGGAAATGTAGCAATTGGGAACGATTCTGTGAATTGCTGCAGATCCAAGCCATCCAGGTCCACTAACCACATCACCGCTGACCACTTCTCCAGGGGTTCATAGCACAATCAGGGTAAATGAATTGGAGCTTAAACAACCTACTGAGTCTCCAAAAACACTCTACTGTGAGAGTGTCAACACCATTAGGGGGAGAAGGGGGAGATTTTCACCACGTTAAACTTTGTCTGCAGCAAGGCAAAACTAAAAATAAAGATCGACACTGGAGCAAAGTGCAACGTGCTGCCCAGGGAATTGTTGCGGGAAATCGGTCCAGATGCTGCATCAGATGCTAACACTCAAGCGGATCACATGGAGGATGGCGGACAAATTATCTGCACGGAAGGTGTGGCCACTCTCCATTACACACAGGGCAGCTTCCACTTTCAATTCATTGGCCAAAAAGTAAAGCCGCTGTTGGGCCTTTGGGACAGCATCAAGCTGGGCCTAATCCACTTTGGTGCAGATGTACACTCTGCGTCATCAGGCCTCAGAAATGCTAGACTATAGAGGTCTATTCAACCATGGCGTCATTGGAAGCTACCTGTAATGTACCACAGGACGCTAGAAGACCCGGTACCACCCCCCAGGTCTGTGCTGCGAGAAGAGTGCCCTCTAAGGCAGAAAGTATTCAATGAGCTGGATTGGATGGCAAGACTGGGTGTCATAGCCCCCAAAGAAGAGGCCACAAAGTGGGTTTCAGCAATGGTGGCTGCAGGAAAGAAAGATGGTGCGGTCAGGATCTGCATCAACCCAGTTCACCTAAACAAGACACTGTTCAGAACTCATCCCCCTATGAAGACGTTAGAACAGGTGATAGCTGACATGCCCAACATCAAGGTTTTCAACATCTTGTATGTGAAGAGTGGATTCTGGCAAATCCCACTAGATGAAGAATCCTCCATGGATTACATCCATGTCTCCGGTAGGCAGATACTGTTTCCTCCGTATACGCTACCGGATATCCACCAGCAGTTCAGTCGTCCAACGGTGCATGAAGCAACTCATGCAGGGCAACGCTGCAAAATCATCGTTGATGACTTCCCAGTCTGGGGTTGTACTAGTCAAAACACAACGTTAGGGTTAGGGTTAGGGTCCTTGTTGTAAATCTTTGTTTAGTCCTCAACAGAATCAGAACTATACAGCTAAAGCTCAACCCTGCGAAGTTCAGGTTCAAGATCAACCAGGTTCCCCATGTGGGTCACTTGCTCACAGTTGATGGTGTGAAGCCAAATCCAGACAAGACAAAAGTTATATGAGTGATGTCTATTCCCGAAGACAAACATGCTTTGCAACGCTTCTTTGGAATGATTAATTATCTTTCCAAGTTCATTCCTTGTTACAATGAGGTCACTGGGCTTCTCCGTCAGCTCTTCTACCAAGATGTTGAATAGTTGGCAGAAGTACCAGGCTGTTGCGTTCAACAAGCTCAAGTTGGCACTATCAGCCCCTCCAGTGCTATAATATTTTGAAGTTCGAGCCCCTGTACTCCTATCCATAGATGCGTCCCGTCACGGACATGGTTCAGAAAACATATTGGGGCTGGTTTAGCTCACCAGGCTAAATCGCTGGCTTTGAAAGCAGACCAAGCAGGCCAGCAGCACAGTTCGATTCCCGTACCGGCCTCCCCGGACAGGCGCTGGAATGTGGTGACTAGGGGCTTTTCACAGTAACTTCATTGAAGCCTACTCGTGACAATAAGCGATTTTCATTTCGGGCATGGTGGTTAGCATAAATGCTTCACAGCTCCAGGGTCCCAGGTTCGATTCCCGGCTGGGTCACTGTCTGTGCGGAGTCTGCACATCCTCCCCGTGTGTGCGTGGGTTTCCTCCGGGTGCTCCGGTTTCCTCCCACAAGTCCAAAGATGTGCGGGTTAGGGGGATTGGCCATGCTAAATTGCCCGTAGTGTCCTAAAAAAAAAAGTAAGGTTAAAGGGGGGGTTGTTGGGTTACGGGTATAGGGTGGATACGTGGGTTTGAGTGGGGTGATCATTGCTCGGCACAACATCGAGGGCTGAAGGGCCTTTTCTGTGCTGTACTGTTCTATGTTCTATGTTCCATGTTCTACATCCAGAATGACAGACCAATAGCATTTCCATCAAGGGCCCTCACTGACATTGAGACTCAGATCAAGATTGAACTCCTCGCTCTAGTCTTCGCCTGTCAGGAATATTATGACTTATGGTCGCCCCATAAATGTTGTAACTGATCATTAGCCATTATAACTATTCTTAAAAAGCCTATTCACTCTGCGTCTGCATGACTGCAGTGCATGATGCTCAAGCTGCAACGCTACAACCTCAAAGTTGTCTACCAATGCAGCAAAGAGCTGTATCTTGCGAATACGCTTTCCAGAGGATTCCTACCCACCACTGACCAGGCAGACTATGAGGAGGATATTGACATCATGACCATATCGATGTTTTTGCCTCATTGAATCGAGGGACTTAAGGATGACCTACAGGCGGATCTCACATGCAGGCATCGCCACAATGTCATTGTGAAAGGGTGGCCCGAGTCCTCAAGGGCGCTTCTCCACAAGATCCGCACATTGTTCTCTATAAGAGATGAACTAACCGTACGAGACGGGCTGATGTTGCAGGGCCGGCGATTCACCATCCCCACCTCTCTCCAGAGGTACTATACCCAGAAACTCCAGCAAGGGCACCCAGGACCCAAGCCGCATCAAGTTAAAGAACCACTGCACCTACATGAAGTTGGACTTTCCATGGTCTCTCAGGGCGGCTGATATCTTTGAATGGAACAGTAAACAGCACTTGGCCTTTGTTGACTTGGACTCTGGTTGGTTTGAAGTTAACTACCTGCCAGACATGAAGAGCAACACTGTCATAGGCAAGCTCAAGAGACAGTTCCCACACACAGCATGGTGTGGATAATGATAGACAACATTTGCCAGTTCATCTCCAGGGCATTCAGGGACTTTGCACACAGATGGGACTTGGAGCACATTATGAGCAGTCCCTGTACCCAGGGTCCAACGGCAGAACGGGCGGTAAGCTCGGCCAAGCACCTATTTGAGAAATGTGCCCGAGACCACACAGATTTCTGAGCTGCACTCCACAGCCTGTGAAATGTACCGAGACCTGAGACCTTGTCAGCACACCAAATGTTCTCCAAATTCACCAGAACCACGATATCCATTGCCAAGACCCTCTTGCAACCCAAAGTCAAAACCAACTTGAGTGGTGCCCTCATCAAGCAGCAACAAGAGGGCAAGCGGTATTAGGATCAAAATGCTCGTAGACTCTGTCCTTTAGAAGCCGGTTAGATGATCAGGATCAAGACCACACGCTGTCATGATAAACCGCTGGCAGTACACAGCCATGCACCCCAACCAAACAGCTAAGTGTTTACCTCAGACAGTGCTCATTACGTACAAAACCGGCCTAACCTACTGCAGATATCTGAACCAGCACCAGCAAACACCCCATGCATCCGACCTGCAGTCTAGGCCCCCTACACTAATAGAAATGGAAACTCCTCCAGAGGCCACCGAAACAAGCCCTGAAGCCACTGGGTACACCGCAAGGATGCCTGATGGCATCCACACTGAAGACATCAACCTGAGTCGTCTTTAGCCTTGGGCGTTCATGTAACCTGTCAATACCCCTTTAACAAATCAATTTTTGAAAAGCATTGGGCACTGTCTATCTTATTCATACAATCATCGGCACGGTAGCACTGTGGTTAGCACCCTTATGAGATTTTTGGTTGCTTGTCTAAATCAGCCAACTCAGTATCTAACTGTTCCAGTATGACCATGCTTGCTAGTCGTACCACAAGGGGGTCGCTCTGTGAACTGTTGACCTCCTCCTCTAACTCACTATTCCACAACTTCTACCACCTAACACACTGGTTCCTTCCTCTCTTCTTTCCCACAATGCTATTTTACTAACCTATTTATGTGGTATACTTGGACCTTCTTCCAACGGTCTGGAGTATCTATTAGGTAAGCTACCTTACTCACTCTCCTAACTACTTTATAGAGGCCACTGAATTTTACTTTCAGAGGCTTGTCCTGCAAAGGCAACAATACCAGTACCTCAACGCCAGTCTGGAATGTTCTGGATCTGGCACGGATCCCAAAACCTCTAAATGTTCTTGGATTAACTGACAAGTTCCCGAAACATGCACACATAATCCAAAATTCATCCTTTTGTGTTAGAAATTTCTCTATGGCCATAGACCAATTCAAGGGGCTGGTTTAGCTCACTGAGCTAAATCGCTGGCTTTTAAAGCAGACCAAGCAGGCCAGCAGCATGGTTCGATTCCCGGACAGGCGCCGGAATGTGGTGACTAGGGGCTTTTCACAGTAACTTCATTGAAGCCTACTCGTGACAATAAGCGATTTTCATTTAATTCATTTTCATTTCAAATGGGCTAAACCCAGTAGATTCGTTCAGAGAATCCCTGGTAGAAAATAGTTTTAAAAATCCAATCCCTTGTCCCAACCTCTTGGACAATCATGGCTATTGGGCTCTAATCATAGTTTTGAGAGTCTGATGATATTTCACCAAACCTCACTGAGATTGTGGGTGATAAATGGTTGACTTTAGTTGTTTGATGTCTAAACTACAAATTATGCCCTGGAAAATTTTCGACATCAAAAATTGGAACCCTGGTCAGATTATGCTTCTATGGGTAGGCCACAGCGTGTGAAAAACTGCATCAACTTTTTCACCATTACCTTAGCTGTAATTGTTCTTAAAGGTAAAGCTTCTGGAAATTGAGTCGTCATATCCATAACTGTAAGAATGTACGATTGATGCCCTACCCTCGTTTTCGGCAAGTCACATGTAATAATAATAATAATTTTAAAATAATAATAATAAAATTAGGAGTAATGATAATCTGTATTAGTGTCACAAGTAGGCTTACATTAACACTGCAATGAAGTTACTGTGAAAAGCCCCTAGTCGCCACATTCCGGCGCCTGTTCAGGTACACAGAAGGAGAATTCAGAATGTCCTAACAGCACGTCTTTCGGGCCTTGTGGGAAGAAACCGGAGCACCCGGAGGAAACCCACGCAGACACGGGGAGAACATGCAGACTCCACACAGACAGTGACCCAAGCAGAAAAGAACCTGGGACCCTGGTGCTGTGAAGCAACAGTGCCACCCATGTGCAACTGTGCTGCCCTAGGTAATCTACCAATACCGACGAAATAGTTCTTCAAACACCATTTGAAGAATGGTTTTACAGAATTTTCGGAATTGCACTCCATCCTTATACAGTCCTGGCCAGGTAAAATGCCTGTTGACTGATGCCTGAATTTTCCGAATTCCCACATGTCCCAATGGTATCTCGTGTGCTAACCGCAGCATTTTCCCACAATATTTGGGTGGTACCCACTATCGGATGAACAACTGTCCATTCCTCGTCCGCAGGATGTCTCCACTTCCTCAACAGTACTTCTTTCTTAACATAATAGCACTCTCAAACCCCCTCAGCCTCAACTTCTGTGAGAGCTGAATGTAACTCGGGGTCTGACTCCTGAGTCTCAATTAATGAAGTCCAACCAAACGCTTCATTGGAATTATCCTTGTCCTCAAGGATAGTTTTGGATATTCAACCATCTGATCATGGTGTGACTTTAATCTTTGGTGGTGAACTTTGTTTAGCAATTGCCCTGGTCACCACACATGACGGAAAAGTTTCTGGAAACTGTTCCAGTAGCTGTTCTGTCTCACTATTTTCCCTCGGACTCTGTAACTATGGGTGAAGCTACAACCTTCACTCCCGCCAAATCATTCCCTGAAGTAAGTCTCCACCGTGCATTGGTAACTTATTAAAAAAAATAAATTTAGAGCACCCAATTATTTTTTCCAATTAAGGGGCAATTTAGCATGGCCAATCTACCTACCCTGCACATCTTTGGATTGTGGGGTGAGACCCACACAAACACAGGGAGAATGTGCAAACTTCACACAGACAGTGACCTGGGGCCAGGATCAAACCTGCCCCCTCAGCGCTGTGAGGTAGCAGCACTAACCACTGCACCACCTTGCCACCGCACAGTTAACGCCTTAACCACACCAACAACTAATAGACCTGAAAGTAAATTACACTCCAATTGTATTTTATACAAGGGAACTGGGATATAATTTCCACTTATTCCATTCACAAACAACTTAGCTTTCATTGAACTCTCCGGAGGGAAAGCCAAATATCTCCAGTAAGAGAGTTTGTGTCGTCCCTTAAACTAGTTATGGGTTTGGATCATTAGATAAAAAATGGGGTGATCTTCCCCGTAGCCAAAATCCCTGTATATCTCTCATCTACCTCATTCACCACATCTGATCACACAGCAGTGTTTACTCATGTCTCCCCGTTCTCTCTCAAACTACAGTCTACCTGTAGTATTCTTCACTTTTGTTCCTTTTTCAGAACCCTCCTTATGAACCCCAACAAGTCCCATGGGCTTTCCACGCAACTTCCAACATGCTGAACAAATGAGTCCCGCTCAATTGCAATGTTAACAGCTAGGCCTTTGAGTCTCACCTCCACCCTCAGTACCCTCCTTCCTGGTCTGAGGAGATCTTGGAGCATTCCCGGCTATTCATTTCTTACCTTGGCTACCTGCCTTCCCTTCGTCTCCCACTTTCAAAATTATGGGTTTGATGGAACAAAGGTTTAAATTTATGGATCAGCTCATAATCGTCAGCCATAATTGCGCTTGTCTCATGGTCATCACCCTTTAATCTTCAAGATGGGTTCTTATCACAGAAGGTAGTGAATTCTTAACTTCTTTCAAGAGAATGACCTCTCCCAACCCCATAAGTAGTGTCAACTCCCAATGCTCGCACCCACTGTATTGAATATAGAAATTGTTACATTTTCAGCACGATTGTGAGGGACCCTCAAGCTCACTTAGAGTTTGGGGTGTCCTTTCAAAATGGCAGCCCGATCTCTAAGGAGCGAGTCTCGCCGGCGCGTTCAATTTCCCAGATGGGGGAGAAACTCTCAAGGCCCCAAAAAATGACTAAAGGCGCAATCGAAGCAAATTTGTTCTAAGTACGGTAGCAAGGAGGAATCACCCAGTGTTTCCTGATGGCCAACCAGCAAAGCTGTCACCGGTATCTAAACTTGGCCAACATCCTCTTCATGAAATCCACATCGCCCCTGTTGGGGGCGTAGACATTCACCAGCACCATGGGCACTACCTCTTATCGGCCACTGACCATAACTTAATTACCTCCTGTGTCCTCCACTGTGCTATTCACCATGAACGCCACCCTCTCTTACTAATGAACATGGAGTTCCCACTGCCTTCATATCCAACCCTGAATAAAACACTTGCCCCACCCAACCTTTCCTCAACCTCGTTTGATCTTTAACCCTCAGGTGGGTCACCTGCAGGAAAGCCACATCTGCCCGCAAATTCTTTAAATGAGTCAAAACATGAGACCCCTTGATCGGCCAATTCAGTCCCCTAACATTCCATGAGAGCAGTCTGGTCAGAGGGCTCCAAAGCCACCCCCTCACCCTGATCAGCCAGATCCCAGTTTCAGTGGACTAAATTATTTACAACGTACAAAGTTGAACAGGGCTAACAACACATTCCAATCTACATTGTGCAAAACTGGTGCAGCTGGTGCATAGCCCATCACGTCTCCTACCGCCCCCTTTCAAAAAACAAAGTCCATTTTTAGACTAGTTCATCCCATAGCCCTTGAACCTTGGGCGGGATTCTCCGAGCCTCCGCGCCAAAATCACGATCGGCCCTGAGGCGGAGAATGGATGTTGATGCCGAAGTCCTGTGCGACGTCGCCCCCGCGATTCTCCGGTCCATGGAGAATCACCGTGAATCGCGCGTGCACGGTCTACGCGGCACAGGTAGGCAGCCATTGACAGAGGCTCCCGCGGCGATACTCCTGGGACAACTGACGAAGTTCCGATGGCGTGGTTCTAACCACATTTTGCCTGTCGGGAACGGCCGGTGACGGCTGCGGGCTCAGTCAGTGGCCGCCGTGGTGGGGAGCGGGGTGATCCTTCAACGGGGTGGAGGGGGGGGGGAGCATCACACTCAGCCAGGGGGATGATCGGGCGGCACTGATCCGTGGGGGCGCGCGCAATCTCGGGGGGTGCCCACATTTTTGATGCCACGTTGCGGTCCGAGCCTGCCATCGCACATGGCGCGACCACCGTAGGCCGCCGCCGGGCACATGCGCGGACTCCCGATGGGATGTGCAGGGCCCCGTATCCACAGCCAGAGCTGTGGGAAGCACTCCGGGGCCCTGCTAGCCCCCTGCAGGTTGGAAAATCACTCTGGACATTCCTTAAGAAACGCCCACGTATTGGCGCTGGCGTGGGGACATAGCCCCATTATTGGAGAATCCCGCCCTTATATTTAGTTTATGAGGCCTTCCAGTGTATTTCCTCAGTTCCCATTTATTTTATTATTTTTGGTCTGTGGACCCATTAGGGGTGTGCCTATAAGCAGTAGACTAATTTAGAGCAGCCTGCTTGGACCTCCGGTGGCGGCCATGGAGTGAGTGGTAAGCGGTCGCATGTCAGGTGGCTCCTGCTTAAGTCAGATTCTGTGGCCCTTTCTGCCCGTTTTGCGGGGCTGTTGCAGGTGGAAAAAGTGGGACTGTTGAAGAATGTGATATTCTCCTTCGGTGGTGAGTGTTGAAGGGGTACCAGATGAGGAATGTGTCAGGTAAGGGGCATTCTATAGATCAGGGGAATACGTGTGGTGTAACAGGGGAAAAGATGGCAGACAACTATGGCGTCGTTGCCCACACAACGGTCGACAGAGCAGTTGGTTGAATTCCTTGCAGCTGAGTTTAAGAAACGGAGGCAGGCTGCCTCAGAGGACATGGCGAGGGTGGCAGAGCCAATTCGGGCTGCCCTGGAGAGAGTGGAGCAGAGGCTGGTGGTGGAGAGTGTGTCGATCCGAGAGGTGGAGGAGACACGGCTGATCACGAGGACCGGATTGCCTCGCTGGAGGAAGTAATGCTGATGATGGTGGATAGTCAGAAAGGGATTGAGGGAGAAGGTCAACAGCCCAGAGAATTGCTCAAGGAGGCAGAATCTGAGGATCGTGGGGCTGCCTGAAGGCATTGAAGGAACGAGGACTATGGATTATGTGGCCAAGAAGTTTGAGAGGCTGATGAAGGGTGGGGTCTTCGACCGGCCTCCTTTTTCTACAAATGTTTTTATTGAGATTTTTGTAGTACATATAACAAGGATAAACGTGGACATACATTGGGCGGCAAAGGATAAAGAAACATATTTACATATCGGTCCATTTTTGTAGCTTACATCATTCGTTTTACATTATAGTAGTGGTTACGATTTGCTGCTTTTTCATTCTCCAGTAGTTTTTTGATTCTGGCTGGGTCCCCTGTTCCCCCTCCCATTTTCCTTCCAGCCCCCCCCCCCCCCCCCCCCCCCCCCCCCACCCCAGGGTCATCGAGTGTGCCTTCTTCCCTCGTCTGTTCTTGTACCCTGCTCTATTTATTTATTTATTTTTCAAAAAGTAATAATTTAGAGTACCCAATTCAATTAAGGGTCAAGTTAGCGTGGCCAGTCCACTTAGCCTGCACATCTTTGGGTTGTGGGGGTGAAACCCACCCAAACACGGGGAGAATGTGCAAACTCCACATGGACTGACCCAGAGCCGGGATCAAACCTGGGACCTCGGCGCCGTGAGGCAGCCGTGCTAACCACTGCGCCACCGTGCTGCTCCTACCCTGCTCCATTTATGTTGGTGTGATGCTGTCTCCCATTTTTATGTGGGGCATGGTTGGTTTCCATGACTCCCTGTTCCTCCCTCCCTCTCCACCCCCTCCCTCCCTCTACTGTTATTAGACTGTTTGGCTATGAACAGGCCTTGGAACAATCTAGTGAAGGTTCCCACATTTTGTGGAATCCCTCCTCCGACCCTCGGATGGCGAATTAAATTTTCTTCATTTGGAGAAATTCCGATAGGTCGGACAGCCAGCCTGCAGCTTTATGTGGTGCTGTTGACCGCCAGACTAGCGGGATTCTACGGCGGGCGATTAGGGAGGCAAAGGCAAGGGTGTCGGCCCTCCTCCCCGTGAATAGGTATAGCTGTTCTGATACCCCAAAGACTGCCAGTCTTTGGCATGGCTCCACCCTCATCCCACCACCTTGGACAGCGCCTCAAAGAAGGCTGTCCAGAACCCGGCAAGTCAGTGGCAAGACCAGAACATGTAGGCGTGGTTAGCCGGGCCTCCTTGGCAACATTCGCATTTGTCCTCCACCTCCGGGAAGGACCTGCTCATTCGGATTGTAGTTAAGTGGGCTCAGTGTCCCACTTTTGGCTGCATTAGGCTTATCCTTGCGCATATGGAGGTGGAGTTGACCCTGTGCAGTGCTTCGCTCCAGAGTCTCCACCCTATTTCAAACCCCAAGTTCTCCTCCCACTTCTGTCTCATCTCGTCCAGTTGGGTGTTCGCCCATACATGCTGCCACAGTTCCCTTTCCCTTGGATGTCTGTGTCCAGTAGGCCCGCTAGCAGTGATTGTTGTAGTGATCTTAAATGCTTCCTCGTTTCCCTTTGCAGGATGTTTTTGATCTGCAAGTACCTTAGTTTGTTCTGCCCCGTCAGCTGGAACTTCTGTTAGATCCTCGAGCGTTGTTAGTCTGTTGTCAGTGTAAAAGTCCCTAACTGCCAATGTCCCCCCGTCCTGCCTCCACCTTTTGAAGGTGGCGTCCATAGTCGCCGGGGTGAACCTGTGGTTGTTGCAGATTGGGGCCTTGTCGGACATTTCAGTAAACCCGAAATGATGACCGGAGTGTAGCTACCACCTCTGGGCTTGTTGAATATTTATTCAATGGAGATGGGAGAACCGCCATGGCTAGGGCCCGGAGGGAGATCCCTCTGCAGGAACCCTCCTCCATAAGCACCCACTCGGCTTCTGGCTCCTTTATCCACCCCTTTACCCTCTCCACGGTTGCCACCCAGTGGTAATATTGTAGGTGGGTAGGCTAGGCCGCCCATGGATCTTGTTCTCTGCAGCACTCTCTTTGAGATCCTTACGTTCTACCTCCCCCCACGCACAAACGCCATAATCAGTTTGTCTAGTGAGTTGAAAAAGGCCTTGGGGATGTAGATCGGGATGGATCTAAACTGGAAGAGGAACCTGGGCAGGAGGTTAATCTTGATCGTCTGCATCGTCCCCGCCAGGGAGAGTGGGAGTGTGTTCCATCGCTGCAGGTCCTTTTTTACTTCCCCCATCTGGCTGGTCAGGTTTCACTTGTGGATCCCTGGCCACTCATGGGCGATTTGGATCCCCAGGTAGTGGAATTTGTGTCGGGTCAGTTTAAATGGCAGCCCCTCCAGCTCTGCCCATCCCCCATGTGGCTTCACCGGGAAGATCTTACTTCTGCTCAGGTTAAGTTTGTAGCCCAAGCAGGCTCCAAACTCTTTCAAAAGCACCATCTGTTGCTAGCTACCCTGTCATTGTGGTGCCCCCCCCCCTCCCCCCGGGGCTATTTGTGTCCTGCCATCACCCGTTTCCTAAGCTTCTAATCCGCCATTCCACTCACCCTTTTGGGCGCTCTTCTGCCCTCGTTCCTCCCTCATCACCAGAACGAGGCAGTACCCTCCCGCGCAAAGTGATCGACATTGTGGTTCAAAGTTGGCAATTCAGAAAGTAGAAAGTAAAAATTAAGAGTCTCTTCCTATGAGCTCTTCATCGCTGTCCCTGCTGCCGCTTCTCTAGTCCATTCTCCGAGATCAAATTGTCCACGTCCGCAGGGGCCATGAAGAAGTGCTCCCTGCGTTAGAACGTGACCGAGAGCTTAGCTGGGTACAGCATCCCAAACTTTACGCAGTTCTTGTACAGCGTGGCCTTCGCCCTATTAAATTTTCCCCGCCATTTGGCCAGGTCGGCTCCAATGTCCTGATAAATCGGAATCTGGTGGTCTTCCCAGTTACAGCTTTTGGTTTGTCGCGTCCTGCGCAGGATTCGTTTCCGGTCCTGACACGGGGCATTTTGGGTTTTACCGCTCTCGGCTGTTGCCCGGCTTTGGGATTTGGGCAAAGTGACTGGTAAGCTCTGTCGATTTCTGGTGGGCTGGGGAAACTGTCCCTTCCCACCAGGTTACCCAGCATTTGGGCCGCACATTCCGTGTGGTTCCTACTTTCGATCCCCTCCGGCAGTATTACTTTGATACGCCAGAGGAGACAAGTGACTTTACAAGGGACCATGGACTGGGGGACGTTTGAAGACTTTGGGTATTGGGTGGGTTCCCTCTGCAGAATGGACTGGAAAAACTTTATTTAGGGGGTGTGGGATGGTATGTTTCCATGTACGGTTGTTATGTTTGTTTCTACCTACCCACCTAGAATTACCTACTTTGCATTGTTAATTATGTGGAAGAAAAATTTTGTACCATTTTCCTCCCCACCTCTGGGGGTGTTGGGGTTAGGAATAATATGATGTGTGGGGTGAGTTCGGCAGCATGGGGAGGGGATTTGGGGGGGCGGTGGCTGGGTGAAAGGCGGAAGGGAGGGTGCGGGCGAAGGAGCTTGGTGTGATGCAGTTACATGGTGGGGCGAGGGGGGAATAAGGGGGCTTTGTTAAAAAGGAAGTGTGTTCTTTGCTTCGGATGTGGACCACCCTGCTAGCAGGTCTGCTAGTTAATGGAAGGGAAGTGCGGGGGAGAGCTGTGGGAGGTGGTGGGTTTTTCACATTCTGGTTTCTTTGTTTTTAGCTGGGGTTGGGATAGTGGGAAGGGGGAGTGGGGCTTTCTTTGTTTGGAGTGGGGGGAGAGGGCGGGGAGGAGGGGGAGTTGCTGACATCGAAGGTTTCTTTTTGGAGGAGGTAGTTGGAGGGGTATGGCAGTGGCCATCTTGACGGGACCCGGGTGGTGTCTGGGATGTACAGGCTCTGCGATGGGTGAGTGTATTGAATGGGTGACTGGGCCCGGTGTACAGGCTGAATGATGGGTGAATGAATGAATGGGTGACTGGGGCTGGACTACAGGCTGAATGATGGGTGAATGAAAGAATGGGTGACTGGGCCTAGTGTGCAGGCTGAGTGATGGGTGAGTGGATTGAATGGGTGACTGGGCCTAGTGTGCAGGCTGAGTGATGGGTGAGTGGATTGAATGGGTGACTGGGCATAGTGTGCAGGCTGAGTGATGGGTGAGTGGATTGAATGGGTGACTGGGCCTAGTGTGCAGGCTGAGTGATGGGTGAGTGGATTGAATGGGTGACTGGGCCTAGTGTGCAGGCTGAGTGATGGGTGAGTGGATTGAATGGGTGACTGGGCCCAGTGTACAGGCAGAGTAATGGGTGACTATGAGAAAGTTACACTGGCTGAGCAATGAGTAAATAAATTAATTGGGAGGAGATAACACAGCTTGACCTTTTGCTCTGCGCGCTATTAAAAGTATTTGAGGTTGGGTGTGGTATTCGTTCATGATTTCCTGTGCATCGTGGTAGATGAACTGTGGTAACACAGAAGTTGGGTGTTACTGCTCTTTTGTGTATCTGTGAAAAGCATTGGGCGGGTCCAAGTATTTGTTGTTTTGAAGTAAAAAATAATACCAGGAGTGTACCAGGGCCCGATTCTCGCTGGCCATAGGTAATTGTGCCCAATAAGTGGTAAAACCAGCTTGTACATTTCAATCAGAATTAACCCCCATCTTCCAAAACTTGCCTAATTTTCCAACATCACACAATACAGTATTAGGAAGTGTAGGGTGTTACTCAAGTGTCAAGATCAGGTCAGAAGTGCAGGGAGGGGATTTAAACATGTTGTTTCATTTTCTCTTGTTTTGCAACTTAAGGTTCTCATCAGCAAGATGGGAATTATGTTAATAATACTTCTGCTTAGACAGAGTAAAATGCTTGTCCAAAGAGTTAGACAAAAAGAAAGCCGGGAACCCTGGAAACGTCCAGATTGAACAGTGAGGAAAACAGACTGGGACTTTCAAGTGTCTTGTTCCATCAAAGTATCAGAAGGACATGAGGAACAAAGTGGCCCAGTAATCTAGATCCCCCATCTCATGATGCCCAACGCTGCTAAAAGCCATTGTGCAGCACGATCCACAGTAATGGATACTGGACCTCGAGCAGAAGAACCATTGTGTCATCTGATAGCTGTTTCATTTTGAAACTGGGAGCGGAGATATTCTGGCTCTTTTGAATCTGATTTTGAAATCAGATTGAAGAAACTCTTTCTTTTAATTTGGTGCAACTTTTCACTGTCTTTTCATTCAATGATTTGCTTCAGTTCTCTCACTTAAGCCTTCTCTTATTTAATGTGCTCCGACTTCAGGGTCTGAGCATAAAGACATTCATGGGACCTCCTTCTCCTCCATCTGTGTGTCCAACATCATTCTCAATTAGATGTGTAGAGGGGTACTATAGGTTCCTCTATCCATTCATCGAATCCCTACAGTGCAGAAGGAGGCCATTTGGCCCATCGGGTCTGCACCGTAAGACCACCCTACCTAGGCCCACACACCAGCTCCATCCCCGTAACCCCACCTAAACTTTTGGACATTAATGGGCAATTTAACATGGCCAATCCACCTGACCTGCATCTAACTGGAAGCCGGAACACCTGGCGGAAACCCACACAGACACGGGGAGAATTCTGCCCAGTCGCCCAAGTTTGGAATCGAACCCGGGTCACTGATACCGTGAGGCAGCAGTGCTAACCACTGTGCCACCATGCCGCATTGCTTCTCAGATGCTATATTTGTGTGTTTAGGATGCAGTTGGCCTTATGCAATAGGTTGGTACCTGATCTAGCAGTGCGTTTGTTTTTTAGCACAATGTATGCCTGTTGTGGCTTTCAACAATCTCACTGAACTACTGTTGATCTAATGGTAATCAGGTTGTGAAGGACACGCCAGTGAATGTGGTTACACAATGTGGTTTATGCAGTTGTGAAGCCAATGGTGCTCAGTCTGGGCTGCTAGATTCATCCTTTCTATGTTCCACCCGCAGAACAATGGAAGGGCTGTAACTGCTCCAGACCGTCTTTCTGCCCAGAGGCTAGAAACCAGCAGAAAGGAAAAATATCACAGCAAGCGATAAGACTGGAGGAAGTGAATGGTGTGGAGTTATTTTAATTTAAACACCGATGAAAAAGAAATCATGCCATTGGTTTTAAGCAATACACCTGAGTGTCTTCTTCGTTTGACTGCTGATTATTTCCTGTCATGTTAGATTAATGATGCACTATCAATTACGACGAGATGAGAGTAGAGTGTAACCGAGGCTGTATTAAGCAGAGATGTATAGCCTCCCGCAGCTGCTGCCGAAATGGCTGCAGCTCGGAGAGCCCACACATTTATACTCCGCCTACTGGGCAGAGCCAGCAGGCAGGGATCTACCCCCGTACCTGTAGTACAGGAGCCTTACTGTATTACATCTCATATGTGATATATATACAACAGTGGTGAGTCCAGCGGGGGTGGTGGAAGACTATTTACATGGATAGGTTAATATTTTAGGGAAAGTTCACAAATTAAGACAATCGGGTGCCTTGACCCTCCGTTGTGAGCGCCGCAGTCCCGGTGGCGATGCAGGCGCCGGCTCGGTTACCGGTGACTCTGGGAGCGTGGCGACCTCATCTTCATCCCCCGGTGGGACCAAGGGGAGGACGGATTGTCTTGGAGCGGGGGCTGTGGTGGGGTGCGGTGGGAGGGAGGGAGGGTGGCGCCGGGGCTGTTGGGGTGGGGGGGGTGGGGAACCAGCTGGTGCCAGGTCCCTGAGGGAGACTGTGTCTTGGCGGCCGTCGGAGTACGCCACTTAAGCGTACAGTGGGTTTGCGTGGAGTAGCTGTACCCTCTTGACCAACGGGTCCGCCTTCTGGAGCCGCACGTGCTTGCAGAGGAGAATGGGTCCTGGAGCTGCAGCCAGATTGGGAGCAAAATCCCGGAGGTGGACTTCCTGGGGAATTAAAGGAGATGTTCATGGGGAGTTGCATTAGTCACAGTGCAAAGTAGCGACCAAATGGAGTGAAGGGCATCGGGGAGGACCTCCTGCCAGCGGGAGACTGGGAGATTTTTGGACCGTAGGGCCAGCTGGACGGCCTTCCAGACCGTCCCATTCTCCCGCTCCACCTGCCCGTTTCCCCGGGGGTTGTAGCTGGTCGTCCTGCTTGAGGCGATGCCCTTGCTGAGCAGGTGCTGGCGCAGCTCATCGCTCATAAATGAGGATCCCCGGTCGCTGTGGATGGAGGCGGGGAAACCGAACAGGGCGAAGATGGTGTTGAGTGCTTTGATGACGGTGGCTGATGTCATATCGGGGCATGGGACGACGCAGGGGAATCTGGAGAATTTGCCGACCACGTTAAGGAAGTATGTGTTTCGGTTGGTGGAGGGGAGGGGCCCTTTGAAATCCACGCTGAGGCGTTCAAAGGGGCGGGAGGCCTTCGCTAGGTGCGCTCGGTCTGGCCGGTAGAAATGTGGTTTGCACTCCGCCCAGACCTGGCAGTCTCTGGTGATAACCCTGACCTCCTCAATGGAGTAGGGCAGATTGCAGGTTTTTATGAAGTGAAAAATCCGGGTGACCCCTGGCTGACAGAGAGCATCGTGTAGGGTCCGGAATGGGTCCATTGGGTTGGCACATGTAACTCGGGATAGGGCATCGGGGAGCTCGTTGAGCTTATCGGGGCGATACAAAATCTCTTAATTGTAGGTGGAGAGCTCGATCCTCCACTTCAAGATTTTATAATTTTTGATCTTACCCCGCTGTGTGTTGTTGAACATGAAGGCAACCGACCTTTGGTCAGTGAGGAGGGTGAATTTCCTGCCAGCCAGGTAATGCCTCCAATGTCGCACAGCTTCTACGATGGCTTGGACCTCCTTCTCGACGGAGGAGTGCCGAATTTCGGAGGCATGGAGGGTGCGTGAAAAGAATGCCATGGTCCTGCCTGCCTGGTTGAGGGTGGCGGCCAGAGCGACGTCTGATGCATCGCTCTCAACTTGGAAGGGGAGCGTCTCGTAGACTGCGTGGATTGCGGCCTTGGCGATGTCGGCCTTGATACGGTTGAAGGCCTGGTGAGCCTCGGCCATCAGTGGGAAAACGGTGGTGTGAATGAGTGGGCGGGCCTTGTCCGCATAGTTAGGGATCAAAGCTTTGACAAACAGTCATCGGACTCAAAACTTTAGCTCTTTTCTCTCCCTACAGATGCTGCCAGACTTGCTGAGATTTTCCAGCATTTTCCCTTTCGTTTCAGATTCCAGCATCTGCAGTAATTTGCTTTTATCCAGTTTTCAAAACTACCATTTGGGCTCTCCAGGGGCTGTTGCTGGCCTCGATAATGCCCTCCCGTAGCAGCCGCTGGACCTCAGATCTGATGAAGGTCCTGTCTTGGGCACTGTACAGTCTGCTCCTGGTGGCGACGGGTTTGCAATCCGGGGTGAGGTTTGTAAACAGAGATGGCGGGTCTACCTTAAGGGTCGTGAGACCGCAGTCAGTAAGGGGTGGTATGGGCCTACCGAATTTCAGGGTTAGGCTCAGGAGGTTGCACTAGACGTCCAGGCCGAGTAGCAAGGCAGCACAGAGGTTGGGGAGGACATAGAGCCGGAAGCCGCAGAACTCTATGCCCTGGATGGTGAGGACGGCTGTGCAGTACCCCCGGATCTCCATGGAGTGGGATCCAGAGGCCAGTGAGATTTTCTGGTTATGGGGTGTACCGCGAGGGAGCAGCGTCTTACTGTGTCAGGGTGGATGAAGCTCTCTGTGCTCCCGGAGTTAAGAAGGCATGATGTCTTGTGCCCATCGACCTTTACTGTCGTTGACGCGGTCGCAAGGTTGTGCGGTCGGGACTGGTCGATCGTGATGGAGACGAGGCGTGGCTGGTGTTGGAAGGCCTCTGGCTGGTCGGCTGCGGTTGCAGGTGATGAGCGGCCCGTTGAGGTGCCCGGCGAGCAGCGGTCCTGAGGCAGGGAAGATGGCGGCGCCCACGGGGTGCACGTGGCGGGCGGTGTTAAAGATGGCGGCGCTCATGGGCCGCATGAGGCCTGATGGTGGAAGATGGCGGCATCCATGGGCCACACGTGTCCTGAGGCAAGCAAGATGGCAGCGCCCACGGGCCGCACATGGTCTGAGGCAAGAAAGATGGCGGTGCCCATGGGCCGCACATGGGTTGCGGGGGCGAAAATGGCAGTGCCCACGGGTCGCACGTGGTGGGTGAAGGAGCAATGGGCCTGGTTACAGCGGCAATCGAGCGGGCCTGGCACACAGCAGCAAAATGTCCTCTCTTCCCACAGGCCTTGCAGAGCCCGCTCCGCGCCGGGCAGCGCTGCCGGGGGTGCTTTGTCTGTCCGCAGAAGTAGCACTTGGATCCCCCGGGGTTGGTTGCCTGCAGGCTTGGGGTTGGCTGGGGGCGGTCGCTGGTCCATGATGTCCAGGAGGGGGGCGCCGTGCGTTCGGGGGAGTACGCTTGTACAATACGGGAAGCGGCTGTTAGTGAGATCGCGAGTTTCTTGGTCGCCGCGAGGTCGAGGGTAGCCCATTCTAAGAGGTGCTGACGGATGTATGCCAACCCTATGCCCGTAACATAAGCGTCACTAATTAGAAGTTTGGAATGTTCAATGGCCGAAACGGCCTGGCAATCGTAGTCCCTTGCCAGGGCCGAGCAGGGCACGGCAGAAATCTTCCACAGACTCACCGGGGAGTTGATGCCGCGTGGACAGGAGGTGCCTGGCGTGGATTTTGTTGGTCTGCTGAGTGTAGTTCTCCTTCAGTGACGCCATGGCCTCAGCGTAGGTGGGCACGTCCCGGATGAGGGGGAAAGTTGAAGGTGCCGGTATTCTAATGTTTGACCCAACTGTGTCCATCTCCAAACTGAGCCTAGCTCTGGGTCAGATGTCTTCATACATGACCGCGTGGGTGGTACTGTACTCAGTCCCAAATTAACCCATTATGTACCAGGCCCTTCTCCTGCAATGAGGGGTGGATGTTAGTATTGGACAGAGTTGTGGATGTATCGAAGGATATGAGGTCAGCCAAGAAAGCTGAGTTGGGAGGTAATGAATGTGTGTGCCAATGGTTTGAGTTGTAGGCATATTGAGGTGGAGCTGTAACAGACAATGTACAAAGTGGTCTTTCTAATGGGATATTTACATAGATTCATAAGTATTAGGTGCAGAAGTAGGCAATTCAGACCTTTGAACCTGCTCCGCTATTCTATCAGATCATGGCTGATCTCTTCCTGATTTCAAATTCATCTCCCTGCCCATTCCCCCTCTCTCTTGAACCCATTTTTAGCGGAAATATATTTATCTCCCTCTTGAAACCATTTAATGATTCAGACTCCATCACACTATGAAATGAATGAAAATCGCTTATTGTCACGAGTAGGCTTCAATGAAGCTACTGTGAAAAGCCCCTAGTCACCACATTCCGACGCCTGTCCGGGGAGGCTGGTATGGGAATCGAACCGTGCTGCTGGCCTGCTTGGTCTGCTTTAAAAGCCAGTGATTTAGCCGAGTGAGCTAAACCCCAGTGAGTTCCACAAATTCATCATCCTCTGTGAGAAGTAGTGCCTCCTCATCTCAGTTCTAAATCTACTGCCTTTCAACATATATCTTGACCTCTCATTCTAGATTGTCTCCCAAAGGGTTACATTTGATCTACATTTACTTTTACAATCCCTTATCGTTTTTATGTACCTCGATCAGATCCCTTCTCAATCTTCTAAACTCCAGCCCAAACTGTTTAATCTCTCCTCATCCTTCAACCCTTTTATCCCCGGAATCAATCTGGTAAACCTCCTCTGAACTGCCTCCAATGTTACCACATCCTTCCCCAAATAAGGAGGCCAAAACTGGACACAATACTCCAGATGTGGTCTCACCAACACCCTACACAATTGTAATGAGGTCAGAAGCTGAGGGTCAAACAGCCTGCTGAAGTGATAGATAAAATCAATGGCTCTCTGACAGAGTTCGGGCCAGGGGATGAAGGGAATGTGTTCAGTCCTAACAATGCTTAATTGGATGAAATTGTGGCTCATTTAAGAGTGTAAACCAGGCAAGCAGCTGTGAGTGGTGGTGGACAATTAAACAATTAACCAGAGAACATTGGAATGGGGACATAGGAAGTAGGAGCAAGAGTAGGCCACGTGGCCCCTCGAGCCTGCTTTGCCTTTCACTAGCTCATGCTTCATCTTCTACCTCAACAACACCTTCCCGCACTATCTCCATATCCCTTGATGTTATTGGTAGCCAGAAATGTTTTGGCCTGCTTTGAGCACTCTCAATGATTGAGCCTCCACAGTCCTCTGAGGCGGAGCATTCCAAAGATTTGCCACCACCTGACTGAAGAAAGTCCTCCTTATCTTAGCCCTAAATGGCCTACCCCTTATTCTGAGACTGTGTTGCCTGGTTCTAGACCCCTCCAACCAGGGGCAAACATCCTTCCTGCATTAACCCTGTTGAGCCCTGCAAGAACTTTACACTCAATTACATCACCTTTCATTCTTCTAAACTCTAGTGGATACAAGCCTGATCTCCTCAATCTTTCCTCATAGATCAATTCTACCATCCCAGGAATTAGTCTGGTGAATCTTCATTGCACTTCACCCATGGCAAGTATCTCCTTCATAGAACATAGAACATAGAACATAGAACATAGAACATAGAACATAGAACAGTACAGCACAGAACAGGCCCTTCGGCCCTCGATGTTGTGCCGAGCAATGATCACCCTACTCAAACCCACGTATCCACCCTATACCCGTTACCCAACACCCCCCCTTAACCTTACTTTTAGGACACTGCGGGCAATTTAGCATGGCCAATCCACCTAACCCGCACATCTTTGGACTGTGGGAGGAAACCGGAGCACCCGGAGGAAACCCACGCACACATGGGGAGGACGTGCAGACTACGCACAGACAGTGACCCAGCCGGGAATCGAACCTGGCACCCTGGAGCTGTGAAGCATTTATGCTAACCACCATGCTACCGTGCTGCCCCGTGCTAACCACCATGCTACCGTGCTGCCCCGTGCTTCCTTGGGTCAGGAGACAAAAAAGGCACACAATAACCAGCTTTGGTCCCATAAAGGCTGTGTACAAATACAACAAGATTTCCTTACTCCTAACAGTCAAATCCCCTTGCTATAAAGGCTAACATACAATTTGCCTTTTTAATTGCTTGTTGCAACTGCATGATAGCTTTCAGTGACTTATGAACAGATTGCCCAGGTATCTTTGGACATCAACACTTCCCAATCTCTCCCCATATGAGAAATACTTTGCGTTTCTGATCTTCCTACCAAAATGGATAACTTCACATTTATCCACATGATTTGCCGTCTGCCATGTTCTTGTCCACTCAGTCTGTCTAAATCGCTTTCAAGTCTTGTTGCATCATCCTCACAACTCACATTCCCATCAAGTTTGTGTCATCAGCAAACTTGGAAATAATACCTGTGATCCCAATATCCAAATCATTGATATAGATTGTGAATAGCTGGGGCCCAAGCACTGATCCTTGTAATACCCCACTAGTTACGCAGCCTGCCAACCTGAGAACGATCCTGGTATCCCTACTCTGTTTTCTGTCCGTTAGCCAATCCTTAATACAGCCAATCCAATGTGCTCTAAGTTTGTTTGCTAACCTCATGTGTGAGACCTTATCGAAAGCCTTCCAAAAGTCCAAATACACCACATCAATTGGTTCCCCCTTATCTATTTTGCTAGTAACAACCAAAAAAGCCTCCAAAAGGTTTGCCAAATATGATTCTCCTTTCCCAATCTCTCCATTATTTTCTAAGTTCATAGTTGTCACATCCTTTAGATTTAATTCCAGCATTTTCCCTGCTACTGATCTCAAGCTGACTGGTTGGTAGTTTCCTGTTTTCTCTCTGCCTCCTTTCTTAAACAGTGCTATATTCCAATCTGTAGGCACCTATCCTATATCTGGAGAATTTTGGAAGATGACCAGCAATGCATCCACTATCCCTGCAGCCATCCTTTTCAAAACTCTGGAATTTATATCAGCAGGCCCAGGGATTTATCAACTTTCAGTCACATTAATTTCTCCAGCACTATTTTTTACAAATATAATTTATTTAAGGTTCCCAATCTCAAACTTGGCTGCTCAATATTTCAGTGAGGCTTTTTTGTGCCTTCTTCCATGATGACAGATACACAGTATATGCTTAAATTATCTGCCATTTCCTTAATACCCATCATGTTCTCATTGTACTCTGGTAAAGGGTCCACATTGTCTTTACTAACCTCTTCCTTTTTTTTATCCCCATGGAAGCTTTTATGGTCCATTTTTATGTTCCTTGTTAGTTTACTTACATATTCTACTCCCTCTATCTTAATCAATTTCTTGGTTCTCTTTTCCTGAATTTTAAAATGTTCCCAATTACCAGGCTTGTCATGATATGTATATTGACTAGGATGTAAAGAGTTAACAAGTTAATGATAATGCTTCTTGCCACTAGGGGGGGCCAGAGAACAGTCATATAAATATCATGTGACTGCTGGGATTCTGGGTAGAAGATGGTTAGGCATAAGATGTGTATTGAGAGTTCTGTAGTTAGAGATAGCATAGTTTAATTCAGTAACCTTATACTTTGGGAATACCTACAAATCTTATTTAGTGGTGCTAATAAATTAGTTTTATTCATTAACAAAGCTTGTTGTTCTTTGTCCAACACTACACCTCCAAGCCATCCAGGTAAAGCAAAGCAGAGGACAACAATTTTTTTTGGCAATATTATACACCTCTTCCTTTGATCAGAAAGAACCCTTAACTTCTCTTGTTAGTCATGGTTGGATCACTTTTCCTGCTAAGATTTTGTGCCTCAGAAGAACATTAATTTGTTGCAAGTCATGTATTAATTATTTAAATGCTAGCCATTGCCTATTTACCTTCATACCTTTTAATGTAGTTCATAGAATCATAGAATACCTACAGTGCAGATGGAGGCCACTCGGCCCATCGAGTCTGCACTGACCCTTTGAAAGAGCACCCAGACCCAGTCTGTCTCCCAAACCCCGCAACCCCATCTGACCTTTAACACACTAAGGACAAATTTATCATGGCCAATCCTCCTAACATACACATCTTTGAACTGTGGGAGGAAACCGGAGCACCTGAGGAAACCCACGCAGACATGGGGAGAAAGTGCAAACTCTACACAGACAGTCACCCTTGGCCGGAATTGACCCGAGCCCCTGTGAGGCAGCAGTGCTAACTACTGTGCCACCGTGCCGCCCCCATATATAGCTCAGCCATTACCCCTCATATCTTTGTAGTTTCCTTTGTTTAGCTCAAAGATACGATTTTCGATTGAAGTACGTCACTTTCAAACTTCATGTTAAATTCTATGATCTTATAGTCACTGTTCCCGAAAGGCTCCTTTACAACAAGGCTATTAATTAGCTCTTTTTCATTGTATGTAGTCTGTTCTCCAGTTGATTCATTATCATACTGTTCTAGAAAACCATCATGTCTACATTCCAGGAATTCTCCTCTACATTAGTGCTTATAAGGTTTACTCAGTCTGTAGATTGAAGTCATTCACCATTACTGTGATACCCTTTTTACATGTACCTCAAATTTCCTGATTTATATCATGCCCTACATTACCACTGCTACTTGGTGGCCTATAAACAACTCCCACCAAAGTTTCCTGCCCCTTGTTGTTTCTGATCTCCACCGGAACTGATTCAACATCTTGATCTTCCAATCTAAGATCCGCTCTCGCTAATGCACAGATTGCATCCTTAATTGACAATGCAACCCACCTCCTTTTCCTTTTTGCTTATCCTTCCTAAATGCTGAATGGTTTTGAACTTTCAGTTCCAAACATTGGTCACCCTGCAGCCGAGTCTCCACAATGACAATTAGACCATCTCTATTTATTCCTCTCGTACTGTTGTCAATTCATCTATCTTGTTGAGATGCTGTGTGCATTCAGGTAGAGTGCCTTTAATTCTGCATTATTACTTTTGCAATCTTTGATGTGTTACGTACTCTGGGATAACACAGGCTGCAACTCGATGCAGCTTTGACCAAAAGATACTCCAGACGTTGAAGTAAGTTCAATGTGATTTATTGAACCATTAGCACAGTTCTGTATGAGTTCTACTCTCCTGCTAATCTTGCTATAGTAACTCAGTCTAACTAACCAGTCTGCTCTAAGCCACGTGGTGAGTAATCTTGAATCTTAACTTCGGGTGCACTCTTGTGTTTCCACACTATGGCCGTGATTTAACAAAAAAAATCTCAGAGTCTGGTTTCGGGAATGTTTAGCGGGGTTGAGAAAGACCCCGCTATTCTTCGGCACTTTGCCGTATCTTTTGGCTTGGCGAGGAACTCCCCGTCGAGGACGTACTTTACCTGTCACTTCCTGTCCTGACGAGCTCAGCTGGCCAGTGCAGGAAGACTAATTACGGATCGGGGCTCCTTTTTAAAGGCAGCCCCGTTCTTTTGAACCGGCCCTCAGCGACCCCACCACGGCCTCCGGACCCTCCCATTTCACCCAACTTACCTCTTCCGGGGTCTTCGAGCCCCCCTTACCCACCTCTTATGGGTAAGGCACCCCCATGCCCAGTTCCTGGCATGCACATCCTGGAACCTGGGCACCTTGGCATTGCCAACCTGACACTGTGACAGTGCCCCTACCAGCCTGGCAGTGCCACCGGGGCAACCAGTGCAAAGGTGGCAGGCTGGTAGTACCAAAGTGCCTAGTGCCAGCAGGAGTGCCCGGGTATCATCCTGTCCTGCCTCAGACCACCTGGGAGTCTCTAATGGCCTCCCCCCCTCCCACCATTACGACCAGTCTACATTTGTGGTGAGGTCTCCCAGGGTCCCCTGGTACTGGGTGAATCTGGTGAATGGTTCATTTAAATATGCTATGGGCAGCACGGTGGCGCAGTGGGTTAGCCCTGCCGCCTCATGGCGCCGAGGTCCCAGGTTCGATCTCGGCTCTGGGTCACTGTCCGTGTGGAGTTTGCACATTCTCCCCGTGTCAGCGTGGGTTTCATCCCCACAACCCAAAAGATGTGCAGGCTAGGTGAATTGGCCATGCTAAATTGCCCCTTAATTGGAAAAGAATGAATTGAGTACTCTAAAAAAAAATTTTTTAAATATGCTGATCTGAATCACGCGCAGTGAGGGCGGGTTCCAGATTACGACATCTCGCGAGGTTCGGTTGACTCTCGAGAGGCCTCTCGATAGATTTAGTGGCCTTGTCACAACACCAAGTCTGGTGCGACGAGGCCGGTAAACCACACCCTCTGTCTTTGCCTGAACAGGAGGCTAAACAAATATCCCCACCCTCAGTGTTGGGGGAACTGGCACTTTAGTGCCAAAAGACAAGGCTGAAGATTTGCAACCATTTTCAGCCAGATGTGCCGAGTGAATGATTCATCCTGGCTTCCTCCTGAGGTCCCAACATCATAGCTGCCAGTCTTCAGCAAATTCGATTCGCCCACTTGATATCAAGAAATGACTGAATAAACTGGATACTGCAAAAGCTATGGGCCCTGACAACATCCTGCCGATGGTGTTGAAGATATGTGCTCCAGAACTAGTGTAGAGATCTACCATGCAGATCTAGAGGCACTTGCGAACACTAAAACTCGGTAGGAATTTGAGTTAACACTTCTCGGGTGCAAATAAGAATCGTTTTATTGACTCTAGTTGATTACAATTGAGAATTACTTAAATCTTATTCTCTAATAAGTCCGGCTAGCAAAAGGACTCAAAGAGAAGGAATTTTGTAGACAATATCACTTTCAAATAATACAGAAACGATTTTCTTGCCCACGGCAAAACAGCTTGCATTTACTTCAAGAGTCAGAGTTGGAAAGCGAAAGGATGAAAGATAGAGACAGCGAATAGTTAGGTCAAAGTATAGATTGATTCCGGAATTGAAAATGGCCGTACGATTTATCATGGTTATATTAAATCATATCAGTCATTAGCCATCTATCTACACCCCTATGTAATCCTAATTGGTTTGGGTTAGAATCAAATAAGTTTGATTTGACGGTTAGCTGTTTGTCTTTAATGTGCAACATTAACTTGAAATGCTTCATAAATGAATTCTTGTATGTGTTATGGAATGTGCTTCTGTGCCGTTATCACAAGCAGCTTGAACTGGATTCTTACTGACTTGACTGTTAGGACAATAGCGGCTTTAGGTAACTGTACCGTTGCTATGGTGTTGTCATGGAGCCTTCCCTGTCCTTGGACTGCTTAGTGTCACATTATCTTGCAATGTATTTGTAAGCTGAATAAGAATTCCGTTTTAATCTATAATGAATTATGCTGTTTCTGTGTTCTGTTGAAGCTATGTTTTGAAATGAATTATGCTGAATATGTGTTTTGAAATGACCTGAGGTTATGAGTGAGTTTTAAAATGGGTATTTAATAGACTAGGGGCTTAATGCTAAATAGCTATCTTTTACCTATTATTTTTACCTATTTTACCTATCAGGTATGTTAGAAAATAGCTGGCTTCTACAGTAACCATCTCCCCTCAAAGTTCAAGGGCATTATCATTGCTGAATTTCCACTATCAACATCCGGGGATTACCATAACCCAGGAAATTAACTGGGTCAGTCGTATGTGTACTGTGGCTACAAGAGGAGATTGGAAGCTATGAATATTTTCAGTAAATAACAACTTCTGACTCCCCAAAGCCTTTCCACAGGTTCGGAGTGCGATGGAGTACTCTCCACTTGCCTGGATGAGTACAGCTCCAATAACACTCAAGAAGCTCGACACCATCCAGGACAAAGCAGCCCACTTGAGTGGTACCCCATCCACCAACTCAGGCATCCAATGACAGCAGTATGTACCATCTATAAGGTGCATTGCAACAACTCACCAAGGCTCCTTTAACAGCACCTTCGAAACCCCGCAACTCCGATCACCAAGATGGTCAAGAGCAACAGATGCATGAAAGTTACCCTCCCAAGCCATTAACCATGATAACTTGGAAGTTAATCGCTGTTCCTTCACTGCCACTGGGTAAAAATCCTGGAACTACATTTCTAACAGAACTGTGGGTGTGCCTACATTACATGGACTGCAGTGGTTCAAGAAGGCAGCTCCCCACCGTCTTCTTGAAGGCAATTGTTGATGGGTAATAAATATTGATCTAGCCAGTGGCATTCAGGTCCCTTGAATGTAAATGGAAAAAAATGTCTGACAACACAGGATTTCGGAGAGGTTTAGATAGAGGTGATGGAGAGATAGAACCTTTACTCAAAATGGTGAATGGGGGGGTCACGTGATGTAAGAGCGGGAGTGGCTGACTTTTCACGAGCTCTGGCTTTGCTCATCATGTAATAATTTGTTTTAGCCTGGTGCATATTTCATATTTGTCTTTTCTCGGAATGTATGTCTTGCCCTATATACCTGGAGGATTCTGGTTGCGTTTTGCGAAGAGCAGCCAATACAAATTGAAGAAAATCATTGTTTGACATTGGAAGTCGGAGTGGGCAGGGGTAGGGTCTAATTTGCAGAGGCATTGTTACTAGTGAGCGGGCTCTTGCCCAGTGGTACCCTATGCATTCGGATGATGGTCGCCATTGAGAATGTTGTTCTGGATGAAGATCTCGGTTCTATGGTGCAGGTCTTTGGAGCTCACTTTGAAGATTTGCGAGGTATCCTGGAGAGAATGGTAGAGACACATGGGAGAGTTCTCGCATTTATAAGAGCAGTTTTCCTGGTAAGGGCCTGCCTTCGAGACGTCGAGATTCTGCTGCATTGTGCGTCATTTATTCTGATGGGTTGAGGAGGTAGGATCCGGGCTGGGAGTCATCTGTGAGAAGTGGGAGGGTGAATTCCAATTGAGTTTGAAGATTGGCAGGGCAACATAGTGGCGCAGTGGTTAGCAGTGCTGCCTCACAGCGCCGGGGACCCGGGTTCAATCCCAGCCCCGGGTCACTTGAGCAATTTTGCTTTAGGTTTTTTTTTAACTTCTTCTCTTCATCTGAGTGAGCAGTGTGTTGGGTCCTGATGCTTTGTTATCCTGTGATCCACTCCCAATATTCTCCCTCCTTTTGATAGGAGGTGTTGATGGCACTGTTTTATTCATTTTTTTCATTTATTTTACTCATTTTATTTTTTACAAGTTCGGGGGGGATTTATTTGATAAGATTTTACAGGAAAAAAATTCAGAACTTTGGACAGATGGCGACTCCATGCTTTCCGACACCAGAAGGCTTCGCCTTCATCCAACAGGTTCCACTGGAGGAGCATGTACGAGGGCCAAAGGGACCCAAAACCATTTCCTCCATTTTTGTCAGCAGCAAAAAAGGTAAGAGAAAATGGTGGGTCGCGCAGGTCAGCCGGCGTGGGTCACGAACGTCGGCCAGCGTAGGTCGCGAAGGTTGGCCGGGTTGGGTCCCAAAGGTTGGCCGGTTGGTAAAAATGGGTATCCGGGAAAAAAGTTTGAAGAAGACTGGGATAAAACATCTGGCCCCGCACCCACCTGCAGCTCCAGGAGGACCGGGCTCCACATCCACGTGTGGAACCCCCGAAATGGTGCTGAATATCATTGTCCAAAACCTTTCCAGCTTCGGGCAGGACCAAAACATATGCACATGGTTCGCAGGACCGCCCACGTCGCTCACAGATATCCTCCATTCCTTCAAACAGCCGGCTCATCTTAGACTTTGTGAGGTACGCCCTGTACACTACCTTCAGCTTATCAGCCCCAGCCTTGCGCACCAAGTCGAGTCATTTACCCTCCACAGCACCTCACACTGCAATCCCTCCTACAGCGCAGCCCCCAACTCTTCCTCTCATTTCACCTTAACCCCTTCCATGGACACCCCGTCCTCCACCAAAATCCTCCTGTAAATCAGCGAGACGACCTCCATCTCCAACCCCCGCCGCTGACAGCACCGCCCCCAGCTACGAGGAGGCAGGCGTGATCAGGAAGATTGAGAAGATCTGCCTTGCAAATTACAGCACCTGGATATACCTGCAACTTTCGCCCTGTGCCAGCCTAAGCCTCTCGCCCAGCTCCTCCAGACTTGCAAATCGCCCTCCCAGAAACAGATTCTTAATTTCTTTGATCCCCCTCTCTTCCCATCCCCGGAACCTTGCATTCATCCTCCTTGGCTCAAAGCTGTGATTCCCCTTAATTGACATCCCCCCTTGACCCAGCTCCCAACCTAAAATCTGCCTAAACTGTCGCTAGACCTTCAGCGTGGCCAGCACTACCATGTACGTCCCTGGGGCCATTGGGAGCAAGTGCCCGCATCCCCGGCCCCCTGCAAGAACACGCCTCCTTCCTCACTAACAAAGCCCCCACCTCCCTATTCCATCCCCCACCTGCCGTCCCCTTTGCAGCATCACCTTCCTAATCCTCGCCACCTTCCCCACTCAAACAAACAAGATCAGCCCGTTCACCTCCTAAAAAAAAGCCTCCTTTACCAGGGTAATCACCTCCTCAAGCAAAGCCATCATCTCCCTCCGAAGCACCGCCAAATGCTTGGAAAATAGCCTTTCAAACTCCACCGACATCGCCTCGGTCAGAGTTTCCACTGTGAGGGGAGCGGCCCCACCCTACGACCCAGCCCCCGCCACCTTCCTTCCTGCAGAACTCACCGCAGCACTCGCCGGAAGACTTTCGCTCGCCTCCTTCTTCTGGGACTTTGACATTCCTCAATCTCCTTATGACTTCCCACACCAACCCATCCAAAAGCTATCCCGGACACCGGGCCAAAAACCAGAGACTCTCGCAAGAGGCTACCTAACGTGCGATCTCCACCCGAATGCTGCCACAGCAAGTCACATGTATGGAATGATGTTGGTTCTGTAATGGGCCTGAGAATGGGGTTTTGTTACGCTGTGTGGTATATATGTAACATCCCTTTTAAAACTGGGGTTCTCGCGAGTTTTTTTTTCTTTTTTATGGCTGGGTATAAAGAATCTGTGATTGGATCCTGCAGGGGTACAGTCAGGCCTGGTATCCGAGGGAGGGAGGTGAAGGTGTGTGATTGGTGCCTTTGCTGCTGCTGGAGTTGAGAGAGATGTATATTGCTGCGCGCACGATCATGGCATGAAACATTTACCCCGAACTCTCATGATAATTGCGCGGGAAGGTGTGCACCATTTTACCACGTTTTCATGGCTTTGTCCTGTTTCCTTCTTTTTCTCTGGTGGGGCTGTTAGAGGTATCAAGTTATGTCTAACAATTGTATTGACCCAAGTGTACTGCTGTTCTCCTCATCCCCTCTGTATTCATATATGTTGAGCCACTTACGGTGCTGGACCATTCCTGTGGTTTTGTTGAGTTGTTTGTTCAAATGTAAAAGCTCAATAATTTTTCTTTTAAATGGTGATTAGAGGACATATGGTGAACAAGTCGGGAAACAGGAACACATTATCGTCTATCTCCCCTTCTTAAATAATTACGGAACAGACACTCATACATTACTGAGCATAACATTGATATAAATAACAAATAGAGTGGCTGAATGTGCACAAGCTTGCCTCATTCTATTCAAAAAAGGTCAGTGACTCTCTGATCTATCCTACATTTCAAGGCGGGTCCTTTAAACTGGCAGATATATGGGCTCGATACAATCCCGAGTGGTTATAGTGAAGGGCCAGTGACTAACTAACTCACTGCACCACCCAGTTGGTTGATTTGTTTATTGTTGTTCCCCTGTTAAATTGGTTTCTGTCGGAGTGCAATGTGGTTTGGTGCCTTTCATTACAGTCCCACTGTGGTTCTGAAGGGCTGAGCTGTGGGGTTCCTGTTTTTCTTCTGCACTAACTTCTCCCCCGAGACATTTAAACCAACATGTCTGATCTGTAGTCCCAGCCCAATGAGGAGACCCGGAGCCCTGCCTTGATCAGAGTCCAGCGTGGCAAACTCAAAAAATGCTCCCAACACTGGAAACAGCAACAAGCCCTGTTGAACCACAGCTCGGGGAAGATAGGAGTAGCAAAGTCGTCAATGTGGCTCAAAGGGGAAGGACAGTGCCATCTGGTGGCAGGCCAAACCTCCACGGTTACACAACTCTCCCAATGTCACCCAGGTGGAACAGTGATCCAGTGGGAGGCCAGAGTAGTGAGAGTGCAGCAGCTTGTGAATGCTGGCTGTTTGCAGGAACGACACAGTGTAAATGGCTTTAAAGGTTGCCTCCATTAACATGCATACAGTTATGGCCACTGCATTTCAAACATGGGGTACCTCGCCAGAGTCAAAGCTGACCTGTTGTTTATGCAGAAGTGTGGAATAACCCACCTCGGCATCTACATGGTGGGTCACAAAGGGGGTCCCACATGCCATCAATCCCGAGAGAAAGTAACAATCTAAGGCCTTGGTATTCTACTACGGGGAGGCAACTTCACCATCTCCATAATTAAAGAGGTGATTGGCAGTCGCTTCCTTATGAATGATCTATTAGACATTGGCGAAACTTAAAGGATTAAAATCTGACAAACCGCAGGCCCTGATGGCCTACACCACAGGGTGCTAAAAGAGAAAGGGGCAGAGATTGTGGACATCCTGCCTATGATTTCCCAGAATTCCTTAGATTTGGTGTTGGTGGTTTCAAAATCATTAGGTTTGCTGTAACCCAACCAGCTCCAGATAAATTTATGTTACATTCATTGTAATGAAAGGTTAAAATGCCATTTTGTGCTATCACTGAGGTAAGAAGATATTTTAAGAACTAAACCAATTACTGCATTATTGGAAATCAACCAGATTAGTCAAATTAAGAGCCTTGATTGTGAAGACTGTAGAATTCACATAGAGTGATCACATGAAAAGAAGGGTAGGATGCAAAAATAAAGGGTTATTGGTACGTACATTCTCAGGGTGCCAAGGACCCGTGTTCGATCACAGCCCCGAGTCACTGTCCGTGTGGAGTTTGCATATTCTCCCTGTGTTTGCGTGGGAATCGTCCCCACAACCCAAAGATGTGCAGGGTAGGTGGATTGGCCACGTTAAATTGCCCCTTAATTGGAAATTGTTTTTTAAATAGTAATAATATTGATACATGCATTAACTACCCCATTCCCGAAGGTCTCCCACCCCAACATACACTCAGGCCAGGGTTTCTATACTCTGTGGGTTCCCCTTATTAAAGGGGAAGTTCATACTCTGTAGCGATCACGGCAACCAGATGGTCCACACCCTCGGACCTCCGCAGGTGCTGTAACACTCCTCCTTCCCCCCAAAGTCATGAGCGACGTCCGTGTCTGCGGAATGACGTGAGGGTCCACTCGTCCTCTTTGCCTGGGAATGGCCTGCATGGAGTCCGGAGGCATATACTGGACAAGAGATCGACGTTTCTGCAGAGAGCACCTGGGAGGAGCCAGTGCGGCTGGTGTGGCATTGGGGACCGGCTCAGTGGTTTCTGCCGGCGGCTGGATTTCCATCTCGCAGTCAGAATCAGACGGATCCGCGTTCGCCATCTCGCGGTCTCGGGGTTCTCCGGTCGATCGGGCCGGGGGCATATGCGGAACTGGGGTATCCGGGAGCGGGAGCGGCAGATCAGGGACATGGCTGCAGAGATGGTCTATTCCGAGCCACCAGACATAACTGCAGGCCAACATCTTCATTTTGAAACCTCCCGGATGCCCGTTGTACCCGACTTGTATTCTGCACAGGGTAACACCGGCCTCGACGCTCAGCTCTGGGATTTTGGTCGTATACGCCCTCAGGTCATCTGGAGACCCCAAAAGGCAACTGGGTATATCCGTACCACCCCCGATGCATATTAATCATAACAAATCGCTTGAAGCCGGGATTTAAAGCCAGCTGGAGATACACGTGGCTCATGTCTAATTTCATAAAAGTGCAACCGCCACTGAGCTTTGCGTTTAAGTTCTCAATGCGTGGAACAGGGTAATGAGAGATACGGTTTACCGTCACCTTATAGTCGTCGCAAATACGTATGGAACCATCAGACTTCATCATGGGTACAACTGGGGCTGCCCAGTTGGAGAACTGCACAGGGAGTATTATGGTTAATCGCGCCAAACGGTTCAGCTCTGTGTCCACTTTAGGCTCAAGGCGTATGGGACTGGTTAGGCACAAAAGTAGCATGGCTGCACTGATAGATCATCACTAATCTTGGCCACAGCCTTTTTTATGGTGAAAGACGTCACGGAATTTAGCCAAGACGCCCTTCAGTCCATCTGAGTAGATGCAGCAGACTCACTGCCAGTCAAGACGGAGGTGCTGCAATCGGTCGCGGCCCAGCAAGCTTGGTCCGCCCCTGTGTACCAGTACTAACAGCAGATTGGCCGATTGGACCGTCTGCCGCCTCAGTCTCGGCGGCCTGTTGCTGGCCCGAATCTGTGGTCTGGGCCTTCTCGGCACTGTTCACAGCGCTTCACCAGGCTCTCAATATAGATATCAATGTCAGTACACCATACATAACTCCAGACGAGCGTCTGTCATCTTAGACTTACCTGGACGGACACTGTACAATTCGGTTAGGAGCAATTCCCTTCCTGGTACAAGGACAACTACTCTGGCTCCCCAAGGTATGATACAATCATCGCAACTTAATTCATCCTTCCCTATAAAGCATGGCTCATCTCTTCACAAGCTGGCCACTGGCCCAACCTCTTAGTGTCCTGTGCCTCTTGGGGCATAAATTTAAGGAAAGGGGCAGGAGGATTAGAGGGGTTGTGAGGGAAAAACCTTTCCACCGAGAAGGTGGTGGGAGTCTGGAATTTGCTGCCTGAAAGTGTGCTGGAGGCAGAGACCCTCATAACCCTCACTTTGGACAACAGCGGATCCCTGCTGGCCCAGTACTTGATTTGCTGCACCAACCCTGGCAACATGTCTAAGAAATTAATCACATGACAATTTCCTGCGGTACCGGGGTAGGTGCTACACTCTCTGGTAAAGGCAGGCGACTAAATGCATCCACATTCGCAATGTGTGTTCCAGGCCTGTGCTTTAAGGTATATTTGTAGGTGGACAGAATTAATGCTCAACACATAATTCTAGCCGAAGCGATTGGCAGAACAGCCATACCTTCTTTCAAAAGACCCAAGAGTGTTTTTTTGTCCCTAACAATAATAGTGCCTCCTATATATAGAACAGTACAGCACAGAACAGGCCCTTCGGCCCTCGATGTTGTGCCGAGCAATGATCACCCTACTCAAACCCACGTATCCACCCTATACCCGTAACCCAACAACTCCCCCTTAACCTTACTTTTTAGGACACTACGGGCAATTTAGCATGGCCAATCCACCTAACCCGCACATCTTTGGACTGTGGGAGGAAACCGGAGCACCCGGAGGAAACCCACACACACACGGGGAGGACGTGCAGACTCCGCACAGACAGTGACCCAAGCCGGTGGTGGTGGAACTTCTTTACCCAATATACTATTGACAAGCCTTCTGAGAGGATACTCGAGACATACCCTATAGGTCTTTCAGATCAATCATCCATCTTATAGGACAATACTACACCATATGGAAAGGCATCACAGGTTAACAATTTTGAGAGACAGAATTAATCTGCATTTGGAGAGGCAGGGTTTAATGAAGAATAGTCAGCATGGTTTTGTGAAGCGGTGGTCATGACTAACCAACTTGATTGATTTTTTGAGGAGCTGTGGATAAGGGCAATGCATTTGACGTAGTCTACTTGGGCTTTGTCATAATATACACCAGTATATCATGGTGCAGACACACACTGATGGACACACAAAGGGACTAATCAACATGTACAAACACCGCAGCCAATCACCAGTTAGAATACACACACTATAAAGGCAGAGGGCACCATGGTTCCCACTCATTCTGGGTGCTGCCTCTCAGTGTAAAAAGAACTCATCCAGCCCAGCACAGACTCGCACCACGTGCTGAGAGAATGAACTGGTTCGGACAAGGCTTAGGTCTTTAGTTTAAGTTAGTATCATTTAGACCCACAGTCTAGTTAGTTAGAAGTAGTTAATAAAATTGAGTTGAACCTTCATCAGTGTTGGAAGTGTCTGTTTATCTCTCAAGTCTACACTAGCCAACACTTCAGACTTCAGCAAGGCTTTTGATCAGGTGAGAGACTGATAACGAAGGTAAGAGTTCATGGGATCCAAGGAAATTTGGTAAATTGAATCCAGAATTTGCTGTGCCATGAAGCAGAGAGTTGAGGGGTGTTTTTCTGACTGGAAGCCTGTGTCCAGTGGGGTCCCACAGCGATCAGTGTTGGGGCCCTTGCTGTTTGTGGTTTATATCAATTATTTAGATATGAACGTAGGAGGGTGATCAATAAGTTTGCAGATGATACGAAAATTGGCAGGGTGGTAAATAGTGTGGAGGATAGCCTTAGATTAGATGAGGATATAGTCAGATGGGCTGATCAGTTGCAAATGGCTTTCAATTCATATAAGTGTGAGGCGATGCACCTGGGCAGGACAAATAAGGCAAGGGAATACATAATGAACAACAGGACCCTGGAAAGCACCGAGGATCAGAGAGACCTTGATGTGCATGTACACCGGTCCATTAAGGCAGCAGGGCAGGTGGATGCAATGCTTAAAAAGGCTTACGGTACACTTGCCTTTATTAACCTGAAGAAGGAGCCGTGCTCCGAAAGCTCGTGTTTGAAACAAACCTGTTGGACTTTAACCTGGTGTTGTAAGACTTCTTACTTTATTAACCGAGGCATAGAGTTTAAGAACAGGGAGGTTATGTAGGAACTGTATAAAACATTGGTTAGGCCATAGCTAGCACAGGAAAGGGTGCAGAGGAGATTTGCCAGGATATTGCCTGGCCTGGAGAGTTTTAGTTATGAAGAGAGATTGGATAGACTCAGGTTGTTTTCCTTGGAGCAGAGAAAACTGGGGATGGGGCAGGGTGGTGGTGCATGATTGAGATGTATAAAATTACGAGGGGCATAGAGTAGACAGGGAGAAGCTTTTTCCCTTGGTGGAGGGATCAATGACCTTAGGGCATAAATTTAAGGAAAGGGGCAGGAGGATTAGAGGGGTTGTGAGGAAAAACCTTTCCACCGAGAAGGTGGTGGGAGTCTGGAATTCGCTGCCTGAAAGTGTGCTGGAGGCAGAGACCCTCATAACATTTAAGAAGTATTTAGATGTGCACTTGCGATGCCAAGGCATACAAGGCTATGGGCCAAGTGCAGGAAAATGGGATCAGAATACATAAGTGGTTGTTTTTGACTGGCGCAGACACAATGGGCTGAAGGGTCTTCTCTGTGCTGTAGACCTCTAGAACTCTATGACTCTAATACCAATTCCTGAGACAGCCGAAATACACTAAGAAACTCAATGAATGTAACAATTGCTTTACTCTGCAAAAAGCTTCTCTCTGAAGCGTCTTCCATAAGACAATAAGGCATCGGAGCAGAATTAGGCCACTTGGCCGATCGAGTCTGCTCCGCCATTCAATCATTGCTGATATTTTTCTCACCCCCATTCTCCTGCCTTCTCCCCAAATGCCCTGATCCCCTTAATAATCAAGAACCTATATATCTCTGCCTTAAAGATACTCAGTGCTTTGGCCTCCACAGCCTTCCGAGGCAGAGTTCCACAGATTCACCACCCTCTGGCTGAAGAAATTCCTCTTCATCTCTGTTTTAAAGGATCGTCCCTTTAGTCTGAGATGGTGTCCTCTGGTTCTAGTTTTTACTCCAAGTGGAAACATCCACTCCACATCCACTCTATCCAGGCCTCGCAGTATCCTATAAGATTCAACAAGATCCCCCCTAATCCTTCTAAACTTCAACAAGTACAAACTCAGAGTCCTCAACCGTTCCTCATATGACAAGCTCTTCATTCCAGGGATATTTCTTGTGAACCTCCTCTGAACCCTTTCCAATGCCAACACATCCTTGCTTAGATAAGGGACCCAAAACTGCTCACAATACTCCAAATGGGGTCTCAGAAATACAGTCTCAGAAGTACATCCCTGCTCTTGTATTCTAGCCCTCTTGAAATGAATGCCAACATTGCATTTGCCATCCGAACTGCCGACTGAACCTGCATGTTAACCTTAAGAGAATCTTGAACAAGGACTCCCAAGTCCCTTTGTGCTTCTTATTTCCTAAGAATTTCCCCATCTAGAAAATAGTCTATGCCTCCATTCCTCCTTCCAAAGTGCATAACCTCACATATTTCCACATTGTATTCCATCTGCCACTTCTTTGCCCACTCTCCTAGCCTTTCCAAGTCCTTCTGCCGCCTCCCTGCTTCCCCAATACTACCCGTCCCTCTACATATCTTTGTATTATCTGCAAACTGAGCAACAGTGCCTTAAGTTCCGTCTTCCAGATCGTTAATGTATCTTGTGAAAGGTTGTGGTCCCAGCACAGACCCCTAAGGCTCACCACTAGTCACGAGCTGCCATCCTGAAAAAGACCCCTTTATCCCCACTCTCTGCCTTCTGCCAGTCAGCCAATGCTCTATCCATGCCAGGATCTTACCCTTAGCATCATGGGCTCTTAACTTATTTAAGAGCCTCCTATATGGCACCTTGTCAAAGGCCTTCTGTAAATCTAAGTAAATCATGTCCACTGGTTCTCCTTTGTCTAACTTCCTTGTTACCTCCTCAAAGAATTCAAACAGATTTCTCAGACATGACCTCCCTTTGACAACGCCGTGCTGACTCAGTCCAATTTTATAATGCACTTCCAAGTATTCCACAATCTCATCTTTTAACGGACTCTAAAATCTTACCAATGACCGAAGTCAGGCTAACCAGCCTATAATTTCCTGACTTCTGCCTCCCTCCCTTCTTAAACAGCAATGTTACATTAGCCACTTTCCAGTCATCTGGGACCCTTCCTGTCTCCAGTGATTCCTGAAAGATCATCACCAGTGCCTCCACAATCTCCTGAGCTACCTCTTTTAGAACCCTGGGCTGTAGTCCATCCGGTCCAGGTGACTTATCCACATTCAGACCTTTCAGTTTCCACAGAACCTTCTCCTTAGTAATGGTCACTGCACTCACCTCTGCCCCCTGGTTCTCTTGGAGCTCTGGCATCCCACTGGTGTCTTCCACCGTGAAGTCTGATGCAAAGTAACTATTCAGTTCCTCTACCATTTCTTTGTTTCCTATTATTACTTCCCCAGCCTCATTTTGCAGTGGTCCAATGTCTATTTTTGCCTCTCTCTTACCTTTTATATATTAAAAAAAATTATTTCCATCTTCCTTTATATTACTAGCTAGCTTACACTCATATTTCATCTTCTTCCCCCTTATTGCTTTTTTCGTTGTCCCCTCCTCGCTTTTAAAGGCTTCCCAATTCTCTGACTTCCCACTAATCGTCGCCATTTTGGATGTTTTTTTATTTGCCTTTATGCTATCCTTGACTTCCCTCGTCAGCCATGGACGCTTCGTCCGCCCCTTAGTATGTTTCCTCCTCCTTGCGATGAATTTCTGTTGTGCCTTCCGAATAGTCCCCCAAAAGTCCTGCCATTGCTGTTCCACTGTCTTCCCTGCTAGGCTCCTGTTCCAATCAACTGTGGCCAGCTCCTCCCTCATGTCGTTGTAGTTACCCTTATTTATTTTATAATAACGTTACATCTGATTGCAGCTTCTCTTTCTCAAACTGCAGGGTAAATTCTAACATATCTGGTCACTGCTCCCTAAGGGCTCCTTCACCTTAAGTTCCCTAATCAAGTCTGCCTCATTATGCATCACCAAGTCCAGAATTGCCTGCTTCCTCTGTCACAAGCTGCTCCAAAAAAAAAATCTCTTAGACATTCCACTAATTCTTTTTCTTAGGATCCACTACCAAACAGATTTTCCCAGTCCATCTATATTGAAATCCCCCATGATTATTGTAATATTGTCTTTTTTTATGCCGTTTCTATCTCCCAATTTATTTTCTGCCCCACATCCTGACTACTGCTAGGGGCCTGTACATAACTCCCATCAGGGTATTTTTACCTTGCGCTTCCTCATCTCTACTCACAGAGATTCTATGCCTTCTGATCCTATATCAATCCTTGCTATCGATTTAATTTCATTCCTCGCTAACAATGCAACCCCCACCTCCTTTGCCCATCTGCCTGTCCTTTCGATAGGACACAATTCCTTGGATATTTAGATCCCAGCCCTAATCCCCTAGCAACCACGTCTCTGTGATGCCCACAACATCGTACCGGCCAATTTCAATGTGCACAAAAAGCTAATTTACCTTGTTCTGTATACTGCAGGCATTTAGGTACAACACCCTCAGTCCTGAATTGACCTCCTCCCTTCTCATACTTGTCACCTTTTTTGCTATGCCTGAGATTAGATTCCTGCCTCCTTTTATAATCTCTGTTCTATTACGTGGTCTGGAAACTTTACTAACCTCAACTGAGCCCTCCTCTCCTTTAACTAGTTGAAAGTCATCATCATTAACCTGCACTTCTACACTCTCCTTTAACTTTGATTTTCTAATCCTCCATACAACTGAACCCTTCCCCCACTATTTAATTTAAAGCCCCGTATACAGCCCTAATTACATGATTTGCCAGGACTCAGGTCCCAACATGATTCAGATGAAGATTGTCCCATCAGATCAGGTCCTCTCTTTCCCAGTACTGGTGCCAATGTCCCATTAATTCAAACCCATTCCTCCCACATCAATCTTTGAGCCATGCATTTACGTCCTTAATCTTATTGACCCTGTGCCAATGAGCTTTTTGGTTCTGTTTTATCATTTAGCTCCTCGCTGTTCATACTCCCTTAGCAGAACCTCTGTCCTTGTTCTACCTATGTTGTTAGTACCTACGTGGACCACGAAAACTGGATCTTTACCCTCCCACACCGAGTTCCTCTGCCGCCCAGATGAGATATCCCAAACCCGAGCACCAGGCAGGCAGGCAACACAACCGTTAGGATTCTCGATCCTGGTCACAGAGAACAGTGTCAATGCCCTAACTATACTATCCCCAATTAAAACTACATTTCTTTTTTCTCCCCTCATGGCTCCCTGTACCATGGTGCTGTAGTCAGTTTGCTCATCCTTCCTGCAGTCCCCGTTCCGGCCTACACAGGGAGCTTGAATCAGCTTGAACCTGTTGGACAAGTTCAGGGACTGAGGCTCCTGCAACCCTACCTCCTGCCTCACTCACAGCCACACCCTTCTGTCCCTGGCCAATGGCGGAATTCAAGATATTTAATCTAAGGGGTATGACTGCCTCTTGGAACAGAGTGTCCAGGTATCTCTCCCCCCGATATGTCGCAGTGTTCGAAGATCAGAATCCAGCTCATCAACTCTGAGCCGAAATTCCTCAAGCAATCAACACTTACGACAGATGCGCTCACTGGGCACTACAATGGGGTCCACCAGCTCCCACATCATGCATGGACAACACATCACCTGACCCTCCATCTCTATTTTATTCAATTACTTTTTAATTTGGTTTTTAATTTTTTTTATTTAAACCTTTTTTTAATATTTCTCCTTATTACCTCAGTCTCAACGCAATTTCTAACCAGTAATTTAAATGGATTTTCAAATTTAGTTCCTGAAATGAAGCTCCCGAACGCTGGTGCTTCTTTATAGCATATGCAAAGGGGCCAATAATGTCATCAAATTCGGCAAAAAACACCCATCGTAATTCACCATTCTGAAGAATGGTTTGAGCTCAGATGTGTTTCTGGGGGCTGGTTTGGATTGGATTGGGTTGGATTTGTTTATTGTCACGTGTACCGAGGTACAGTGAAAAGTATTTTTCTGCAAGCAGCTCAACAGATCATTCAGTACATGGAAGAAAAGGGAATTAAACAAAATTCAAGAAAATACATGAGAATACATAAAGTTTGGTGATGTGCACCCCTAGGAATTTGAAACTGCTAACCATCTCCACCTCGGCCCTGTTGATGCTGACAGGAGTGTGTACAGTACTTTGCTTCCTGAAGTCGATGACCAGCTCTTTAGTTTTGCTGGCATTGAGGGAGAGATTGTTGCCGTTACATCACTCCATTAGGTTCTCTATCTCCCTCCTGTATTCCGACTCGTCGTTATTCGAGATCCGGCCCACTATGGTCGTATCGTCAGCAAACTTGTAGATGGAGTTGGAACCAAGTTTTGCCACGCAGTCGTGTGTGTACAGGGAGTAGAGTAGGGGGCTAAGTACACAGCCTTGCGGGGCACCGGTATTGAGGACTATTGTGGAGGAGGTGTTGGTGTTCATTCTTACTGACTGTGGTCTGTTGGTCAGAAAGTCAAGGATCCAGTTGTAGAGTGGAGAGCCAAGTCCTAGGTTTTGGAGCTTTGATATGAGCTTGGCAGGGATTATGGTGTTGAAGGCGAGCTGTAATCAATAAATTGTCTGATGTAGGAGTCCTTGTTTTCGAGATGCTCTAGGGATGAGTGTAGGGCCAGGGAAATGGCGTCTGATGTGGAATGGTTGCGATGGTATGCGAATTGAAGTGGGTCAAGGCGTTCCGGGAGTATGGAGGCGATGCGCTTCATGATCAGCCTCTTGAAGCACTTCATTACAACTGATGTCAGGGCCACCGGGCGGTAGTCATTGAGGCATGTTGCCTGGTTCTTCTTTGGTACCGGTATGATGGTGGTCTTCTTGAAGCAGGTGGGGACCTCGGAATGGAGTAGGGATAAGTTAAAGATGTCTGTGAATACCTCTGCCAGCTGGTATGCGCAGGCTCTGAGTGCACGACAGGGATCCCGTCCAGGCCCATCGCCTTCCGTGAGTTCACTTTCAGGAAGGTGCCTCCTTTATTGCTCTGACCTTGGGCGAAATTCTCTGCAGACCGTCGTAACGCCGATTTCCTGCGAGCAAAATTGGTGTAGATGACTCCGGCGTGGGGGCCTTCTTTAAGGCCGCTTTTCTCCGTTCCCGGAGGGGCCAGCAGCGGACTGACACGTTACGCGTCAGTTTCACCAGCTGCGGAAGTGGTGAGACCCGGCGTTTTTTGGGGGGGGGGGGGGAAGAGGAGGAGAGAGACTGACCCGGGGTTTGGGGGGGGGGAGAGAGAGAGACAGACCGGCATTGGGGGGGGGGGGGGGGGGGAGGAGGAGGAGAGAGACTGACCTGGCGTTTGGGGGGGGGGGGGAGAGAGAGAGAGACAGACCGGCATTGGGGGGGGAGGAGGAGGAGAGAGACTGACTCGGCGTTTGGGGGGGGGTCCGGCATTTGGGGGGGGGTTGCGGCATCGGGGGGGGGGGGGGTTGCAGCATCGGGGGGGGGGTTGCGGCATCGGAGGGGCGGGTTTGCGGCATCGGGGGGGGGGGGTTGCGGCATCGGGGGGGGTTGCGGCATCGGGGGGGGTTGCGGCATCGGGGGGGGGTTGCGGCATCGGGGGGGGGGTTGCGGCATCGGGGGGGGGTTGCGGCATCGGGGGGGGTTTGCGGCATCGGGGGGGGGTTGCGGCATCGGGGGGGGGGTTGCGGCATCGGGGGGGGGGTGCGGCATGGGGGGGGGGTTTGGGGGCAGCGGCGTGCAAAGAGGGGGGGCGACGGATACGGATGCCCGGGGCCAACGCACAGTCGCCCCCCCCCCCTCTGTACGCCGCTGCCCCCTACCCCAACCACCCCCCCCCTCACCACCCCTACCTCCCTCCAACGCCCCTACCCCCCTCCCCACCACCCATACCCCCCTCCCCACCACCCCTACCCCCCTCCCCACCACCCCTACCCCCCTCCCCACCACCCCTACCCCCCTCCCCACCACCCCTACCCCCTCCAACACCGCCCCCCCCCATCTCTCGCAACGCCGCAACCCCCCCCTCTCAACGCCGGGTCCCCCCCTCTCAACGCCGGGTCACCCCCCCCCCTCAACGCCGGTACCCACACCCCGTCCCCCTCTGAAGGCCGGTACCCACACCCCCCCTCCCTCTGAAGGCCGGTACCCACACCCCCCCCTCTCTCCTCCTCCCCCCCTTCCTTCCTCCTCCCCCCCTCCTTCCTCCCCCCTCCTTCCTCCTCCCCCCTGCCTTCCTCCTCCCCCCCTTCCTTCCTCCTCCCCCCTTCCTTCCTCCCCCCCATCCTTCCTCCCCCCCATCCTTCCTCCTCCCCCACTTCCTTCCTCCGTTAGTGGGGGGGGGGTGCGGCGTTAGTGGGGGGTGGGGGGGGTGCGGCGTTGGAGGGGGGTAGGGGTGGTGAAGGGGGTAGGGGTGGTGAGGGGGGGTTGGGGTAGGGGCAGCGGCGTGCAGAGGAGGGGGGCGACGGATGCCCGGGGCCAACGCACCATCGCCCCCCCTCTGCACGCAGCTGCCCCCTACCCCAACCACCTCCCCTCACCACCCCTACCCCCCTCCAACGCCGCACCCCCCCACCCCCCACTAACGCCGCACCCCCCCCCACTAACGGAGGAAGGAAGGGGGGGAGGAGGAAGGAAGGGGGGAGGAGGAAGGAAGGGGGGGAGGAGGAAGGAAGGGGGGAGGAGGAAGGAAGGGGGGGAGGAGAAAGGAAGGGGGGAGGAGGAGAGAGGGGGGGGGTGTGGGTACCGGCCTTCAGAGGGAGGGGAGGGTGTGGGTACCGGCCTTCAGAGGGAGGGGGACGGGGTGTGGGTACCGGCGTTGAGGGGGGGGGACCCGGCGTTGAGAGGGGGGGACCCGGCGTTGAGGGTGGGGGGTTGCAGCGTTGCGAGAGATGGGGGGGCGGCGTTGGAGGTGGGTAGGGGTGGTGGGGAGGGGGGTTGGGGAGGGGGGTAGGGGTGGTGGGGAGGGGGGTAGGGGTGGTGGGGAGGGGGGTAGGGGCGTTGGAGGGAGGTAGGGGTGGTGAGGGGGGGTGGTTGGGGTAGGGGGCAGCGGCGTACAGGGGGGGGGGCAGCGGCGTACAGAGGGGGGGGCGACGGTGCGTTGGCCCCGGGCATCCGTCGCCCCCCTCTCTGCACGCCGCTGCCCCCAAACCCCCCCCCCCCGATGCCGCAACCACCCCCCCATGCCTCAACCCCCCCCCCCCCATGCCGCAACCCCCCCGATGCCGCAACCCCCCCGATGCCGCAACCCCCCCCGATGCCGCAACCCCCCCTATGCCGCAACCCACCCCCCAATGCCGCAACCCACCCCCCCCCGATGCCGCAACCCACCCCCCCCCCGATGCCGCAACCCACCCCCCCCGACACTGAACGGCGTCAACCATCATCAATGGTTGACGCCGTTTTAAAGGTACTGTGATTTTCGCCGACGTGACCCATGGCCACGTCGACGGGACTTCGGCCCATCCGGGCCGGGGATTTGTGGAAACAAAAATATAATGACATCCCGCCGGCGCCAGCTGTTTTCAGAGGCTGCCGGCGGGATTTACACAGCGCCGGTTTTTGGCCGGTCAGAGAATTAAAAACCCTGCGGGAGCGGGATTAACGCCGCTGCCGGCCGATTCTCCGACCCTGCGTGGGGGCGGAGAATTTTGCCCCTTGTCTTCCATGGGGTATAATCATTGTGCATCTATGCAAAGGCTACCAAAATGGCTTGAAAAGTACATTTTTCCTTCTAGAGTTGCACTCCAGCCTCTTGAAAGTTAGCTAGGTGCTCAGCTTATGACGATCTAATTATCAAAACATCATCCAGATATACTACGACTCGTAGCCCTTGCAATAGACTGTCCATTGTTACCTGGAAAATAGACGATGGCACACTAAACGTGAGTGACGCATATACCTGCAACAAACCTTTGTGCGTGTTTATCATAACAACCTCAGGATGCCTTTTGTAACTCAAGTTGCTGATATGCGTGGCTCATATCTAGCTTTGTATAAGACTGACCTCCAGCCAGCTTAGCATACAAGTCTCCAATCTTGGGGACTGGATATCTATCTAACTTGGCAACCTGATTAACTGTTAATTTGTAGTCTCCACAGGTGCGGACGGTCTTGTCAGGCTTTATTACAGGGACTAAGGGTGCTGCCCACTCCACAAATTGAACTGGCTAGATAATAACCAATTCTTCCAATCTCTGCAATTCTATGTCCAACCTTTCTCGCAAGGTGAATAGTACTGGTCTCGCTTTAAAAAATGGGAGTGGTTGCCTATGGATCTTCATACATCTTTGCTGGGAGGCCCTTTATTTCACCTAACGCATCATGAAAAGCTTTCTCATACTTCTTCATTAACTCAGGCAGTCCTTCTTCCTGTACTTGAAGATCTCCTCCAGTTTAACTTGATTACCTTGAGCCAATCACGGCCCTTGACCTTACACTATTATTATTCGGAGCTGAGTGGACTGCTGTTTATAAGACCATTAGAAATAGGAACAGCAGTTGGCCATTCAGCCCCTCGAGCCTGCTCCAACATTCAATAGGATCATGGTTGCTCTGACAGTCATGATGTCCACTTTCCTACCCTCTCCCCGTAACCCTTCATTCCCTTCCTGATCAAGAATCTATCTATCTCAGCCTTAAATATACACAAGGACTCTCTATGGCAAGGAGTTCCAAAGGCTTACAACTCTCTTAGAGAAGAAATTCTTCCTCTTCTCAGTCTTAATTTGGCAACCCTTTATTCTTCCCGACTCTTATACTCCAATCCCCTTGAAATAAGGGCCAACATTCCATTAGCCTTCCTGATTACAAGAGGCTCCTGTGTGATTACTGTGGTAGTTTATCTTGATGGCTTCTCCTGTGTAAGTTGTTAGTTTTGCTGCGGTTCCCCTCAAACTCAACGGCTGGACTCCTTCTTATAAATATCGAAATGTGTGTTCGCTTATCACTGTGGTAGCTTCCATCTTTAAGAGCCTACCATTTACCAAAAACATCACAGTGATGGGGGTTACTTTGCCCATTTTCATGTTTTCATTTTCATGTCCAATTTTCATGTTGAACAATGAGTGAACATTTAAATTAGCAGTACTGGACTCTTCCATGTTATGAACTTGTGATGTATTACTGACTGTTCCTGGGTAGATTTGACCTACTTTTACATCAGTCCCTTATGTGACCTTTCCCGTGGCAGAAATCATTCAGCCTCTTTATAAGAGCAGGCTTCAGGGGAATGATTACCGCTGCACCCGTAACACTTTACTTCAATCCGACGTGATTGATTGGCTCTTTAAATCTTCTCGCTCTATTCTTAGCTGCATTTTACTCCCATTTTTAAATTATATCTTCATTTTTTGCACCACTGCTGACAGCAACTTCCCACCCTAACTGGCGGACCATGCCATTTTGCATTTTGCACACTCTGAAGCTCCTGTGCACCCTTCCCAGCGCTCTCCATTACCAACACTATCTCCAGCACCATCTTAAAATTAATATCTGCCTCTGCTAATAGCCTCCTCTGGATGGCCTCATTATTTGCCCCGTAGACTAAACAATCCCGTAGCATTTCATTAAGAGTAGCTCCGAAGTTGCAGTGCTGTACCACCTGTCCTAACTTGGTAATAGAAATTGCAATAGTTTCCCGAGGGGATCCACCGGTTGAGTTAAACTTAAATCACTGAAATATTCCCGGTGGCTTTGTGTGGTGGTGTGTTGTCACCAATTCAACTAACTTCGTGAATGACTTGGAGTCGGACGTGCATGGGGATGCGAGGCTGTGTATTAAATTGAACCCAGCATTCAGAACAGCGACCACGACACCACCCAGCCTGCCACAGCAGTCTCTGCAAGACGTGCCAGATCATCGACATCGGTACCATCATTACAGGTGAGAACACCACCCACCAGGTACGCGGTACATACCCATGCAACTCGGCCAAAGTTGTCTACCTCATACGTTGCAGGAAAGGATGTCCCAAAGCATGGTACATTGGCGAGACCGTGCAGACTCTGCGATAACGGATGAACGGACATCGCGCGACAATCGCCAGGCAGGAATGTTCCCTTCCAGTCGGGGAGCACTTCAGAAGTCAAGGGTATTCAGCCTTTGATCTCCGGGTAAGCGTTCTCCAAGGCGGCCTTCAGGACACGCGACAACGCAGAATCGCCGAACAGAAACTCACAGCCAAGTTCAACGCACACGAGTACGGCCTCAACCGGGACCTTGGATTCATGTCGCATTACATTCATCCCCCACCATCTGGCCTGGGCTTGCGAAATCCTGCCAACTGTCCTGGCTTGAGACAATTCACACCTCTTTAACTTGGGATTACCCCTCTCTCTGGATCTGTAAAGACTTAATTACCTGCAAATGCTCGCATTCAAAGCATTGTCTTGCATTTTTGACTTTGTCCATATAAATGTTTCTGGAACCTATCTCTTCATTCACCTGAGGAAGGAGCAGTGGTCCGAAAGCTAGTACATAGAACATAGAACATAGAATTTAGTGATTGGAAACAAACCTGGTGTTGTAAGACTTCTTACTGTGCTCACCCCAGTCCAACGCCGGCATCACCACATCATATTAAATTGAAGGCCTAGATCCCACATGTCCTCAGAAAGATTGCCTTTCTCTTCCCTGAGAAAAGGAGCCTAAATGTTCAAATTATTGTGTCCAATCCTCCACAGAGGCATCAGAAAGACCTATTCATCTGAGTAAGGGCATATCTGCAACCACTCTTTGGTTTCTCAACTCAGAACTGAACTTCATCATGTTCATGGTCTTGGGACCACTTTCTTTCACCCTCATCACCAAGGTAACATTTCTTGTTCACCATTTAGGTAAATAACAATAACAATGTTCATTTACATATAATTACAATGCAGAGGCTCACAGCCTCATTCATGGCTGTAAGTGTAGCAGCACAATACCATAGTGGTTAACACTAAGGCTTCACATCGCCAGGGTCCCAGGTTCGATTCCTGGCTTGGTTCACTGTCTGTGCGGAGTCTGCATGTTCTTCCCGTGTCTGCGTGGGTTTCCTCCGGGTGCTCCGGTTTCCTTCCACAAATCCCGAAAGACGTGCTGTTAGGTAATTTGGACATTCTAAATTCTCCCTCCGTGTACCCGAACAGGTGCCAGAATGTTGGGACTGGAGGCTTTTCACGGTAACTTCATTGCAGTGTTAATGTAAGCCTACTTGTGACAATAAAGATTATTATTATTATTAAGTCAGCTTCCAGGTTCAAACTGGTACAGAAACCCAGACTTGCTAGGGTGATCTTCTACCCTGGTCCCTGATTGGTTATCTGGGTCACGTGACCCTCTCAGCAGATCACCTCACAAAAAGGACAAACGCCACACTACCAGTGAGCACTGCACATTCCTAGGCCGTGTGCAAAGCAACGCAGGGTGGGGAGCAAAGGGATCTGGGGGTATACATCTTCACCCGTTAAAGGTAGTAACACAAATTTGAAAGGTGGTAAAAATGCAAACTAAGCACTGGGGTTCATTTCTAGTGGGCTAGAACTGAAAAACAGAGAAGTTATGATAAATGTGTATCCTGTTAGTAGATACAGGTAGTCTCCACATTGCAGAAGGTGATATGGAGGGACCAGAGATGTGCAGAATAAGATTTACTTATAGGATATCACAATCAGGCAAGATTAAACAGATGGCCGCTCTTTGCTCAAGTAAAGATAAGTCTGAGGAGTAATACAGGCACGGTAGCACAGTGGCTTGCACCATCGCTTCACTGCGCCAGGGACCCTGGTTCGATTCCTGGCTTAGGCCACTGTCTGTGCGGAGTCTGTATGTTCTCCCTGTGTCTGCGTGGGTTTCCTCCGGGTACTCCGGTTTCCTCCCAAAAGTTCTGAAGACGTGCTTGTTAGGTGAATTGGACATTCTGAATTCTCCCTCGGTGTACTCGAACAGGCGCCGGAGTGTGGCGACTGGGAGATTTTCACAGTAACTTCAGTTGCAGTGCAAATATAAGTCTACTTGTGACACTAATAAAGATTATTATTAATACTGTCGACATATTTAAATTTAGGAAAGGAATTGATAGATTACATGCCGAGAAAATGTTTCTATTTTTAGAGAAATGCAAAACTAGCGGCCATAAATATAACATGATGATTATAAATCCAATGAGGAATTCAGGAAAGATTTCTTTACCCAGTGAATGGTTAGAACTCAATATCACAAAGAGTAGTTGGGGACAAAATAGTATGCATACCTTTAAGGGAAGCTAGATAAATACATGAGTAAGAGGAATAGAGTTTATGTTGAAAAGGTTCAATGAGGTAACATAGGAGGGGCTCACACAGACCTATTGGACTGACCTGTTTAAGATTTTTAGATTCTGTGTAATTCTCTCTTGAGAATGGTTCAACAGTGTATGGTTGTGTTGCCTGAGGGAAATCCCCAGACAATGAAAAGGTTTGCCTGGTGGAGTCCTGTGTCAAAGATTTGGATTTGTGTTTATTGTCACGTGTACCGAGGTACATTGAAAAGTACTGTCCTGCGTACAGTCTAGACAGATCGTTCCAAACATGAAAAAACATAGGACTATCATAGATTATCATAGAATTTACAGTGCAGAAGGAGGCCATTCGGCCCATTGAGTCTGCACCAGCTCTTGGAAAGAGCACCCTACCCAAGGTCAACACCTCCACCCCATCCCCATAACCCAGTAACCCCACCCAACACTAAGGGCAATTTTGGACACTAAGGGCAATTTATCATGGCCAATCCACCTAACCTGCACATCTTTGGACTGTGGGAGGAACCGGAGCACCCGGAGGAAACCCACGCACACACAGGGAGGATGTGCAGACTCCACACAGACAGTGACCCAAGCCAGAATCGAACCTGGGACCCTGGAGCTGTGAAGCAATTGTGCTATCCACAATGCTACCGTGCTGCCCATTAACATATGATAGACATATGATAGATACTGATGCGCGATCAATAACCACAGAAACGAAGGAGTAGTCTGAATCGAAGGCTTTAACCTACAAGATGTTTCCCCAGCAGCTTGAGTATCGGTCGACCATTTGGTCCATCTCTCTTTGGAAGACCGAGACCCGTTTGTGACACCAAAGGGGACCCTTAAAAAGTGGTAGAGCTGCCTGTCCGCTTCGAATGCAGTGTACTTGCGGTCGCTTGCGGGGATGGGGAGATGGTGGTAGGTGGAATTGAGGTCCACCGTGGAGAAGACCTTGTACTGTGCGATCCTATTGACCAGGTCGGATATACGGGGGAGAGGGTACGCGTCCAGCTGCGTAAACCTGTTGATGGTCTGACTGTAGTCTATGACCGTCCTATTCTTCTTCCCGGACTTTACCACCAGAACTTGTGCTCACCAGGGGCTGTTACTAGCCTCGACGACCCCTTCCTTCATAAGCCGTTGGACGTCAGATCTGATGCAGATCCGGTCCTGGGCACTGTACCGTCTGCTCCTGGTGGAGACAGGTTTGCAATCCAGGGTGAGGTTTGCAAATAAGGACGGGGGATCGACCTTGAGGGTCGCGAGGCTGCAGTGAGGGGAGGTATAGGGCCGCCGAATTTAAATGTTACACTGGAATTCTAACCCGAGGAGTGCGGCCGCGCAGAGGTGGGGGAGGACGTAGAGTCTGTAATTTTTAAACTCCCTCCCCTGGACCATGAGGTCCGCTATACAAAACCCCGTGATCTCCACTGAATGGGAGCCAGAGGCCAGGGCGATTTTTTGCTTGACAGGATAGACAGGGAAAGCGCAGCGTCTTACCGTGGTAGGGTGTACGAAACTCTCCGTGCTCCCGGAGTCCAGTAGGCATGTTGTTTCGTGCCCGTTGAGCAGGACCTTCATTGTTGCCGTGGAGAGGGTGCGGGGTCGAGATGGGTCCAGAGTGACTGAAGCGAGTCGTGGCAGATAGTCAGAGTCGTCATCGGGCGGTGCGTAGTCATCCGCAGGGTCCTCGGAGCCAATCCAAGAAGGCGGCACCCAGCGGTCGCACATGGTGGGGGGTGGACAAAATGGCGGCGCCCGGGACCGCAGCGAACTCCTTGGCCTGGCAGACGGACAAAAAGTGACCTTTCTTCCCGCAGCCCTTGCAAGTTGCCGATTGGGCTGGGCAACGTTGTCGGGGGTGTTCTGTCCCGTCCCGGATGAGGAGGTCAGTGTGCTCACTAGCCGACACTTGTGGGCAGCCGCAGTTCCTCCCCAGTACGAGGAGGGCACGGTAAAAATCATCCAACCACTCACCAGGGATCTGCTGCCTTGTGGCTAGTAAGTGTAGACTTGATTTACCGGCCGTATGAAGTGTCCTTTGAGCAGTTCCATGGCCGCGTCGCAGTCGGTCGTGTCCTCCATGAGCGTGTATATGGCGGTGCCGATGCACAAGTGGAGGATGTGTAGTTTCTGCTCCCTTGTCGGTACGTTTTCCGCCGTGATAAGGTAGCTGTTGAAACAAGCCAGCCAGTGCTTGAATGTGGCTGTTGCATTCGCTGCATGGGGGCTGAATTGTAGACACTCCGGCTGGATGCGGAGCTCCATCCTTTAAAATCTTGTAGATTAAATTGATGCGCGATCAATAACCACAGAAACGAAGGAGTAGTCCGAATCGAAGGCTTTAATCTACAAGATGTTTCCCCAGCAGCTTGAGTACAGAAAGAACGATGGCTGCTGGGAAACATGGGTTCTTATACTCCGCCTCATGGGCGGAGCTACCTTCGTCTTGACCAATGAGAAAGCAACACTTGGGCCAATGGGCAGCAAGCCTTCTCCACCAATAGTAGCTTACATTCCCAGGTACCATAGTACCTCTAGTCATACTACCACAGATAACAATGTAAATACATAGTTACAAACTTCGGGTGAAGCACACGGAGTGTAGTACTACTCAGTAGAGAAGAGTCATGGAGAGACCAGTTTATTCCATAAGAGAGTCTTCCAGGAGTCTGATAGCAGTGGGGAATAAACTGTTTTTTAATCTGTTAGCGCGTGTTCTCCGACTTTTGTATCTCCTGCCCGATGGAAGAGGTTGGAAGAGAGAATAACCCAGGTGGGAGGGGTCTTTGATTATGTTGCCCGCTTTCCCAAGGCATCGGGAGGTGGAGACTGAGTCAATGGATGGGAGGCAGTTTTGTGTGATGGACTAGGCATTCACAACTCTCTGTAGTTTCTTATGGTCTTGGACCGAGCAGTTGCCATGCCAGGCTGTGATGCAGCTAGATAGGATGCTTTCTATGGTGCATCTGTAAAAATTGGTAAGAGTCAATGTGGGCATGCTGAATTTCCTTAGTTTCCTGAGGAAGTATAGGCGCCATTGTGCTTTCGTGGTTGTAGCGTCGACGGGGGTGGACCAGGACAGATTGTTGGTGATGTGCATCAACACATCACATTGTGTTGGTGGAGTGATCAATTTACTTCAATCCTTAAGCCTTATGGCTGCATCTGCTTGCGGCCCTGAGTAAGTACATAAGTTATACAGACCTGAGGCCATTCCAAGAAGGCGCATCTTCAGACACACAGATACTGGCGACCGCACAGAGCCCTCACCATCGATTCTGGTTTGAAAATTGAGGAAATGTGCAACAATATAAGGCATATGTTAATTCGTATTAAATGACTGTAAAGATACATGGAAACATAGGAAACATTTTTAAAAATTCATTTTACGAGCTGTGGAAGTTGCTGGTTAGACCAACATTTATTGCCCATCCTTAATTGCCCTTCAGAAGGTGGTGGCGAGTTGCCTCCTTGAACCTGCAGTCCTTCAGGGACTGTGCTGTTAGGGAGTGAGATCCAGGATTTTGCCCCAGTGACAGTGAAGGAACGGCAATATGTTTCAAAGTCAGGGTGGTGAATGACTTGGAGGGGAACCACCAGGTGGTGGGGTTACCAGGTATCTGTTGCTCTTGTCCTTGTGGGTTTGGAAGGTGATGACTAAGGAATCTTAATGAGTTACTGTAGTGCATCTTGCCACTGTTCATCAGTAGAGGAGGGTTTGAATGTTTGTGGGAGAGCAATCAAGCAGCTGCTTTGTCCTGGAAGGTGTCGAGCTTCTTGAGTATTGTTGCAGCTGCACTCATCCAGGCAAGTGGAGAGTATTCTATTACACTCCTGACTTGTGCCTTGTCGATGGTGGACAGACTTTGGGGCTCAGAAGGTGAGTTACTCACCGTAGGATTCCTAGTCTTTGTCCTGCTCTGGTAGCCTCAATATTAATATGGTTAGCCCAGTTCAGTTTCTGATCAATGGTAACCCCCAGGCTGTTGATTGTGGGGGATTCAGTGATGGTAATGCCATTGAATGTCAAGGGGCGATCATCAGATCCTCTCTTGTAGGAGTTGGTCATTGCCTGGCACTTGTGTGGCACAAACGTAGCTTGCCACGTCTCAGCCCAAGCCTGGATATTGTCCAGGTCTTGCAGCATTTGGACATGGATAGTGTCATTATCTGAGGAGTCGTGAATGGTGCTGAACATTATGCAGTCATCTGTGAACATCCCCACTTCTGATATTCTGATGGAAGGGAGGTCATTGATGAATCAGCTGAAGATGGTTGGACCTAGGACACTACCCTGAGGAACTCCTGCAGTGAAGTCCTGGAGCTGAGATGATTGACCAACCAACACAACCATTTTCCTTTGTGCCAGGTATGACTCCAACCAGCGGAGAGCTTTCCCCCTGATTCCCATTGACTCCAGTTTAGCTAAGGCTGCTTGATGCCTTATTCGGGCAAATGCTGCCTTGATGTCAAGAGCAGTCACTCTCACCTCATCTCTGGCATTCACCTCTTTTGTCCATGTTTGAACCAAGGCTGTAATGAGGTCAGTAGCTGAGTGACCCTGATGAAACCCAAACTGAGCGTGCATGAGCAGGTTATTGCTGAGTAAGTGCCACTTGATAGCACTGTTGATGACTCATTCCATCACTTTGCTGATGATGGAGAATAGACTGACAAGTCAGTAATTGGCTGGGTTGAATTTGTCCTGTTTCTTGTGTACAGGACACATCTGGGCAATTTCCCACATTGCTGGATGGATGCCAGTGTTGTAGCTGTACTGGGTCAGAAAACACAAAGGAGGCCATCCTGCCTATCCTGTCTGGGCAGTCTCAAAACCCACTTTCCAGCTGTTGGATGTAGCCCTGCAAGATTGGGGCACTCGTACATATGCAAGTACTTTTTCAATGAGATGAATGTTTCTGCCTCCACTCGCCTAGGGAGATGTGAAAGAGCCAATGACACTATCTTGAAGAAAGACAGGCTAGTTCTCCCTGGCCTCCTGACCAATTCCTCCACAACATCACAGACAAAAACAGATTTTCTGGTCGCTATCAGGTTTCTGTTTATGGGATCATGCTGTGCACAAGTATCAACATTTCAAAAATAACTTTGTTGGCTATGAAGTGCTTTGGGATGGCGCGAGACCTGGAAAGACGTTACATAGCTGCAAAGTTTTTGTGCACATTTATGTGGTTCATCGGATCACAGAATCCATACCGTTCAGCCCATCGAGTCTGAACCAACCCTTTAAAAGACCACTCTACCTAGGCCCAATGCCCTGTCCTATTCCTGGCCAATCCAACAAACCTGCACATCTTTCAACTGTGAGCGGAAACCAGAGCACCCAGAAGAAACCCACGCAGACACGGGGAGAACGTACAAACTCCACAGAGTCACCCAAGGCTGGAATTGAACCCGGGTCTCTGGTGCTGTGAGGCAGCAGTGCTAACCACTGTGCTATCATGCCATTGGTTGAGAGATATCTGTTGATTACACGTTGTTTTTTTCTTTAAGGGATGCATTTTTATTAAATAGCATACAAGGTTATGGAGCAAGCGCTGGAAAATGGGGTTAGAATAGATAAATGTTGATGGCTAGCACAGACCAGATGGGCCAAAGGGCCTCTTTCTGTGCTGTAAAAACTCGATGACGAAAATGTTGGATGATGATTTTCTATCAGGTATGTTTGCTTTCTGTGTCTCAGTGTTTGAGATCTGAGTGCTCAGCAGAGGGTGCTCTGTGACAAGCAGATTACAGACACACATCATTGAGAAATAAAAGAGGGGCTGGGGGTGGAGAATGGGCTGCAGCTAGGGTGGCTGATGTGGGCTGAACATTGACCCTCAGGTGCCTGGGCTTGCTGCTGGCCAGGGCGTGGGTGCTGCTCTGTGTGGGGCAGGCGCTGGGGGTATACGTGAGCTGAATTTCCAATGCAGTATCTATCTCAGTGACAGTGCAGGGGAGGGAGGGAGAGAGAGGCAGACAGCAGACATGCGCCAGCTCGCTAATCTCACCGCTAATATTGCGGATTTGGACACGGCCATGGAGGAGCCCGCAAAGGAAGCTCTGGCAGCGTGAAGCTGACCGCTGAAGCCTGGGGAAGACCGCTACACACAGTGAGTGTGTGTGTTCTGAGTGCTGTTGGACTCATTGCACTGCCTAGCCATGGCTTGGCCCTGCATCAGCCGGGTTTGCTGCCTCTCCCGCTTCTGGAGCCAGCTGGACAAGTCAGATCTCTCGGTGCCCCTGACCGTCCAGAATTATTCCGAAGTCATAGACCAGGAGGTGAGGTCGGTGGCCCAGCAGGTCCCCCCGGACACGTCCCTCAGCAGCAACCCGCCCCTGGTGCCCGAGCCCCGGGGAGCAGAGGGTGATGTCCAGGAGTCGGTCTCCAAGCACGACTTCAGGTCGTGGAAGGTGCGCAGGGAGGCGAGCTGCAAACCCAGGCGGGAATACCAACCCTCCGAGGTCCCCTTCTCCAGCGACACCCAGTACAAATTCGACTTCCGAGCCTGGCCCATCCCCAAAAAGGAGAATTACCCCTGGGTGAAGGGAGGGCAGGAGCAGCGCCCCATCAGCAACAGCTCCAGTGCCAACACTCTCCACCCCGAGCCAGACCAGCAGAGAGGACAGAAGCAGCAAAACCCCAGGGAACCCATCCCGAGACACATCAGGGAGGAGCAGATCAGACCAGCAGTGAAAACCACCTCCTACAGGTCAGTCTTCCCATCCCCCTCCGCATTATTTGTTTCGATCCTGCAGACAACAGAGCTTGTTCTCCTCAAACAATCCAACATGTCCTGTCTGCAGTTGAACTAATCCTATCTGTGTCAAGTACGTTTTGTTTTATATGCGGTAATGAGAAAACAATGACTTGATTGTGTGATATTTGTGAATTGGATTAGGTTCTCTTCTCCTTTGTTCAAATTAGACCTCGTGTTTTGATTGTTCTATTTGCCATCCATCTTTACAAAGGTAAATGTACACAGGTGGGGGGAAGGCAGGATGGTCTGGATAGGTATCTCCATGGTAATTCACCAGCCAACGGTAACAATATTTGATATTCTCAACTTTACACTTGACCTGCCCTGAATCAAACAGTTCCCCCCTGATTGTTACAGAGTCCCATCTCCACCAGGATTTACTGTGTCCCATCTCCATCAGGAGTTACTCTGCCCCATCTCCATCAGGCATTACTCTGTCCCATCTCCACCAGGGGTTACTCTGTCCCATCTCCATCAGGAGTTACTCAGTCCCATCTCCATCAGGAGTTACTCTGCCCCATCTCCATCAGGCATTACTCTGTCCCATCTCCACCAGGGGTTACTCTGTCCCATCTCCATCAGGCGTTACTCAGTCCCATCTCCACCAGGGGTTACTCTGTCCCATCTCCATCAGGAGTTACTCTGTCCCATCACCATCAGGAGTTACGCTGTCCCATCTCCATCAGGGGTTACTGTCCCATCTCCATCAGGAGTTACTCTGTCCCATCTCCATCAGGCGATACTCTGTCCCATCTCCACCAGGGGTTACTCTGTCCCATCTCCATCAGGGGTTACTCTGTCCCATCTCCATCAGGGGTTACTCTGTCCCATCTCCATCAGTTACTCTGTCCCATCTCCCTCAGGGGTCAATCTGTCCCATCTCCATCAGGAGTTACTCTGTCCCATCACCATCAGTTACTCTGTCCCATCTCCATCAGGAGTTACTCTGTCCCATCTCCATCAGGAGTTACTCTGTCCCATCACCATCAGGGTTTACTCTGTCCCAGCTGCACCAGGAGTTACTCTGTCCCATCTCCATCAGTTACTCTGTCCCACCTCCATCAGGAGTCACTCTGTCCCATCTCCATCAGGAGTCACTCTGTCCCATCACCATCAGGTGTTACTCTGTCCCATCTCCATCAGGAGTCACTCTGTCCCATCTCCATCAGGAGTCACTCTGTCCCAGCTGCACCAGGAGTTACTCTGTCCCATCTCCATCAGTTACTCTGTCCCATCACCATCAGGAGTTACTCTGTCCCATCTCCATCAGGAGTTACTCTGTCCCATCACCATCAGGGGTTACTCTGTCCCATCTCCATCAGGAGTTACTCTGTCCCATCACCATCAGGAGTTACTCTGTCCCATCTCCATCAGGAGTTACTCTGTCCTATCTCCATCAGGGGTTACTCTGTCCCATCACCATCAGTTACTCTGTCCCATCACCATCAGGGGTTACTCTGTCCCAGCTCCACCAGGGGTCACTCTGTCCCATCTCCATCAGGAGTCACTCTGTCCCATCACCAACAAGAGTTACTCTGTCCCAACACCATCAGGAGTCACTCTGTCTCATCTCCATCAGTTACTCTGTCCTACTTCCATCAGGAGTTAATCTGTCCCAACACCATCAGGAGTTACGCTGTCCCATCTCCATCAGGGGTTACTGTCCCATCTCCATCAGGAGTTACTCTGTCCCATCTCCATCAGGCGATACTCTGTCCCATCTCCACCAGGGGTTACTCTGTCCCATCTCCATCAGGGGTTACTCTGTCCCATCTCCATCAGGGGTTACTCTGTCCCATCTCCATCAGTTACTCTGTCCCATCTCCCTCAGGGGTCAATCTGTCCCATCTCCATCAGGAGTTACTCTGTCCCATCACCATCAGTTACTCTGTCCCATCTCCATCAGGAGTTACTCTGTCCCATCACCATCAGGGTTTACTCTGTCCCAGCTGCACCAGGAGTTACTCTGTCCCATCTCCATCAGTTACTCTGTCCCACCTCCATCAGGAGTCACTCTGTCCCATCTCCATCAGGAGTCACTCTGTCCCATCACCATCAGGTGTTACTCTGTCCCATCTCCATCAGGAGTCACTCTGTCCCATCTCCATCAGGAGTCACTCTGTCCCAGCTGCACCAGGAGTTACTCTGTCCCATCTCCATCAGTTACTCTGTCCCATCACCATCAGGAGTTACTCTGTCCCATCTCCATCAGGAGTTACTCTGTCCCATCACCATCAGGGGTTACTCTGTCCCATCTCCATCAGGAGTTACTCTGTCCCATCACCATCAGGAGTTACTCTGTCCCATCTCCATCAGGAGTTACTCTGTCCTATCTCCATCAGGGGTTACTCTGTCCCATCACCATCAGTTACTCTGTCCCATCACCATCAGGGGTTACTCTGTCCCAGCTCCACCAGGGGTCACTCTGTCCCATCTCCATCAGGAGTCACTCTGTCCCATCACCAACAAGAGTTACTCTGTCCCAACACCATCAGGAGTCACTCTGTCTCATCTCCATCAGTTACTCTGTCCTACTTCCATCAGGAGTTAATCTGTCCCAACACCATCAGGAGTCACTCTGTCCCATCTCCATCAGTTACTCTGTCCTACTTCCATCAGGAGTTAATCTGTCCCATCTCCATCAGGAGTTACTCTGTCCCATCTCCATCAGGAGTTACTCTGTCCCATCTCCATCAGGAGTTACTCTGTCCCATCACCATCAGGGGTTACTCTGTCCCATCTCCATCAGAAGTTACTCTGTCCCATCACCATCAGGGATTACTCTGCCCCATCTCCATCAGGAGTTACTCTGTCCCATCACCATCAGGGGTTACTCTGTCCCAGCTCTACCAGGGGTCACTCTGTCCCATCTCCATCAGGAGTCACTCTGTCCCATCACCAACAAGAGTTACTCTGTCCCAACACCATCAGGAGTCACTCTGTCCCATCTCCATCAGTTACTCTGTCCTACTTCCATCAGGAGTTAATCTGTCCCAACACCATCAGGAGTCACTCTGTCCCATCTCCATCAGTTACTCTGTCCTACTTCCATCAGGAGTTAATCTGTCCCATCTCCATCAGGAGTTACTCTGTCCCATCTCCATCAGGAGTTACTCTGTCCCATCTCCATCAGGAGTTACTCTGTCCCATCTCCATCAGGAGTTACTCTGTCCCATCTCCACCAGGAGTTACTCTGTCCCAGCTGCATCAGAAGTTACTCTGGCCCATCTCCATTAGTTACTCTGTCCCATCGCCATTAGTTACTCCATCCCATCTCCATCAGGAGTTACTCTGTCCCATCTCCATCAGGCGTTACTCTGTCCCATCTCCATCAGTTACTCTGTCCTACTTCCATCAGGAGTTAATCTGTCCCAACACCATCAGGAGTCACTCTGTCCCATCTCCATCAGTTACTCTGTCCTACTTCCATCAGGAGTTAATCTGTCCCATCTCCATCAGGAGTTACTCTGTCCCATCTCCATCAGGAGTTACTCTGTCCCATCTCCATCAGGAGTTACTCTGTCCCATCTCCATCAGGAGTTACTCTGTCCCATCTCCACCAGGAGTTACTCTGTCCCAGCTGCATCAGAAGTTACTCTGGCCCATCTCCATTAGTTACTCTGTCCCATCGCCATTAGTTACTCCATCCCATCTCCATCAGGAGTTACTCTGTCCCATCTCCATCAGGCGTTACTCTGTCCCATCACCATCAGTGGTCAATCTGTCCCAGCAGCACCAGGAGTTACTCTGTCCCATCACCGTCAGGAGTTACTCTGTCCCATCTCCATCAGGCGTTACTCTGTCCCATCACCATCAGTGGTCAATCTGTCCCAGCTGCACCAGGACTTACTCTGTCCCATCACCATCAGGAGTTAATCTGTCCCCTCACCATCAGGAGTCACTCTGTCCCATCTCCATCAGGAGTTACTCTGTCCCATCTCCATCAGTTACTCTGTCCCATCTCCATCAGGAGTTACTCTGTCCCATCTCCATCATTTACTCTGCCCCATCTCCATCAGGAGTTACTCTGTCCCATCTCCATCAGGAGTTACTCTGCCCCATCTCCATCAGTTACTCTGCCCCATCTCCATCAGGAGTTACTCTGTCCCATCTCCATCAGGAGTTACTCTGTCCCATCTCCATCAGGAGTTACTCTGTCCCATCTCCATCAGGAGTTACTCTGCCCCATCTCCATCAGTTACTCTGCCCCATCTCCATCAGGAGTTACTCTGTCCCATCTCCCTCAGACGTTACTCTGTCCCATCTCCATCAGTTACTCTGTCCCATCTCCCTCAGACGTTACTCTGTCCCATTTCCATCAGTTACTCTGTCCCATCACCATCAGTTACACTGTCACATTCCCATAAGGAGTTACTCTGTCCCATATCCACCAGGGGTTACTCTGCCCCATCTCCACCAGGGGTTACTCTGCCCCATCTCCACCAGGGGTTACTCTGCCCCATCTCCACCAGGGGTTACTCTGTCCCATCTCCATCAGGAGTTACTCTGTCCCATCTCCATCAGGAGTTACTCTGTCCCATCTCCATCAGGAGTTACTCTGTCCCATCTCCATCAGGAGTTACTCTGTCCCATCTCCATCAGGAGTTACTCTGCCCCATCTCCATCAGGAGTTACTCTGTCCCATCTCCATCAGGAGTTACTCTGCCCCATCTCCATCAGGAGTTACTCTGTCCCATCTCCATCAGGAGTTACTCTGTCCCATCACCATCAGGGTTTACTCTGTCCCAGCTGCACCAGGAGTTACTCTGTCCCATCTCCATCAGTTACTCTGTCCCATCACCATCAGGAGTTACTCTGTCCCATCTCCATCAGGAGTTACTCTGTCCCATCACCATCAGGGGTTACTCTGTCCCATCTCCATCAGGAGTTACTCTGTCCCATCACCATCAGGGGTTACTCTGTCCCATCTCCATCAGGAGTTACTCTGTCCCATCACCATCAGGGGTTACTCTGTCCCAGCTCCACCAGGGGTCACTCTGTCCCATCTCCATCAGGAGTCACTCTGTCCCATCACCAACAAGTGTTACTCTGTCCCAACACCATCAGGAGTCACTCTGTCCCATCTCCATCAGTTACTCTGTCCTACTTCCATCAGGAGTTAATCTGTCCCAACACCATCAGGAGTCACTCTGTCCCATCTCCATCAGTTACTCTGTCCTACTTCCATCAGGAGTTAATCTGTCCCATCTCCATCAGGAGTTACTCTGTCCCATCTCCATCAGGAGTTACTCTGTCCCATCTCCATCAGGAGTTACTCTGTCCCATCACCATCAGGGGTTACTCTGTCCCATCTCCATCAGGAGTTACTCTGTCCCATCACCATCAGGGGTTACTCTGCCCCATCTCCATCAGGAGTTACTCTGTCCCATCACCATCAGGGGTTACTCTGTCCCAGCTCCACCAGGGGTCACTCTGTCCCATCTCCATCAGGAGTCACTCTGTCCCATCACCAACAAGAGTTACTCTGTCCCAACACCATCAGGAGTCACTCTGTCCCATCTCCATCAGTTACTCTGTCCTACTTCCATCAGGAGTTAATCTGTCCCAACACCATCAGGAGTCACTCTGTCCCATCTCCATCAGTTACTCTGTCCTACTTCCATCAGGAGTTAATCTGTCCCATCTCCATCAGGAGTTACTCTGTCCCATCTCCATCAGGAGTTACTCTGTCCCATCTCCATCAGGAGTTACTCTGTCCCATCTCCATCAGGAGTTACTCTGTCCCATCTCCACCAGGAGTTACTCTTTCTCAGCTGCATCAGAAGTTACTCTGGCCCATCTCCATTAGTTACTCTGTCCCATCGCCATTAGTTACTCCATCCCATCTCCATCAGGAGTTACTCTGTCCCATCTCCATCAGGCGTTACTCTGTCCCATCTCCATCAGTTACTCTGTCCTACTTCCATCAGGAGTTAATCTGTCCCAACACCATCAGGAGTCACTCTGTCCCATCTCCATCAGTTACTCTGTCCTACTTCCATCAGGAGTTAATCTGTCCCATCTCCATCAGGAGTTACTCTGTCCCATCTCCATCAGGAGTTACTCTGTCCCATCTCCATCAGGAGTTACTCTGTCCCATCTCCATCAGGAGTTACTCTGTCCCATCTCCACCAGGAGTTACTCTGTCCCAGCTGCATCAGAAGTTACTCTGGCCCATCTCCATTAGTTACTCTGTCCCATCGCCATTAGTTACTCCATCCCATCTCCATCAGGAGTTACTCTGTCCCATCTCCATCAGGCGTTACTCTGTCCCATCACCATCAGTGGTCAATCTGTCCCAGCAGCACCAGGAGTTACTCTGTCCCATCACCGTCAGGAGTTACTCTGTCCCATCTCCATCAGGCGTTACTCTGTCCCATCACCATCAGTGGTCAATCTGTCCCAGCTGCACCAGGAGTTACTCTGTCCCATCACCATCAGGAGTTAATCTGTCCCCTCACCATCAGGAGTCACTCTGTCCCATCTCGATCAGGAGTTACTCTGTCCCATCTCCATCAGTTACTCTGTCCCATCTCCATCAGGAGTTACTCTGTCCCATCTCCATCATTTACTCTGCCCCATCTCCATCAGGAGTTACTCTGTCCCATCTCCATCAGGAGTTACTCTGCCCCATCTCCATCAGTTACTCTGCCCCATCTCCATCAGGAGTTACTCTGTCCCATCTCCATCAGGAGTTACTCTGTCCCATCTCCATCAGGAGTTACTCTGTCCCATCTCCATCAGGAGTTACTCTGCCCCATCTCCATCAGTTACTCTGCCCCATCTCCATCAGGAGTTACTCTGTCCCATCTCCCTCAGACGTTACTCTGTCCCATCTCCATCAGTTACTCTGTCCCATCTCCCTCAGACGTTACTCTGTCCCATTTCCATCAGTTACTCTGTCCCATCACCATCAGTTACACTGTCACATTCCCATAAGGAGTTACTCTGTCCCATCTCCACCAGGGGTTACTCTGCCCCATCTCCACCAGGGGTTACTCTGCCCCATCTCCACCAGGGGTTACTCTGCCCCATCTCCACCAGGGGTTACTCTGTCCCATCTCCATCAGGAGTTACTCTGTCCCATCTCCATCAGGAGTTACTCTGTCCCATCTCCATCAGGAGTTACTCTGTCCCATCTCCATCAGGAGTTACTCTGTCCCATCTCCATCAGGAGTTACTCTGCCCCATCTCCATCAGGAGTTACTCTGTCCCATCTCCATCAGGAGTTACTCTGCCCCATCTCCATCAGGAGTTACTCTGTCCCATCTCCATCAGGAGTTACTCTGTCCCATCACCATCAGGGTTTACTCTGTCCCAGCTGCACCAGGAGTTACTCTGTCCCATCTCCATCAGTTACTCTGTCCCATCACCATCAGGAGTTACTCTGTCCCATCTCCATCAGGAGTTACTCTGTCCCATCACCATCAGGGGTTACTCTGTCCCATCTCCATCAGGAGTTACTCTGTCCCATCACCATCAGGGGTTACTCTGTCCCATCTCCATCAGGAGTTACTCTGTCCCATCACCATCAGGGGTTACTCTGTCCCAGCTCCACCAGGGGTCACTCTGTCCCATCTCCATCAGGAGTCACTCTGTCCCATCACCAACAAGAGTTACTCTGTCCCAACACCATCAGGAGTCACTCTGTCCCATCTCCATCAGTTACTCTGTCCTACTTCCATCAGGAGTTAATCTGTCCCAACACCATCAGGAGTCACTCTGTCCCATCTCCATCAGTTACTCTGTCCTACTTCCATCAGGAGTTAATCTGTCCCATCTCCATCAAGAGTTACTCTGTCCCATCTCCATCAGGAGTTACTCTGTCCCATCTCCATCAGGAGTTACTCTGTCCCATCACCATCAGGGGTTACTCTGTCCCATCTCCATCAGGAGTTACTCTGTCCCATCACCATCAGGGGTTACTCTGTCCCATCTCCATCAGGAGTTACTCTGTCCCATCTCCATCAGGAGTTACTCTGTCCCATCACCATCAGGGGTTACTCTGTCCCAGCTCCACCAGGGGTCACTCTGTCCCATCTCCATCAGGAGTCACTCTGTCCCATCACCAACAAGAGTTACTCTGTCCCAACACCATCAGGAGTCACTCTGTCCCATCTCCATCAGTTACTCTGTCCTACTTCCATCAGGAGTTAATCTGTCCCATCTCCATCAGGAGTTACTCTGTCCCATCTCCATCAGGAGTTACTCTGTCCCATCTCCATCAGGAGTTACTCTGTCCCATCTCCATGAGGAGTTACTCTGTCCCATCTCCATCAGGAGTTACTCTGTCCCATCTCCACCAGGAGTTACTCTGTCCCAGCTGCATCAGAAGTTACTCTGGCCCATCTCCATTAGTTACTCTGTCCCATCGCCATTAGTTACTCCATCCCATCTCCATCAGGAGTTACTCTGTCCCATCTCCATCAGGAGTTACTCTGTCCCATCTCCATCAGGAGTTACTCTGTCCCATCTCCACCAGGAGTTACTCTGTCCCATCTCCATCAGGAGTTACTCTGTCCTATCTCCATCAGGCGTTACTCTGTCCCATCTCCATCAGGAGTTACTCTGTCCCATCACCATCAGGCATTACTCTGTCCCAGCTGCATCAGAAGTTACTCTGGCCCATCTCCATTAGTTACTCTGTCCCATCGCCATTAGTTACTCCATCCCATCTCCATCAGGAGTTACTCTGTCCCATCTCCATCAGGCGTTACTCTGTCCCATCTCCATCAGTGGTCAATCTGTCCCAGCTGCACCAGGAGTTACTCTGTCCCATCACCGTCAGGAGTTACTCTGTCCCATCTCCATCAGGCGTTACTCTGTCCCATCACCATCAGTTGTCAATCTGTCCCAGCTGCACCAGGAGTTACTCTGTCCCAGCTCCATCAGGAGTTACTCTGTCCCATCTCCATCAGGAGTCACTCTGTCCCATCTCCATGAGGAGTTACTCTGTCCCATCTCCATCAGTTACTCTGTCCCATCTCCATCAGGAGTTACTCTGTCCTATCTCCATCAGGCGTTACTCTGTCCCATCTCCATCAGGAGTTACTCTGTCCCAGCTCCATCAGGTGTTACTCTGTTCCATCTCCATCAGTTACTCTGTCCCAGCTCCATCAGGAGTTACTCTGTCCCATCTCCATCAGGAGTTACTCTGTCCCATCACCGTCAGGGGTTACTCTGGACCATCACCATCAGGAGTTACTCTGTCCCATCACCGTCAGGGGTTACTCTGGACCATCACCATCAGGAGTTACTCTGTCCCTCCACTATCATGGCTTACTCTGTCCCATCTCCATCAGGAGTTACTCTGTCCCATCACCATCAGGAGTTACTCTGTCCCATCACCATCAGGGGTTACTCTGTCCCATCACCATCAGGAGTTACTCTGTCCCATCTCCATCAGGAGTTACTCTGTCCCATCACCATCAGGAGTTACTCTGTCCCATCTCCATCAGGGGTCAATCTGTCCCATCTGCACCAGGAGTTATTCTGTCCCATCACCATCAGGGGTTACTCTGGACCATTACCATTGGCAGGTGCACTGGCCCAGCTCGATCAGGAGTTATTCTGCCCCATCACCATCAGAACTGAGTTGGTGTCCAGGCACGGGCTGCCCTTGCCACAACCTGCAAAGCAGCCATATCTCTGCACACCCCACTGACCACCGACCTTGGCCCCTGGTGCTGCCGGGTGTCACGGGCCACATGGGTGCGTCCACCCCACCACTCCTGCACCCCACGTTCACCCCACCTGCCAACACTTCGTCTCAGCAAAAGAGAATTCCGCCGCTGATTTCTCTGTTCTTCCACAATATTTGTCAAATTAAGTGAACCATGTTGAGGAAAACAGATTTGAAGGAACTCTGCAGAAATAAAACAGATGAACACTACAATCTTAAGCATATTCAGTATTGACCCTTGAATGAGTTGAACAAAGTCTTAACTAAACCATTAAACAGTCGAGTCTTATAGGGGCATGCAACTACCATTCTGGTGGAATTGGGCGGCATTCTCCAATAATGGGGCTATGTCCCCACGCCAGCGTAAAAACACTGGTGTTTCACTCTGAACTTTCCTGACCGATAGGTGGTTAGAACCACGCCATCGGCAACTCGGCCAGTTGTGTGCGTAAAATCGCGGGGTGGGGGTCCTCTATCAATGGCTCCCTAGCTGCATAGTTCGCGCGCAAGAGACTCCCGAGCGGGAGCGGAGCCCGTCCGAACTTCCGGTTTCATGACCATTCTCCACCCCCGCGCCGAACGCTATTTCGGCACGGAGGCTCGGAGAATCCAGCCCAAGATGTTTACTTACACCACTTTACACCTTACACCACTTTACACCACAAATCTGCCCGAAACCCCCTTTGATTCATTCAAAGAGAGTTAGTGCATTCCGAGCACTAAGTGCATTCCAATCACTCAAATGGTAATTTCACTGCACTTACCTCTCTTTGATGTGGTCAGTCATCACAAACATTGGGTTTTCACCACCTAGGCCCCTGAAGGGTGAAGGGAGATGAATGCATTAAAGCTGCAGATTGTTTGTAGGAGCTGTAAATCACAGACCACTACTAGAAAGCTATGAATGGCTTGCAGCTTATAGATCTGTGTGAACCAGACACAGGTCACAGCTGCTCTCCATCCAGGAATGGACAGATGGGGATGCAAGGTAAGTGTCACAGCTGTAATTCTTCTCACTACCCCTGTCTGGACTGCTCTCTAGCTTCCACACAGGGTCTCATTTTTGGGAGCGGGTGGGGGACATCTGTGTGTGTGAGTGTGTGTGTGTGGGCGGGGGGGGTCTATGGGTTTGTGGTCCCTTTCAGCAGGGGGTCCCTGTGGGGAGGGTATCCTAATACAGGGGTCCCTGGGGGATGGGGGATACGGTAGGTGGCGTGGGTAATAATCTTTTAATAATCTTTATTGTCACAAGTAGGCTTACATTAACAATGCAATGAGGTTACTGTGAAAAGCGCAGTGTATTGTTGGAGGGGGGGTTGTCTTCGGTTGGGCTCAGGTTGTTTCTACCAGCATGGCCTTGATGTGGTGCACCTCACACTTGGTCAAGGGTCAATGCGGCAATAGCTGCCCCCTTGGCCCACTGTGAGGTCCACCACACCAGGGTGATGATGGTAGAGACCAGAACTGATCCGCATCCACGTAATTCCCAGCCGTGGAGGCTGGAAAATCACAGAAGCCCGGAGCATTAGGTGCCGGGCTACATGCTGCCGCTGACATGTGGCGGCGATCCCGATTTGGCCCCAACGCCCGATTCTCCGTCCCATCGGAGAACGCTCCCCAGGCGTCCCGGGATGGGCAATCCTGCCTAATAGCCTCAAACTTTCTAATGCTCAACCGGGCAGCACGGTAGCACGGTGGTTAGCATCAATGCTTCACAGCTCCAGGGTCCCAGGATCGATTCCCGGCTGGGTCACTGTCTGTGCGGAGTCTGCACATCCTCCCCCTGTGTGCGTGGGTTTCCTCCGGGTGCTCTGGTTTCCTCCCACAGTCCAAAGATGTGTGGGTTAGGTGGATTGGCCATGATAAATTGCCCGTAGTGTCCTAAAAAGTAAGGTTAAGGGGGGGGGTTGTTGGGTTACGGGTATAGGGTGGATACGTGGGTTTGGGTAGGGTGATCATTGTTCGGCACAACATCGAGGGCCGAAGGGCCTGTTCTGTGCTGTACTGTTCTATGTTCTATGAGGGATATTGTGGTGTATCCGAAGCTGAATGTTGGACAAGCAGTCCCCCAATACAGAGGCAGTGGGAAAATTGAGCTGGATTGGTGAAGAGAAGAACTGAGAGATTAGGAGAAGCCTTGGCGAATGACATGCCGTGCTTCCTGCAGCATCAGAACATCAGTTTGTGGAGAGAGTGGAAGCTTAAACTCAAAATAGATATCCATGAATGATTATATAAATAGCAGTTGGAAGTGAACACCTGAGTGAATAATGAATACTTGGGAGTGAGGCTCTGAACAATATTTGGCCCTCCAGAGTGGTTACCTGGGAGTGGAACTGAGGGATGAGTCCCCTCTTGTCAACGCTATACAGGCATTATTTCCCAGCATTTTATAATCATAGAATTTACAGTGCAGAAGGAGGCCATTCGGCCCATCGAGTCTGCACCGGCTCTGGGAAAGAGCATCCTACCCAAGCCCATACCTCCACCCTATCCCCATAACCCAGTAACCCCACCCGACACTAAGGGCAATTTTGGACACTAAGAGCAATTTATCATGGCCAGTCCACCTAACCTGCACATCTTTGGACTGTGGGAGGAAACCGGAGCACCCGGAGGAAACCCACGCACACACGGGGAGAACATGCAGACTCCGCACAGACAGTGATCCAAGCCGGGAATCGAACCTGGGACCCTGGAGCTGTGAAGCAATTGTGCTAACCACTATGCTACCGTCCTGCTATGCAATACCAGGATACTGCCAGTTTACTGTGGTAATGGAGACTAACAGCACTCAAAACGTCTGGATAAATTGTATTGGTTGGCTGAAGGGTGGCCAGTGGGTTTTAGTTTGATGATGCATATTGAAAGGAGAAAGCACAAAGGTGTGCAGGAGAAAAAAAACAATTATTAACAGAAGTGGTGAAATTATGGGAAAGAATGATCATTGCCCTCTTGTTAAAATATCCCTCCATTGTGAAGCTACAACTAATGGTGCTGACCATAGACTGTAACAGCAAAAGGAAATAGACTGTTTATGAAAACAGATGTGTAGCTTTGTGTTCATTGTTGTTGAAGCAGGATTTGGAATATTGTGCATTGCTTTGGATACCTGACCTTTTAAAGGACACTGATGCATTAGATAGGGAAACACAATTAGGACAATTCTAGGGCTTGGAGAATAATAAAGGAAAACACAGTGAGCCAGACAACCAGCTCTTGTTTCTTGTTGTCCCTTGGTCTAATTTATTTCTCCCTTTGTCTCTCTTTCACTCACTCATTCTTGCTTCTCTTTATTTCTCTCCTTTACATTCCATCTCTCTGTTGCCCTCTTCCCTTTCTGTTTCACTCCCTTGCTCTGTGTCACTGTCTCCTTCCACATTGTTTTCCCCTTCTTTGTCTCCGTCCCTCTTTCTCCCTATCGCCCTTTCTCTCATCACTTTCCCTGTTTGTACAAGGAGCGGTTTGCCCCACTGAAGAGTAAGCGTAAATTGTGCGATAAACTCTGTGTTGTCATTGTGGCAGGGTTATTTGACTCACTGTCTTACTCTCCCCCAGATACATTTGTACACAAGGGAAGAGAGCACACCTCTACTAAGCTGCATTAATTCAACACAAAACTTCTTTGGGGCTTATCTTTTATTCATGGTTGATTCTCTGTTACTACAGAGCTGAAAAAAGACATGTTTTTATTCGGAGCTTCCATCTCACTGTGGAAAATCATTCTATCTAGCAAGCTCTGGTCAGAAATCACACGTCACATGTGGAGTGCAAAACTCCCTATACTCATAACTAATCAGCCGCAGGGTTCGAGTAGTCAACTTCGAAACAAAAGCAGTACAGGACGATGGGGTTTCAGCACATGCCCGATGGGGTTTCAGCACATCATTAGAATACCACCAGGTCTGCATTACTGGATAAGTAGATTCTTAAACATGGCAGTGCCCTGTCTATCATTGTCCTGGATGCATATGAACATGAGGGGTGGAACTTTCAGGGCCTGGTTGCCGCTGGCGCAAATCCCGTTATGGCCGCTAACCTTTGCGCAAGGGCTACAACGGGATTTGTGGAATGAGATCTCAGTTTGAGATCTTCCCTGGCCTTGCGGCTAAGGTAACCAGGCTCACGCCCAGAAAGGGCATGAACTGATTACCATGGATTTGGATTGATTTAATTATTCAAAACGGCTTAACGCTATTGCTTCCAGGGTGATCAGATGTTCGACCCCCTTGGGCGAGAATGAGTGGGTTCTTTCAGGGGGTAGGCAGATGTGTGAGAGGTGTGGGGGAGGGGGCCAGCGAATCACAAGCACATATTTTGGGATGGCGAAAAATTGGGAAGATTCTGGTTGGGAATGCCTTAGCCCGGATAGTGGAGAAGGTGGTGGACCCAGACACTTTGGTGCCGATGTTTGTGGTTTTTGAGAAACTGGAGCTCGTGGAGAGGAGAAAAGCCGATGTCATGGCCTGTGCCTCTCTGATTCACGGCGGCAAATTTTACTGCAGTGGCGCTTGGCATCGCCACCGGGGGTAACGGCTAGGTTGGGTGACATGTACGATTTCCTCCAGTTGGACTTAAGGGACTTAAGGGACTGTGCAGAGGAGTTTGAGAAAAAGTGGGGGATGTTTGTGACCGTGTTTGAGGAGCTGTTCATCGCAGAGGAGTTGAGGTGGGGGGAGGGTGAACAAGGGAGAAACATTTGTACAGACTGTATAGTTGATTGCAGGGAAGTATGTTTCCCAGGATGTTTATGTGTGGTAACCTGTTTTGATACATGTTGGTAAGAGTATCCATTTTTTTAAAAGATGTGTCCCCCCCCCCCCCCCCCCCCCCCCCGGTGTTATGTAACACCAGCAGGAAACCCTATGGTTTCCAAAAACAAAAACCAGTTGTGGTGACCATACAGAGGGCTCGGTGGTGATTATAACCCTCAGGTGGTGAGGGACATGGCCAGGCAGTGATGTAGAGGAGTGGTGGGGTGGGGTGGTGGGAGTTGTGTCTGCATGTGGGTTGGGGTGACTTAGAATTGGGGGGTGCCCTGATGGGGCAGGGGTGGTTGTCAGGTCACCCTGATGCCTGCATGGTGTGAGGGGGGGGAAGTGGGAGTGACCCGACCATTAAGTGGTGTGGGGAATGTCGGCCCTCTGTGTTGGGGGATTGGGGGTGTTCCCCTTGTCTGCCGAGGTCTCGATGTCTGGGGGGCTTTTACCTTCACTATGCTGCGATCTCTGAACCCCTGCTTTGCCTGCGGATTTGGGCCCAATTCTCTACACCCAGTTGACTGCCTGATCCTCTCCAGCACTTTGAAATCGCACAGAGTGTGATGTGGCTAGAGTTTCACACTGCTTTTCTCACCTGGACCCCCACTCTGTGCAATTTTTGGAAAATTCTGAATGGAAGATTGTGACTAGTGGTGTTCCACAGGGATTTGTGCTGGGACCTCTGTTGTCTGTAGTATACATAAAAATTTGGAGGAAAATGTAGCTGGTCTGATTAGTAAGTTCGCTGATGACACCAAGGTTGGTGGAGTGGCAGATGGTGTTAAGGATTGTCAGAGGATACAGCAGGACATAGATAGGTTGGAGACTTGGGCAGAGAAATGATAAATGGAGTTTAATCCGGACAAATGTGAGGTAATGCATTTTGGTAGGTCTAACCTGGAGGGGAAATATACCGTAAATGGCAAAACTCTTAGGAATATAGAAAGTCAGAGAGATTTGGGCGAGCAGGTCCACAGATCTTTGAAAGTGGCAACACAAGTGGACAAGGTAGTCAAGAAAGCATACGGAATGCTTGCCGTCATTGGACGGGGCATCGAGTATAAAACCTGGCAAGTCATGCTACAGTTGTATCGAACCGTGGTAATGCCGCACGTGGAACATTGCGCATATTTCTGGTCGCCACACTACCAGAAGAATGTGGAGGCATTGGAAAGGGTGCAGAGGAGGTTTACCAGGATGTTGCCTGGTCTGAAGGGTGTTAGCTGTGTGGAGAGGCTGAATAGACTCGGACTCTTTTCATTAGAAAGACGGAAGTTGAGGGGTGACCGGATCGAGGTCTACAAGATTATGAGAGGCATGGATAGAATGGATGGGCAAGCACTCTTTCCCAGGATGGAGAGGTCAGTCACCGCGGGGCATAGGTTTAAGGTCCATGGGGCAGCGTTTAAAGAAGATGCGTGAGGCAGGGATTTTTAGGCAAAGGGTAGGGACTGCTTGGAATGCATTGCCAGGGGAGGTTGTGGAAGCAGATACATTAACAGCGTTCAAAAGGCATCTTGACAAACACATGGGGTGGGATTCTCTGACCTCCCGCCAGCTCGGAGAATCACCGGGGGCTGGCGTCAATCCCGCCCCCACCATGTCCCGAATTCTCCGGCACCGGCGGGGGCGGGAATCGCTCCGTGCCAGTCGGCGGGCCCCCCACCGGTGATTCTTCGGCCCGCGATGGGCCGAAGTCCCGCTGCTGTCAAGCCTCTCCCGCTGGCGTGGATCAAACCACCTACCTTACCAGCGGGAGCAGGCAGTGCGGGCGGGCTCCGGGGTCCTGGGGGGGGGGCGCAGGGCGATCTGGCCCCGGGGGATGCCCTCAGGGTGGCCTGGCCCGCGTTAGGGGCCAACTGATCGGCGGGCGGGCCTGTGCGTGGGGGCACTCTTTTCCTTCCGCCTTCGCCATAGTCTTCACCATGGCGGAGGCGGAAGTGACCCCCTCTCCTGCGCATGCGCGGGGATGACATCAGCAGTCGCTGACGCTCCGGCGCATGCGTGGACATCCGCCGGCTGGCGAAGTCTCTTCTGGCATGGCCCGGCTGGCATGGTGCCAAAGGCCTTCCACGCCAGCCGGCGGAGCGCCAACCACTCCGGCGCGGGCCTAGCCCCTCAATGTTAGGGCTTGGGCCTTAAAGGTGCGGAGACTTCCGCACCTTTGGGGCGGCCCGACGCCGGAGTGGTTCACGCCACTCCAACACGCCGGGACCCCCCGCCCCGCCGGGTAGGGGAGAATCCCGGCCCTGGATAGGATGGGTATAGAGGGATACGGCACAAGGACGTGCTGAGGATTTTAGCAAAGGTTGGTATCATGACCGGTATAGGCTTGGAGGGCGGAAGGGCCTGTTCCTGTGCTGTACTGTTCTTTGTTCTCTCTATCTTTATAGGTTCCAGAGAAGGTGAATCTAGATAACTAAATACTGTTAAATTATGAGGGTTAAAAGGGGGGACACGGGTTTGAAGCAAACAGAATTAAATTATGGAAATTCTACTTTGTACAAAGATGGTTCAATACATGAACTGGACTGCCTGATGGAGTAACACGTGCAAAATCCTGAGAATTATTGATGAGCTGGTTACGTGCTGCAATAGGAGGACATTCGGTTCATTTATGCTTTATGTTATTTTATTCATTGATGGGATGTGGGCATCGCTGAGGCCAATATTAATTGCCAGTCCCTTGAGAAAGTGGTGGTGAGTTGTCTTCTTGAACCTCTGTAATCCATGTGTGTAGGCTGAGGTGGTTCCAAGTTCCCAGCGATAATGAAGGAACAGCGATATACATCCAAGTCAGAATGGTGTGTGACTCAGAAGGAAACCTGCAGGAGGCGGTGTTCCCAAGCGCTTGCTACTCTTTTTCTTTCAAATTTACAAGTTTCAGAGGTGCTATCAAACAATGAAGGATGTTCCAAAATAGCTTGCACAATAAAACCACTGATGTGTGAATAAGGTTCCACCTGTTTGATTTTCCTAGTGGCCAGATGTTCTACTGGAAACAAGTGGAAACCTCATGGGTGGATGCTAATCCAGGTCATATGACAATTTTTTCATGCCTGTCAGATACTGGTAGTTCCTGCTCCCGCTCACACTAGGTCACTTTGAGGTGTGTAACTTGCACTTGACAGGGTTACGTTTTATATAGAATGGAACAGAATGGAAATTGTACAACTGACCAGGGCTCGGATGAGTGGATTCTTCTCGGAAGTAGATGATTGGTGCGAGCGGGGTTCTTATGGTACGGCGCATCATACATACATGTTCTTGTCTTGTTCTAAGCTTATGAGCTTTTGGGTCTCCTTCTTCAGCACCATGTCTGGAATTCTTGGGCTTGAGTTGGAACCTTGCCGTTTGGTGGCTGTCGTTGGGATTTCAGATTTGCTGGATCTGTGGATAGGGGTGAAGACAGATTCTCTTGCCTTCACCTCGCTAATAACTTAAAGGAGAGTTCTGTTTGGATGGAAGTCTTTGGTCCCATCCAATGCAGCGGCGTGGTTAAGTCACCTGATGGAGTTCTTACATTTAGAAAAAGTCAGGGATATCTTGAGGGGGTCGACTGAAGGGGGACCTGAAGTGGCTGCCATTCATTTCCCACTTCAGGGAGCTGGTCACCGTCAGATGTTTAATTCAGGGAGAATTTAGGTGATTGATTTTTGTTCTTTTTGAGTTGGGGGGGGGGGGGGGTAGGGTGTTGAAATATTGTAATCATGTGAATATGATTTGATGGTGTTATATTGGGAAAACCTTTCTGAATGAAAATATTTTTTAAAAAAGGAATAGAAGTTGCATCGCAAAAGGATGAGGAGAAAAGTGTGAACAATACAGACAGTTTTAGGAAACTATAATTTAGATGTACCTACAAGATGAGTACTTCAAAGATTGGAGTGTTAACATGTTTTAGTGAAGTCGAATTTAATTAATTAAATTAACATTTTGCTGCTTACCCAAATCAAAATATCATCGTGATTAACATTTAGAGCTTGTCAAGGAATGTGACCCCAGCTTCCGTTCGAGAGCTGCGCTGTGGCCTGGTGTGAGGAACTGTTTGTATTTCGAATTCCGCGGACTCTTGGGGCTGGATTCTCCGTCCCGCCGCGCCATATTTCTGTTTCACCCCGCCGGCGCGATGCTCCATTACGCCGGCTGGTCAATGGGATTTCCCATTGTGGGGCAGACGTTCCTCACGCCATCAGGAAATCCCCCGGCTGCCAGCAAAATGGAGCAGGCCCCGGCGGAAAATCCAGCCCTTGAAAGTTTGAGGCCCGTTCCAGAGTTATCATACGGTAGGATCGTCTCCTGAGCTTTCCAATGGAGTCTTTATTTATAAGGGGTTTGTAGATCTGTGGCCTGACTAAGGAAAAGATTGTGGAACTCTGGTTCTGACAATGACAGATGCACGCTTTTTATTCTCTCTGAGATTGAATCTGCTCAAGAAATCATACTCTTCAAAACAGCACATTTGAAACTCAATAGCTCTTGCAATTGTGTCCCTATTAATTGGAGAGAAAAGCAGGTTCCTTCCTCATTTTCATTAGGAGAGATTTCAAGGGTCACATATTTTCCCTTCCGGCTTTCAAAACCCGACAACATCTGATCAATACTTCCTGTTTTATTGATTGGCTGCTAGGCTTCTGTATCTGGTCGACTGCTCGATCTCCACTCACCAAGAACAACTTGCAGTTATGTAGTGCCTTTTTAATATATGAAAATATCCCAAGGTGATTGACCGAAATGTTATCAATGAAAGAAATTGACGCTGAGCTAAAGAGAGAAATAGAGGGCAAATGGCCAAATGTTTGGGAGAATCTTAAAGGCAGAGAGAGAGGTAGTGATTTAGGAAAGGAATTGCAAAGCTCAGGGCCCAGACAGGTTGAAAGCACCCATGGATGATTGATTAAAATGGGGTTGCTCAAGAAGCCAGAACTGGAGGAACTAAAAGTTGTTGGAAAGTTGTAGGGCTAGTGGAAGGTACAGAGATAGGAAAGAATGAGGCCGTGGAAAGGTTTGAACACAATGATGAGAATTTTCATCCAATCCCTACAGTGCAGAAGGAGGCCACTCAGTCCATCAAGTCTGCACCGACCCTCTGAAAGAGCACCCAACCCAGGCCACCTCCCCCGCCCACCCTACCCTGTCCTCGTAACCTAACCTGCTGAATCCTAAAGGCCAATTTAGCATTGCCAATCCACCTAACCTGCACATCTTAATTGAAGTGTTTCTGGACCGGACACTCAGTGAGCACAAGGGCGATAAGGAGATGGATGGGATTTGTTTTGAGTTGGAATTACAGAGGTCAAAAGACATCAGACCAGTCAGGAAAGCGTTGGAAGTCTGGAGATACAAATATTTGTTCCCGTTGAATGGAGATATATAATATAATAATCTTTATTGTCACAAGTAGGCTTACATTAACACTGCAATGAAGTTACTGTGAAAAGCCCTGAGTCATCATAGTCTGGCGCCTGTTCGGGTACACAGAGGGAGAATTCAGAATGTTCAATTCACCTAACAGGGGCTTGTGGGAGGAAACAGGAGCACTCGGAGGAAACCCACGCAGACACAGGTCGAGGGGGTACACAAGGCTAGCTGCCAAACAAAACAGAAAATATTGATCAGATGTTGGAGACGGTTTTGATGATGGAGTGGATAGGAATCGGAAACTCAGCTCAGGGTCAATTAGGAAACAGTGTTTAAGAGCAGCCTGATTGAGCCTGTGATCAGGGAGCAGGATGGAGCCTGTAGCTAGGGACACAGTCTGAACCCCTTATTTTTCTTTTGAGAGAATGTAAAACAAGCACCTTCAATCAGGGGCAGGTATTGGAGTGTTTTTTGCTTCATGATAATCAGGAGCGATTATAGAAATGCAAGGTTAATTAGGCGAATTGGTTGAAAGAAAGGCGGCGTGTACATTGACGTGCTGTAACAATATACTTATTGGAAGGAGGGAACATATTGGAGTAAAATGTTTATTGGCAGTGACTTGCAGAAACTCCTTTTGTAGCAAACACTTGTACTAAGCCCCTGCTATTTGTTCCAGACAGGAATTCCAACCCTGGACTGGAGTTAAAGTGGTCAAAGCTGTGAAGATAAGGCAAGCGTACACTCCCCCAGGGGATAGCATTGTTCTTGAGAGCAGTTACAGAGCTGCCTTCACAGAGGATGCCTTTCGACGTATTGAACCACTGCAGGTTGCATCCAGTAAGTCTCAGAACCAAATAGCTTCAGTCACAGAGACGGACAACACAACAACGACCGAGAACTCAGTAAGTACTTGTTAATCCATTCTGACGTATATGGCCTTTGATATCCTTAAGTAGCAAACAAAAACAGATTTCTGGTTGTTTTAAGTTCAATTTTGCATCATCCTTCGTGAGTGGATTCCAACTCGCTCAGTGAGGTTAATCAAGACTTTTAGCACAGGGTAGAAAATGGAATTTAAGCAAATCCGTTGAAGCCTCACACAAATTAATTTTCCGTTGGAAGCAAGTGAGGCATACAGTTACCGGCCCATCACCCCATTTGCCACCCTGCAGAAAAGGTGAAATTAACCCTGTAAGTCCTTGAATTCAGTCCTTCCACACTGAGCGTAGGAGGATGCTTCAGTGCAATGCTGGGGGAGTGCTGCATTGTCAAACGTGCAACATTACAGACTTCCGGTTGCGGCTATGCGGAGCTAAGCCGCACGTTCGGCATCTCCCGCCAGGAACGGACTTTTGGGCTCGTTTTAGGGCCCCCAGCGGTACTTTTTCGACGTTTCCCGACGTGGGAAGGAATCAGCAACATTTCCCCAGCAGTATATGGCCTGGACCAGGAGTGGGGCGAGTAAAAAAGTGGTTGCAAAGCCAAAGCAGAAGCGAGGGAAGAACCACAAGATGGCGGCTGGCGGAGACCAGGATGCAGTGGGCGCAGGAGCAGCAGGAGACTCTCCAGTGCTGCTTCAGGGAGCTTAAAGCTGGGAGGGGTCGGAGTGGCGGGAGTGGCCGGGGTCAGCAGGAATCAGTTGACTTGCGGGAGTGCAATGGAGGGAGCAACGCAGCTAGGGGGGGTCCTAGCTGGGCGAGGGGGGACGGGGGGGGGGGGGGGGGTTACCGGGTTGCTGCTGGAATGGCCAAGAAGGAGCTGGAGCAGGTAGAGGGAGTCGGGATGGGGGTCTGCTGCCGTGGGGAACGGGCTGAGCGGGGACGCAGGCACGTGGCGGGCTGAGGAAGGGTAATGGCTAGTCGGCGGGGGAGGAGGGTAGGTAGCCCCCTGATCCGGCTGATAACCTGGAATGTAAGGGAACTGAATGGGCCGGTCAAACGGGCCCGCGTGTTTGCGCACCTGAAGGGGTTGAAGGCGGATGTGGCCATGCTTCAGGAGACGCACCTGAAGGTGTCGGATCAGGTTAGATTGCGGAAGGGATGGGTAGGCCAAGAGTTTCATTCGGGGCTGGATGCAAAGAAATCGGGGGGTGGCGATCCTTGTGGGAAAGAGGGTGTCGTTCGAGGCGTCGAATGTGGTGGCGGGCAGCGGCGGGAGGTATGTGATGGCAAGCGGCAAGCTGCAGGGGGAGCGGGTGGTGCTGCTTAATGTATACGCCCCGAATTGGGACGATGCGGGTTTCAAGCGGCGCATGTTGGGCCGGATTCCAGATTTGGAGGCGGGGTCCTGATAATGGGGGGAAATTTTAACACGGTGCTGGATCCGGCGCTAGATCGATCCAGATCCAGGACGGGCAGGAGGCCAGCGGCGGCTAAGGTGTTGAGGGGGTTTATGGACCAGATTGGGGGGGGGGGGGGGGGGGGGGGGGGGGGTTGACCCATGGAGGTTTGCGAGACCGAGGGCCAGGGAATTTTATACTTCTCCCATGTGCATAAGGCCTATTTCCGGATTTATTTTTTTGTTATGAGTAGGGCGCTGATTGCGAGAGTGGAGGATGCTGAGTACTCGGCGATAGCCATTTCTGACCATGCCCCGCACTGGGTGGACCTCGAGCTGGGGGAGGAGAGGGACCAGCGCCCGCTTTGGCGCTTAGAGGTGGGGCTGTTGGTGGACGAGGAGGTAGGCGGGCGGGTCCAAGGATGTATCGAGAGGTACCTGGAGGCCAATGGCAATGGGGAGGTCCGAGTGGGGATGGTCTGGGAGGCACTGAAGGTGGTGGTTAGGGGAGAGTTGTTCTTCAGTCGAGCCCACAGGGAGAGGAGAGAGCAGAGAGAGAGGGAGAGACTGGTGGGGGCGATGGTGAGGGTGGACAGGAGATACGCGGAGGCTCCGGAGGAGGGATTGTTGAGGGAGCGGCGTAGTCTCCAGGCTGAGTTCGATTTGTTGACCACCAGAAAGGCGGAAGTTCAATGGAGGAAGGCACAGGGAGCGGTGTATGAATATGGGGAGAAGGCGAGTAGGATGCAGGCGCACCAGCTCCGTAGGCAGGATGCGGCCAGGGAGATCGGTGAAGGATAGGGGAGGGAATGTGGTGCTAAGGGGGGTAGACATTAATGGGGCCTTCAGTGACTTTTACGAGGAACTGTATCGGTCCGAACCCCCAGCGGAGGAGGGGGGGATGGGACGCTTTTTGGATTGGCTGAGATTCCCGAGGGTGGAGGAGGGACAGGTGGAGAGACTGGGGGCACCGGTTGGGCTGGAGGAGTTGGTCAAAGGGATAGGGAGCATGCAGCCGGGGAAGGCGCCGGGGCCGGATGGGTTCCTGGTCGAATTCTCTAAGATGTATGCAGACCTGTTGGGCCCCCTGTTGGTTAGGACCTTCAACAAGGCAAGGGAAAGAGGGGCTTTGCCTCCGACGATGTCTCGGGCACTGATTTCCTTGATCCTTAAACGGGACAAGGATTCCCTGCAGTGTGGGTCATATAGGCCGATCTCACTCTTAAATGTAGATGCCAAGTTGTTGGCGAAGATTTTAGCCACGAGGATAGAGGACTGTGTGCCGCAGGTTATCCACGAGGGTCAAACGGGGTTTGTGAAAGGGAGGCAGCTGGACACTAACATACGGAGGCTCTTGAATGTTATAATTATGCCGGCGGTAGAGTCGGAGATAGTGGTGGCGTTGGATGCGGCGAAGGCCTTCGATAGGGTTGAGTGGGGGTACTTGTGGGAGGTGCTGAAAAGGTTCGGGTTTGGGGGGGGGGGTTTGTCAGGTGGGTTAGGCTGCTGTACGAGGCCCCGATGGCGAGCGTGGCCACGAATAGGAGGAGGTCGGAGTATTTTCGGTTATACCGAATGACGAGGCAGGGGTGTCCCTTGTCCCCCCTGCTTTTTGCGCTGGCAATTGAACCCCTGGCCATGGCGCTGAGGGAGTCGAGGAACTGGAGGGGGGGAGGAACACCGAGTGTCGCTCTATGCGGATGGCTTATTGTTGTATGTGGCGGACCCGGTGGGGGGAATGTCGGAGGTGATGAGGATTCTCAGGGAATTTGGGGATTTCTCAGGGTACAAGCTCAACCTGGGGAAGAGCGAGCTGTTCGTTGTACACCTGGGGGACCAGGAGGGGGGGATTGGTAGGCTCCCACTAAAAGGGCGGAGAGGAGCTTCAGGTACTTGGGGTTCAGGTGGCCAGGAGCTGGGGGGCCTTGCATAAGCTAAACCTCACAAGGCTGGTGGAGCAAATGGAGGAGGAGTTTAAGAGGTGGGACATGCTGCCGCTGTCACTGGCGGGTAGGGTGCAGTCAGTCAAGGTGACGGTGCTCCCGAGGTTTCTGTTCCTGTTCCAGTGCCTCCCCATCCTTATCCAAAGGCCTTATTCAAGCGGGTTAACAGGAGCATTATGGGGTTTGTGGGTGCAGGGGACCCTAAGGGTGTTCTTGGAGCGGGGCAGGGATAGGGGGGTGCTGGCGCTGCCCAACCTCTGTGGGTATTATTGGGCTGCCAACGCAGCGATGGTGCGTAAGTGGGTGATGGACAGGAAGGGGCAGTATGGAAGAGAATGGAGATGGCGTCCTGTGTGGGCACGAGCCTGGAGGCGCTGGTAACGGCGCCGCTGTCGCTCCCTCCAACGAGGTATACCACGAGCCCGGTGGTGGCGGCTACCCTCAAAATTTGGGGGCAATGGAGATGGCACAGGGGGGAGGTGGGGGCCTCAATGGGGTCCCCGATACGGGGGAACCACCGGTTTGTCCCGGGGAGAATTGACGGCGGGTTCCTGAGTTGGCACAGGGCAGGTATTAGGAGGTTGGGGGACCTGTTTGTGGACGGGAAGTTTGCGATCCTGGGTGAGTTGGAGGGGAGGTTTGGGCTCCCCCCCGGGGAACACCTTTAGGTACATGCAGGTAAGGGCGTTCGCTAGACGGCAGGTGGCGGAGTTCCCACTGTTGCCGCCGCATGGGGTCCAGGACAGGGTGCACTCGGGGGTATGGGTTGGAGAGGGGAGGATCTCGGCAACGTACCAAGTGATGCAGGAGGTGGACGAGGCCTCGGGAGCTGAAGAGTAAATGGGAGGAGGAGCTGGGTGAGGAGATCGAGGAGGTGATGTGGGCGGATGCCCTAGGAAGAGTGAACTCCTCCTCCTCTTGTGCGAGGCTCAGCCTCATACAGTTTAAGGTGCTGCATAGGGCTCACATGACTGGGAAAAGGTTGGGCCGGTTCTTTGGGAGCGAGGACAGATGTATTAGGTGCTCAGGGAGCCCAGCAAACCATGACATATGTTCTGGGGGGGAGGGGTTGGAAGGGGGGGAGGGGGGTTGGGGAGGGGGGGGTGGGAAGGGGGGGTTGGTGGGAGGGGCGTGGAAGGGGGAGGGGGGTGGAAGGGGGGAGGGGGAGGGGGGTGGGAAGGGGGGGAGGGGGGTGGGAAGTGGTGGGAGGGGGTGGGAAGGGGGGGAGGGGGGTGGGAAGGGGGGAATGGGGGAGGGGAAGGCAGGGGGGAGGGGGGGTGGGAGGGGAGGGGGGGCCGTCTCTTTGTTTTGGGTTGAGGGGATGGACATAGTTGTTCATTGTTAATGACGGGTGTTATTTCTTCTTTTTTGTACATATGGGGGGGTTGCCCTTTCTTTTCTTAGTATATTTTGTTATTGATATTTTGTGAAAATTTGAATAAAAATTATTTTAAAAAACAAAAAAGTGCAACATTACCGGTTGAACCGGATTAGGGTAGCACTTGGCTGGACAGTAATGCTGAACTTTGGCACAATGATTGGTGGCCTTTCCCGTATTCTGCCAGAAACCCAGTGTATTGTGAATGCTAGGCTTGTTTACAACCTAACGGCAACACTTGGGTACAGTCCCATCAACTTGCAAGCTATATATGGGTTGAGCAGCCATTCTTATCCCTATTTATATGTTGGAACAGGATTAAATCATTGTTCAATTGAGCAGAACAATTGGAGTTGCAACAAGTCAAACAATTATGTTGGGCCTTGCATGGTGCTGTTAAAATCCTACGGTGCTTCACAGAGCATAACCAGAAAACCAAATTCAGACCATACCAACGAGACAGATATTGGAGCACAGTCAAAAGCTTGGCCAAGGAAGTTGGTTTAATTTAGGGTCATAAAGCGTGGTACAGAGACAGAGTGGATTAGCGAAGACATTACAGAGCTTAAGGCCAGCGTAGCTGAAAGCACGGATACCAGTGATGGAGTAGTGCAAATTAAGAATGAGCAAGAGACCAGATTTGGAAGAGCTCAGGTATTTCAACGTTTACAAGATGGAGCAGAGGAGATAGGGAGGGAAGACCATAGATGTATTTGAAAACAGGAATGGGAATTTGAAAATCCAGGCTATGCTGGATTGGGAATCACTGTGGGTCAACAAGATGATCGGCGAATGGAATGAGTTGAGATACAAGCAGCAGACATTTCAATGAGTTCCAGTTTACCAAGGGTTTTACTGAAATTATTCTTACATTGGAGTGTTAATGACCCAGACCGAGGGGTTTTACACTGTTACCCGCCCCTTGGTGTACATTTACTGGTAAGACCTTACACAGTGGCCTTTCCCCATTGCGCCTTGGCGGCAGCTGCCCCAAGCTTGAGTGCGTCCCTCAGCCCGTAGTCCTGGACCTTGGAATGTGCCAGTCTGCAACACTCGGTCGAGGACAATTCTTTGCACTGGAAGATCAGCAAGTTTCGGGCAGACCAAAGAGCATCTTTCACCGAGTTGATGACCTTCCAGCAGCAGTTGATATTTGTCTCGGTATGTGTCCCTGGAAACAGTCCGTAGAGCACAGAGTCCTGTGTCACAGAGCTGCTCAGGATGAACATTGACAAATACCACCGCATCTCTCTCCAGACCTTCTTTGCAAAGGCACATTCCACAAGGAGGTGTGTGACCATCTCATCTCTCCCCCCCCCCCCCCCCCCCCCCCCCAGCCACTCCGCGGGCAGTGTGCGACGGTGCAGAGCCTTCGGGTGTATATGAAGAATCTGACGGGGAGGGCCCTTCTCACCACCAGCCAAACTAGGTCTTGGTGCTTGCTTGATAGTTCTGGTGATGAAGCGTTCTGCCAGATTACTCTGACAGTCTGCTCAGGGAACCATCCAACGTCCTCCAGAGTCTCCTTTTCCCTGAGGGCCTCGAGGACATTACGTGCTGACCACTGCTTCATTGCCTTGTGGTCAAAGGTGTTTTTCTTCAAAGATTTTTCCACGAGGGACAGGTGATACGGCACAGTCCAACTACTTGGAGCGTTCCATGGCAATGAGGCCAGGCCCATCCTTCATAACACTGGGGACAGGTAGAACCTCAGTATGTAGTGACACTTGGTGTTTGCATACCAGGGGTCTACACACAGCTTGATGCAGGGGAGACCAGTACTGAACAGCGCTTGCCCGAGATCTCTGAGGTGAGGGAGATTGATCCCATGGCTCGGGTAACTCGGGAATCTACACATTAAAGTGAGTCTAGCTGTCTCGCTTTAATATGCAGATTTGATAAAAGTGAGACCGCCTATTTACATCGCAACGTCTCACAAAATCGTGTTAGACCTCGCGAGGCGTTGCGAGCCAGGTGAATCCTGGGAGTGGGGTTGCCTGGCTTCTATCTGCAGTGCCGCGCCATGGCCAACTGCTTTTCGGCTGGTGTGGCCATTAAATCGCATCCTTGATCCCAGATTTCTATTGAAATCTTACCATCTGCCATCGAACCTGGGTCCCCAGAGCCCTGAGTCACTGGATTACTACTTGAGTGACAATACCACTACGCCACTGCCTCCCTGAAATATGAACGGCCAGTCTGGAGAGCATTGGAATACATAGAGACATAAATAGCAATTATAAGCAAGAGGAGGCCATTTGGCCCTTAGAACCTGCTTCGCCATTCATTATCTTAGCTGATCATCAAGTTCAATCGCCTGATCCTGCCTTCCCTCCATAACCTTGATCCTTTTAGCCCCAAGAGCTGTATCGAATGCCTTCCTGAAATTACACAACATTTTGGCCTTCACCTACATTTTGTGGTAGTGAATTCCACAGATTCACCACTCTCTGGGTGAGACATTTCTCCTCCCCTCCAAGGACTCCTCAAACTATGACCCCTGGATCTGGACTCCCCACCATCGAGAGGTAACAGAGATATGGATGAGGGTTTCAATAGCAGGTAAGCTGAGACAGAGGTGGGCGATGTTACCTTTCAGAATTTCAGTAATTCACCGACAGGCTGCAAACCCTCTCCTGCCAGTTGTACACAAATAGACTTAATCTGGACCACACGGTTAAATGCATCGAATTTGTGCTAATGCCCCGATCAGCAGGGGATTTAGAGAAGTGAATGAAAAGAAAGTAACTTCAGATAATGAAATGAAATGAAAATCGCTTATTGTCACGAGTAGGCTTCAATGAAGTTCCTGTGAAAAGCCCCTAGTCGCCACATTCCGGCGCCTGTTCGGGGAGGCTGGTACGGGAATCGAACCGTGCCTCTGGCCTGCTTGGTCTGCTTTAAAAGCCAGCGATTTAGCTGAGTGAGCTAAACCAGCCCCTGTATGCCATCGTCTCCTGTGATAAAACTCCTCCCACACCATGTTGCGATGGAGGCTGGATCTTGCTCGAGTAGAGCATCTCGCCAAATGCCATTTTATTTACTTTTCTCTGCAGCCTTCTGACCAGAAATGTTTCTGCATGGCAACGTCCGGTAGGGCTGATGTACCATCAATGACTACAAGACGAAATGGTGAAACTATTGAGGCTTTACTGTGCTAGATGTTAAGCCTCCTGCAGCTGGACCCAAGAATGGGGGCAGTGTAGGAGAGCGTGCACTTTTATACAGAGCCTGCTGGGTGGAGCCAGCAGGCCAGGATTTACTGTAATGACTGGAGTACAATGGCAGTACCGTAATACACGTAGTGTATGACCAGTGGTGTTTACCACATTCACCCCCTGTTTAAAAAAGAGTCCAGCGGGGGTGAAGCAATGTTACAGGTCGAGTCTGTCGGGGGCTTTGACACTGTCGCAATTGCCTCAGTCCCGGTTGTGGTGTAGGCGCCGATGTGGGTACCCACGACGCAGGGGGCATGTTGTCCACTCCTTCTTCACCCAGTAGTGGATCCGGTGGGGGGGCGGGCGCTGCTGGGGTGGGGGTTGCGGTGATAGTTGCTGGTGGGGGGGGGGGGGGGGGGGGGGGGGGAACGGCGCAGGGTAGGGGGTGGCAACCGGAGGGGGAGGGGTGGTACCAGGTTGGGGGTGGTGATGGTGGATGGGGAACCAGCGGGTGTCAGGTCCCGGAGGGAGACTGTGTCCTGTCGCCAGTCATGGTGTGCCACGTAGGCATACTGTGGGTTCGCATGGAGCAGGTGGACTTTCTCGACCAGGGGATCCGATTTATGACTCCTCACATGCTTCCGGAGGAGGACGGGCCCAGGAACTGTCAGCCAGGTTGGGAGCAAGACCCCGGAGGTGGACTTCCTAGGAAAGGCAAACACACGTTTGTGAGGGGTCTCATTAGTAGCAGTGCACAGGAGCGACCGGATGGAGTGGAGCACATCGGGAAGGATCTCCTGCCAGCAGGAGACCGGGAGACTCCTAGACCGAAGGGCCAGCAGGACGGCCTTCCAGACAGTCGCATTCTCCCTCTCCACCTGCCCGTTTCCCCGGGGGTTGTAGCTGGTCATCCTGCTCGAGGCAATGCCTTTGCTGAGCAGGAACTGAAGGAGGATCCCCAAATCGCTATGGATGTAGGTGGGGAAGCCGAACAAGGTGAGAGCCCAAAGTCGGTCTACTTGTCCGCTGGCACATGTACCGCTGGATAGGGCATCTGTGGGCTCATTGAGCTTCCCTGGGCGATGCAAGATCTCGTTATAGGTAGAGAGTTCGCTCCTCCACCTCAAGATCTTGTCGTTCTTAGTCTTGCCCCGCTGTGTATTACTAAACATGAAGGCAACCGACCGTTGGTCAATGAGGAGATGTCGCACAGCTTCCACAATGGCTTGGGCCTCCTTTTTGACAGAGGAGTGCCAAATTTCGGAGGCATGGAGGGTGCAGAAGAAGAAAGCCACGGGTCTGCCCGCCTGGTTGAGGGTGGCGGCCAGAGCCACAACGCTCTCCACCTGAAAGGGGAGGGACTCGTCGACCGCGTGCATTGTGGCTTTGGCGATGTCCACCTTGATGTGGTTGAAGGCCTGGCGGGCCTCAGCCGTCAGGGGGAAAATAGCAGACTTGATGAGTGGGTGGGCCTTGTCTGCATAATTCGGGACCCACTGGGCGTAATATGAGAAGAATCCCAGGCATCGTTTCAGGGCTTTGGGACAGTGAGGGAGGGGGAGTACCAGGATGGGGCGCAAGCGTTCGGGGTCAGGCCCTAGCACTCCATTTTCCACAACATAGCCAAGAATGGCTAAGCTGGTAGTGCAGAAAATGCATTTCTCCTTATTATAGGTAAGGTTAAGGAGTTTAGTGGTGTGGAGGAATTTCTGGAGATTTGTGTTGTGGTCCTGCTGGTCGTGGCCGCAGATGGTGATGTTATCCAGATACGGGAACGTGACCTGCAATCCGAACTGGTCAACCATTCGGTCCATCTCTCGCTGGAAGACGAGACCCCATTGGTGACACCGAAGGGAACCCTAAGGAAGTGGTAGAGGTAGCCATCTGCTTCGAATGCAGTATTGGCGGTCCTCCGGGCGGATGGGAGCTTGTGGTATGCGGATTTCAAGTCAACTGTGGAGAAGACTTGATACTGCGCAATCTGGTTGACCATGTCAGATATGCGGGGAAGGGGGTACGCGACAAGCTGTGTATCCCGGTTGATCGTCTGACTGTTGTCGATGACCATCCGGTGTTTCTCCCCAGTCTTAACTACCGCCACTCGAGCTCTCCAGGGGCCATTACTGGCCTCAATGACCCCCTCCCGCAGAAGCCGTTGGACCTCCGACCTGATAAAGGTCCTGTCCTGTGCTCTGTACCGTCTGCTCCTCGTGGCGACGGGCGACGGGGTGAGGTTCGTGAAGAGTGAGGGTGGATTGACCTTAAGGGTCGTGAGGCCACAGACGGTGAGTGGGGGCAGGGGTCTGCCAAACTTCAGAGTATGGCTCTGGAGGTTACACTGAAAATCGAGACCCAGTAACAGGGCAGCACAGAGATGGGGGAGGACGTAGAGCCTGAAGTTACTGTACTCTACGCCCTGTACGAAGAGGGTCACGATGCAGTACCCCCAGATCTGTACGGAATGGGATCCGAAGGCCAGGGAGATTTTCTGGGTGATGGGGAGAATCGGGAGAGAACAGCGCCTTACCGTAGCTGGGTGGATGAAACTCTCAGTGCTCCCGGAGTCAAAAAGGCAGGTCATCTCGTGCCGGTTGATCCATATGGTCGTTGTAGCGGTCGCGAGGTTGTGAGGCCGAGACTGATCGAGGGTGATGTAAGCGAGCTGCGGTAGTTGGTGGGAGGGCTGATCGGCGGTGTCGGAGGTATTGGCAGTCCGCGAACAGCCAGGCGAGCAGGGGTCCTGGGATGCGTTCCAAGATGGCACCGAAGACGGCGGCGCCCACGGGGCACACATGGCAGATGACATCCAAGTTGGCGGCGCCCACAGGCCGCACGTGGTGGGCGGCGGCGAAGATGGCGGCGCCCCTGGATTGCATGCGGGGGTGTAGCGATGCTGGGCCTGGAAATGTCAGCGACCAATCGGGCCTGGCAAACGGAGACGAAGTGGCCCTTCTTGCCACACCCATTGCAGGTCGCGCTCCGCGCTGGACAGCGTTGTCTGGGGTGCTTGTTCTGGCCACAAAAATAGCATTTGGGGACTCCGGAGTTAGCTAGCTGCCGCGCGGCGCAGGCTTGTGGTACACCTGGGTCGGATAATGGTGGGACCCATGACGCCCATGAGGGTGCAGCGCGGTCGGAGGTGTAGGACTCTAGATTGCGGGAGGCCACTTCTAGGGAGTTAGCGAGCTGTACCGAGTGTACCCCCTTCTAATAATCGCTGGCGGACGTAATTGGACTTAATGCCCGTGACATAGGCATCTCTGATCAGCAGTTCAATGTGTTGGACTGCCGACACCGCCTGGCAATTACAGTTTCTGCCAAGTATTCGCAAAGCATGCAGGAAATCGTCCTGGGACTAGCCTGGGAGTTGCCGTCTCGTGGCCTGGTGAACACCTGATTAATAGACTTGATGTACTGTCCTTTCTGTAGTGCCATCGCTTCTGTGTAAGTGGGACCGTTCCGAATGAGGAGGAAAACTTGTGGGCTCACCCGTGCGTAGATTATTTGGAGCTTCTGTGGGTCTGAGATGACTTCTGTGGATGCTCCAAGATATCCTCCAAAGCAGGCTAGCCAGTGCTCGAAAGTGGCTGTGGCGTCGACTGCATGAGTGTTCAGCTCCAGGCGATCCGGCTTGAGTAAGACGTTCATCTTCAAAATTCTAGCGCAATATATAGATGTACCATCAATGACTACGAGACAAAATGGTGAACTATTGAGGATTCATCGAGCTAGATGTTAAGCCTCCTGCAGCTGGAACCAGAATGGAGGCAGTGCAGGAGAGCGTACACTTTATACAGAGCCTGCTGGGTGGAGCCAGCAGGCCGGGATTTACTGTAATGACTGGAGTACAATGGCAGTACCGTAATACACCTAGTGTATGACCAGTGGTGTTTACCACAAGGGTGAGCGATAATATAATGCCGAGAGTGCCAGGGAACGGTCCATCTCCTTAACCAATGAGATTTAAGAATCGAGCAAAGGACAGGGAAGAAGATTAATTTTAGTCAAATCAGGTTCGAAAAGGGGAATAAAGAGGAAGAAAGATTGAGGGAGAAAAGAGACAAAGAAAATATAACAATAAGTGCTTATTGTCACAAGTAGGCTTCAATGAAGTTACTAATGCAAAATGATCTGACATGTTTAGAATCCCTATGAGCATTTTACCGCTTGCATATTATGAGCAACCGCAGTTCAGACTGTTCAGTGTCTGGGCCAGACGTTTTGATTGGCATTGTAAGAACCAGGGGTGAGAATTCTGCACCTTTGGGGAGGCCCGACGCCGGAGTGGTTGGCGCCACTCCGCTACGCCGCGACCCCCCCCCCCGCCGGGTAGGGGAGAATCCCGGCCCAGGTGCCTATGGTAAGTAATCAGGTTACTTACAAATGTAACTTTCTGTGGCAAGTTTAATGGGCAATTAATGTGAAATTACAACACTTAAACAGATTTAATCTTTCAAAGGACATATATTCCGGGGGTTAGATTGCCATCAGCAGCCACATACGCCCATAGAAACTGTCAGTGAGGCCTGTCAGAGAAAAAAGCCTAACTCTTTGCAAAAAGCACTTGCACACACAGACTCAGACAGCAGGTTCTGCATCTCTCAGCATTTCTCGATGCAACTAATGAGCCACCCTGGCAACAGGATGTGGAGTATATTTGCTGACACTTAATCTTTTCAAAGGCTGAAACGCTAAAATTATGCATTCTCGATCAATAGACATTATTTTAAGGTCCTATCAAGAGCAACCACCCGCTGTGACAGCAGGCAGACAGCTAGCAGCACAACATTTAGCTACAGAGAATACCTGAGTACAAGGATTGACTAATATTAATTTCAGGGCTTTCTCCCTCCTCTCTATTTCTTGCTAATTTAAGTGGTCATTCCGTACATGGGTGGGGTCACAATGGGGAATGAGCGAATATGTTTAACTGTTGCCCCATTGGCCTGGTCAGGATGTTCTGGCCCAGTGGGACCTGGCACTGGCCGTTCCTTCCCACCATGGCCCAGTGGGACCTGGCACTGGCCGTTCCTTCCCGCCATGGCCCAGTGGGACCTGGCACTGGCCGTTCCTTCCCGCCATGGCCCAGTGGGACCTGGCACTGGCCGTTCCGTCCCGTCATGGCCCAGTGGGACCTGGCACTGGCCGTTCCTTCCCGTCATGGCCCAGTGGGACCTGGCACTGCCCGTTCCTTCCCGCCATGGCCCAGTGGGACCTGGCACTGGCCGTTCCGTCCCGTCATGGCCCAGTGGGACCTGGCACTAGCCGTTCCTTCCCGTCATTGCCCAGTGGGACCTGGCACTGGCCATTCCTTCCCATCATGGCCCAGTGGGACCTGGCACTGGTCGTTCCTTCCCGTCATGGCCCAGTGGGACCTGGCACTGGTCGTTCCTTCCCGTCATGGCCCAGTGGGACCTGGCACTGGCCGTTCCTTCCCGTCATTGCCGTGGGACCTGGCACTGGCCGTTCCTTCCCGTCATGGCCCAGTGGGACCTGGCACTGGCCGTTCCTTCCCGTCATGGCCCAGTGGGACCTGGCATTGGCCGTTCCTTCCCGTCATGGCCCAGTGGGACCTGGCATTGGCCGTTCCGTCCCGTCATGGCCCAGTGGGACCTGGCACTAGCCGTTCCTTCCCGTCATGGCCCAGTGGGACCTGGCACTGGCCGTTCCTTCCCGTCATTGCCCAGTGGGACCTGGCACTGCCCGTTCCTTCCCGCCATGGCCCAGTGGGACCTGGCACTGGCCGTTCCGTCCCGCCATGGCCCAGTGGGACCTGGCACTGGCCGGTCCTTCCCGTCATGGCCCAGTGGGACCTGGCACTGGCCATTCCTTCCCGTCATGGCCCAGTGGGACCTGGCACTGGCCGTTCCTTCCCGTCATGGCCCAGTGGGACCTGGCACTGGCCGTTCCTTCCCGTCATGGCCCAGTGGGACCTGGCACTGGCCGTTCCGTCCCGCCATGGCCCAGTGGGACCTGGCACCGGCCGTTCCTTCCCGTCATTGCGGGCCAGGCCTTCGATAGCAGAGTTCTGATCTCCTGTTACTACTGATTCCAAAGACTCACTTTTGGAAGGCAATGGATGTGGAGGTCAGTGGAAATAAAAACTAGGGAAGACGTTAAAAAAAAGCTACAGACTTGCTATCACCCGACTGTTGCAAAAGTCTATCCGTGTCACCCATGTTTGGTATGTGTGTGTGTGCACGTGTTGCTCTATCCATGCGTTGCTCCCACTGTGTGCGTTCCCTGCTCCATGTGCTGCCTCCTCCACACGTCAGCTCTTGCATGTGTCACTACCTCTGTCCATCCATCCTCCTGTTATCTCCTGTGTGTCACCTCCACATGGGTCTCTCCCTCCACATGGGTCTCTCCTCCATGTGGGTCTCTCCCTCCTCTGTGTCTCTCCCTCTTTGAGTGTCTCCCCCCCTTGGAGTGGCTTTCCCTCTACTAGTGTCTCTCCCTCTGTGTGTGCGTGAGTCCTCTTCTGTGTGTGCCTCCCTCTACATGGTGTCTCCCGGGTGGGGAGACATGTTGACGAGGTCGAGGATTCTAAGTACCCTGGGCCTCACCTCTTCAGCCATGGGTGAGTTAGGCCAAGATCTCATCTGCTTGTTCAGGTCGGTGTAAAAGGCCTCAACAGGAAATGTTTCAGTGGGACTTAGTCATTTTTCTCACTCATGTTTTACGGGAGTTGCTGATTACAAATCAGTGTTCGCCTACAAAACAAAGCTTCCATAGTGACTTATTGGCCTGTGAAGTCCTTTGGGGTATCCTGAGGGTGTGAAAATAGTGTGGAACTGCTGCAATAATCTATTTCCCTCACTTTCTTTAACCCTTTCTGATTTGTGCAAAGGAGCCGGTGGTGAAGACAAAGTTATCGCCGTCATCAAATTCATCGGCCGTGTTCCAGACTCGGTCCCGTGTGCTGAACATATAAAAACCCAGTCACAGCCTCCCCTTCGAAGGGACTGATCCAACTGCTGAAGTAGCCCCAGACGAAAGGCAGCTGCTTTAAATCCACCACGACAAACTATGCAAAAACAAAGCTTGGAGAAGAGGAATGCTGGTGTTTGACCCTCACCTGGATGTTTGTCTGCAATTTCCTGATAAATACTTGGCCTTGTACAGTAAATCGAACGGGACATGAACAAACCATTTAATGTGTGTATGCCTCATCTGCATGTTGGGTAAGGATAGATTGTTTAATTACGCACCAGAGACTCGGACAACAAGCAATGGGTCGGGCAATAAAAGCTGAGAGAAAACTAACGTCTGTGTGAGTTTTTCTGCTGCTGCAAGGAGCTGTTCAAACCAGGAGTACCCCTTTCCAAAGGTAGGAGATTTCTTTTGCCTGGACACCATTCAAAGCAGGAATAAACCTCGGATTCACGAGAGTCACCCCCTCCAGGTGAGGAGAAACTCTATGTATGTCAGTTATAGGCTGTGCTTTACCATCTTGGGATCGTCATTCACTTCCCTCTTAAAGGGTCTGAATTTTAATCATCACTTTGAGTGTGTTTAAAGGATTAATGATAATTATGTGTCACAACGATGGGAGAATATATTGGAACCAGTCAGAGTAATGGACATGCAGCGGGATTCTCCATCGGCGGAATCCTCCTCTACGCTGGCAGCGCTCCCATGCCCGTGGGTTTCCCAGCAGCATGTGATGGTCACAATGGGAAACCCCATTGGCTGGCTGGCAGAACGGAGGATCCCGTTGCTGGTGGAGAAGCGTCGCACCAGAAAACGGGGATGACGGGACAGAGAGTCCTGCCCCATGGTGTTTTTCAGACACGTTTATACCTGTGATAGGGCACTAAACGCTGAGTTTCACAGAGAGGTTTAAAGTAGTAGAGGGGCGGGCTTTAACGAGCGAGTGTCTATATGGGAAGAACAGAATTTGATTGGAGTGGGCATGCTAGAGAGTTGGGCTTTGAAGGGAGGTATGAGCTGTGAGTTAGAGTGCTTGAGAGATGAGCTTCATTTGAGGGTTAATGTTCTTAAATAGGCTTGTCCAACCTTTTCGCATGTGGAGCGGGCGCACATGTCAAAACATCCTCACTGAAGTGGCTCAGGAGCAAATTATGGAAAGATAAAGTTTGGCACAACATGAAAGAATAAATAAAATGCAAAGCTGTGCAGGTTAGGTGGACTGGCCATGCTAAATTACCCTTTAGTCTCCAAGAATGTGCAGGCTAGGTGGGGTTGCGGGAGCAGGACAAGGGAGCGGGCCTAGGTAGGCTGCTCTTTCAGAGGATCGGTGCAGATTTGATGGGCTGAATAGCCTTCTACACTGTAGGGATTCTATGAAATACCAAAAAACTGAGATATGAAAATAAAGAACTTGTTGAGCAATGAAAAAGAATCAGAAATAAAGATGAGTATTAGAGTATAATAGGGTTTGTGTGTGTGTGTGTGTGTCCAGCTGAGACCCAATTTCAGGGACCCACTGTGAGAGTGGACGAGAATGTTTGAGGGGTGAGAGAGGGATAGAGAGTGTGAGAGAGAGATAGGCAGAGTGTGAATGGAGGGGTAGAGAGTGTGAATGGAGGGTAGAGAGTGTTAATGGGGGTAGAGAGTGTGAATGTGGGGTAGAGTGCGCAAATGCAGGGTAGGTAGTGTGAATGCAGGGAAGAGAGTGTGAATGGGGGGTAGAGAGTGTGAATGGGGGGTAGAGAGTGTGAATGGGGGGTAGAGAGTGTGAATGGGGGGTAGAGAGTGTGAATGGAGGATAGAGAGTGTGAATGGGGGGTAGAGAGTGTGAATGGAGGATAGAGAGTGTGAATGGGGGGTAGAGAGTGTGAATGGGGGGTAGAGAGTGTGAATGG